>NC_045700.1:57627757-58249800 GCF_009834535.1 Camelus ferus | reverse complement strand
ACAAAGTCTTAGTCAACCCAAAGGAGAGCTCTGGAGCAGAGATCACAAGTCAGATAAGTTTCATTGTGCAGAAATTGCTGGGTCTTGCTGCTCTCACTATGCTCAGTCATGGGGCGTCTGCTCTGGAAGTGCTTGACCTTGACTCAAAAGAGAGGCAGATCCTCAAGGTGCTAATAGCTGGAGGCTGTCCGTTAACCACCCTTCTTACAAATAGATGGTAAGATCTTTCTGTTTTTTCAACTGAAGTATACTTGGTTTACAATGTTGTGTTAATTTCTGGTGTACAGCATAGTGAATCAGTTATATATATGTGTGTATATATATATTCCTTTTCATATTCTTTTTCATTATAGGATATTACAAGGTTTTCAATATACTTCCCTGTGCTATACAGTAGGATCTTGTTTATCTATTTTATGTATAGTAGTTAGTATCTACAAATCCTGAATGCCCAATTTATCCCTCCCCCTCCCCCCAGTAACCACAAGTTTGTTTTTTATGTGTATGAGTCTGTTTCAGTTTTGTAAACATGTTCAGCTGTCTCATTTTTTTTTAGATTCCACATATAAGTGATATCATATGGTATTTTTCTTTTTCTTTCTGGCTTACTTCACTTAGTATGATGATCTCCAGGTCCAACCAAGTTGCTGCAAATGGCATTATTTTATTCCTTTTTATGACTGAGTAGTATTCCATTGAATAAATACACTACAACTTCTTTATCCAGGCATCTGTCAGTGGACATTTAGGTTGCTTCCTTGTCCTGGCTATTGTAAACAGTGCTGCCATAAGCACTGGGGTGCATGTATCTTTTCCAATTAGAGTTTTCTCCAGATATATGCCCAGGAGTGGGATTGTTGGATTATATGGTAATTCTATTTTTAGTTTTTTAAAGAATCTTTATACTATTTTGCATAGTGGCTCCACCAAATTACATTCCCACCAATTGTGTAGGAGGAGTCCCTTTTCTCCACACCCTCTCTGGCATTTATCATTTATGGGCTTTTTAATGATGGCCATTCTGACTGGTGTGAGGTGATTACCTCATGGTATTTTTTATTTGCATTTCTCTGATAATTAGCAACATTGAGCATCTTTTCATGTGCCTGTTGGCCGTCTGTATGTCTTCTTTGGAAAAATGCTTAAGTCTTCTGCCTATTTTTGGATTGGGTTGTTTGTTTCTTTGTTATTGAGCTGTATGAGCTGTTTGTATATTTTGGAAATTAAGCCCTTGTCAGTCACATCATTTGCAAATATTTTTCTCTTGTTCTGTAGGTTGTCTTTTCATTTTGTTTAGTTTCCTTTACTGCGCAAAACCTTATGAGTTTAATTAAGTCCCATTTGTTTAGTTTTGTTTTTATTTCTATTGGCAAGGTCTTTTTTGAAGATGCTGCAAGAGTAACTTATATTCACATATAAGGGGTGGAGCTGAATAGTTCAGAGTCTAAAGTTCTTGGAAATGGTGGAGCAAGAGACAAGCAATGAATTTTCAGATTAACACAGATTGCAGAAAAGAAGTTGGCTCTGAAGGGTATTGAAGTTATATATGTTTTAAAGTCTTATTTCCAGAGAAGTGTGCTTCACCAAAAGTTTACATGAGCTGTATTACTTTATGAATTTTTCTTCCTTCTCCAAGAAAATAGGTTGGCCATGTCTCATGATTTTTTTCTAACAATCTGTAGAATGAGAAAATATTTCCTTATGAGTCACATAATTCTATTTTAGTTTCTTGTAAGCAAGTTTGTACATGCAACATAAACATAGAAAACAGCTCAAAATTTTGTATTTCAGAGTTTTCTTTAGTAGGTCATTAGTTTACAGAATGTACAAGATGGCTTAGAATTATATTGTCTAAAGTGGCCAGACAACTCCTGAAAAGCAAATCCAATTTCAACATCAAGAGAATTTACATAAAAATACTGCATACTGTTCCAAAGATTCCTACATAAGAAAAATTTGTAGAGTTACATAATTAAGTATTGGATAAATCAAATAATCGGCTTGTGATTAGTGGAGATAATGTTAGAAAAATCATTGCCAAAGAATTACACATTTTCAGCTGTTTCTCAGTTTTCATCTTCAGTATATGAAAGCAATGCCCAGGAATATATTGCTAGAGTGAGATAGGATTAGCTTTCTCTTTGTAGATGTTAATAAATTTATTTACTTTATTTTAATAAATATAAATACTTATTTATTTACAGATGTAATGCTACTTATATCCATGGGTGTGTCCAAGCCATTTAGAAGTCAAACAAATATAATTCAGCAGCTAAACTATTTTCCAAACAGTTGAAGACCATTGACATATTTTTCACAGAATTTTGAAGAGAACCAAAGTGTATAATTCTCAGGAATGTTTGTAACATTCCCTTTCCAAATTCTATCCTCTTCATCAATTATAATCTTCACTCTTCCGCCATCCTCAACAAAATTTTTTTTTCTTTTCCTACATTGTCCTTTCTCTCCAATCTGTTATTATGAAAGTTAATTTAGTCAGTCTTTAATAAGACGATTATAATTTCAGGTGGAGAAAAAGAAAAAGTATTAGTCTATAATGTTCTCAGCCATATTCTCTTTGAGTGAGGAACATCATGAATACAAACTAAGGAACATAACTTGTTCTAGTCACATTTGCAGAACTCACTCTCATTTCATAATTTTGTATAATGTTCAGGCACCATGGGAAAACATTTTCAGAATACAAAATTACTTAGGAGTGTATTTTGAGAAGTAAATCAATGGCATTTATATGACTGTAAATGTTTCCTTCTGGGCCTCAACAGCTTATGAGTTTACAGCCTTTTAAATGACAAAATCACAATGGCTTAAGGTTCACATAGACTCTTAACAGAATCCCATTTCTAAATCATTCTTGGAATTCTTACTTACAACCCAAATCCTTCTCAAATGCCACTAACTTCCCAGTTAGCGTCTGGCCTCTAACATACTTTACCCTTAGATCACCCCCTGCTGGCTCAAAGTCAGGATTCCTGGGGCTTCTGCTGCTTAATTTAGGAATACCTTTCTCTACATACGGGCCCAGGGCATCCTGTAATGTACCACCAAAGTCATGGTAACCAAGCTGTGATGTTTCAAAATACTTCAGTGAAATGATTGGGAACAATACAAGAAAACAAAATAGAATACTCTCCCAGGATTATATAATACAAAATTTATAAGACATTCATATTATCCAAGTTGTTTCATAGGTACATAATGAAATGTTAAAGATACAGAAAATTTTGTTTTTTATGGAAATTCCAATTTGCCCTTTGATTATGAAGTAAGCATACACGGCAAAGACTATACCAAGAAGACATTTTAGTTTTAAATGATTGTTTTATTCTGTCCTGTTTGGGGATTTTGCTGTAGAGATTCTTAATCCAGCAGTTTATATTATTTAAGTGTCAGCTGGGTTGTTCTGCATCTTTTATAGTAACTTCTTAGGCAGCTACATGCAGGATGAAGGCCTTCTTTGTACTAAATAAGTACTTTGTACTTAAGTAAGTACAAAGAACGCTAAGAGCCGGGACGAAGTCAGGCAGACCTCCAGCCCAGTGTGGCCCAAGACCCAGGTTCACTTACTTCAAGATGCACAGAAGCAGAAAGAGAAAGCTGCATTTGAGCTCCGAATCCAGCAGGCCCATTTCTGACTCAGCAATCAACGTGGGTATGTGAGAGTGGGAGGGATGAAAGAGTATTTCTTGGAAGATTCTTGCCAATACTTCTGAAGGAGCAAAACTTCCTATACTATGGCTGAATTTACAGATACCAACAAAAGAAGAAATACACGGTTCTTTCTATATATTCAACCCATGATTTCTGTATTCATCAGGGCTAATTTGGCTTTCGATACAATTATCTGAAATAACATATATACACACTGATTTTGCTCTCATATAACAGATGTCATGAGATAGAACTCAGCTGCCATTTGAAAGTTTCATTGTCATCCCACACCCAAGTACCCTCTGAACCTTGTATTTATTATATGATTTCTTTCACAGCATATTCTCCTGCAAACCACGTGTCTTCATTCTGTTTTTAAACATGTTATTCCCATTTCTCTTTTAGGACTTAGAAAATATGACCCATAATTGACCACATAAGAATCTGTTAGCCTGAGCTATTCAGAATTGTCTAGATAATTGGCTTTTGTTCTATTTTTGTCGAAATGAATTCAGAAAAGTACTTAAGCCTGGGTGTCCTAGAGCAATTGAGAGTGGTAAATAAAAGCCGTATTAATGCTTTGATTAGCCCTATCGTGTACTGATGAATATATTTGATGTATCTGCAAATAGCACGCCTACTGTTTTACTCTTTGATTTTCTATTGTAAGCATTACTTATTTACCACTATGGAAGGTGGAGATTTAGTTGACTCTCACTTTCTCCCACTTCCCACCATATCTTACCAAAGTATCCTTCTTCCAACCTGCAGGTATATAACATTTTCATTGCATTTCAAAGACCTTGCTTATTTTTACAAATTGAAAGTTTGTGACAACTCTGTGTCAAGTAAGGCTATTGGCTCAATTTTTCCAACACTCTTTGCTTTGTCACATTTTGGTAATTCTAGCAATATTTCAAACAGTTCCATTATTGTTATATCTGTTATGGTGACCTATGACCAGTGATCTTTGATGTTACTATTGTAATTGTTTTTAGACACCACAAACAAAGTCCATATAAAATGGCAAACTCAATCCATTAATGTTGTGTGTGTTCTGATTTCTCCACCAACTAGCCGTTCCCCCATCTCTCTCCCTCTCCTCAGGCCTCCCTATTCTCTGAGACACAACAATATTGACATGAGGCCAATTAATAACCCTATGTAGCCTCAAAGTATTCAGTGAAAGGAAGAGTTGTATGTAATCTCACTTTAAATCAAAAGCTAGAAATAATTCAGCTTAATGCGGAGGCATGTCTAAAGCTGAGACAGGCAGAAAGCTAGGCCTTTTACACCAAACCAAGTGGTGAAGGCAAAGGAAAAGTTCTTGAAGGAAATTAAAAGTGCTACTCCAATGAACACATGAATGATAAGAAAGCAAAATAGCCTTATTGTTGAAATGGAGAAAATTTGAGTAGTTTGGATAGAAGATCAAACCAGCCACACCATTCCCTTAAATCAAAGCCTCCTCCAGAACAAGACCCTAACGCTCTTCAATTCTGTGAAGGTTAAGTGAGGTGAGGATGCTGCAGAAGAAAAGTCTGAAGCTAGCAGATATTGTTCATAAGGTTTAATGGAAGAGGCCATCTTCCTAACATAAAAGTACAAGGTGATGTAGCAAGTGTGATGCAGAAGCTGCAGCAAGTTATACAGAAGATCTAGCTGAGATCATTGGTGAAGGTGGCTTCACTAAGCAACAGTCCCTTCATTCTGCCTTATTACAGATACAAGACAAATTTTAAAATAATGAGATACTGGCACTTTTGGATACTGATTTAGCTAACATTTTCTCCTGTGAAAATTATGTTTTTGTACATGAAATAAAATATTCCCTATTTTTCTTTTTTCTCTCCTAATCTTGTTTTGATATATTAGATATTTTCTCAACATATAAGTAAATACAGCTTTCATTTCTCAATTAGAAGTGATGGCTCATGTTGTTTTGCACCTGAGACTACAGCAGAGAGGAAAAAGTTGAAATTTCTTCTTAACTTTTATTTACAGTCCTAGCCACAAATTGCAGGTTGTTTCTATCCTCTCTCATGCTGATTCTTTCCTCTCAGTCAGAGAATTAAGACATTTTCTCTTTCAGTACAATTTTATTTGTTCTTTCTGTAAGTATACTCAGAGCATGCAGTAAAGAAACAGATAAGAAACTGGAGAGATTCTTGCTTCATAATCCTATTAACCTTTCACATCCATTCTGCTGATAAATCTGTTGAACACTGAAAAAGAAAAGTGAACTCTTACCGAGCCTAAATATTCCAGTGTACTCATAATTAAAGTGTAGCCAAGAATTAATTATTCATGTCACTGAATTCAAGAAAATGTGCATTTGTTTCATGAGTGACAATTTTTTAAAATCAATTTCTGATTATTAAGCCAATAAATGCTCAATATAAAAATTTGGTGCATGTGTAGATTTGTAAAAGAAATTAACATGAAGGAAAAATCAGGCATAATTCACTAGATTCCTATAAACATTTTGAAATATTTACCTAATCTTAGGACTAATTGAAGCCTTACTTGTGATAACTTTTAGTAATCTGCCTCAATCCCCTAGTGTCATTTATAAATGAACATTTTCCCATGTCAAGAAAGATCTTATAGTGGTGTCAGAATTCTGTATGTGGACTATGATTTATTTAATCATTCCTTTTTTTTTTTTTTTTGGACATTTAAGTTCATTATAGTGTTTACAGTTATAAATACTACTATTATGGGATATTTGCATGTAATAACAGTTAACACTAGCTCTTCTAACCACATATCTATATGGACTTATTTAATCTTCACAACCACCCTGTGACTATAATTATCCTTATTTTACAGAAAAACAGCTGAGGCACAGCGAGGTTACAGTCATGCTGATAGTAAGAGGCAGTGATAAGATTTGAACTCAGACAGTTTTTCTCTAAAGTCCTTTTTTTTCCCACTGTTTCATACACCACCACCAAGAGCTTCGGTATCATTGTCAGATTTTTTTTTTCTCCCTTAGGATACATTACTGGAAGTCATATTTTTGGAACACATTGTAAGAAAGAATATTTTTAAAAGAACTGACTGTACTGGAAATTTTTTTTCCTTAATGTTGTTCTAATGTTCAAACTAGTAAGAAAGCAGTGAGGATTGTCTTTCCAAACTTACTCATAAAACTTGCTAATTCTCACTTTTAAAATAGCCCAAAACCAAGGTATTGTGTCATTATTTTTACATTCAATTTCTGTAGGTACTATAGAGTTTATAAAATCTTTAACAATTATTTTCTTTTTTATCCTTTCTAACTCATTCTACTCATGTCCTAGGTTCTTTACTAGCGAATGTATATTTTCTTATAGTATGATGAAATTTTAAGAGTTAAGAAAACTTATTTCCTGTTATGCTTGTGATAATTTTCCCTGAATTTTTGTTGTTATATTAAATCTGACATTTATAATTTTGTTTTTTGACAAGTGCTATTTTTTTGCAAGTGATTCTTTGGCTAGTTGAAAGTAAAGGTATATTCCATTGTAGTTGAATATACAACAAACTTAATAAAAGTATTTTCCAAATCATAAAAAAGTGCTTTTCAAAGTCTAAAAGGTGTATTTTCTCACTACTGTTGTTTCTGGCAATTTATCCATATATGGAGGGTGTGCAAGTGTGTGTATAAAACTTCACTTAAGTATTATTCAATTTTTAAAAATCATGCTTTCCAAGAATGTGAGAAAGATATGTTTTTTGTAAATCATCCAAATCCCAATTACTAAAAGCATCCATAACATTTGATTAGCATTATTCCAGATAACTCTTTAGAGAGAAAGAATAGAAATACAGATTTAATTTTAGATATGTGTTCTACTGCTAATAAAATTATTACATTTAATTTTAACTGAATGTAACCCAGAATTTAACTGAATGAAAAGCCATAAAACTGGTAGTATTGCTAAAATTCAGGTAATGGCTTCTTTATCAAAAGTGATATTATTTCCCAAAATATTCTTCTAAAGTTAAGATTTAAAAAGATAATGAAAACTTGAAGGGATGGGAGTTTTATTTAAACAACAAATGATTTTCACATTTTGTCACCAATTCTTATTTTGAAAATTTTGAAACTCACAGATAATATGCCATAACATAAAACGAAGACACCATGTATACTTGACATAGATTGTTACTTATTGACATTTTCCAGCATTTAAAAAAATTATGTTTCAATTAATACAGTTTCTATTTACTCCCTGTTAGTAAAAATGATGTAATGTACATTTATATGACTCTTAGTCCCTTGATTTTTGCGATTAATACAGTTATGTTCATTCTTCCTTCCTAAACTAATAATCACTGTGGCTGATTCCAGTTTTATATTTGAAAGGATTCATTACTCCCCATAATTTCTCTTCCCACCACCTCAAGGTAGTTTCTGTAGTCCTCTGCTCTTTATACTGCTTGTGACAGAATAATTTTGTGTATTTGTCTATCTGTCTGGTGCCAAATTTGCTAAAGTTCTTGGACACTTGTGATCATCTATCCACCTGCTGTTGTTAACGTCAGAATTTACCCAAGAAAAAAAAATCTAAGGTTATATTTCCCTCCTTGCAGGATTTGTAAACATCGTTCACTGGTTAAAATGCACTGCCTTCTGGTAATAAGAGGCTACACCTTGCTGTCTGGACACCAATTACTAGTGATGTTAAACCCCCAAGACATGTCCGGTATCTATTGTTCTCTAGCAGTGTTCCCTGGTAAATAGCATACTTCATAAATCTACAGATTCCAGTCTTTATTTGTTTCAAAATTTTCACCTATTATGTGTTTGAATAGGTTTTGTATTCTTCGCGTTCTCTTCTCTTCACAACCGTGAATCATGTGTGGCCCAGATGTCCTTTATTACCATATATTTAATTTTTTGTAGTTCTATTTAGTTGGTTGACATTTTCCTTTTGTTATGTGCTTTGGCTCAAATCTATCCACATATTTCTGACATTCTTTTCAGCCATTTTATTTCATCTTTTTTGCTTGTTTGTTTCTATAATACCTTTAATATTTTAATTCACTTCCATTTCTTCCCCACGTTCTGTTCTCAAGCTTTTCATATGCAGCGATCTTCTGATCTCTTAAAACTTTGATCTCTCATGTCTTTACTTCTTTAAAAAAAGATGAAGTTATTATTTTGAGATTTTAAAAGGTAATTTCTAACGTCTTCCTATATCTGGATGGAGTGGTTCTTCTTGAGGTGTGTGATGTCTGTCCTTTGACTAGGTGTCTTGCTTTTCTGTTGGCAGTTTTTATACACGGGAACTTTATTAGTTTACTTTCCATTAAACCTCATCTTTGAACAAGCAGTGGCTTCCAGAAAAGACAGTGTGAGAAGAGACAGTTGGAAATAAGGACTGGAGAGCACTTATTTTCTAGAACACACGCCCTTCTATTTTCTTTGTGTCTGACCACAGTCTTTACACTAGGGACACAACTCCTGTCAAGTTCCGCTTAAGAAACTCATGGGTCTCACAGCAATTCCTGTTTAGGCTCAGGCCATCAGTTTCGCGGTCTGGTTCCTCTCCGTCTTTCCCTCTCCTTCACTCTCTGATGTCTCCGTGAGCTAGGAAATCAAATCTTGAATTTAAAAAGTTTCTTTTTTAAAAATAAACACCCTCCTAATGCCTCATGAATATGGAAGCAAAATTATCAAACTGGAGACATCTTCTTCAGAGAGACATTGCAGAGTATCCTTGGTACTGAGTATCTTCCCCCATAAACAATAGCCAAGTCTTGACAGTTCTACTCTCCAAATGATACACGTACCTTCTCCTTTCCATGAACTCGTTCACTTCGTACTTGTGCTGTGCTAGTAGTTGTTGATTTCAGCCAAATGGATTTACAGTAAATGACAAGGTCCAACAATTAACTCTCACACTTAGTGTTCTGTCACTTATCTTCCTTCCATCACTATGAGTAACAGAAACATAACATTGCCTAGTGATTAAGAGCATGGTCTGTAAAGGCGGAGAGGAATACAGATGTATGTCAGGACATTTGCAAACTGTGTGACCTAGTCCAATTATTTTAACCTTCTTGTGTCTTGTTTTTCTCTTTTTTGAAATGAAGACATACCAATACCTAAGTTGCAGTTCTGCTATGAGGAATAAATGATAGCGTAAATGTAAAATCCACACATTACTGTCTGGAACATACTATATACTCAATAAATATTAGCCATTATTTACTTCTGAATTAAAGGTAGTTTAGTAAATACTGTGGTTTTCTCAGTATTTGCCTTGGGGTTTTACTTTGGTTTATAACCTAAGCCAATCATGGCGGTCCCATTTCCCCTGCCAATAACTGATTGAAGCTTAAGTAAATTAACTCTCTGTAGGAGGTGAAACTATGATCCCTTTCAGACTAATAAAACTCAAGTGGAAGCTCGATGAATGCCCCTAGGCAAAAAGTTGCCCTTCATTTGAAATAAAGACATTATTCTTATCCTGGTGTCATGATATGTGGGTATAAAGTATGGAACTCTGCCAGCCATCTTGCTACCAGGCTGCAGATAAATCTAACACACATACAAAACCAGGCTCTAGAGAAGCAGAGAAAAATTGAGCTGTATCCATGGAATTAAGCCAGTCTTGTTGTACACCATGTCTCTTAACTTCCAAGTAGGTGGTCTGATTGATTTTTGCATCATAATAAGCCTCTTTTGAGTTTTTACCTAGTTGCCATCCAGTGAAAACTATCATAGATTTTCTTCTGAAACATAAATGCACAGAGTGCATGAATGTGTGTATATATTGGTTATAGTACTTTTAGTTGCAACAAACAGAAAACAGAGCACAGATTTGAAGAAAGAAAATGTTATGACATATAACTGAAAAAGTCTATAGCTAAGTTGCTAATTTATTTTCATTCTGTAAGGACTTGCTTGACTTCCCTTATCCTCTTGGCTCTCTTCTCTCCATATGTCACCTTTATTTTCAGTAGAGTTGCAAGAGGGTTGTGGCAATTCCAGGCTTCTTTTTCATACACAATAATGCATAGGAGAACATGAATAATCCTTCTTTCATTAGCTTTCTTTTTTTCCCCAGTTTTAGTGAGAAATAATTGACATAATCACTAAGTTTAAGGTGTACAGCATAGTGATTTGACTTACATACATAATGAATTGATTGCCAGAATAAGTTTAGCTAACATTCATCATCTGATACAAATAGGATAAAAAGAAAAGAAGAAAATTGTGATGAGAACCCTTAGGATCTATTCTCTTAGCAATTTTCCTATATATCATGCAGCACTGTTAACTATAGTCGTCATGTTGTACATTATATCCCTAGTACTTATTTATCTTGAAATTTGTATTTTTTGACCATCTTCCTTCAATTCTCTTCCCCTCATTCTCTATCTTTTGTAACCACAAATTTGTTCTCTTTTTCAATGACTTTGATGGGCTTTTTTGCTTTTGTTTTTTGTTTTTTACCTTACACATATAGATGAGATAATACAGTATTTGTCTTTCTCTCTCTGATTTATTTCACTTAGCATAATGCCTCCAAGTTCCATCCACATTGTTGCAAGTTCCTCATATTATGGCTGAATAATATAGATACAGATCATGACTTCTTTTTCCATTCATCCGTTGATGGACACTTCAGTTGTTTCTATGTATCAGCTATCATAAATACTGCTGCTAGGAACATGGAGGTGCGGATATCTTTTCAAGTTCCTGTTCCTGTTTCCTTTGGATGTATTCCTCGAAGTGGAATTGCTGAATAATATGGTAGTTCTATTTTAAATTTTTTCAGGACCCTACCTACTGTTTTCCAAGTGGTTGCACCAATTAACAATCCCACCAACAGGGCACAAGTGTTACCTTCTCTCCACATGTACATCAACGTTTGTTATCTATCTTTTTGGTGATGGCTTGAATCTGTCTTAATATCAAGTAAATGTCCCACAAAGAAGGCCATTTAACTTCCCTAGGTGTTTTATTAGGCATTACTGGAGAATTAAGGGAAGTACTACATGGTGATTAACTTAAATCTTAGTTGCTAAACACTTGCACAGAGGATAGAGGATAGAATTATCTTTCAACCAAGTCAAGACCACTTAAAAAAGCTGGTGTCAGCTTCCTTTCAAGCATAATGGATGCCTACCTAGTTGAGGGTTGGATATGTAAAAGAAATGTTTCAATTAGAAAGGGACAAAGATATAGGCAATCAACAACTTTGACTAGAGTGTTTATATTATTCTTCTATCTATGCCTTCCACTAAAAATGCAAAGAATTTGGAATTACTCATATATCAGAGTCCAACCAATGAATATCCTTGCCATGGAAAAGAGTGCATAATTCCTACTGTTCAACTTTGAGACATTAATCATAACCGTGCCTATCACCTCCTTTTTATAAATACCATAATACATTTCCTCAGGCAGTAGTGATAAAAGTAATTCCTAACATGCCTTACTATAAACTAATCACTCCTCTGAGCAACACATATTAACTCATTTAATCCTGACAATTACCTATTAGTTAGGTGTTATGTTATCTCCATTAAACAGATGAGTTAACTAGGACAAAGGGAGGTTAAGTGACTTGCCCAACAACACAATTAGTAGGTAACTGGGCCAGGATTTGAACCCTCGTGATCTGGCTTCAGGGGTAATGATCTTTACTATTGTGTAGGCTGCATCTTTGTGTTCCTAGCTCATAAAATTCAATTCAAGCATGTTTTTTCCTTTTGTTTGATACCCCCTGATCATATGCTTTCTTGGCTCTGCCCATCAAAGCTTATGACTATGATCCAGTATGTGCCTGAATATGTCTACTGCACCCATTGGGCATTTGAACAGATGAAGAAGATGGATAGAGAAAATATTTAATTATATAATTAGTTATGCTTCCTCTTTAAATAGAGTCTTAAGTTTTTATTGCAATGACATAATTCAGTCAAAAAAATATACTGAGAGATTTTCACTGGAAAAGCACGGCATATTAGCTGTAACAGTACACATCTGTGTCTAACACCTGGTTGCCTTTATTTATTTTTTCCTCCTTGGTGGGCTAATAAATCAAATAACCAAGAGAATTTGGGTTTTCTTTTGTAACCAAGAAAACCTTAGATTATTTAAATATAAATTGAGAAAGTAAATGAAGATTAAATCATGTCTTTGTCTTAGCTGTTTTAACTCTAATACTGATTTAGTAAATGTTAACCACCTTAAAATTACACTGTTAATTAAGATGTGGTCACTTGATAATTACAAACAATGGAAGCGAACACCTCAAATATAAAATACAGCAAAATAAACATTCAATATAAAAAATCCACAAAGATGAAATCCAATCTCTAAGATATCAACAAAAAAGGAATCTATCAAAATCTAGACCTCAAACTTCTAGGGCAGTATGACTAGAATCGTTATAATTCAATTGACATGACAGACTGACTTAACCATCAAAGAGTTTGCTGACAGACTTTGAGGTGGTTTTAATTATGATTCAACTCTTCTGAAAAATGCACATTTAGGGAAATACTTACCACCACATGTACAACGAGCTGCTTGATTTGTGCATTTTTAATTCATTCAGTGAAGTGAATTAAATGCCTACTATGTTCCAAGCATGTGGGTATGCAGCACTGAAGAAAACAGAACACTGTCACAACATCATAGACAAGTAGACTGGTTTGAAGAAACAGATACATAATCCAGCAATGGAGTGGAGCCAATGACTGCTGGAACAGACCACTGGTAGAGAAAAGGATCTGGTGTATAACAAGAAAAATGGAATAATCTCTTTTGAAAAGGGATTTTGAGAAGCACATGAGTCTGAGTCAGAGCTACAGAAGTAATCCATCTCAGACAAGACCATAGCCACAGAGCAAAAGATATTTTTATATGTCTGAACAGTCATTTTTTTTTACTCTCCTAGTTGCTGTAAGAGATTGCATCCTCAACATTCTTACTTCTCTTTTCTTTCCTTTCAACCAACCCCTTACTGACAACTGTTTACTCTCAAGGCTAATGATGTAAGTACAGTAACTTGATATTTAAATACCAAACATAAAGAGAGAAAAATAAAAGCATAAAAGATTCTTGGTCAACAAGAGTTAAGAAGCCATCATTTATTTACCACTATACATCTAAATTACTGGGCTCAGGCCCTGGTAGAATTATCTATCCCAACAAGGACTGAGTGACTCAGATTTTTCATCTAGCCCCGTAAATGATCATGTTGCTCTGGGAGGATGACTAAGGGCCTTTGACTAGTCACTTAATTGCATAGTAAGTGAAGGAGGCAGGGAGTTTTAATATCCTCATCCAAATATTGTTGGGTTGAGCTTTCCAAGCTAAACTACAGAGACCTTCATGTCTCACACTTATTTCTTCCTTAATAAGTTTCCATTTTTAATCCTATTCCTTTGTTAATTAAAGATTGGGGGAACCCACAAAATTTTGGAAAGGTCTTATTTGAAGATGCCAAGAGGAAGAAATACACATGAAAGTGTTCTCTTCCCTGAGTAAATTTCTCTTTATTTTAAGAGTTGAAAAAGAGCAGCCTATATGCTTCTTGTGCTCATAGTGAATCTCGTCCATCAATATGCCTCACACATTTGCGCAGATTTCAGTTACCATCAAATTCGGGAGAAAGATCTGACCCAGAGACAGGCTGCAGAGAAAGCTTACATCGTCTGCCTATACTGCAAGTCTTTCATTAATAAATGTAACTGAATGATCAAATATCACCAAATATTTAAGATAAGATCACGTAAGAGAAAGAAATTGATTTAAAAAAAAAGAAAATTCAAGAAATAAAAAAAAATTTACATGTAAATCTATATCCAAGGGAGTATGACATCCATAAAGTAAGACTGGACCGCTATAAACTGAAGCAATCAAGAGAACAGAAATGAGGGCTCTGGAATTAACTGCAATGTTTAAATTAAATAGAAAAATAATAAAATAAACCCTATTGAAGACTAAATTAGTCTTCTGGAAGATAAATTTGAAGAAATATCATAGAACATACAGCAGAATGACTTACAATCAAGAAAGAAATCCACAGAGAGAATAGAGACAATGGAGGCGAATTTCAAGGAAATAAAAGGTCATTTTTATTATTATGAGCATTTCTTCCTCTCTCAGCCAGAACATTATACCTTTCTCCCTTGTTAAATATAGGAGTTGCAAGTGACTTGCTTTAGCGACTTAACCATTTGGGAAAGTTACATATGCCACTCTGAACAGAAGCTTTAAGTCCATTTTTCTTTTCTCCATCTGTCATGAGACCTGCAATGTTGCTAGATAGAGGCTAGCTCTTAGCCTAAGTCCTGGAGTGAAAACTATAGGAAGTCACTATTTTACAAAAAATTTTACCACTGCATAATATTCCAGAATCTAATAACAGATTTCTCCTCATTCCTGACTTGTGTAACCCTCAATAGATATATACACAGTGTGAGAAAATAAACATTTTTACACCACTGTTTTGTGAGAGATTTGGTGAAGTTTTACTGCTGCAGGCATAAATTTGTGTTTCCCAAATGATACACAAATTGGGTGTTACCATAGCAGAATATCTCAAATATATGTCACTGCCCCGATAAGCAGCCAGAGACAGTGAGAAAACCATTACTCGAAATTAGAAGGATGGTGATGGTATGCAGTGATAAAATGTTTTAAAACTGTCACCAGTTTTGAAAGCAGATAATGTACAGACTGAACTTGTGCCTTTAGTCCCTTGGGATGCTGAGTGAGGGTCGCCTGCTGTGATGCTGTTGGTTGCATTTAACAAGTTTCTACAAGACAGAGATGAATTCAGAAGTAAACTGACTGAATTGCAAGCAAAATTTAAGGGGTACAGAAAGTCAAACATCTTGGATCCTTGTAGGGTTGGGATATTAAATAATTAAATGTTTAAAAACTCTAAAATATCAAAAGGAAATATTATATATATATACATACATATATATGCATATGTATAAATATACACAATTCATACATATCAGTATATGTATATATACATATACATAATCTCTTTCTTAGTATAAGATGTAAAAGACATGATTGACAGCTCTGACTACATTTCTATTTCATTTTGGTAATAACCTGCATAAACAAAGTTGAAAAATCTAAGACAGACTGGCAGAAATATTTTCGCCATGTAGAAAGGATACAGAATTAACATTCACTTTTATATAAATTTCTTCTAGAAATCTATACACCCCCCCAAAAGATAATTAAATAGAAAAATAGACTCCAAAAAGAACAGGCAATTCAACAACAGAAAATCACTTGTCAAAAAAATGTATAGAACAGTGCTCAATGCAAGTATTTAATACCAAGCTAAATACACTGAAACCACATGTAAAATAACTTTAATGCCTGGTATTCTTGAACTATAAGGAAAGGAATATTTGCATTCAATTTCGAGGGGCCTAAAAATTTTCATCACCCTTTAAAAGAGTATTTTGGCAATTTCTATCATTTTAAACTGTATATACCCTTCAATTGATATCATTTCAGTTAATATTCTATAGAAATGTTTTTGAGTGTAAATATGTGGAAGTTAAAGGCACTAACATTTGTAAAAGGAAAAGATGATCAATCTGAATGGAGTTGGTCAATCTGAATCCATCAATCTGAATGGAATGGTTAAATAAATAAATAAAAAGAGTCAACCAGGTTAAAATTGGGAGAAGCAGCCACAATTACATGCCTGTCTGAGCTACTAAATGAATTCCTTAAAATAGTGTCCTCTTCGTCTGTCTCTTCATAGTACGAAGCACTTACCTAATCTTTGTAGGTCTTCAGTAAATGTTCAGTCAGCAATGGAATGGATTCTTAGGATTAGATGATAGTGCATAAGCTTATCTGCCAGAAAGTGACCTGTTAGAAATCTCAAAGCACAGAATTTCAGGAAGACATCCATCATTTTACCTAAAAATGGCTTAGATTCCACAATTAAGCTATTAGATTAAAACGCAATTTTTAAACCTTAAATTAATGTTTTATTATATTACTGTGAAATAGCTATAAACTTTATTTTTTTGGTTGCCAGTCTAAAAATTATGATCATGTCCAATTTTCAACTTCATTTTCCTTCTCCCCAACCTTTATAATCTTATTAGTCATTATTATATATGCTCACTAGCTTTTTTTGTTTATTCATTCAGCTGTTATTGAACCCTTTTGTGAACAAAATAATTTATTACTGCACCAATGGCATTCACTCAGTTTCATATGAAAACCTTTGCATACCAGATATTTATATGCTTCACAGGTAAAGAACCCCTGATGTAGAGCTTTTTCTGCTTCAAGAGTAAGTCAAATAGTGATTTTACATGCATTCATAGCATATGATATAGATATGGATAACTTAAACTTAACTATCTCCTTTTCAGTCATTTATTTATTTATTTATTTTTTAACTTCTGGTATCATCCTCATCACGCAGGTCATGTCTGATGATCAGTGGAAAGTACAATCAGTGATCTAGGTAATACTGTCTACACAACTTAATAGCTGTTTAGAAACAAGATGATTGATTTCTTTCTTCGGGATGTTCAGTAAATACCCTGGAACATGGGAGCACTTGACTCTAGGAAGGAAACGGAGTGTTGAAGATCCAACTCCACTTTCAAACTTTCTTGTTTCTATTGCAAGCAGAGCAAAGCCTGAAATAGGACAAGTCCTGTGAGAGACTAATGACGGATGTGTGCCTGGGGCTTCTCACATTTATGCCAAAGCGTGTGCATGTGTTTTACCCGCATTGTGATTGTGACTCCATCTCAGGAACTTTTGCTTTTATTTTGAGACTTCAATTCATATACTTCAAGAATTAACCATAAAAGTGCAGATTTTAAAATAGTCACAAATGATCTAGTTAATCCCTTGGATTTATGACATGAAAAGAATGGGAACGAATGGTGTGGTACTCGTTGAAACTCCTCCAAGACTTTCACCCACTTGTTCCAAAAAGGGCATTGCTCACAGTTAGACACTAAACAAATCAAATACTTGAAATACTCCACAGCCTGTTTTTCTTTCCTTTCTAGAAACACATCTACCCACATTTTAAATTTATTTCTAAACTGACCTTAGAAATTGAAGCGCACAGAGTTAATTTAAGACAAGCTGCCAAATTTATTCTGCAATATGATGCATAAATCACATATAAAAATTTTAATTGTTATAGTATATTAAGGAAAATGTACCTTTTCTTAACCAATTATACATATAAATGACTTCTAAGCATAGGTTTGACAGTTAATGCTATTAATTAACAAATAATTTCCTCTAATATACATATGAGTAGAGTTGTTTACATCAGATACTTGTGACAAGATGTTTACTGGGTTAATATTAATAATAAAATTATATTACTTAAGTGATGGGAATCATATAGAGGAATATTATGAATATAATTTCATTTAAAACAGGAGGCAAACATGATTTAGTGTCTGATGGTACCTGAAGTTAGGGAGCGACTGGAATGACATGGTAGAGATTTTGGATTTGATTTTGAATACAGAAAATCATTAAAGCATTCTAGTTTTTAAAATTATCAATGATTTTGAAATATTTTCTTGTAGTGATTAGATTTTAAATCAGAAAAACATTGGCTTGACAATTACAGTAGCAAAAGGACTAATAGTTTGAATGGATGGATGATTAATGCTTAGAGAGGTAATTTCAAGCTCAGAATGGAATACTTAAGGTGCAAAGAAATACTCTGTGTGTGTTACACATATATATGGTTTATGTTACATATATTATATACCACACACGTATACTCACACGCACACACCTGAAATTAGCTTTTTAAAAGTAGCTCTTGGTGAATGTGAGATGTCTAAAAATTGTAAAAAAAAAACAAAAAACAAAAAACCATATAATTTTATTAATATGTAGACAATAGTTTTTGAAACCCCATCTTGTGATAATTTATAATTTTCAAAAATATGCTTTGGTTGATAGCAAGAAATAATCTGAATTATTGCCCTCCCAAGCATAATTTGTAGTATTAACCATTTTCACCTAGCTAGCCCCTAGCTAACCTGGCAACTTACTACAGACATATGAAAAAATTTTAACCAAGATCACGAGGCCCTGGCCCAGGATAACACAACTGGCCAGTTCCACTAAAATTAATGGCCTACAGAATAAATATTGCTTTTAAGCCACTATGTTTTGGGATAGTTTTGTTATATAGCAAAAACTAATTGATGTAATAGACTGATTATCATTGCATTAAACAGATAGTGTATCTTTCTTAAATGATGGCAAAACTTGTATGAAACAGAATGAACACCAATAACAGTATTTTCTGAGTGCCCACTGTACACAGGGACCATGCTTGAGCTCTGAGATGCACCAGGATTCTAGAGAATCTTGTCCCCTGCCCTCAAGAGTTTTCATTTGTTATGTTTGAATAACAGGCTGTTGGAATGATCCAGTCTATAGTTAAAGATTTATGTTCGGCAGTGACAAAAATCAACCATGCTATAAACTTCAAAAAATGTAATTACTGTGGCTCTAACCAAGATGAGCTACAGTGTTTATGCCATTTTAGATTTTATACAAAATAGAAATCAGCGGCCTGACCTTTTACTGGTTGCGTCCAAAATGAAAAATAATGCTTTTTTCAAAAAGAAAATGTGACCCACTCTTCTCAGTTTTGCATTTGTGAGGCAGCTTGTCTCTACATGCGGTGTTCTCTGAGCCTCTTTTTTTTCCCTCTGTGAGTCTATTGCCAGTGGGAGCCATAGGTATGTGGGAGTTGAGCATTTTCAAAAGAGCCTTGGCAGACCTCCAGACCTTTGAAATTTAGTTCTGCTCACTATGCTGTAATGGTTTCCATTTTGAGTCTTAGCTTCAATATTTTACATCTTAACAACTACTTGCTGTTGGTTAACCCTACTTAAAAATTCACTGACTTATAAACAATAACACAACGGTGTGCCTAATGAGGACCCAAAATGCATTTTACCTGCATACTTTTTTTAACTAAAAATTCAGAGAAACAAACGTCATCACCTTTGTCAACTACCTAATAATGAATAACTGTCTTATTAAAATGTGTGGGATTAAATATGTTGAAAATGATCTGTTTCTCATTTTCTACTGCAGAGATTTCTCACACTTCTTAAACTTTAAAATCCCTGCTGTTTCTGAAATGAAGAAAATAAGAAAGAGAAAGACAAAGCAGCTTGTTCCAGATCATAAGAGTATGTTCAAAGTGACTAAAATTGCTTCCATGAATATTATTAAATTGAATATTAAACATAAAGAAATAAAAATTTCTAAGTACTTTTAATGCTTACTATTCCATAACATTTATCTGTAGCAAAATAAAAACTTGAGTCTTAATTCGAGAGTAAAAATCAACTTACAACTTTACACGTAAAATGGTATTAGAATGCTAAAGGGAAAATGTATCATTGTTGTGTAAAGGACATGAACAGTAAAAAATCAATTGGATAACATCAGTTAGCACTTTTATTTGTATTCATTTAGAATACTATTAACAGAAGTCATTCAATGTATTAGGTTAACATTATTTTTTAAGTTATTCCCCATATGGAGTAGTGCATTAATATAACATCTGTATCATTCTCATATTTTCTAAAATCCACCCAAACACTCTAAGTGTCAGGCAGCCAAGACTACTGCTCAGACTATCAGTCACAGGTGCATACCAGAAAGAAACAGACTGAAATCAAATCACACTAACTGTTCTGTTTGTGTGTCAATCATCTTGAAAAAAATATTCAGGGAAATAATCTCTCAGCATGAGAACTGATAAAGCATTCATGAGTTTAAGCATTTCAGTTCTGTATCTTTTCCCAAATTTTTGTATTAAAAAATTAATATCCACATTTTTTACTTTAGTTTATCATAGATAAAATAATCTAGGCTCATACTAGGCAGATTCAGTATGCTACATTTTTTAGCCATGATAACATAACCAAAATGATTAACGAAATCTCATGACTAAAATCTAAATATTTATGTCACGTATTTGTTTCACATTCTCAACTTCTTGATTGAAAATGTCTTGGTTTTACATTTACATCTTGCTTTTAAAATAGAAATGGTAAGCCTGAGATTCATGATTCCTGATAGCATAAAACACCCTTGAGGTAGTTTTCCAAACCTCAGGCCAGAAAAAGAGAGTCCAGCTAGCTAGTGGTCTTCTTTCTAGGAGTCAACGGAGATCAGTACTTGAGGCTGCCAACACAGCATTGGGGAGTAGTACTAGAGAAGAAGGACCCACAGGGAAGGAACCATAAAATCTGCATAAAAATTCCTTTCTGGTTCTCGGCCAACTCCTGAGCTGCAAATTCACAGGGTGAGACTCTGAGAGACCATTCTCACAACTGCTGGGAGGCTGAGGGCTGAAGAGAGATTTCAGTGGTTGCACGAAGCAGGGAAGACCTTGGAAACTGGGCAAGGCCAGAGTGAAGAGACTAAGCTGAACACTTACTAGCCATTCAACTGAGACAAAAATGCCACATCCTTACTCTCAGAACCATGCCCTAGGAATAAGTGCGATGACCAACAGATAGGAAAGGGCAAACCTGGAATAGACCAGCCAACAAAGCCTAGAACCAAGCTTACCTGGAATCAAAGTCATCGTCCAGGAAGCTAACTGCTTGCTAGAACAGAACTCAACACTTTGCTGGGTATGATTGACCAAAAACATATGTTTTACTGGTTATATGTAAAATAAATTATCTCAGAACTTGCAATATATGATGGGCATTTTGTTTACTGTTCTAGTTACACAGATTTGGGCTAAAACCTTTTTTTTCTTTTTGAAAATACATCTTCAGTCATTCCAGCTGACCCTGCTTACATCAGCCTGCACCTTTCCCACCTCCTTCTAAACTGCTGATTGAGCAGAACATTGTTCTCCTTGTCTATATGCACTGCATGCATCGTTGATGAATTCTAATATGCCTGCACTCACATTCTGACATTTCTATAATTAGATGTACCTCATAACCAGTGGCAGATTGTCATTTACTTGGTAGCTTTTTTCCTTTCTGATTGGTACATAAAATGATAGTTACTTAAGGCCATCTATGTGGTCTTAGAGTTGATGAACTATGGTAAATATGTAGAAATGCAATTAGTTATCTGATATTAAAAATATAACACAAAGATAAAGAAATCCCTTTAGAAGGTTGTAAGAGTTACCACCCTAGGGCAATGCTACATGAAGAGCAATATACTGGCCGCTCAAAGACCTAGACTGGACTCAGTAATGACTCTTCTCATTTACTAGCTGGTAGACTTTGGATAATTTATTTAACATTTCCCAGTCTTGGTCTCCTCATCAGCAAAACTGTAGCAATAATAGTAGTGGACACCTCACAGGATTGTGAGAACTAAAAAAAGATAGAAAGTACAGTGCTTAAACAGTGCCTGGAATAAACTACTTGATAAACAGAAACCATTTTTATTAGTATGATGATGATGAAGATGTTGAGTTATCAGTTTCTTGCATGTATTGGCAAAAAAAAAATGTCAGTTTTAATCTTTCATTCCTAAAAAAAAAAAAAGACAAAGAAAGGAAGGCAAAAAAGGCAGGCAAGCAAGAAGGCAAGAAAGAAGAGAAAGAAGGAAGAAGAAAGTAAAGACGCTACCATTTAATGCAACTGGCAGATAGAAATGTATCCTCTGCTGATTTATGAGGTAAAGTTGACACTAATTGCTGAGATATTAGTTTCTGATCCGTAAATAATTGAAAAGTCATTATTGTTTTTCTTCCTACTAGACTATAAGCTCCATGAGGGCAGAGATATGTCTTATTTTTTTATTCAACAGAGAGCGCATAATAAAAATGTAAAACATATGATGAATTAAAGTCATACATTGTTGAATTCCAATTTCTTGAAAGACAAAAAAACTTTCCCATAAAACGACTGTATTATTCAACTTAACAAAAATGAAGAAATATCTCTAGCATGATAATATTCAACCAACCACCCCATCAGGTAGAAACAAATATTTCCCTTTTTGGTCCCATGGTGAATTTATCTGTCTCTCCTACAGGGCAGGGGCAGGCTAAGTCATCTTTGGGGTGCCAGCAACCAGCACAAGGCACAGAGCAGAGACAGTGTCAGTGAATGTCTGGTGGATGAATGAGCCAGCAAATGGTTAATCCTAAAGCCAGTCTTAAATCTGACCCTATCCTGACACCAACACTCAATCTAACTCGTTCCTGACTGCAATCTGGACCTATTACCAACCTACGCCTAACTCTGATCCCACTACCAAACTTTTCTTTAGGAATAAGAATTCAGTCCCTCCAAGAATAGAATTCATTCAACCACCATTTGCTGTGAGCTGACAAAGAGCCAGGTTCCCTGCTGGGCACTGGGGCTTTAGATCGTAGATGGGAGATGGGCTGGGACCAAGTGCCTCAGGCAAAACACAAAGGCCAGGGCTTGAGAGAGCTAGATTCTCAGTCTGCAGCCTCAAGGCAGGTAACTGGACCCAACTCCGCGTGTCTCCACGTGATACTTATTCTTCCTGTAGTGGTCCTCACTCTCAGCTCCCAGATTAGCAATTCAGGCGATTCTTGGGGGAATCATCACCAGGGGTTAGTCACTGTGCTCCTGAGGCAGAATGCACAGGGACTGGTGGAAGAAGGGCAGAAAGTCAAGGCCAGCAGAGAATGAGCAACGGGGAAGCACTTAAAGAAAGAGCTAATTGCTCCACAGTGGGAGGATGAGGGAAAGATGGAGTGGGAGGAAGAGTGGAGGAGGGGAGGAAAATCATGACTAGAGGGAAGAGAGGGAACAAGAAAGGGGAAAAGCTGGGGAAGAGTAAAGAGAGAAGAAAAAGAACAGAGAAGAAGGAAAGGAAAGAGAAGAGAAATAGAGAGGGGTTGTTAAAAGGGAAAGCGAAAAAAGGAGAACACAGACCACCATACAATAAAATGAAATAATAAAAATAAAATAAATAAAATAAAGGATAATTTTATAAATTATTTTCCAATAAATAATCTTTCTTTATTTGCTCTTTCATAAAACAAGGGACAATAAATTTTAGAAAGATTTCTGAGATCCAGATGTTTTAAAATGATGAAAAACTTTTGTGCTTGAAAGAGTATGCTTTGGTTACTTGGAAAATCCATTCATTTAGGATAACACTTCTCCCAAAGACACTAGAGAAACAAAGACAGACTCAATTCCAGTAATGATAAGATCTAGTGAAAGAAATATTCTGATTCCTTACAGTCTGTATTATTCTTGAAAGTAAGTGTTTCCGTTTTACCAAGTTGTATAAACAATATAGAAAAATATAAAATCATTCTACTTCGTAAGAGGCTCGATTTCCTTTATCATTATTTTTCATCCTTCCACAATCTCTGTGAAGTGGAGATCTGTGACTCGGTAAATTGGCTCAAAGAAGAGCAAAACAGACCAAGAACATTGACTTTCCTTTCTCCTGTCTGTAGAAGAAAGGCTCTGTCTTTTATGTTTTCCCCCTCAAGCCACCCAGTTATTTTGCAGCCACTTCCCTTGGCTCCTAACAACAAGAAAATGTCAATTCCCAGAGAGACAGCTGTGTTTAGTTACTATGCTCTGGACACACACACATCTCAAGTTGACACCTAATGAAATACTGAAATCAGTAAAAAATGTTCAAACTCTGTGTGCTTTGGAAAAGGCCAAAAGTAAAATGACCACCATACTTACATTATATAAGCATAAAATGAAGAGTTCAGAGGAAGGGGTGACATCATGCATAATCAAGAGTTTCTCTGATTCCTTCACCCTGGAATCCTCAGAAGAGTAACAGTTACACAACAGTGCAACTTGTTAAATATTCTTCTCTAATATATTGTGAAATCTGTAAGAGTCTTGCTTAAGATCCTTGTATCCAAAAAAGGTTTTGATTTTATATTACCCTTGTTGTGAAAGTGACCTAAATCAAATACTGTTACATTAAAAAGATAGTCACTTCACAGACATAGAAAACAAACTTATGGTTACCAGGAGGAAAAGGGGGGGTGAAGAGACAAACTCGGATTTCCAGATTTGCAGACAGTAACTATTATACATAAAATCAATAAACAACAAGGTCCTCCTGTATAGCACAGGGAACTGTATTCAACACCTTGTAATAGCCTATAATGAAAAGGAATATATATGTATAACTGAATCACTTTGCTGTACTCTAGAAATTAACACAACATTTTAACTGACTATACTTCAATTAAAAAAAAAGAGTAATCACTAAATCATTTATGAATTGATGGATGAAAAGGAGGCATATGATTCCTCAGCTATATTTTTCTATAAAGTAAGAGTCAATAAGCATCAAAACATATAAATATGTTATAGATTTAAATATATTTTAATCAGCTATGGAATAAACAATCTATATTTGTGTCTATGTATTATCATTTTTACACACTCACAGTTTTGTTCTTCCCAATTTTAATAAAGTCTCATTTGTTATTTACTACTTACTCTGAATTGCTTATCTTTTTTGGAATCTACTAGTGACCCCGTTGTCCATTTTCATGCTCTTTTTTGAAGTTATAAAGTTGAAGACAAGTCAAAATTAATTTCTATTAGGTTTCCCATCATTCCACGTGTGAAAATGTGGCAAAAATCAGGAAAAAAAAAAAAAACACCCTTTGGAAGGCAGTGTGATTATAATTATTTCATACTGAATAACTAGGTTTTAGAGCATTTTTTTAATGGTATCTTTTTCCCAAGCAGAGAATAAATACAAAATTATCTTTATGGGCTCCAGATGTGTTGTCAAATAAAAAGCATCTCTAGGGCTATTTGATGTATTATACACTGGTTTCCACATTTATCAGGCAGAGCAAAACTTGACCTGGCATTATATAAGATATCTTTGTGAAGCTGTTAAAACCATCAGTGCAGCTGCTCCTTCTATGGACTCTGTTTACTAAAAAGATTAGACTGACAACGAGGACCCACAGGCTCTCAAAGTGCAACCATACAGAAATTTTAAGATAAGCTCCTTGGGACCTACTTGTGTCAGGATGTGAAGTTTAAGCTATATAGTTAAAGGGAAGCATACCCATTCTTTCATTTCACTTTTTCACTGTAAAGGAGACCTGAGTTTGAAGCACACATTTGCTTCACACTTTATAATTCAGTTATATGAACCAATGGGTCTGTGTCTGCACTTCTCTCTGATATGTGCTGTCTCCACTTAAGGAAAGTTAAGCTCTCTCAGGCAAAGAATGTAAACTATTTGTTAAGTTTTGCAAATATTAGAACTCTTTGCCAAAATACAAAGGATAAAGACAGGAAAGTACTTTAAAAAATTACAACCGATCATTTCATTAGAAGCCTGAAAAAGAGAAAATGTACTTAATACCAAAGTTTGGAAATTTAGGTCTTATCTCACATATTTTTATACTCATAAATTATATTTCTCATCAGCAATGCATGGGAGGTTATAATTTCAATAATGGGTAATCACCAGCGAGTAATGCACATACAGTTTATGCATAGGATTGGATTTGGTTGAAATTACCTCATTTTTTAAGTTGCCATGTTTTTTAAATCCAAACAAAAAAATGTCTTCTATAGTCTCATTTCTAATTTACCTACAGTCACTTTTTATGTGTAATAAAGTAAATAAATTCAAAGTTGATAAATGTATCTTACATCATTTTTTCTCCCCCAGTACATAAATATGTTAACAATACACTTTTTAAATCAAAATCACAGTGCAATACTCCTTCATTGCTAGAATAGCTGGAATTTAAAAATAAAAATTATATGGAAAATGGAAGAAGGAGGAGAAACTGGAACATTCACACATTGCTGGTGGGAATATAATATGGTGTCACCACCGTAGAAAGCAGTTTAGGGGTTCTTCAGTAAGTTAAACACAGAATTACCATATGACTCAGCAATTCCACTCTTCAGCATATACCCAAAGTCATTAAAACAAGTGTTAAAAATTTGTACATGAATGTTTATAGCAGCATTTTTTGTAATGGTCAAAAAATGAAAACAACTCAAATGGCCATCAACTGATGAATGGATAAACAATTGTGGTAAACCCATACAATGGAACATTATTCAATCATAAAAAAGAAGAATACTGATCATGAACATGATGAACCCTACAACATGAACCTTGAAAACATGCTAAGTGAAAGAAGCCAACACAAAAGGAGACATACTGTATGATTTAATTTACATGAAATACCCACAATAGGCAAATTCACAGAATCAGAAAGCAGAATAATGATTGTCCATGGCTGGTGGAGGGTGGAAATGGGAAATGACTGCTACATGGGTATGGAGTTTCCTTTTAGGATGAGGAAAATGTTCTGGAACTAGATAGTGGTGATTGTTGATAGCACTGTAAATGTGCTAAATGCCACTTGTGTAAAATAGGTATGCTATCTTCTTAAATATTTGTTAGAATTAGCTCATGAAATCATCTGGGCCTAAAGCTTTCTTTTTTGGGAAGATTTTAGGGTAAGAATTCAGTTTATCATGTATATGGTGGTCTAGACTCTGTTTGTGTCTTCAAAGAATTGGTCTACTTCATCTACGGTGTTGGATTTACATGAGTTGTTTGTACTATTATTATCCTTTTCAATGTCTGTGGGGTCAGTAATGATATTCCCTTTTTCAATTCTTGTTAGATAATTTGTATTTTCTTTTTTTTCTTGGTCAGTCTATTTAGAAGTTCATCAGTATTAGTGATTGTGCAATTTTTTTCTGCTCTCCTTTGCTCCTCCTTGTATTTTTAGTATAAACTTACATTTAGCTGACTCAAAAAAGCCCATTTCTGTAACTTACAACTGGAAACATTCTAATCTGCCCTTTTTTAAGCAATCTGTGATGTGATAAACAAAAATCTATAAACAGATTTGAAACAAGATTCCTAAGTGAATGAAACACAATGAAACTAAATAACTTGTGTAAAGAAAAAGAAATATTCTTTGAGTAGGGAGACTGCTGGGTCCCCCTTAACTTCTAAGCATAAACAAATACTGAATTACTCTGGAAATTTTTTAAATAAAACAAAGTTGATAGTTTTTTCACAGAATCCCTTGATCTTCAAAGTATGTACGTATAAATCCTTTGAATGTTGTAATTATAGTTTCCCAGGTATTGAAAAAATTCATAATATTCATGAATATATACTTATCCTTTAATATTATCACTACACTTACCTATTTTTTTAACTTAAAAATTTATTGATTATGAAATCTCTTCACCTGATTCTTTCATTATTCAAGTTTTAGGTCTTGACATATACTTTTGTCTTTAAAACAAAGTCACTTTGGTTAAAATATATTTGTTACAACTAAGATGAATCTTGTTTAGAGAATTTTAAATTTCTCTTTAAATATTTGGAAAAGTCACAAGTCACAAGAATAGAAGCCAGCAAAGCCTTAACTGATAAAGAAACTATTTATCTATATTTTGACATAGATAACACTCCAAGCTGATAAATCAAAATTTTTCTACTTAGCTTGGTAAATAGTTAAATTTCACAGTTAAATTGATAATTTACTTTCCTTTCACACCACATAATAAAAACAATTGTTCTTAGATTTCATTTTATAGAACCTCTATATGTTGAGGACACCAAAAAACATTTTAATAAAACATGTATTTTTCTTCCTGTGATACTGTTCCTATGACATGAAAATACAACTTGGCATCTCATGAAAATACAACTTGGCATCTGTAGTCTCTGCTTTTAAAACATGTCCAAATTATTATTACTTCCATAAATCAGATTAAAAAATAACTCAACTGAATGTCAAATACCTTTAGATACAAACATATGTAAAACTTTTTGATTTTTGCCTACCAAAATGCACATTTTAAGAACAGTTTTATAAATTTTTACTAATCATAAACAGAGAAAATAGAAAAGAAAACTCCTTTTTATTTTTTCATTAAAAATATGGAAACTAAAATACAAAGCTAGGCTATGGAGTTTATCCAGTTCTCTCTGAAATGCCCTGCAAATTGTACTCTGTTATTAACATTTCAAAAAGCCATATGAAATTATTTTCCAAAAGGAATAAGCATTTAAGCCTGGTATGAAACTATTTAATTATCTGCTCCTGCAATAAAATAATTGAATCTTATCAAAACCACAAAATAATTCTAGTCAGTTATTAAAGTGGCATAATTTTCTTCTATATTAGAATGTTGATGACTTACATGAGGATACTGTGTGCATAGTGCATAGATAAGCATCAAGATTGGAATCACATAAATCCATGTTCACCACCCAGCTCCACCCGGATATTTTGCTGTTAGTGTATAGAAACACAACAGATTTCTGTATGCTCATTATGTGTCCTGCAAGTTTACTTAATTTTTAAATTAGTTTTATCTAGTTTTAACTTCACTAGATTTATCTGATATTTGCTGTTGAATTCCACTTGAAGAAGTAACTCATTTAATAAGCTGGTGTTATGATGAGCTGGCTTTTATATAATTCCTGTAATTTAAAAATTGATAAGACCAATATCATTTCAAGATTTCCATACATGCATCTGCCATCCTGTCAAAGAATTTGATTTTTTTTTTTCTAAGTAGGTTTCAATAATGATCTTGCCAGAGCTTATATCTCTGTAAGATTTGGGCTGTCAGGTAAAGTAATTCTTGGGGTTAAACTTGCCACAGTATATTGTACCCATATAACTACGATTACTCTGGTATAAAAATTAGTGATATGGGCTCTAATAACCAAACCACCACCCTTGATTTGCTCATGCAATTGATCTGTCATGGCTTCTACGTCACAGGAATGGAAGGCAAAAGTGGAAATTTCTGATCATCAGAACTTCCTGTGCCAATCTCTGGGTCTCTCACACCAGATTCTTGTTTGTATGATAAAAGGACTTGGCCCCTCTTCTCACCAAAAAGGCCAGGAATAGAGAGTACCTCTTGGCCCCAAGCTTTTCAGTGTTCATTTGATCATCTCAGGACTAACCAGGTCATTTGTCTACCCTACCACAGACCAAAATGCCATCTGTCATCCTAACTAGAAGTTGAGGAGGAGTGAGAAATTTCCTCAGGACCCAGTATAAGAACCTTCATTCTATTAATGACATGGAGAACATTCCTTTGAGGCAAGAGATCTGAAAGATATCCTTAAGGTATTTTATTTTGTTAAAAATTCAGCACTTAGCATATTCTTACTAATTTAATGATTTATATGGCACCTTATTTCAAATGAATTAAGGCAGTTAATCCTCCAGCAAGGTTGGCCATAGCAAAGCTCTATTTTGGATCTCTAAACCCACAGCATACCTTAAATCCTATTTCAGTAACTCTAGCAAGTCTACAGCTAACTTCATCCCCAAACTCAAGATACTACTTTTTCCAGAAGACCCGAAGTGTTTAAATTTATATAGATGAAAAAGTAACCTTTTGATCAATATTGCCTAGGTGAATATGATCTGTAGCCAGATGTTAGAAATATGTTATTTTTTAAATAAGTCTCTCTGTCGTTATCCTTTATTTCAGTGATTTTCAAGCAGTCTAACTTGGCAAACTATTGCACTGAAAGCTCATTGAAGACATGCCTTCAGTTTCTGATTAATTGTAAAATGTATTTGTTTCTATTACTAAGTGTAATGATATTGTTTATTTAGAAAAGGGGATAAGCAGGGTAAGATAAAGTCAGGATAGTACAAATAGAGAATTGCATTTTTAAGGGAAAAGAATTTTGCCTCATGTATATACAAGTAGAGACAAACACAAGACTAAGTACATTCTAACCCGCAGCTAGAGAGAAAGTAAGTGACAAGCATACCCACTGAGGATGCTTTTATGCCCACTGGGGAATATTGTAAAATTGGCCACGTTGTTGGAGTTGATGTCTCCTTAGTGTTGTTTTGGATCAGATCTCTACAATCTTAGAATGCAAAGGTAAGTTGTAGATATGAACTGGATCTTAAGATTTTGTACCACCAATCATATGTATGCCCCTGAATAATTGCCCTGTTAAAACTTCTGACATAATGGTAATGTCAACCACGAGGTTGCTTTATATTCTTAGCTATAGCATTTATTCTGAAATCTTGGTTTGGAAGTAAAATTGGGAAAAAATCCTCACAAGTCTCCCTTCTCCATGAAACACAAAGTTTAGTAGTGCTAACTAGCCAGCCTCCACTTTCATTCTCCCCTTCCTTGTAATCTTTGTAATTGAAGGAACCAGAAAGGAAAGTGGTACATGTATATAAGCAGATTTAAAACGTTCAAGATCATCCTCCCCAATGAATAGATTCAGCTGGAGGCATCCCAGAGAATATGCTTTATCTCTTGGCATCTAGGAAATATATCTCCCAGTTTTACTAATGCAAATGCTCTCTCAGTCTTACCTGTTTCTCCTTGTAAACCTCATACTTCAAATCTAGTTCTTGCTCTTTCGCCTGCTCCTTGGATTTAATGGACTCTTGATTCCCAGCTTCTTAGCATGGACTGAGCCTTGCATGGCTTCTTCTTGAAACCAGCCTCCCTTCTAGGGTCTTCAGGCCAACTTAGAACATTAGGACCTCCACTTGTTTTGGAGAGAGTGAAAGGAAAAGTAGACAATGTCCATTTCCAAATATTTCTAATCTAAGAGAGGAAGAGAGAGAGTTCCAGAGGGACCAAAGAAGACTCAAGTGTATTGTGAAATTCATCATTGTTTGTATATTTTTGCTGAACTGTACTGTCTCTGAAATAGCTTCTACTTACTTCATCGCTCTTCTCCCTGTTCAGACTAGACTTTAGTCTCTTCTGATCCAGGAAAAAGCCAAAAAAAGAAACAAAATATATTTTAATTGAATTAAAGTGACTGAGTGAAGTTTCCTTTCTTCTTATCTCTGGTAGTTTAACTTGTTAGTCCTCACGCTTCTCTTCCCCATAGGAGTGTTCTACATCCATCTCTTTGCAATCATCTCATGAAGGACAGAGTGTATTTTGCAGTCTCCGGAATGTGGGGATGCCCTTGTGAGCTGTTTGAGCTAATGAGAGGTTAGTGACATATGTGAACAAAGGCTTAAGATGTGATGGTGTAGATGTGCTTCCTGTTGTTCATTTCTGCTTTTCCACTATGAGAACATGATTTGGGTAAGCACTGGTCCAAGATGGAGCAGACCTGGATCCAATCCACAACTTGGAGTTAAACTCAACTGAACCCAGCCTTGATGAGCTAACTCTCCATGAACCAAGAGTCATGCAAGCATATTGTTTTATGCCACTGAGTTGGAGGTGGTTTGTTACACATGTTGTTTCAGCAATAGCTAAATGATCTACAGTCCATGAAAGGATAAAAGCCTCTAAACTGGAGATAGAGGGTAGGAAATGTTGGAGAAAACAACATGTTGTAGAAAAAAAAAGCAAGAAGAATTAGATATAAATGGAAGTTTTTCTGCCACCTTATTGCCCTGTCTTAGGCTGATTCCTTGGAATAGGGTAGTAAAGGAGAGAAGCCTCTTTAAAGTTTAGAGATTGAAGATGAAAGGTATCTGTGTAGATGCTTTTCAGATAGGATCCAGGAAGATGTCAAGTCTCATTCAATAATTTCCTGCACCAGTGTTGTATGATTGCTCTGGAGGAGAACTGGCAGCATACAGTTCTTAAGCAGAAGAGGACCAGATCAGCCCCCTCTCCTCACAATAGTAGTACTACTGCAGAAGAGCAGTTAAAATTCCCCTGCCCCACCCTTCCACTGAAGAAGGAAGTAGACGTTTCCTTTGAAAGTGAGGTCTGGGGATCTGAATGAGGAGATGCCATAGCAGGAGGTGCAGACTAGGTATCTGACCAGGGAATTGACAAGGACCCTGTATATGCCAATAAAGGATTAAAAACATGCTAGAGATGCCTTGTGCCTTGAAGGATGCCAACACGAAACTCACTCCGTTGTACATTTGCCTGTTACCCTATAGCTTAGTATTATCCTCAGGAGAGGATCTGACCTACAGTCTCCTGAATCACAGCACATTGAATTGATCTGGGGATGGGAGATGTTACCAGGTCATAAGAGGGATTTTAGTAAATGGCCCTCATATCAGAGCTCCAATCAGCCTTTTTCCAGGTTTTTCGTGATCAGGTGAGGCTTTTTTAATCATTTCAGGAGACAACAAAGGGCGTGCACCCATGTCCTTTGGGTTCAATAAGAAAAAGCTAGCAAAGCATACTATATTTGGAAAAGAGCCAAAAATCTGCTGTTAATACCATGAGAAAATCAGAAACTGAGGGACTGTGTTGTACTAAATATGATAGCTCTCCCTCCTGAAAAGGTCTTAAGAGATTCGTGAACTGTATTATACTTAAAAAATGCTTAAGCATCATATCACCCACATAGCAAAGCTGGAATAGATTAAGCTATTTAAAACACACACAGAATTCTTTTTAAAATTATTTTAAAATAATACACTGTGGGTGGAAAGGGAAACTTTCAGATGCAGAGACAGAGAGATTTACATTTATTAACTTCTTTAATACACACACACAAGAAAATCTAGGCAATGCTATTGTTTCATGAATGAGACAGCTGAGAGGACGCAGGCGTTGCTGGAGTAGGAAGTAGAGAACTGAGTGTGAACCTATAAGATAAATACACGCACAAAATAGATACAGATCCCTTTTCACGTCACAGCTTTGAAATCCCCTGTTAGGCACCCTCCCTGGTGTTGTTTTTAATATCTGAAATTTGATTCCTTTAAGAGTCTCATTGCTCTTTTGCTCTTGTTACTATTAGTTCATCTGTAGGGTGACTTTTTTTCTGTCATAATTTTGCATGTGAACCTACAGATAAACCGTCTTAAGTATTTTTAATTCTTTGTAAAGCACTTAACGTTTAGGTGTGTCCTCCCAAATTCTGTCATGTCTTAAATTCGGTCGATAAAGAACTTTAAAATATTTTTTTCTTTCTAATCAGCATTAAATGTACAAAATGGAGGTACACAGCCTGTATTTTATGTCAAAGCAGATTAAATATACACTCCACATTTGATTAATATTCTTCCTGCCATTCTAATACACTACAGAAATAAGCACATGTAAACTTATTGATGGGGAGATAGCTAATACATATTTCTTATTTTCTTAGTAAATTATTTTTTAAATTGGTAACATAGTTTTGCATAACATACTAGTATCAAAATCTAGTGTATTTGCCCCCTACTGTAAAATATTGATTTTTTTTTAAATCACATTAAATCCTGGTTTGCTTTTCATTCCTAATGATGTCAAGATATCCAGTATCAATCATTATGTGAGAAGGATGGGGTCTACTATGGTGAGAAGGATGGGGTCTACTATGGTAAGAAGACCCCAGCAACTGGGAAATTGGGTAGAGGGTGTTCTGCTCTTTAGGTCATACTGAACACTGCTGAGATGCTTGTAGTCCAAACTCAAAGGTCCTTTTCAAGAACCCATAAATCCTCCCTTTTAATATCATACAGACCTTTGGATCTTCTGCAGAAGTTCTAATCAGAAATGCCTAGTACTGATTTTTCTGTGTCAACAAACTACACAGTTATCTTTCCATCAGAGTATGAAGATCCTGATAGCCTTTGAAACTCCAAAACTCTCATCCCTTCTCAGTAATTGGCAATTCATTCTTTGTCACCAACAAAGTACCATGCTACCCCTTTGATGCCAAACCCTTGTCTCCATCCTCAGTCTGTGGTCAACGACTGTACCAGCTATGTTGCCTCATAAAGCAATCTTTTAAAGGAAGTCAGAGGTGAGCAAAGAGCAGGAAGGAAATGAATGTTGAAATCAGTTATAGTGTGCCCCTTGTCTGCAAGCTAATGCTAACAACCCACTCTGCTTCAGCTTACTTGGCAATGTTTCTTAAACTTAATCTCTACTCTTCTGCCTTCACTGAAGCTGTCCAATTTAGCCATTTTAACTAAAAGACATACAGATGTTCAAACACTGGAATTGAACTATTTTCACTTTAACACTTATCAAAGTTTATTAGTCACTTTTTTATTTTATAAAATTTGGTGTAATGAGAACTTTTGCATTATTACTGTAATCTCACTGTTTGAGAAATCCAACACTAGTGGCTTTAGGGGAACTTAAAATCTTTACTGATGGACTTCCTGGCAGCAATATATTTTTTTCCAAGACTTAGTCCAAAGTTATCTCAATAAACACAGCTACAAAATCAAAACATTACAGCTTGAACGACAATTCCCTAAGACTGAACATCAGGAAATATATTTTTCCTAGTTTTTAATGCATGACTTTTAAATAAAGAAGTCAAAACCATTTTCATAATATGAATCTCTTCCGCTTTCATATCAAAAGCAAAACATGTGAAATCTTGGATTTCGAAACAAAATGAAGGCAGAACTAATAATTTATATTGGTATAATAGGTATTGTTTCTATAAAATTAACCCAGTAATTTTATTCTTCATAATTATCTCATTTTTCAAATGAATAAAGGGTCAAAGTAACTAAGTAACTTCTGAGACTACCCAGCGAATAATTTTGAATAAAAGTAGTCCCTTATCACTCTGAGTCTGGGCCTCTTACTACTCTTTCTACCAAAATCATGTAAAAATTATTAGTTTATAAATATTGCCTTCAAACATCACTAAAAGTATAGTACTTCCATATTATTCTATACTTCACAATGATGAATAAAATTTACTCTGTCATCTGGCCAAAGAAAGTCAAACTGCAAAGTGTTTCCACATAGTAGAGGCTAAAAGAATGAATAATCTAGATGAGATCTTAAAATACATCAGTGACAAATGGTTGTACAAGTGTTAGTGATAACTCTCCCCTTGCCTAGAGCATGGCTCCACCCCAAATTTTTTTAAAGAGTAGTGCATGGCCTATTTATGGGTATGTAATATTTTTGAACTCTAGTTTCACTTTAAATGCAGAAAATTGACAGGTAGATTTGTATGCCTATGACAATAAATATAAATCCAAGCTGTCTATTGTCTCCAAGAATAACTTTCTCTCCAGGGCCCAGTTGCACATGACGCCTTTCCAGGCATACCAGGTTCTGTTCCAGACCACCGCAGTAAATTGGATATGGTGTAAAAATGAGCGACACGAATTTTTTGGTTTCCTATGCATATAAAAGTGGTATTTACACTATACTATACTCTACTAAGTGTTTAATAGCATTATGTGTAAAAAATGCATATATCCTAATTAAAAAACATTTTACTGCTAAAAAATGCTAACCAATCTTTCAGTGAGTTGTAATTTTTGCTGGTGGAGGGCCTTGCCTCCATATTGATAGCTGCTGACAGATGAGGGTGGTGTTTGCTGAAAGTTGAGGTGGTTGTGTCAATTTCTTAAAATAAAACAATGACATTTGCCTCCTTGATTGTCTCTTCCTTTCTTGGTAACATGCGATGCTGTTTGATAGCTTTCTAACCCACAATAAAGCCTCTTTCAAATTGGAGTCAATCCTTTTAAACTCAGCTGCTACTTTATCAGCTAAGTTTGTGTAATATTCTAAATCCTTTGTTGTCATTTCAATTATCTTTACTGCATTCTCACCAGGAGTAGATGCCATCTCAAGAAACCAATTTCTTTTCTCATCCATAAGAAGCAACTCCTCATCCATGAAATTTTTATCATGAGATTGTAGTAATACAATCACATCTTCATGCCCCACTTCTAATTCTAGTTCTCTTGCTATTTCCACCACATCTGCATTTACTTACTCCACTAGAGTCTTGACCTCTCAGTCATCCATAAGGATTGGAATCAACGTCTTCTAAACGTCAATGAATACTGATAGTTTGACCTCTTCTCATGAATCACAAATGTTCTTAATTGCATCTAGAATGGTGAATCCTTTCCAAAAGGTTTGTAAGTTATTTTGCCCAGATCCATCAGAGGAATCACTATCCATGACAGCTATAGTCTTACAAAATGTAATTCTTATATAAAAAGACTTGAAAGTCAAATTTTCCCCTTGGTCCATGGGCTGCAGAATGGATGCTGCGTCAGCAGGCATGAAAACAACATTAATCTCGTTGTACATCTCTATCAGAGCTCTTGGGTGACCAGGTGCATTGTCAATGACCGGTCACATTTTGAAAGGAATCTTTTTTTCTGAGTAATAGGTCTCAATAGTGGGCTTCAGTATTCAGTAAACCATATAAACAGATGTGCTGTTATCCAGGCTTTATTGTTCCATTGACAGAGCACAGACAGAGTAGATGTAGCATCATTCTTAAGGGCTCAAGGATTTTCATAAAGGTAAATGAGCATTGGCTTCAACTTCAAGTCACCGTCTGGATTAGCCCCTAACAAGAGAGTCAGCCTGTTCTTTGACATTTTGAAACCAGGCACTGACTTCTCCTCTCTGGCAATGGAAGTCCTACATGGCATCTTCTTCCAGTAGAAAGTTGCTTTGTCTACATTGAAAATTTATCGTGTAGTGGAGCTGCCTTCATTCATTCTCTTAGCCAGGTTTTCTATAACTTGCTGTAGCCTCTCCGTTAGCACTTGCTGCTTCGCCTGGCACTTCTACGTTATGGAGACAGCTTTCTTCCCTAAGCTCCATGAACCAACTTCTGCTGGTTCAAACTTTTCTTCTGCAGCTTCCTCAGTTCTCTCAGCCCTCGTGGAATTAAAGAGAGTTAGGACCTTGCTCTGGATGAGGCTTTGGCGTAAGGGAATATTGTGGCTGGTTTGATCTTCTATCCAGACCACTCAAACTTTCTCCCTATCAACGATAAAGCTGTTTTGCATTTTTATCATTTGTGTGTTCACTGGAGTAGCACTTTTAATTTCCTTCCAGAACTTTTCCTTTGCATTCACAGCTTGGATAGTTGGCACAGAAGGTTTAGTATTTGACCTATCTTAGTTTTTGGCATGCCTTCCTCGCAAAACTTAATCACTTCTAGCTTTTGATTTAAAGCAAGAGACCTGCGACTCTCCGTTTCACTTGAGCACTTAGAGGTCATGGTAGGGTTATCAGTTGGCCTAATTTCAATACTGTTGTGTCTCAGGGACTAGGAAGGCCTGAGGAGAGAGAGAGATATGGAAGAACGGTAGGTCAGTGGAACAGTCAGAACACGCACATTTATCAATTAAGTTTACTGTCTTATGGGGTGGTTCATGGCACCCCTAAACAATTAAAATAATATCATTAAAGATCACTGATCACAGACTGCCATAACATACATAATACTGATGGGAAAGTTTGAAATATTACAAAAATTATGAAAATGTGACAAAGAGACACAAAGTGAGCAAATGTTGTTTGAAAAATGGTGCTGATCGGCTTGCTCAAAGCAGGGTTGCCACAGACATTCAATTTGTTAAAACTTTTTTTTTTTTTTGCAGAGTGCAGTAAAGTGAAGTACAATGAAACAAGGTGTGCCTGTACTGAAAAGTTTTTCTTTACTCCTTGATATAGGCTTACATAAGACAATGCCTACTTCTCCCCTAACAATAGTCTAGCCAAGTGGACGCTCCTAGTCCTAGCTTGGCAACAAGTGAGTCTGCCCCTAATTATATGAGCCCCCAAGCACGTGTAAAAATTTAATATACATATGGATCACCTGGGGAGTCTTGTCAAAATGTAGATTACGAAGCAATAGGTCTAGAGTAGGGTCTAAGATTTCACATTTTTTCTAAGTTTATGTGATGCTTTCTGCTGGTTCTCAGAACACACTTTGAGTAGTAAGATATTATAAATAGGATCTTAACAGTAAAGAACGTGGAAGGTTGTTTTCAATGGACTTCTCACAGCACTGTGAATAGAAAATACTTGGAAAGATCATTGATATTGGGAATTGTAAAGTTAATGCCAAGGCAGCTGCAGTCAACTTGAGTTGTATTCTCAGTACACTGCATTCCACATGGTTGAGGCTAAAGGGATGAATAACCCAGGAATGATCCTCAAATATGTCAGTGATAAATGTTAGAATTAATGCTGGAGATAAAGCATACCTTTAGCTAGATGTTAGCTCCATTCAAAAATACTTTTTTTAAAAGTAGAGTCTACTTCATTGTATAATATTTCTCAAGCCTTAACCAATGCAAAAATATTATGCTAAATTTAATTTCAGGGGAAATGTCTTTACACACACTAAGATACATTTAAATTTTTTAATTTTTAAAAAACATACACTTTAATAGAGCTTTTCTCCTTATAGCTACCCAGAAACAATACCTAGAGACAATTTGAAATACTGTTAAAGGTTTCAATTCTCAAAGAGGAAAGAAATATAATTTTTTCTTGTTGCTTTATTTAATTTCTATTGCTTTATATCCTTAATATTCTTATCTTGCATTATGTTTAATCTAAAAGTATCTCCACTGGGTCAAGTCATTAATGCACTATGACAATCTTTATCTTTTACTTGGTGTATTAAGATTATTTACATGTAATGGGATTATTAACATATTGGGGCTTAATTTCACCATATTTATTGTTTTCTTATTCTTCTGCTTTTCATCTCTGTATTTTCTTTTTATTAGCTTTCTATATACAACTTGAACATTTTTTAGAATTTTTAGAATTCCATTGATGTATAATATTGTTCAGTGTCTTTGTACTGTTGTTTGTCAATTTAGATATTTCACGTTCTATACAAAACATTTCACAGTCTATTAATGTCATAATTTTACTACTTTGAGTAAATTGTAAAAATCTCTCCTCCTTTACATCCCTTTACCCTCCCACATTTATATTTTAATTGCTTTAAATATTTCTTTTATATCCATTTAGAACCACATTAGGTAGTATTATACCTTTTATCTTCAATAATCAAAAGGAATTTAGAAAACTCAACAAGAGAATGTTTATCATATTTACTCATTTTTTCCTATGTTTTTTGTTCCTTCCTATGATCCAAGATTTCTTTCTTTATCATTTACTTTCTGTTTAGAGTACCTCCTTTTAGTCATTCTTTTAATACAGGTCTGTTGACAACAAATCACCTCAGTTTTGCTCGTCTTGATTTCCCCTGACTTTCTCCAGGGTATTTTTGTCAGATACGGGATGCTTGACAGTTCTTTTCTTTGAGAATTTGAAAAATGTTGTGCCATATCCTCTTGGATTCCATGGTTTCTAATAAGCAATCCACTGTCATTCCGATTTTTTTTTTTTTCTCCTATGGGAAATCTGTTCTCTTGTTGCTTTCAAGAATTTTTGTTTGTCTTTAGTTTTTTAAACTTTGTGATGTTTCTTTGTGTGGAATTCTTCTATTGGGATTTGCTCAGCTTTTCCTATCTGTCGGTTTATGTCTTTTGCTGAATTGGGAAGTTCTGGGAAGTTCTCAGTCATTCCTTCTTTGAACATTTTTCAGCTCCACCCTCTTTCTTCTCTCCCTTGTGGATCTCATGACTGGAACGTTTGATCTTTTATTATACTCCAACACATCCCTGAGGCTCTGCTTCTTTCTTTTTATCACTTTCTCTCTATCATTCTATTCTTATACCTTCCGGTTCACTGATCCTTTCCTCTCTCCCCTCTATCCTGGTCTTGAGCCTGTATATTTTTTTTGAAGAATAGTGGCTTTATAATGTTGGGTTAGTCTCAGGTGTACAGCATAGTGATTCAGTTATATGTATATTCTTTTTCACATTATTTTCCATTATAGATTATTACAAGACAATGAATATACTTCCCTGTGCTATACAGTAGGTCCTTGTTTATCTAATTTATATATAATTCTGTGTTTTCTGTTAATCCCTAACTCCTAATTTATCCCTCCCCCCTTTTCCCTTTGGTAATCATAAGTTTGTTTTCTATGTCTGTGAGTCTGTTTCTGTTTTGTAAATAAGGTCATTTGTATCATTTCTTTAGATTCCACATGTAAGTGATGTTATATGATATTTGTCCCTCTCTGTCTGACTTAATTCACGTAGGATGGTGATCCCTAGGTCCATCCATGTTACTGCAAATGAGCCTATACATTTTTCCATTCTAACATTCCCATTTGGTTCTTCTTAAGATCTCATATTTATCTGCTGAGACGTGCTATTATGGCTGTTCCAAGTGTGCTCAAAATTTCTCATTGAAGCACTCTTTTGATGGCTGCTTTAGGAAGCCAGATAATTTTACTGCCTCTGTCATCCCGGTGTGTCTCTTTTCTTCAGGTATCAGGTATTTTCAGACTCTTTTTTTTAGGTATTAGACCTTCCTGATGAGTTTTAGCATGACAACTAATTTCTGGTTGAAAGCTGGAAAGCTTGGATACTGTGCTAGGAGACTAGGTGTTTTTCACACCTTCTGCTTCAGCTAGCTTCCCTTTCCCTGCTCTAGCACTCCAGCTCTGCTGACACCTGAGTGGGATGCCTCTCATCACTGTGGAGTGAGGGTGGGAGTTCTAGCCCTCAGCTAGGTCCCTGCTGACACCTCCCAGGCTGCAAGACAGAGGTGGGGGCAGGGAGGGGGGCTCCTCACCCGGCTTCCACTGGAACCAGAGATCAGAGTGGCCTCATTACCACTGGGTGATGGTAGAAATTCCTGCCTCTCCACTAGCCTCCTCTGACATCATCTTAGTCGTGGGAGATAGGGAACCCTCATTACTGCCAGATTTGGAGGGTGGGGAAGTCCAGTTTCCCTAATTGGTTGGCCTTTACTGACACCATGATGAGGTCAGGGATTGTTTACATCCAATGGGATGAATGTCCCATCTCCTTACTCGGCCTCCTGTATCATGCCAATGGAGGGGTTGAGAAGCTTCATTGCAGCAGATGAAAAGTAGAAGCTTTGTGCTCCCCTGGTGAAGGTGGTAGTCAAGGCTCCTCTTCCAACGTTTCTTAGCTTATGGACACATCACTCTAATCTCTGCCTCCATCATCACAGTATATTTTTCATTTTTGGTTACTACTCTTTCTCTTGTGTAGAAACCCTGTGACTGCACAGGAGATACGCGAATAATCCAGAGTAGTCTCCCCTTCTCAATATCCTTAACTTAATCACAGCTACAAAATCCCTTTTGCCAAATAAGGTGACATTTAACAGGTTCTGGGGATTAGAACATGACACCTTTGGGAGACCATTATTCATTCTCTACATTTTTTTCTTTCCTCCTTTCCTTTTTCTTACTTTTTCTTTTATTTTTAAGACTATATAGTTACCCAAGAACCATTTATTAAAAAATCTATCTTTCCCCTAATGACTTGAGATGCCACTTTTCAAATACTAAATTTTTATACACGCAAGTCTACTTTTGGAACTTCTCTTCTTTTCCACTAGACTGTCGATGTATGCCTGCTCAGCTTGAGTATGAAGACTTTTTTGGTAAATTTTAATATCTGGTCAGGCTAATCAGTGCTCATAGCTTTTATCTTTCAGTGTTTACTTGGCTAATGTAGCATGGTAATTGAGCTGTGTAAACTTTAGGTTTACTTTGTCTTACATCATAAAAAAGAGTGCTTATATTTTCAGTGGCATAAATTTTAAGTCATAAATTAAATGACATTTTTATGATGTTGACTTGTTCTAATCAAGGACAGGAATGTTTTCCATTATTAACTCTTCCAAAGTGTTTATATTTCCTCCTCATATAGGGTAAGCATATTTTATTAGGTTTATTCCTATATATTTCTTTTTTTGTTCTTACTATAAATGAGATTGTCCCTACCATTATTTCCTCTAGATGGAAATAGATTTTTGTATATGAAGACTTTTTATTTTTATTTCCTACTATCTTGCAAGTCATTAATGACAGCTCCAGTGGTAAAGGTAGGCCGCTGCGCAATATGGCAAAACCAGTACATTAACAACAGCGGTAATTTAGTGTCAAGATAAGAAAGACTTTGGGTGACCGGGTATTCACTGTTACAGAAAGTGAAAATAAGGAGTATGGTAGGACTGGTTGACAGTTTCTAAGCGCTCTGGAGAAACTGGGGAAAAAAAAAATGATTAATTCAATTTAATAATATTCCTGCTTCAAGGACCATATGTGTCTCTGTCCCAAAATTCAAGATCCTACTCCTTCCCAATCAGTTCTCTAACATTAACGAATGATCCTGTGAGGCTGAGAAATTCATTTGTGCTAATTCAGGGACCTGTAGGACTAAATGGTGGGCTTACTTTTCAGAAGTCTAGGCTCTTTTTCTATACCTTCACAAGTACTTTGCCTTCAGCTGGCAGGACTGGCACTATTGCTACATGGTCCCACCTCAAGGCTATATCAAGTCTCAGTCCTGTGTCACAATCTGGTCTTCAGGGACTTTGACAGCCTTTCTGTTCTATAAGGCACCATGCTGGTCCATGACATTGTTGATAATATGCTGAATGGACCTAAACTGATACAGTCTGTTTAACTTTTTCTAGCTAATGGGGTCCATTTTGGTAGACTATTTTTCTAGAAAGTTACCCATTCATCCAAGGTTTTCAAATTTATTTGCATAAATTTAATTTGTTTCCTTTCTGTTTCAATGATTATGTTCATTATTATTTATCATTTTGTACATTTGTATACTTGTTCTTTCCCTCTTTTAAATTGATTATTTGGCTTTTTGGATTTTAAAAAAAAATGTATCTTTTTATTTGTTATTTAGATTTACTTTTTATATATTATTTACTTGATTTCTGCTTGTATATTTATTATTTCCTTCTTTTGTATTCTTTTAGTTTATTTATTGTTCCTTTTCTAGCTTTTGATTTGGGAATTGGTTCATTTATTTTTATTTCTTATTCCCTACTGGTAAGGGTTTATTGCCAGGAACTTTTCTTTTATCACTACTTTAAACATATACCATAAATTCTTCTGTGTAGTGTTTACATTACAATTATCTTTTAGAAATTCTATATTCAGCAGTTATTTTCTCTCTGCCAAACTTATTTAATAAAAATATTTTAATTAATTTCCAGATGGAAGTGTCTTTATAACATTTTTTAAAAAATAACATTTATTGCACTATGATCAAAGATTATTGATTAAATTATTTCTACTCCATAGAACTTACTGATGCAGTTTTGGAACTTAACACATAAAATTTTGTAATATTCCATATGTGCTTGAGAAGAAAGTGTATTCTTTATTATCAGAGGGTAAATTTTATATATACAAATATATATTATAAAATATAACTTATTTATTACATTTGTTTGTCTTTTCCAGCCCTACTTATTTTTTATCAATTCACTGTCTCTTATACTGAACAGCATTCTCTTCTTACTGCTGTGTTTCTATATATATCTTCTTAAATCTACTGTACCTTTTAACTTGTAAGTGTGGCTACTATGTTGTTTTGGTGCATGAATATATATAACTATTATATCATCATTACAAATTGTGATAGTTTGCATTGAGTGTCCTTGTTCACACTGAATTTACTTTTTTGATATTAGGATGACAACCCCTGTTTTTCATACTTTCCATTTATCCAGTATGTTTTACATTTGCCCTTTTCTTTATTTTTAACCTGTGATGTGTCTCAGCATTTCATTTTGCTTTTGGATTCAAATTGTAAACACTTATGAATTAACTCCATTTACCTATAGTGATGCAGTATTATGCTTGAGCTCATTTCTACCACGTTATTTTCTGTTACAACTTAAGAGCGTATTTGCTGTGTTTATTTCTCTGCATCTTGTATTCAGTTTGCTTTTATACTTTATGAAGTTTCTTTTGGCCTGGGGAGGTTTTCATTTTTTGTTCTAGTTGTTATACTCATACATACACCTTCTTTAAATGCCCTTAGTCCACTGTTTTTCTTATTTAATATTTACTAAGCTGTTTGTTAATTATTGATGGTATCTTTTGATTCCACTACTGCCTGTGCAATCAATTTGCTTACTCTACTGTCTTCCTTCTCGCTCCCTTATTCTACAATTTTCACTTGCATTATTTCTATTTTTTAATATATAATATTTATGCATCATACTTACATCTTTGTTCCCACATTTACTTTAGTTGTAGTTCTGTATTTCAGTATACTGAATGCTTACCACCAGGCCCCTGCCTCCCTCTCCAGCCTCATCTCAGGTGACTCTTCTATTTGCTACCCTCCACCCACAGTGGCCTTCCATCTCTTTGTCTGCCACCACTGTCACTCTGTGTCTTGTTGCCAAGATTTAACTTCTTCCTAGTGCTTATCACTGTCTGAAGTCATCTCATTCATTTATTTATTGTTCATTTTCTATCCCCCTCCAAAAGACACACAAGGTTTCATCACCATCACAGCCGAGCCCTGCATGTAGCTCCTGTTTAATTTCCAGTTCCCGGCACATCAGCAATCACGTAGTGCGCAGTCAGTAAGTGTGTGCTGGCTAAAGGAACGAAGAGATAGCGGAACATATTTGGTGTCAAATTTTATTGTCAGTCCCATTGTAGCCCTTCAGAAATTATTCTCAGTGCAAGATGGGAATGGTGGCCTAGCTCTGGTAATATATTTTTCAGCTAGACAAGACCAATCTCTCCTCACCGAAAGCATTCCCTCTGCCGTCAGGATCACTACCAATTGTCCACTGTTTTTGATGGAAGTGTCACAATATTACACGTTAGGTTGAAAAATTGTCTCACAGCATAGTTTAGTCATTAAAACAGTCTTCACAGGGAAAAGATACTACATCTAGTGAGAGTAGCCTGTGAACTATATTGAATCATCTTTTTCTGTCATCACGTCTCTCTTCACCTTCCCATCCCTTATTTAAATAGAAGAAAGTTAGATTAAGAGTTGAAGTAAGTAGAGGTGAAGCACCAAGGGGAAACCAAGATTGTTAGCTATGATGGAATGTCTGCAAGGTCAAATAGCGGTTAGTCAGTTCTCTGCAAGGACACGGGAAGCACAGGGCTCCCAGAGACATCGTGAAATGGCTGTGGTTCAGTTTTAGTACCTTTGGAAAGACATCACACATTCCCCAAAAGGAAATTCAAACCCATGAGTCCAGCTGCATTTTTATCTCTTGTACTAAAAAGGATGAGGAGATTTTGTACCAGAGATGTTAAGTGTGCTGTACTTACAAGAGAGAGCTAAACTCTCCATAAGATATATGAGGTGAGTGCCGTATGTCTCTCTGAAAAAAAAAATAAAATAGCGAGGTCCTCTCCTCTGACTTGGGGTCTCTAAATACAGAGCTTTCTGCATTCAGACAACACAGAGAAGTGCATCATTTCTCCAATTAGTTCCACTCAAAGGAGAGCAAGTAATTTAATATAGGTGAAAAAAATTTTACAAACTAAAAAAATGACTCAAATATATGAAAATGTATGGCAATATTACTTTTAAACAAAATGAAGTTTCTACTTTTGAGTAACTGAAGTAATTTTTAAAAGAGTAGATTAATACTATTTATACTAGTAAATACATAACAGGAGAAATTAAGCAGAAAATGTAATGTCACATTTTAGTTGAAGTACATTTGGCGGTTAAGAAAAAAAGAAAAATAAGTTAGCCTGAGTAAAACCTAGAGAAAGGCAAATACATTCAGGGAGGTTTGGCTCTCAAGATTTGTCGCAGAAAGAATGAAGTGCCCTTTAACATTGACCTCTGCCCACATTTGTGACTATGTAAAAATGTGTATTAGTTGCAATATATTACATAGTAAGTGCATTTCATAGAATCTATGCCAATGCTTCTATCTCACAGTTGCTAAATTATGTGAATTAGTCATTATTGGTGAATAGCACATGTTTCTACATAACTATAAATCTGACCAAAGCTCCCTACAACAGAACTCTCATCTTTGACACTCCTGAGCCAAACACACACCCTGACACCAAGTGAGGTTTCAATAAATGAATATCAAACAAGAAAATGAAATATTATCGACGAGTAAATTAGTTGGGATTCTCCAGAGAAACAGACTCAGTAGAAAGAACTCTATGATGAGGAATCAGCTCACACGATTATGCAGGCTGAGAGCCCCACAATCTGCCTTTTGCAAAGTGGAGACCAGGAAGGTGGGTGGTGTCATTCCAGTCCAAATCTAAGGCCTGAGACCAGAGTAGCCATGGTGTAAGCCCCAGTTCAGGTCAAAGGCCCGAGAACTGGGAGTGCTGATGTACAAGGGCAGGAGGAAATGGGTGTCCCGGCTCAACAAGAGTAAACTCCCCCTTCTGCCGCCTTTCTGTTCTGCTTGGGCCCTCAGTGGACTGCTGGGGCAGTCTTCTTTAATCTACTGAACCAAGTGCGAATCTCTCCAGGAAACACCCCTACAGACACCTCCACAAATAATGTTTTACCAGCTTTCTGCGGCATCCTTTAGCTTAATCAAGTTGACATGAAAAAGTAACCATCACAATGACTATAAACTAGTGCTGAAAGTGACTGTAAGTCGGCAATTGTGTTACACTATTTAACACAATTTTCTTTAGTTGACTTGCTTTATGGAATCAGAAGTGATTCAGCTAAAACCAGTTTGTAAATTCAGCAGTCTGACTTATTCGTATCTTCTCACAAACTAGGTATCTTGTACTTGAGTGTGCACTTCTTCAAAAGTCTGCTTTAGAAAGCAAGCAGTTATTCTAGCTTTATTCTGTTTTGGCTAGAGACCCAAATATCTAGTGCTCATGAATAAGCCTCAAAAGGATAAGCTGAATTTTAAAATTCAGACCCATTTATAGAATTGATTTGTAGAGAGGTGGAAATTAAATGAGATAAAGATCTGTAAAAGCTGTGCAGGAGAATATTACCTTGAACACAAACTTTCGTATAAGCAGCTGCATAAAGACTACAAATCATGGCTAAAAGCATTAAAGAAAAAGCAGGGTAGAGTTAAATTCCATTAGACAAAGTGAAATGTAAGGAAGCTGGGCTTGACCTACTCGTGAAAAATGTTTGGAATAGCTTGCTCTTTAGAAAGGAATTAACTCTTTCAATTCTCTTCAATGACATTTATGAGTTTTAACTACATAAGTAGTAGACAGAGTTAATTGAAATCCAAAATGTGAAATTTCATTAATAAGTAATTGTCATTAATTGAAATTTTATTAATATCATAAAACTGCCTTATTTTTGTTACCTATATTGAATTTCAAGAATATATACAAATATACATCCTTGTATGTCTGAATCTGATATGTAGATATATCCACAATATATTTCCTTTAACACAACATGCAGATTTTGTCTTACCTTTTGAAATATGTACAACATTGAGGGCAAAAGTTGTGTCTTGTTAAATTTTTTATCCTCCAAACACCCAGCTGATGTTCTGCACATAATTAGGTGAAAAATAAATAATAGCAATGTTATTATTAACAGCAGAGAAAAGTCAAGGAAAAAAGAATTGACTCATAAAACTTGGAACATAATATCTTATTACCCTTTTGCATTTGCATTTGCCATTTGCATGGTCATCTCCTGGAATGAAAAGCTTACATTACAGGAAATACATTCAAGTAACATGAATATTTAAGGGAAGACACTAATAAAGCAAGATGCTTCTTTGAAAACAGATCCTTTGTTTTTTAACAATTTTAGAGAGAATGTGTGTCAATTTGCAAAGTGTCCCAAGTATGTTTTAAGTAAAATTAAGAACAAAAATAACAAATGTAAACAATTGTGAAATGAGCAGGTGACACTAATGCAAAAGAAAGTTTTAAATGTCTAGGAACTTCAATTGAATGTAGAACTCTTTTGCTATGTACAAATATGATTCAAATGTACATTTAACTACTGATCAGTATACACTAGAAATTCACTACTATTAATTACCTTCGTTGCCTATTTATTCTCTGAATAAATTATCCAAATACATATAATGTCAATGAAAATAATCCTCCAAAATAGTAAGCATTACATTATCTTATTTCCTATAAACATATTAGAACTGGCTACTAAAAGTCATCAGTAGGAAATGTAGTTAGCATTAAAGTATCTATACAAACTCTGAGCTGTATTAATTAAGTCAAGTATTGTGGATTCAAACAATAGATATGGGCACACAGCAACTTAGCTAATTTATTTAATTCTTCCTCTTAGATGGTATCAATCAATAACGTTTCCGTGTCAAGGTAGAAGGAAAGAATATAAATTACTTAAAAGTTCATCATCTTGATTTAAACTTCAAATATTTAAACTCATGGTGTATGAACCTCCATTTGGAGCTCTGTCCTGGGCCTTGTAAATAATAAATGATAAGATACAATGAAAGCAATCTTAGACCCAGTTCTGCCATGTGTACATTTAATTGCAAGCAGACAGAAACCAATTGTATAACTCTGTCCTGTAAGCTCAGTGAGTTCTGAGGTTTAGGCATTCCAGCAAGTGCCTTGTGTGAAAAGTTCATTTGAGGCATCTTCAGCATTATTGCAGGGGCAGGGTTCTGCTAATGTTCCTATCAGAGTCAGAGCAGAATCATCTATACATGGCTTTGCACAAGACCAACCAAATTCCTTAGCTTAGGTGCTATCTCACCAGATTATTCCTCTGTTTATACAAGGCTGAGCTACCTGTCTGTTATTTCTAACCCATTCTCATGGCTTTCTACCATTTCTTACGAAAAAGTAATCAATTCTCAGAGGCAGATTTAAAATAGAATTATTTAAAGCTCCTCTCTGTTAACTCCTGCTGGTGTGTGGATTCGTAATTAGGGTTTTTTAGGATGCTATCAAATCCTGTATTACATACTCTTGAATAAGGTATTTGCCCTAGTGTATAGATAAAAATTTACACCTATATAGAATTATATATGCTGAAACATTATAAAGGAAATTAAATCCAATATAATACACTGTTATGAAGGGCTTCGTCTTGGCTTCTCGTAAAGTTCTACTGCAGAACATGGGCCTGGGAGCCTAGAGTTTTATGCTTCCCTTCTCATTCTACAGTCTCCTGCCCAAACTGCTGTTCACTCCCCAAATCTACAACAGTGCCTAGGGAATTTGAGTTGGAATCTTGGCCAAGAGCCATTCGTCAAACCATCAAAATTGGCCGCCTTTGTGTCAACATTGGACTGCAAAAGTATGAGACCTTTGAGGTCCATTTTGCTTGCTCTCAATAAAATTATAAAGATGCTCTCAGATGCAAGGATGGAATGAATGCTGACTTTTAACCTTTTTTCATTCTCCCCCAGTTGATGCTGAGAAAAAGTTTTCACAATCTGAATGTCAGGCTTTTTTCTTTCTTTCTTTCTTTCTTTCTTTCTTTCTTTCTTTCTTTCTTTCTTTCTTTCTTTCTTTCTTTCTTTCTTTCTTTCTTTCTTTCTTTCTTTCCTTCCTTCCTTCCTTCCTTCCTTCCTTCCTTCCTTCCTTCCTTCCTTCCTTCTTAGTTTCTTTTTTTGAGACAGATTCAGGAACACTGCTTTACGAGAACATTATTCTCTCCAGGTCTCCAGGAGTTTGACTGCCAGCCCTAATGCCCACTGGAAGTCAACAAGGATAAGGGTGCATTTGGTTCTCGGCAGAATCCATTTCCCTCAGGTTTCTGCCCTTCCTCCAGGGGTGTTTTTCTTGGCTAGGAGTTACACAGAGGATTGTAAAAGATGTATCTACCCACTGAGTTTGCCAAAACTCTCTACCCCATTTTTATCTACAGAAAACCCCTCCCAGCAGAGACCATGCCAGACTTCTAGAAGGCTGCACCTTGGGAGACAAAGAACAAAGAAACAGCAAAATTGATCCTCCAGATCACTGGCCTGGCTTGGCTTTCACAGCGCAGCATTCTGAAGCAAAGTATCTAAAACATTCAAAAGAAACAGAGCATCCTGCATTTTCTCTAACATTTCCCATCCACTCCCTGCTTTCCTTACCCAGATGTCACAGCTGTGCAGAGAGGTATAAAAGGGCTTCATTCAAGGTCCCACCTCCCAGGTTCCCACCTCAGTTCTGCCAGGTGCTTATACCCAGAATGAATCCTAATTTCCCCTAGGTTCCTCAGACTGGATGTCTCTGGAGGTCCTCCCTTTCATCACTCTGGCTTTGGCTGAGGGCACCTAACACTTGATTGAAACGTTGGCCGGCAATGACTTTGAACCACTCCCAGTGTTTTCTCTCGCAAAACCGTTCACATCCTTGAGGCCAGGGATGGAATAACTACTCTGTAAACAGAAGGAGAAAAACTGCCAGATCCTGAGGTCCAATTACAAGGGTTATACTTGAAACTTTGGAAGATGAGAGATGTTTAAATTCTGAATTTCACAGAGTCAGGAAATGGGTAATGTCCTCATTTGGGGCTTTTTGGTGTCTTCACCGTTGGTTGCACACTGTGTCTCTTGCTCCCGGTGTCCTAAAATGCCAACCACAAAAGAAACATTGCACGTCTCTGCGGTCCTCATCCTTCCTCCTCATATTTCCCCAGGCCTCTTGCTGGTTCGGCAACAGTAGGCTAGAGCGGGGGATTTTCGCATAACAGGAGCACGGTCAGGCTCTTTAGCACTGGGACTTTAAAAGTCCAAAATGGATGTCGTTGGAGTAAATAACCCCACCTTCTTTTCTTTTCTATTATGGCCCTTAAGAGGCAACATAAAATACACAGTTTAAATGAAGCAAAGGAGAAATTATCATCTATTTTAAATTGAGAACATAGTACTTTATGATCTATAATGCATATAACTCAGAGATGTATCTTTCACTCTACATGAAACTTAGCTCCATAATCTGGCAACGAAACCAGAATATCTTTGTCCTTAACACATAGATTCTAAAGGTTGCTCAATTTTTTTTTTAACCAAATACTTAATAGATCTTAAGAGCTATACTGCTAAGGGACTTCATGAACATTATGGACTCAGAGCTGCCTCAAAACTGAGCCATTAGAAATAATGCAATTCATTTTCCTAAGGGCCAGGGCATCTCTTGAACAGGAATGCAGGAGAGGACACAGTTGAGAAAGTTGGCTTGGCATTATGTTTCAGAAGGCGTTGTGTGTCAAACAGAAAGTGTGCGTAAGGATTTTGCAAATCTCAAGCAAGAGGATAAATTCAGTGAAGGATTCCAGACACAGAAAAATTCAAACGCAGCCTCAAAGAAAAATTTAGAACTCCAATAAGGGAGTAAAACTTCAAAATGATTTCTTTTATTGAGTGGAAGATAAAGGAACAAAACCGAAGAGACCCCATATTTGATTTCAAAAACAATGTAGCCCAGGTGAAGAGTTTCAGAACAGAGTATGATTAAAAAAAAAACAAAAAAACAAAAAGCAAACAGTGTACATGACCTGTAAGTATTGTTGAAATTGAGGCTATCCTGGAAAATTCACATATAGTTATAGACAAAGTACTTCTAATTTTTATGAAGAGAAGAAACACCTGGAGTATGAATACATTTATGACTTAATGACCTTTCAAAATCTGTCCTAATCTAATTTTACCTTTGAGACAGTAAACAGTTGTTAATAGTAAGAGATAAAATTTACAAAAGTTTACACTTCTTGCTAAGTTTTTTATATGGATATTTCAATTATTCTCTACACTGTCTTGTGAACTCAGTATTCTATAAAAAGTCTCAATTTATCAATTTTCTTTTAACCTGCCTAACAGGAGTTCCGCTAACTGAAAAGAAGATTTTACTTTTCCTTCCAGCCTGGAAAATTCAAATACTGAAAAATAAAGAAACAAAAATTCAACTTATAGGGCTATCACTTTAAGACCTTACTGATTAAATTGTTTTTCTAAAAAATATACATTTTTGTTATTTTGTTTGGTTCTGTGCATCAGAAACTTGAATTTACTGGCTTAAATTTTTTTCTTCCATAACAAAGAATTCAGAGGTAAATAGCTCAGAACTGGTATAGGGGTGGGGCAGCATGACATTAAAGAGGGTTCAATATGTTTTGTGGTATCTAGGTTTTATTCATATAGTGCAAACTGACTATTAAACATCTAGGCATTGTGCCTGTGTTCCAAGATGGAAAAGGGGAAAGAAAAAGAATATTATCTAACTGACTCTTTCCCTTTACATCAAGAAATAATACAGATTTGGCCATGAACGTCATACAATAGCTACAAAGGAATATGATGAGGTAAATAATTTTAGTTGGGCAAGTTGATATCTTGAACAAAATCAGAGCTCTCTTAGTAAGGAAGAGGGGATAAATTAATTAGGCCACAAGCAATAATATTTTAATTGCCTAAACTTTTGTTCAATTTTAGGTGTTACTGGACATTCCATTCAAGGAACTATTTATTACATGTATGTTAACAAAAATCCCTTCATGCATCTATTTATTCATCACTGAGATACAAGAATAAAATGTAGTGTTTTATACTCCATACGATGTCCCAAATAGTACACAGCCCTATAAGTGTCCATGTGTATTATGAGGCTGGATGAATATAAGAAGGGAAAAATGCAAACATGTATCTAGACAAATGATACACGAGCACAAGTTATCAAGTTATCTATCCTAGCGTTCTGGAGCGAGTGACTGATGTGGAGGTAAGGGGGCAGCACACAGGTAGAGAAGATTTCCCAGACAAGCTGACAAATTTAAAATTTATCATGTCTTCCAGGCCTTTAACTGATCTCCATAACGTCACCAAGAATTGACTAGGGGCAGAAAGGAATTGGTGTTAGGCAGTCACTCACATTGACTTTTTGCCTCCAAAATCTGGTCTCGGAAAGTTGAATGTCCACTACGTGTGATTGATTAAATCTGCTTTTGGGAATTAGTTTCCACCTTTTTAACTTCAATGTCAGATAAAGACAATATAAAATAAGTCATGTAATGAAATTTGATCCTAGAGGGGTTTTTTGATAATTTGTTTAATTTTTTTGATCAATTAGATTTAAAAATCAGGCTATTAAACTATTTGAACACTATCTGAACAGTATCTGATGTTGAAATATAAAAAGGAATAAGCAAAAATCATAAATCTTCAGGCCCACAGGGTTACTTCCAAGAAACAAAATGCCAAATTAGAGGTTGCAAGGGAAAAATCTATTTCTTAATGAAAGGCTTTTTATTTATATGATAGGCAAGCTATATCCCTTTCATGTCAGGCATCTGGAAGAGCAAGACTGACCAAGGCATGAAAATTACCAGATTCACTCCAATAAAACTTAACGTTTTTATAAGAAATAGACAGTTTGCAAATATTTTACCATAGCACTGTCTGAGGCTCATGAACCATAGACAGAGGCATAGATCAAAGCCACAAGCCATGCTGAGGTTCCTGTTGTGCTTGAGTTTATCCAGAAACAGCGGAAACATGATATCATTTCACAGCAGGGAATAAACCAAAGTGGAAACACCACAATTGCAGATGGGTTCAGTCTGTGGTCAGGTCACAAGAAAAGGAGGAGAAAAAATAAATCATTCTGCTACAAAACTTTATTTCTTCTTGTAAAAACCTGTTATCAAATTGTGATCCATCCATGATCATCAAACTGTGATCCCTAATATTGGAGAGAGATTAATGGAAAAGAGAAAACCCGTGGCAACAAGTTAGAGATTTTTTTTTTCTTTTCTCTTTCCTTCTTAAATCTCACCTTTTGATATGACAGTGTCAAGTTTCATATCAGACCACCAGGAATTGGTTAAATGTGTGAAGTCTGCTGAAAAGAAAGCAATGTGCTCTCTACTTCTTCCAGATAACTGTATAAAACCTAAAGGATCATTTGGGTATTTTTATCCTTCCCAGCCAAAAAGGTGAAATCATTCCTCTTGTACTTCCACTGAATAATTATGTTATTTTGTACATTTTTAAATGTTCATACAGGTTTTCCTCTTACGCTAAGCAAACATATTAGTATTCATCAAGATCAAGCCTATATTTATTAATGAAACATCATATTTAAAACTTCTTGATTCCTTTATAAATAAAATGAACAAGGACAACTGATTGCATTTGATAGTTTTTCACACCTTTTTAGTGCTTTAACATCCATTATTCTATCACTCATCATCACCTTCTCAAATAAGCAGAGATCTACCATCCTTTTAAGGAAAAGAAGGCACAAAGAGGTTAAGTAACTTTCCCAAAGTGACACATCAAACGAATAGTAGACTTGGGACTAGAAGACTATCTGCTTTCTCCAGACCCAGAAAACAATTGAGGAAAATTTGTAAACCAGTCACATACATGCTTTTGTCTGGGAAATATGGCTTATCTGGAGTTGTTTATTTGCCTGCTCTATTAAACTACTGAGAATTTCTTAGAACTTTTTTTATTGAATTGTACAGAGTACTTTGATAATTTCTATCCAAAAGTATAAATATTTACAAGTTTCATTAGAATCTCTCTGTTCCTCTATATTTGTTGGACATAACATTTAAACCAATGATCAAACAATGCTGAGAACTGCATTTTTATTTTTAGAACATAATTATTTTACTTAAAAAAATGAATTCTAGAGAAAGCAATGAATTACTAATGGTAGAATATCAGGAATCAGTAGGGTGCCGCCAAGGACTCTCAGGTTATATTTATCTGAAATTCAAACTTAATTTGATAAAAAAAAAAATACTCAGAGGTTGGAAGTGTGCTTGAAAAGGTAAACTCTAGAAGTAATTCTGAAGCAATATAGGGACAAATTGGGAAGCACCTGCCAAATTAATCTGAATAAAAATTAAACTGTCAGCATAATTAGCACCCTCTCTCCTACATGTTAAGCAGTTGTTTTAATTTGTTCCCATGCTGTGAATGGCTGGCTCCCTGCTTTACTGTTTACTTTACCTGAGGACTTTGTCTTGCATCACCTGGACATCAGGAAGAGAGCTTCTTTTACCTACCTAGAAATATTGCACAATATATCCAACATATCTTCAGGATAACTTTAGTGCAACAGTACTTATTTGGTTTTTTTTAAGGTAATCAAAACAAAAAGAATAATAAGGAAAGGTAACTGAACCAATTTTAATCATGGCAAATACCCTAGAAGATAGTAAGTTTTATCATGATTATACTCCATATAAATCTGAAGCGTAGAGAATTTAAATAAATCCTGTACATCCGTCACACAACTCACCAGGGGCAGAGATGGGATTCAAACGCAGGATTTAGAGACATAGAGCTCACTGTTCATGACCGAATTCTATTAATGATATCCTATTATAATACAATGTTATATCATCACTCATGATAGAACAAATTAATAACTGTTTATGAGTTACACAAGCACAGATCTAGTTTTCCTATTGTTCCTAGCATTTTTCTGATTATGAACTAATAATTGGAAACTGGGAGATACTAGATCTCTATTCTAATTTAGCTCTGAGACATCGAGACTCCAAACTTGTGCCTCACTTTCATTGCATGTATAATGCAGTTTTTAGAATAGCCCCTTTTGCCTCCTGGAGCCATCTGAACCCCATTCTACAGAGTATGCACATTGATTTCAGTAGTCATCTTGTCCTTAAAGTGGCAAAATTGAAGTGAGATCAAGAAGATAGGGGGAAAATGAGGATGCAGAATATTCCTCTCTCCAAATTTTTGTCACATTTTGAAACAAGCCTGGAAGGCAGACTGGGTTTACTTGGATACTTGACTATGTTTGCCATATAATGAATTAGAGGCTTTATATACCTTAAAAGGGATGAGAAAATGCAGATTAAATGCTGTATAGAAGATGTGGATCTTGGGAGTTGAAGAATATATGAGATTTTGATGAGTGAAGTGGGAGAAGAGAAAATTCCATATCAAGGGCACATCACGGGAACAAATACAGATGCAAGAATGAGGACCATGTGTTTAGGGGCTAAATGAGGGAAGCTGAAAATACTGAGACAATGCTTTTATTCCACTGGATAGATAAGTCAAGGTTGAGTTGTAGAATGCTTTAAATGCTGGTGATTAGTGGTCAATTGCTGCATAACAAAGTACCACAAACTTCAAAACAATGCTCATTTGTTATCTCACAGTATCTGTAGGTCAGGAGTCCACGTATGGCTTAGCCAGATTCTCCGCTCAGTGTCATGCAGACTGAAATAAAACCAAAATCAAGGTGCAAGGCTGGAATTGCTTCTTCTCTGAGACCCAGGGTTCTCTTTCAAGCTCATTCAGGTTGTTGACAGAATTGATTACCTTGTGGTTGTGTGACTGAGTCCCCGGCTTCTTGCTGTCGGTTGAGGTTCTCTTTTAGCAGCTAGAAACCTTCCATCCCCCGGCTCTCTAAGAGCAAGGGAGTGTGGTGCTTCCCAGCGGTAACTGGGAGAACGGTCACTGGTCACTGAGATCTTGTCACTTTCATTTACTGGGCTCACTTGAGTGCGCCAGGCCCACCCAAGATAATCTTTCTTTTGACTAATTCAAATTTAATTGATTAGTAACACTATCATGGGAGTGACTGATATCCTTCTGTGTTCACTGGTCCTGCTTACATCAAGGGAAGGGGATGGTACAAGGCATGTACATCACAGGATAAGAATGTTGGGGGCTGGCTACAAAATATGCCTACCATAGTTGGACATTGGGAACATTATATTATAATAGAATATTATTAAAAGTTCATTGCTGTGTGAGATAATTTTGTTATACAAATCAAGCAGAAAGAGGCATATTACCATACACAGTGTTTGAGATTGATGCTGGATGGTATGCTTCTGCCTCTCAGATGCCTCCATAGGGCTTGGGGCATTTATTTTTCAGGATGCTGGTAGGGTTGCCCCTTGATGGGTCAATAGCTCAGTTCCTCCCTAGGAAATGTCCCCTGACAAAAGGAGCCCCCTCACCTAGGGTTACACTCCATCTTCAGGGAAGGCTACATCCAATGACAGATCCAAGTAGGAAGTACCAATTTTCTTTAATTCAGGACATTTCTGAAAAGATATTCCAACTACAGAGTTCCCTCTAGGATTATCAGAAGTCTTTGTTGCAATTACATTGCACTGCAGTTTCTCCCTCTACCCAAAACTACTTCCCTCATTCCTTTACAGATATTGTTACTGCAAATTTCAAACACAGAGTCTATTTCCTCAAGAAACTGACCTATGACAGTTAATACAAGGTGTGGTCATAAAAGGCAAACTCTAAAATGATATTTTTAAGCAAGATCACTTCTGGCAAACTGACAGTCAGGAGAAATCAATGCTGATGAGTAGAATATTGAGACAGCCTGGAATGCAGCAGCAGTGCAGTTGATAAAAGTGATCAAATGGAACAGGATACCAGTGGAAGGGAATACATTGTTAGATGCAATACCATAGATACTTTAGGGTTTAGAGAATGTAGCAAGTATAGGGATTATGGAATTTGATAGCTGTTGCTTGGGTATATGGATAGATTAGAAAAAAAAAGAAAGGAAGACAACAATAGTTGGCTAAATGTGATTAATCAACAATTTAAGACAAGCTATGAAAACCAGAGTGCCTTGGCACAAAGTAAAGAAACTCTTATCTCCTTCATCTGGAGGGAAGAAGAAAACTGAGGATAAGATTCAGGATATAAAGGGATGCTGGCTCCTGAAAAGATTGAATTCTCAAAGCTAGAACCCCAGTACACAAAATCTGGGCTCTGATTGGGAAGAAGTGGAAAGCTGAGATATGGAATGGGAGATGTGAGTAAATGCATTCAAAAACTTGAATACTCAGATCACCTTGAACACTCGAAGCCCACAAAAGAGGCCCAAGTTAAAGGCTTGCACTCTCTTCATTTGCTTTTAGAGACCCCAGGGGTTTTAAATCAGCAAGGCAATATGTTTCCTTTCTTGGGATCTACACCCATCTATCCCCTGGGCAACCAGACCAAGACCTAGAGTAAAGTCACAATATAACTTTGCAAAGGAAGTTCTGAGCCTGCTAAGGGAAGAAAGGAACTATATCCTGAAGATGCTTCAGAAGCTATCAGCAGGAACTAGAAAAATACTGTGGGATTAAAGGAAAGAAATGAGAAGCTTGGATAAGAGATAATTTACTAATATGGGAGCATTCTCCTGTGATACAGGATTGAATAACCTGGAAAGACAGTACTGCCATGCTGATGAGATGGTTTTTGAAATGGAAATGACAGAACTTCTTAGAAGACAGTGAAATAAGATTAAAAAAAAAAAAGACTCAAAGAAGTATTGCTAGAATGGATAATCTACATAAAGCTAGAAAACTCCCCAGCTATGCCCTTCCAAATCGCTCAGAGTACAATCCATTTGCCAAGGGATAGAGAATATGCTTGTGAGAGGAGAACCAGCATTGCTGAGAAGATCAGTGGTGGCTGAACTCTTTAAGCTGATGGTAGATGGTGTTGATACAGAACTAGGCTTACATGTAACAATGGAGATGGAAGGACCACAAACAGACAAGTGGAGGCATTTAACCACCAGAAGAAAAATATTGCAATTATTATAATAAGCAGCAAGGTTGGCCTGACAAGAAGAGGTATCCAGCCTATAAGAAGCCATGGAGATGGCCAACAGAGCATAACATCCTTGTGGACAATATGAATATTCAGTCAACAAGAGTATTAATCTACATCTATAGATACAATATTACTCAAACTATTAGAATAAAGAAAAATCAAGAATGGATAATCGGAAGACTAAGTCCAGTGCTCCAATAAAATTCCATGGTCCTTTGTCTAGCCCCAGAATTGAGCAAGTTTTCAGAACCAGAGCCCACTAATTGAAGAAGAAGCCAAATCCTCAGAAATAAGGACCTGGGAACACCATATAAAATATGTACGTTAATGATGACATATATTAGACTTTCCCCAAAGGATCTATGGACAATTATGTGAATAATTGTACACTGAGGAAAGAAATTAACCAGTATTTTGAGGTCAGCTGGACACAAGGCTTCATCATAGACACTGTGTTAGAGTGAGAGTGTTTGGGGCTTAGTGAGAAATAAATTCCTGGTCAAAGTTCAACTGTCAATGAGTCTGTTGGGTTCTTGATCATTTCTCTAGTACATAAATTTATTATTTTAATGAATATGCTTATTATTAGGCAAAACTCCCAAATTCATCCTGTGGCCTGTAGGGTCAGAGAGACTGCAGTAGAGTAAATACAGTGGAAATCTTTGTTTCTCCAGACAAGACAGTAAATCCTTCTCCCGACAAAATAGTAAATGAAAAACAATATTGAATTCCAGGAGAATGGAGAATAGGAATGACAGTAATTAGCTCCATCCTTTAAGATCCAAAGGATGCAGAATTGATGGTCCCATTAAATCTCTGTTTAATTCTGTTTAAGTCTCACCCTTACCAGGGATAGATGACAGTGTTCTAAGACAAATTCAACCAACCAAAAAAAAAAAAAAAAAAAAAAAAAACCTCTGCAGAGCAGCTGCTATGCCAGAACAGATTAACTGTGTCTCAGTTAAATGGTGTGTGTTTTGATCTAGAAAATGGATGCTTTTCCATTCTACTGCCCAGCAAGACCATCTTGGTGGGAAATTCTCAAAATGGGCAGATTTTTGATGATGCATTATTCATCCACTTCATGAAGTGAGATGTCCTCTTGTAATAATATGTACAGACTCACATGTGATGGTGAATGAATTGGTTGGTTGGTCTGGGACCCAGAGAAAGACTGGAAGAACAAGAACAAGCATGGCATGTGGATGGCATCATGTGCTTGATCATGAAATATGAAGGTTTCTGTATTGTGTGTTAACAACCACCACGGAAGTAGCAATAAACATCCAAGTCAACAGAATGACTTGGCTAGTTTCTGTAGACATAGTCAGCTTCCATCTTTGGAACAATAAGTACAAAAAGAGAGTAGCATGGTGATAGAGACAAAAGCATACATAGTCCAGCAGCCTGGACTCTCGTTCACTACAGCTGATTTAGCCACATTTCAATCTTCTAGCAGCAGGAAATATCTCAAATTCCCTGAATAGCTACCATTACTAGGAAGAAAAACTAGCATTTGATGGCAACTTGATTATAGTGGACCACTTTTGTCATGGAAGGCATAGCAATCCATCCACACTATAATTGATTTATATTCTAGGTATGGTTTTACCTTCCTTGCCTATAAGACTTCAGGGCTTCAAAAGGGTTTGTTCGCTTGACAGAGAATTTCTGAGTAACATCACATCAGACCAAGGGACCTATTTTGTAAAACAGAAGGTACAGTAGTGGGCACATATCTGTGGGGTCCCCTGGTCCAATCACATATTTTTTAATCCAAAAACAGCACTCCTGATATCAAGCATGATGGCCTTTTGACAACACACCTAACGTACAAATTTGCAGATAACGTTCTGTGAGCATGTGGATAGTCATCCTCCATAGTATAACATATACCTTCAGTCAGTGACCATACTCAGTGATGTATTACTAATAAATAAAATACACGGTATTCATAACCAAGGAGTAAGTAAGTATGGTCTGCTTACAGTTGCTCCTAATGACCCACATGAGGAATTCGTGCTTCTAGTTCCTGCAGTTTTGGGCTCTGTGGCTTCACAAGTCTTGATTCCAGGTGCAGAAGTACTTCTACCAGGAAAATAGCAAGAGTTCATTACACTTTATGCTGTCTATGCCATCACCTACTTTAGCTCCTCATACAGGGAAAGGGGTCACTATCCTTGTGGGAACAATCGACCCTGATCATCAGGTGGAAGCAGGGATGCTGTTACACAGTGGGGGAGTCTACAGAGCACTGCGTGTTAATTCCCCTGCTCAGTTTTGATGATAAACGAACAAATGTAGAAGCTATGAACTAAAAAAGTATCTTAGAGGCTCAGTGTCCTCATTAGTAAGTGTCTTGCTCTCCACACTAAAGTGAGCATTTACACGGAAAGAGGCACCAGCTATGACAGGCATTTATAATGGTTCGTAATGGAAGATGATGACGAGTATCATCCACTTCCTAAAACCCAGCCGCAGCAGCGGGAGCTCCAGTTTTCCCCACTAACCTTACTCATGTATATTTCCTCATGAAATCAAGACCAACCAAAATCACGGAGGAACTGTTCCCAAATGGGATAAACTTAGACGCCCACATACCTCTGTTAAGATGTTCCCAAGTCACTCATGTTTCCGGTTGCTGGAATCATTTGCCTTCTAAAGGCTCCTTGTTGAGTCCTTCTCCAGGAATTATTTCTGGCTGAAAGGAGATACATCACCTGAATTAACCACTGCACTTCAAAGCAAACTGCACATAATTACTAATCCATCAGAAGGTACAGCCCATTTTCCTCAATTCAGAGTCTCTCTGAAAGATCATTCCAGCCCCAGAGCTTCCTGTGGACGACTGAAGACATTGTCTCATCACCGTCTGACATCTCCTTCTGCCCAGGCCTGTTCTCTCCCTCCTCATAGGTGTTATTACCAAAAACAATACCCAGTAAACCGTCTGTCTGCAAATACCCATCTCAGAGTCTTTTTCCTAGGGAACTTGTCCTATGACATTATTACATCTTAATTTCTTTAACATATATTTATATAAGACACTAAGCAGAACTTGCTTGCTGTCAATCTGACTCTCACCTCCCAATGTTCACTTTCCAAAGTGGTCTTTCCTTAGATGATTCTCTGATTCTTGAGTTACTGTAAGCCCCTTGTGCCGTTCTTCCTTCCCAGGACTCTGGAGAAGTGGGTTCTTTTCCCGTTAGGCTCATCCACATGGAGAAGGCTGCTGCCCTGCTTGTCTTTTCTCCTGCTTCTGAAAGTTCATGAGCTTCTCACTAAGTTATAGCTCAAACTGCCTCAATTCAACAGCCTCTCCTGTTTCCATCCTCTTTTATTCTCTGATTTGAAGCCCAGTTTGGGATTGTTTACTCCAGATCTTCCATTCTGGGTAATCCATCCTTTAATAATTCTCAAGTTTCCTTTTCTTAACCAACTTCCCACATTTTTGCAAAAACTATCTGTACTCTATTCTGACTTTATGCAAAGAGAGAATATCAGTGGTTTCAACGCTGGGAATATCTTAAACGCACGTTTTTAGAGAATTATGTAGGACAATCACAAATTTAAATTGTTCGTTTATTAGCAAGGTCCCACATCGACTCACTTGAAAAAATTTAAAAATAGTTTTGGTTCCTCAGTTAAAATCGATCAAATATTTCTCTGAATCAACCCTCAGACCATAATTATCCTTGAGGAAAAATATGATTTTGTATACATGATCATGGTAAAACCAAGAGAAGTGATGAGCAGGCAGATGAAAGTGTTCATAAGCAAAACACATGCTTATTAATACATTCCGTTTATATGACACAGAAGGTCATAAAAAGTATACTTTATAGTTGCTGTTAGTAAGCACTTAATAGCTGGATAGAAAGGCTGAAGATATCACACAAAATAACACTAAATGCAGGGATTTAACAATATCCAAGTAGAAGTGGATTAAAGCTATAAGAATGTGAGAGGAGATTTACTAGTGAGAGAGAAAGAATTTGTACTTGCAAAAGAGGGAGTATTAGAAGAGTATTAGGCTCCCGGAAACCAAATATTCAAATTTTCCAGAGGAGGAACGATAAGGGCGGTTCAGCTAAGCAAGATGTAATCACTTTCTACTCGACGCCTGCCATGTTAGATGGAGCGAAACTGGACCCACACTTTGTCGGCAGCCATTTGCAGTTCAGCATATTTGAGTTGCCCGAGTACTCATTTTCTAAGAATTTTAGCCAATTTTGGTTTTGGTTTGAATTCTTCCTTGGGATAAATTTCAAACCATAGAAAAAGCACGGAGTTTTCTGGCTTCCCTGTAAGGTAACCTGGAGTATACTTTGTGGGACTCTCAGTTCTGTAGCCACGCTCAGCACAAAGGCTTCTGGCAGACACAGACCAATTTCAAAAGCCATGCCAATGGCCACTGTTGCAGGGTAAGCCCTTCCAGAGACCAACATTCCTGTTTTCAATTACTTAGGTCTTGTTATGATTTATTTCATCCTGGACATCCGATCCTGGAAAGATTGAATCTCACTTTCATTAAAGATGGTGCAAGCAGGCAGCTCAAAATTGCAGAACATTCTATGGAGCAGGCAAAATGGAATTATTCTGAAAAAAAGTATCAAAATAATATTTGTTATTAAGTCATTTGATGATATAGAAAACAGGGAAAGAAATACAAGGTTAAGTCCTTTTATATTAATTTCCTTAATGCTTTATTTTCATTACCTAAGACTCATTTGAAAGATAAGAATCTCATTGCTGTAAAAGTACCTCTGCATTCATTTGGCATTTTTATTATAATAGCTATCATTTATTTAGTTCCCCTCTAATTTAGATGCTTTATCTATTTAGTTTCATTTTATCTTTAACCCTGTGACTAAATACTGTTCATATTTTATAGGTAAGGAGACTGATGCTTAAAGATACTAAGTTTTTTTCTAAGGTCACAAAGTTAATATGTTTGGAGGTATTTAATAAATATCAAGGACTATATTAATGCTTGCCAAATTTTGTTTCCCCCTTGTAGTTTCCCATTCTATATTCCTTTCCTGATGAACTTAGGAGTCAGCATGTACTTGCTTTGGTCAATGAAATAATGTGTTCACTTCTGAGCAGAAGTGTTGTGTGTCACTGCCAAGCAGAAATGTTGAGTCAGCAGATGGCTGGTCATGCCTTTTTCTTTTTACCACATGATCAATAATGCCCCAGGTGGAGACAGCACCTTTAGCCCAGAGTAGATCTGCCTTGGGATAAACAGATGCAGCATTTTGCAATGGACATGTAGTGTGAATGACAATGAGTTTGGGAGTATCCTGATGTTGAGAATATTTTTTCTTTTAATAGCATTATATGAATGTACATTGCACAAGTATAACACAGTTTGTACATCTACCTATTGAAGGGCATTTTGGTTGCTTCCAGTTTTTGGCAATTATGAATAAAGTTGCTGTAAACATCCACATGCAGGTTTTTGTGTAAACATAAGTTTTCAAATCCATTGGATTAAACACCTATGAGAGTGATTGTTGTATTGAATAGTAAGACTATATTAAGTTTTGTAAGAAACTGCCAGTACTGTCTTCCAAAGTCACTGTATCATTTCCACTTCCACCAGCAAGGAATGAGAGTTTCTGTTGTGCTACATCATTGCCTGTAATACGTATTATCACTATTTTTGATTTTAGCCAAATATTATTTAATATAAAAGTTCTAGTTAAGAAGAGGCAGATATCACCAAAAATAGCCAAAGCCCTAATATTTTATACTATTTTTTTCTGAGAATCATTTATCCAAGTAAGGTGCTTCAAAGCCCACTTCAGAATACTTTAACATTAGTTATTTTTAGAAACTCAACATATCGTTAATAAGTTATCTCTATGCTTGAATGTAATGTCCACTATAAAAAGAAGCTAGAACCAATGATGCAACTAACAATTAGAGAAATATGCTTTAGCACATAGTATCAATGAATTTATACATGCATATATAAAACACAATCCAAAGTATACTAAATGATTTGGCTTTTTTTCTTCCAATTTTATGAGATAAAGTTGACATACAGCACTGTATAAGTTTATGGTGTACAGCATAATGATTTGACTTACATACATCATGAGATGATATAAGTTTAGTGAACATTCATCATCTCATATAGATACAAAATTTTAAAAATAGAAAAAATTTTTTTCCTTGTAATGAGAACACTTAGGACTTACTCTCCACAACTTTCATATGTAATGTAGAGCAGTGTTAATTATATTTATCATGTTGTACATTACATCCCTTATACTTATTTATCTTATAACTGGAAGTGTGTGTCTTTCGACTGCCTTCACCGAATTTCTACTCCCTCCAGCCCCAATCTCTGATAACCACACCACAAATCTGATCTCTTTTTCTATGAGTTTGTTTGTTTTCGAATTATAATTGACCTACAATACTAAGTTAGTTTCTGTTAATAGTACCATATGTAGAGCTAAACTAGTAGCGGATAAAAAAAAGCAATGTTTATATGGGTAGGCTAACTTAAAAATATTGTGTCGAGATAATCAACATTTTGTAGCATTAAAAACGTTCATTAAATATTAAGACAAACTCCTTTTGGGAATTTATTCTCATAAAAAATTTGATATAAAAACAAACATGTTTAATGAATATATACCTATTCATTGCATTTTTTTTTTAATCTGAAGTTCTTACAAAAGCTTAAATGTAGTGGATCTGTCTGTCTCTCATCCTGAATCTCTCTGGAATATTGCTATAAATAAATAGAAATCACACTTTTCCACATCCATAATTGCCTTGGCTGTAAATCACATATTAGCTTACAACTATTATGGAGTGTCAATAATGAAGTAAAAAGTAACTTTATGCAAAAATCTGAATATGTATGTACTTTAAAATGAGAAAAAAATGTTTCTATATGATGACCTATATTCTATACAAAAGTCATATTTTGTGATTAAAATTTATTTAAGCAGAATAGAGCTATTTAGATGCAAACGCAGCTTGACTGAATATAATGATTTTGTTTGCAATTCTCTTTTGAGACTCTGTATCTAAGGAAATAGGCAGTGTGAAATTGCTGTTCAATATTGTCTACTTTAGAAGCACATTCTGTAGTTGGCTAATAACCTTTCCATATTATGCTGATCTGCAATTTTTGAAACCATATTTTCAACCCAAGTAGTTGGCATAATTCTAAAGCAACTGCTTTATTCGGGGAACTCTGGCTGCCATGATTAGTGGTTTGACTACAGTATTTCCATACAAGTAAGTTCCCACTGATGTACTTGTGGTTTCACATATACCAAATAAATTCTGGGATGAGTGCTGGATGGAAAAGATTGTTCATCTCACAATCATCTTTCTGGCCACATAGACATACCACAATCTGTATCAGAAATCTGGAAATTTTGGCAGTCATAAATATACAGTATTCTTGCCAATATATATTCATTATTTAGACCATTTTTGTTTGATGTTTTTAGTTTTTAGGAAATGAGAGAAAAAGAACTATGTCTCTTAAATATTTCCAAATTTTTTATTGAATACTCCAAACTACTTTAATAATTGACTTAGACCAAATTCAGAGTCACATTTCTAGAAGCTTCCATTTTATATATATTTAGAGAGAGAGAGAGAGACTTCTCTTGCTGGAAAGGGATCATAGTCAAGAGTGGAGATGAAACCAGAGTGTAGACATTTCAATTGTCCCTTCAAAATATGTGCAGTTAAGGCACATAAAAGAATCAGTGAAGGACAATAACTTGTTTTTTCTTTCAGTCTATACCCACCCAGGAGAACAGACTCTAGTCAGCACAATAGGACCTCATCAGAGAAGCCTTTTAACATAAAGCATCTGCCCTAAGTTTTAAAAATGTGACTTCAGTTTTCCTCTTAAATACCATCGCAGCTGACCTTTTGAAACAGAGCTAAATTTTCTCTCTGCTCGAAATTGCTCATTCTCATGTAGAACAATCATCAATTAATGCATTTATTTTAATCTTGCTTGGCCTTTCTTGAGAGCAAGCACATTCCAAAATAGCTCTGTGTTCTTTAAATCCTAGTTACAGTTTCATTATACATCCAAAAAATGAATTTGCTATAGCAGTGTTTCTGGTAATTGTTAGAGGGAAAGAGAAATTATATTACATGTAAGTAAATATTAACTATTACATGATATAAAAACCCTGTTGAACAGCCTGTAACATGTAACATGGTTTCCTTTTCCTTTTCCAGTTGTTTTGTTTTGTTAGTTGTTAGACAATTTTCATGCAATGCTTTTTGGGACATTTTTGTACATTTTTCCTTTGACCTTCTAATTTTTAGTTGGGGAACAGTACGGGAAACAATCTGGTTTTGATGGAATCCCAAATTTTTGTGAGTGTGTGTGTTCTAAATAAACTCAACTAGGTCATATGACTCATGTGCTTTCCATGGTCTCACTGATTTTATGTCTACAAGCTTTCTAATTAATTTTATTTGATCATATAGAGATTCTTACTTTTTTTTTTAATGGAACTGTTTGCTAAGAAAGAGGTCCTGCTTTAGGGTTTTTGGCAAGATAACTTCAAAAGTTTTGTACAGATTTGATCAATTTGCATAGCAAAAATAAATACTCAAGCCCCTTGTGGTTTTCAAGGACAGCTGTTTTCTCTAGCTTCAGCTCTATGATTAAGCCTTAAGGAAGGGAGTCAGAGTGATGAGAAATGCAATTGCTGCCTTTGGAAGATGTAACAGGAATGCTGGGGATTTTTAATGTTCTCTGTTTTTCTTTTCCTTATAGGTACAGCCATAAAAAAAAAAAAAACACCAAAAAAGCAACACAAAGGAGTATAACACAACGTATGTCACAGCCAAGTTTTATCTGAATAAATTTCAAGATAATATTCTAATATTCACATTCTCACATATGAAGCTTCATTATAAAACCTAAGCCACATATAAGCAGGTTGTAGTAAAATCCAGAAATACAACAAATTCTCTGGGAATCTAAATATTTGTCTCAATGTAAACATATTTAAGAAGACTTGTGTTTTGAGATTTCAATATAGGATTATCTTATACGTTTCAGCATTTTTGCTGGCATTTTTAAGGTCTGATATTTACTTGGAAAGATGGCAGTTTCTGAAATCCTTTGAGACATGCATCGTTTATCTGGAAGTTATTCTGAAAATGAGGAAAGCCATGAATACTTTTGAAGAGAAGCATTTCTACCCTGCAAATATGCTCTGAGGTTTGTATCTCTCTAGGAGTAGGGAAGGTTGAGAAAGGAGAGAATATTAGAATCATGCTTTTGTCTTGCATTCAACTTTATCATGAGAGGACAGAACCATATACACAGCTTTTGAGATTAACAGATACAAAGACTGGGACGGTTTTGTGGTCTCTGCTGTCCTTTTATGGACTATAGCCAGCCAAATGCACTATTTATCTAGGAGCCATTGAGTCCACAATTATTTATAGCTAGTATGGAAATAAAAGATGAAATCTGATTTCTATGACAATTTTTTAAAAAAATCCTTAGTTTATTTGGAGAACTTTCTTTCTTTTTTATACTAAGAATGGCTAATGTTCGGCAAATTCATAAACCCCATTACATGACTTTCCCAAAGTCAAAGATTGGTCTAGCGCTGTCACCGTAAGTGTAACATCATAGTGTGAAGTTTTAAACCTCAGTTCAGTGGTTCCCTGTAGATCAGACTGAGTTGTTCTAAAGCAAATGCAGTCAATAGAAGTAATCTTTTAAAAAATTACTTAAAAACTGAAGTAAGATATGGTTCAGAAATTTTCAAAGTCAAGTGATTCTAAGAAAGTGATACTGGTTTTTTTAAATGTCATTGATGGCAGGAAGTCATGAAAGAAATGGCCAGCTTATCTTCAGATATTTTCCTGCTTAATTTGTTTCACATAGAAAAGATGAAAACTGGAGGCATTCCAGAGAACTAGGGGGAATTAAAGTGGAATTACTGTAGAAACAACTTTTTACGTAATTGCATCATACTTATTACTCCCTACCCTGCAAATGGTCCAAATTGTCTGAAAAATGAACAGGTCAAATATGGGTGCATAGTGACTTTGCCAAGTGTGGTTAGTTGATATCTCTGAACATTGATGACTAACCCCTCACTATCAGTCTCCTTCAATTCCTTGCACTGTCTAGTACGTTTGTTTTTAATTTAAGTAGATATCAAGAATGAAATAAATGAAGAACTAAATAGCTAAATGAAGTGTGTGTGTTTGTGTATGTGTGTGTGAGAGAAATTAGTAGAAGCTGAATCTTTGCCAAAATCTCTCTGCATTCATACACTTCTTACATGTATGTAGCTATTTAATACCAATTATTAAATGATACTAATATTAAACAACTGGTTTTGAAAAGTATACATAAAAAAGCAAAATGACACAAAACACTGGGAAGTCATGACAATTTTATGTTAGTCCCAGAGTTACATTAATTTTTTTCACCTATTCGTAGACTTGGCCATAAATTTCCTCTATTTTTTTCTTTCAAAATGTAGCCAAGAAACAAACATCTTTCGTTGCTTTCTTTGCAGGAAAGAACCAGTATCTGGATTATTTCCAGGCCATCCAGACAGCTATTTCAACTGGAACAAGTGACCTTTGGAACAGACTAGACCATAGCAGCCTGGCCAGACAGAGGGGAGGGAGTAGTCAACTGGGAAGGGCCCCAACATGTTCCTGTGAAATGTCATTTGAAGTAGGAGGACAATAAAAAGCTAAGGACAAATAAATGAACTTAAAAATATTTAAAACCACTGAAAACTGTGCGACCAAAACATGGGATTCAAGGAAAGACACAGCCTGAGTCTTCAGCTATCCTTCTTTAATACACATGCTCAACAAATATTGTTCTCCACCTGTTGAGTACGAGCAGTGTCCCTTAGTTATACAATATTCATCTTTCAATCTTCACAGCCTTGCTGAAGCTATAATAATCAATAATCAATTAATAAAAGATATTAACATAACTAATAAATTATATAATTCATATAAACAATAACCAATTGTTTTTCCTCCCTCAACTGGGCCAGATTTCCTTAATCTATGATCTATGGTGGTTAACAAATGCTCACAGACAATGTCAAGATCTTTATTTAGCAAATCATTGCTCCATAAGATAAAAGTTAAAATATTGGTAAAGATTTCATCAGAGAGAACAGAGTGTTTATCTCCTAATATTTACTCAGAAGGCATGTTGTTCTTTTCTTTCACAAAGAGCAAAAGAAAATTTAGTTCATGTCATTAGCCAGAATCATTCAACCTTTTACTGAACATTTATGGATAAAGTGTTGTACTAGGTACCAAAGAAGATACAAAAATGTCAAAGCAACACTTTGTTAAGACTTTTGGAGAATAAATAGAAAAGTTAAAAAAAAAAAAACCTTTAATAAAACACATTTAAAAGATGTTTCTAAGACAATATTTTATTAATTTTTGCAAAATGTATTAATGATAAGTTGATAAACTACAATTTATGGAGAAAATTCTGAGATCTCAGAATGTCCTTTAATAGAGAATTCATTAGGTCCAGTGTGCACTGGGGAGGTCTTTCAAGAAGATAGCTCCTGCAGCTTCTGGCCAGGCTCCCTTTACTGACAACAACAACAACAACATTTAAAGCCTAACACAAGCTCCAAGGTGCCTACAGAGCTGCTTACGAACTGGAAATGTTTGGCTCAATGAATTTTGAGTGTGCATCTGAATAAATATCAAAGATGTGGCTAAAGGTAAATATAAGGTAATTAGCAAAGTTTTAGTGATACAGTTGTGGTTGTGTTATTAGCTCACACAAAACCCAGTGATAGTGATACAGAAATAAAAAATTCAGCTATTTCAATTTAACTTGTAGTGTCAGAAAAATCTGAAGTGAGCTTTTATTTTTAATTAAAAATATTTTTATTGAAGTATAGTTGATTTATAGTGTTGCAGTAGTTTCTGATATACAGGAAATGACTCAGTTATACGTACATATATATATATTCTTTCTCAGATTCTTTTCCATTGTAGGTTATTATAAGATATTGAATATAGTTTCCCGTGCTATAGAGTAGATCCTTGTTGTTTATCTGGAGTGAGCTTTTAAGCTCAACTCCTTCTTAAGTATGCCTTCCTTTGTATACTATTTAACTGTGATTTTGGAAGTTGTTCTATCATGACCTAGAGTGGAAAGAAATTAATTCAGAGAAAGGTAATGTCTTCTCTTATTTAAATAATAACCAATTTCATAAACATTCACTTGAAAGTAAGGAAATAGAAGAATATAAATTATTTTAGGAGGTAGTCTCCTCATTAAGAGTAAGGGAATCCCATTTCAGATAAATTCCAGAGAAAAAATGCTTTGAGGAAGGGAATTCTGGAAATGGGTTACCTTTGGACCTTAATAACATAAGATCAAGACATGGAACAAGTGTATACGAATTAAGGTTTGTGTCAAATTGATGAGATGGGCATTGGAGGGGGAGGTTCTAGAGACATTTGTCTGAGGTTATCTAAGGAGGAGAGGACACTTAAAGTGAGGCACTTCCTGCATGAGACACAGGGGTCCGAGGGCAATACTAACCTTGTCCATATCAACAGTGTGTTAGTTGCCTGTAAAGAGTGCAGTTTGGGTGGAGTCTGGGATTTAGTTGTCAAAATTGAGTCCAAGATTCTTCAAGTAATTCAACCAAGGCTGAAACCCAAAATCATGAATAAATATTGAATTTGGAACTATAGATGGAAACACTGGAACAGAAATATTCACAGACGATTTTTTCAAGGTTATGTTAAGTAACATCAAAAAGAGTAAAAATAAAAGTCAGTATTTAGAAATGCAACAAACACAAAATCTATCAGAAATTCTATCTGAAAATGAATTTCCATAATGTGGCTAAAATTAAAAAAAAATTCAAATCCAAAATACAAGACACAAGGAGAGATGAACACTATTGTCATTGGCCTGTCTTTATGTCTCACACTGGATAGCTAACATTATAGACACTAGCCAGTGCGAGGTACCCAAATTTAAGCATAGTTAAACATCAATGTTCTCAAGGAAGTTTTTGGTTCACACAATACTTTAACACATAATTGGTTTTCATTTATTAATTCATATACTTCCCTTACTTTTCCTTTAAGACAATAAACTAACTGAAGGCAAGCAGCCTGTCATTTTCAGTTTCACAATGTCTGTTAGAAAACTTACCAGATGTTCTCTGACCCACATAATACATATTATTCACACAGAATGGGCAGTAAATGAATTTTCTTGAACGGATGGATGAATTGTTCCTTGGTGTGCAGAGGCTGTGCATGTTTGTCCCGTGTGCTGTTAAAATACTTAAATTGTGTTTTAAATAGCTCCAAAACAACTTCATCATAGTCCAATTAGCTACAACTCAAATCCTCAAATTATCAAGCCCTTCTTATAAAGACTATCAGCCAAGATGCCCCGTGTATTACTAGGATAAAAAGGCTCTCCATTTTGAAAAGAGATATCTACATAATACGGTTATTACACCAGATGCTTCTGGTGAAAGGAATCAAATTATGACCACTCTCACCAGCAGGACCAAGTCCATTATATTCACAACTGAATGATGCTTGATCATAAAGCTAAAATGTGTGTGGGCTGTAAGAAATGCAGTTAAAGGTAGAGCCGTTTCCTGCTTCTTTCTTTTTCTGCCATTCTTTTGGCTCCAATTGATGACCAGGAATATCTGACATGAAATTAGCTTCAGAATGAGTCTAAATTAGAGGTTATTCAATGAGTAAATTATACAATTTAATTATTTAAAGTCATTTATTCTCAGCAAAATCAAACATATCATTGAATTTACATAGAAATACAATTTTCAACTGGATCTTCATAAAAATGCATCAGTGAAATAAATGTTCTTAATTAACGACCAATTATGCACTATTTAATCATGCCAGTAGCAGAATTGATTACCATTAAAAATTGGTAAAGTAATATATCTTAAATGTGCAAATACCATCTTAGTACTCTATTGTGTTACCATTGATAATAAATTGCCACTAAATATATACCTATTACATAAAGCTTTTAAAGTACAATAAAAATACAAATTCTATCTGTTAAAAAAAGCCATAGATATGGCTTCTAAACATCCTCATTATACAAATTCCAAAATACTATATGACAAACAAAATTATAAAGACTCTTCTTTATGAAACATATACTACCCTCTAATTAAGGTACAACTTAGCAGGTAACAGAGAACAAACAAGAAGGCTTATATATACCATAGAATATTCTGGAGATACATACAAATATAATATTGCATAACCATATTTGATTTCTTTTCCTAGTGAAAATGTATCTTTAGCACTTGAAGAAAATTCTCATGACTAAAAGAAAAGAAAAATTTTTGAGATCTACCCTCCATCTAAGCTCACATTTTCATTAATTTAACTTATTTTTCTTATAATATGATAAACCTAATTATAAATTTGACCATAAATTTTTGCTGTGCTGAGTACTTGAGTCTGTTAAGCAATGGGCAAAAGTGTGGGAAACGAACATTTTTAAAAGTCAGAGTTCATCAGCACATCGAGAAGCAGGTGCAAGAAAACGTTATTATTCATGTTAAAGACAAGACTGAGCAGCAATTTGATCTTCGTGAAAAATGAGATTCTGATTTTAACACAATGAATAAAATTAAATTTGCTAAATAATATTGATGATTCATAAAGAACAGGTGCCATAGATTTTTTTAAAGTATCAAAACTAATGTGCCATCACAAAATAAGCTTTGGTGAGAAAATATTTTATCAAAGGAGAAAATATAAGAAGGATAGTCTTATTCAGTGAGAAAAAACATATTTGGTAAAGTAAATATGGGTAATAGATACTGCAACTATAGACAGCATATATTACAAATGTTTTTAAGGAAACATCAGATTAGGTGATGTTTAGATGTTTAGTAATTTAACTTATCTCACTAGAAATTAAATTTTAAGTGTTTTGTAAACAGCAAATTTTCAATTTTTTCCACAATCTTTACTTACGAAATAAATAAAATATTTAGAGTATAATTGATAATAATAACTAACATTCTTACCTTGCATTTACTAATAAATACTCTAAATACATTTGGTTTGTTTCTCATTGGAATTTATATTTTTGTTAATTTACCTGCTAAAAATGACCTGGTGGTGTTACATTCAAAGTTTACATTTTTCCACTAATATGAACAACACTTCATACATAAAATGACATCTGTCTAATGAATGGTAACACGTTTATTGGATTGAATATAGAACATATTTAATTTGGAATCTTTAGGACTTTGGAAGGTATCATTAAGGTATGGCTTCTGGGAAATCATCAATAAACTAGCAGCCTGGAGAATGAACATAAATTTAAAGAAGCTAATTATTTAGAACTCAGACACAGGCAGATATTTGGATAATTTTTCTTTCAATGATAAATTCTTCTACAACAGAAACAGAAAGGAACAGAAAAGTATGGTTTACTTTACAGTGAGTTGTTTTTATAACAAAATGTTATATAGGTCGACAGTGAATTGTATGAGGAAATTTTACTGAAATGATTTTCAAAAACTTAAGATATTCAAAAATATATTGGCACATGTATAATACCTGTCATAAGTAACGTGTGATATATATGTATATAAAAGAAATTAAACAGAATCAGGACCTCTTGTTCTTGACATCAGCACCTGCTGTCTAATGGGTCGAGACAAAACACTGTGCCTTCAAGAGTTAGTCCCATTTTGAACCCCTCCTGTAAAACAAAGTCAAATCATTAAAATAGGAAATGTTCATAGCAAAAAAATAAATAAGTAAATCTGTCAAAGAAAGAGACTATGAACAAAAGTTGAAATCTTTATGCTTTCATCAACTAAGAAGTAAAAGTATATGTCAAATATAGGCCTGTCAAATTCTTTTTAAAAAGTCCTTTTACACCCATTAGCATTTTAAATGTTTTAAATGTGCATGAGGTTAGCACACATAAGAGACAGAAGAAAACAGAAATACGTGGGCTTAAATATTTAAGACTGAAATGTTTCTTTTCAGAAAAGTCTACTTATTATGTCATTCTATGGTCGCTTAGATCCCTCGGCTTTAAAGGTCAATATTCACTTAAATATAAGTAAGACAGTGCGATCTCAAGTTGATGACAGCCTGATAGTTTTCACCTTTTCCACCTGGTTACTGCTGTTTGGAGCCTGCTAAAATATTTTCCCTAAATGCAATGCCGTGTCCTGTGTGGAGCAAAGAATTGCAGACCATTTTGCCACACAGAAAACTGCCTCTTCCAGTCTTGCAGCTGCTTGTAGTTGCAAATTATTGCTTTGAATTCCTCACCTCTAGCATGTCTTAGATGTTTCTGGAGGTTAAATTGCCTTTGATTTATTGAGAGCAAGTATATAATTTCCATGAAAGGTTTTTTTTCCCCCACTGAAGATTTTGAGTTAAAAGTTAGTGGCAAAGGAGTCTGTCCTCTACTGAAACCTCTCTTCTTTTCTGCCATCTCTGGTCTTATTACCTCCCCCATCCCCACCCCATTGTTCATCAAATAAAATGTAGACAACAGTCTATTCTGGAGGGAAAGAAAGTATCTCTCAAAGAGAAAGCTTTTATCCTCTTCTGCTTTGTGTGTTTTACTTATAGACCATATCTATGTGTGTTAGCCAGTTTCATAGCAATTTGTATTTCTTCAGATTATTTTTCATTTAGAACTGGTATTTAACATACTAATTATAAATCTGATGTAAACAGTATCACAAACAGGAAGAAAATCATTACAAAATGCAAGCCACACCTTTTTCACTATTAATGTTCAGAGAACACTTTTCATTATGTCTACAGCACAAAGATCACACAGCAATGCCATCACTATGAGGGTTTTTCGAAACTACTTCCCTGTATTTGGAATACAAATTATACTCAGTTAAGTAAAAGACAGAGTACTTACCACTTTTTAAAAGCCTATTCTTATCACAAGAAGAAATATTTTGTAATATGTATGCATACTTTTTAAACGGCTGCCAAATACTTAGAAAAGTCAATACTTTAAACTGAAAACATTATAAATGAATCGTTTCTAAAATTATTTTATTTAGATATTTGAAGATCTATGTACTATGTCATCTCCTGGTATAGGAGACATAGATAAATAGATAATTCGGATGTATACCTTTGGAAAGGTTTAATACCATTTTTTTTTTTTTAAAGGGGGCAGTGATTAGGTTTATTTATTTATTTATTTTAATGGAGGTACTGGGGATTGAAGTACCTCCTGCATGCTAAGCACGGGCTCTACCACTGAGCTATAACCTCCCTCGATACCATTGTTTTTTAAAATTTTATCACTTCATTCTGAAAATAAACCACTATCACTACAATTACCCTGGAAATACTATTTAGCAATGTGTTATCAGTATATGAAAGGCAGAACGGTAATCAGAGTAAAATAGGGGTCGATCATTATTTCAACAACAGCATAAAATGTATGTATACCACTTACAAGAGTATCTCAATAGTGATTTTATCAGGATACTTTTGGAGTCCCCTTAGAGTAACTTTCTTATCCCTATTGATAGACACATTGTTATACAGCTCCTTGGTTTTCTTTCCTCCTAAAATAAAATTTTCCACACATTTTCTGACTTTTCCTTCTAGGTCTCATTTAGTAAGTCATGATTTAATGGATTCTGAATCCTTCCAAGGTTTCCATATCCTCTTGAATTTTAAACCTCTGAATGAAAATAAAGTTATAATTTATTGAGTGATGAAAATTATCATGAACTAATATCAACAAAAGAATGATTTTTTACTATTAACATATTATTCATAATACACTTTTTATATAAAATATTTTGCCCAATTGGATTTTCTTATTTTGAAATTGGGAGAAAAGCATATTAAATGAAGGAAAAACCACTCTTGCAACAATAAATATGTATGTCCTTTGAGTCTCAATTTTTTCAACTTATAAATTTAAAAAACAATTTTAATAATAATATAACTATATACTATATATAACTTATTTATGTAATGCATTACATATATTATATATAAATGTCTAGACTCTTTTTTTAGTCTTAGCAGAAAAAGCTTTATTGAGTCCCCATAAAACTAATTTAATAATTTTATAATGTTCTATTAATTTTAATATGATTTGTTTCCTGTATTTTATGATTATGAATAAGGTTGACTGGATGTTTTTATCCATACAGATTTTTCCATACTCATATTAAAAAGTTTCTGATATCAAATAGAAATACAAGGATTAGTAACAAATTACTCTCCAAAAGGATTCTATGAACTGACTCAGGCCCAGGAATGATTTTCAGTGCTTATTGCACCACACTTTGACTTGCACTGATGTTAGTAAAAAATAAAATGTTTAATTTGCTGGACTGAAACAGCATTTATTTGTATTAATTTGTATGTTTTCCTTGATTAGACTTCACATGCCTACAAGCATGGAGCCACTTGCGGTCTTCTTTTGTGAACTACTGCTTTTTAATCTGTTGACTATTTAGTTTCTTAATCATTTGTCTACTTTAATTATGTGTATGTGATGTGCTTATATATTTTTAAAGAGAAAATTAGAAAGAACTATAGAAGTTCTTCTATAGAAGACTCTATGTACATATTTTTCTTTCCCTTATAAAAATTTCTCTCCCATTCAAAAGTCTCATAAATATTTAATTGTATTTCAAACATTTTAAAGCGCTCGATGCCTCTAAAATTTATTTGGGTATTTGTTGTATGTTTCAGCTTCTCCTAAATGATTAGCCAATAGACTTAACAGCATTTAATGCAAAATTCTTAGACTTAACAGCATTTAATGCAAAATTCTTTCACCCTGCATTGACTTGCTTTTTAAAAATGTATTAAATTATTATAACATACAAGGTATGCTTCTGGACTATCAATACTATTACACTGATTTGCCTGTTGGTGACATTTACCAGGAAGTTAAAATTATGTCAAATCGTATAATGACATAATTGATTTCCAATAAATATCTAATTTTCTAACAATTCATAAAAAATACGGCTTAACATTTCTGCTTAAGTTCTTACGTTCATGAGATATTTCTACGATTTCTTCTGAAATAAAAGAGGAAAACCAAAAATCTCACTAGGTTTATTAACACAATATGGTTTATACAACCCATTATACTGTATTAAGTTTTTACCTTCTATGCAAAGATAAAAATAGTAGCTAAATATGTGTTTTCAATTAATAACAAAAGTCATCATGGACTTTAGATAAAATACTGTTTAACTTTAGTTAAAGTGATCTTGTAAGCAAATAGTGGACTAAAAGAAACAGACAAGCAATGAGGCGGACAATGCAATAGTGACTAAGTCATTGAAAAAATAACTTCAAAATATGGGCTATAAAACCTCTTTAAACACAAGTAATAATCAGACATATCGATATGAAACTTCTATCTGAATATTTACTAAATAAAACATGCAAATATTAATTAAGGTTTAGCTTTAAGGTTTGTTTAAAATTATTATGAAAATAATATACCAACCATCTCTGGCGCTACCCACCATGAAAGCAGAAAAGAATAAAAAAAAGACATCAAGAATATATTAGAAATGACAAAACAAAAACCAAAGCAAAAATACCACAGTGTAACATTATTTGACTAACATATCATTAAATCACTTCAATACAGCGTTTCTCAAACTGGGTTCCTACAAAATTCTGGAGATGTAGGCTTATCTTCAAAAATCTATAAAAAATGTTTGTTTTGTGAAAATCTTAAAACCATTAATAGAAACTCTTTGTGGTTTGCATACTCTTTGAGAACAAATACTACTACATCAGTGCCCATGTTTGTGCTTGTTCCTATGAAAGTATTAGTCCCAAGTAGTACAAACATAATTGGTAAAACTAATGAAAAAAGAAATAACTTGATTTCATCTGAAATAAACAAAGCATTCTCAGTAAATCATCATCCACTATTTGAGTGAAAGTCTCATAGTACTTGAACTATAAAAATGAGGTGGGGAAAGTGTGTCATCAAACATGACGCATGTTGAAATTAACAGAAGTTTGATGTTGATGGTTTTAATTTCAGCTAAGTAAAATGATCCATGCTTTTATATTTAAGTTCTTCATTTCAATTGTATTAGGTGTTGTAATTTTCCTTTATTTAATTTATAAGTTTTGAATTAATAGTTGTAAAAGAGCTATAAAGGTAAGTTGTTTATAAGTTTTTTGTGAATATTTAAGATAAGTTATAATAAGTCTAAGTCAATATTAAAGATTTAAAATAATTTTTCATATAAAAGGGAATTCTAAATCAACTTGAGAAATGTTTTAACATAATCTCTGAAAACCTCAAGGCATGTTAAACAATACAACTTTTAAAATATGGGCATTATTATATCTAGAACAATAAGAAAATTCACATAATACCTAGAAAAGAAGATTGCTTCATACCTGCAGTACAAAATAAGTGAAAGGATATTTATTATCTTTCTAGGAAGTAGTATTTTATCAGTGTTAGAAGATCATAATCTACCCTTTAATTTTTTCCCAGGAAATGAAGCATAGAGTGACTGTATTAACTCAGGCCTAATAAATAAAAATCACTCCTTTTCACATCTTCTCAATCAGCATCATATAATTGCTCTCTACCTGAATTCTACAGAGTTCATAAACTTTTTGATAAAAAAATAGAATATAATAGCATCATCAAAATGTAAAAGGAAATAAAAAGAGAAGACTTTACTATAGTGTGTGTAAGACTACTTATTAATCATGGCCCACTGTACAAAGCTTTTAAGACCAATGTCTTCAAACTCCCAAAACAATTCAGAATTCAAAAATAAAAGGGAGGAAAGTAATGAAAACCCAATTGGACTACATTCCTAAAGAATCTGTCATTGGGTGTCTGCTTTCTAAATTAGAGTTCAGAAGTTATGAACACAATTACAATGTTTCCTTTTCTTTTTTTAACACCCTCCCCTTCCTTTGGAACTCTCTGTTTTAGCTCTCAGCTCTTTTTTCTTTAATTAATTGAGGTAACATTGGTTTATAACATTATATAAATTTCATGTGTACATTATATTTCAGCTTCCGTATGCACTTCAGTGTGCTCACCACCAAAAATTTAGTTTCCAGTCATCACCATACAGCTGACCTTGTTTACAATGCTTCTTTTTAAGAGAGACTGATTTAATTCTTACAAAGATTTTCCTTCATCCACCCATTCACAATTTTGAAATTCATAATTGTTGAGACTGAGATTAAATCTTATAAATCTAGTGCAATGACCTTTTCATTTTTTGGATTTTGAAATCATGAACCATTAGAATTCATGTAATTTTGTATAAAAAAACCCATCTTATTACCATTATAAATTGCACCCCTAAGAACAAAACACAACAAAAACTTATCCCCTTATCCTTAGCATCTGTCTGAGTTTTTTAAAACTAAATGTATATTATTATTTTACAGTAATTATTTTAAGTAAGTTTTTCTAGTGATAATAATTCAAGGAAAGAGTAGTTTTAGTATACAACATTCTCTTAGTCTCACAGAAAAAAAATTATGGGCCAATCTGTTAAAATAGTCACCTGCATCTCATCTAATTTTGATTGAATGTCTGGAGGGAAATCCCCTGCTCCACAGTTAAATGGGTCAAATGGTTCTGCTCCAAACAGGTCCCGTTCTAAAAGGAAGAAAATAATCTAGTAAATGAAATGACAAGGAGTGAGTTGGGGTGAGTTAGATTTCAAAGGCAGGATTATATAAAGAAATTCTTGTATGACCAAATGAGTCCCTATTCACATGTACACTTTATCCTGGGCTTTCGTGAGCTTAGACTAATTAGTTAAACATCAACAAGGAAGAAAAATCCATTTTATGATGATGTAAAAACCGGTTACAAAGAATTATTATTCAGAGATGTTTCTGTGTCTTTAAAGGCTACTTAATATCAAATTCACCAAATATTTGATACTTTATATATTACAATACCTACATTTCATTGAAGCAATTTGAATGTACTAACATTAATGTTTTACTCACTGAGACTTCCCTATTCCATTTATTGATGACTCGGCAAAACAACAGTGAAGCAATATGTAGGACTGAATACATTTGGAAGTAGTCTTATTCACAGTTCCTGTACTTTAATCTTACCTTGTCCATCATCTCATGTAGTATGAAATCACATCACTTCCTAGATAACCACAATGAGACAGGTTCTTTACAAATGCCTTGTATCCCAGAAACAAATTTCTTTTAAAAAAATAGCAGTTGGAGGATCAAAGAGCTCTCTGGGCATATATTTTAAAGTGTGCGTTGTTTTTTAATCACTAAAGAAGGATCAAAGTTAAAACTGATGTTTGTAACTGACAAGACTATAGCCTAGTATATGACTGAAAAATTATTTTAAAATTAAGAAATTTCTTTCCTCTGAATCATTTCAAATGCAGCCTTAATTGACAAAAAACTAAATTACATATGAGCATGAGAATTTATACTGTATTAAGACTTTCATTTTTCATGAAGCTATATTCTATAAATTCAGTGCTATGTAAGAGATAAAATTTATGCTACTTGAGTTCTACCACATCCTCTAAATCACTCTGTGACTCTCATTATTAAAGACTCTTGCTTCCCTAGCTTTAACTTTTTTTAGATACATGTATTAAATTAGTTAATAAATGTAAAATTCTTAGAAGTTTCTGGTGCTGTTAAGTATTATATAAATAATTTAGCATCCAAACAAAGACACTTTTAAGAATGAAAGGAGTGCTACCAATAGTTTCACTAGGACAAAATGCATAAGCCAGGACTGTCCTAGATGAGTGGGAATCTATTGTCACCTTACATAGAACTAATGGGTATTATTTTTGTTGTTACTGTTTATTTTCTTCTGTCTGATGTTTACTGTAGGCAATAAACCAGAACTTAGAGAACAGAGGAACTTTTCTTTGGAAGAGTATCCTAGGTACCACGACACCACAAACACACCAAACAATGCTTTACACGTGGTAGGTGTTTGTTAAAAGAAATGAATTAGTAAAGAAGTGGAGCTGATCAGCAGAAACAGATTTTCATCACACAGATTTTCTACAGTTAGGATTCAAAATCACCAGGGATTTGATTTAGATGGGCTTAAAGGGGTCCTTAACATTCCTGAAATGCAAGGCAAAATTTTTTATGAGTGGGTATCTTGTGTTTTTCTGTGAAGAGGTTTAACTTTTATCATAATCTGAAGGGTCCATAATTCCCCCACAAGTTAAGAAATTACCACTTTACATATTAAAGATATCAGTACCATGCAAATTAACATTACAGAGCTCTCTGGCATATTTTGGTCAGCTCAGATGGATTTAAAATTCATAACAAAAAACCATATATGTTCAATTTCCAATGAAAAAAGATTCACTATGTGATTAATAACATGAAAATTGTTTAATCTAGTGTAAGAGTGAAAGAATAAAAAGTAAGCAACTCTTCACTTAGTCATTCTTTCCTTTACCCACTAAATACTTATTGAACATATATTATGTGCTATATATTTTCAATCTAAAATCCTGAATGATTGATTTTGAACTCTCATTTAGCATCCTGACGGATTATTTCTTCTAAATATCTTAAAATCTATTCACTCTTCTCAATTTATATTCATTATTTATATTACATTTATTATTATATATTTATTTAAGATCCTCCATTGTGGATACATTGCTAATTTATATTTCAAGTTCTAGCATGGAACCCAAGTCTAGTGTATATGCTAAACAAGTGCCCATTAAATTAAATAAATGAATGACTAAATCAGTGATGAAGTCCAAAGAAGTAAAAAACAGTGGGAAAGTAAAGATGTGGAACACTCATAAGGACAAAAAAATACACCATTATGAGATCAGGATATTGGCAATATTTTCTAAAAACACACTATGACATGTATATTATGGATATCACCGTGAAAAAATATTTTGCATTGACAGGAAATATATTCAGAGGAATTTAAATATACTATATTTCAACTTATGTAAAGTACTGAAATATTTTTGTACACTGATTTTTAAGTCCCTAATGTTATTACTTTGTACTTACAAATTAGTCTTCTGGAATTTATTGAATACCTAAAATGTGCAATGCATTTTGTTAAGTTCCATAGGGGAAACAAAACATAGGCCCTGACATGGTTTACAGCCTTAAGCTAAAACTTCAGAGTTATATTGAAAATGTCTTAAATGTGAACCAGAGAGGATTCAATAAGGTTTAATATGTAAAACCCTCTTTTCTTCAGTGTCCCTTGGGACTTGATGACTGATGATGGCCATTGGAAGCTATGCTTTCACATTGTGTTACAGGGCATAGAGCAAAACACAGTCAAGACACTGATAATACCCATCTGTTAGATACTTTCTAATTTATCATTAAGAGACTTTTAAATTCCTTTCAGATATATAAAAAGTAAATCAGAAAAGCAGTGCATTTATAGCTTTTTAGATATCAGAGAAAGAAGAGTTAATAGATAAATGAATTACATAGAGTTAATAAATAAATGGAATAATAATAAATAATAAATAAATCATGGAATTCATATATTTATACATTTCTTTAACTAAGACTATGCATAAACTCTATGATAAAAAAACTTAAACTGAGCTCTATAAACGTGTCAGAAAGGATCAAAATAATTACCACCAGAATTGTTCTTAATCATTAAATAAGTACATTAAAATATAACTCCAAATACAATAAAATATAATTATTTTATAATATAAATAACCCTAGACCAAAATATCATTTTTCATAAAATAGTTTCAAATGCAAATAGTGATGTCTATAGGCAAATTCTGAATTATAAAGTAAAATATAATTAACTGAATTTGGCATATATATATAAACATAATACTTTGGTGATTAAAATGTTCAGCAAGTTTGTTATGATAATTTCCTGTAAAGTGTTAATTAAATATTTAAAATGTACACAAACATAGCGAAGAATATTGATTTATATAGAAAGCTTACTAATCTCGGTAGATCTACTAGGTACTGGAGGTGGCTGTGTGCCATTGCGAGTAGGTATTGAAGACTGGTGTGATACTGGAGAAAATGGAATCATGTCAAAGATGTCAGTGGATGGCGACTTAGGTGTCACACTGCCTGCCTGCAAAGAAGATAATAAAATTAGGGCAGTATTCCATGTAGACAGATTATAAAGCTAAGTATATCATATACATATAGAACATATATAAACACAATGACAAATGCAGTTGAGTCATATGAACTTGCCATTCTGTAGATCAAAAATAGTTAAATATTGGCAATTTCATATGATTGGACCACTTATGTGCCAAATGCTCACCGGCAAGAAAATTTCTGTGATGGCAAAAATGGTGACAATACTATTCTAGGTGGATACAAAAGATATATTGGATTTTTTGCATATATAGAAATAATTGGCATTTATATTAGAGAATTGAAAACATGTTAGGAACTATGTAAAAACATGATTTTAGTAATGTATTTTGCATAAGATTGTAAGTTTTAGACAGAAATAACTGAACATAAGTGATGCATCTTCTTAAATATAACCATTCAAAAGCAATTGATAACAATTTAAAAAAATTAGGGAGTCTATTTCAATTTGTTTATAACTATAATGGCAGTCAACGATCATATTCATTGCAGTGCCTTTTATTCTTGGAATAAGATTTCATCAAGTTTTCTACAATAAACAGCTACTTTGTGAAATAAATTATAATCACTAAAATATACCACCAAAATCATTAAGTTTTTTTGGACAAATCTGGACTAGGACGTAACATAAGAATGAGAAAATCATTATTTTGATTGTCATACAGGAAAAAATATACATATGTATTATATATCATTTATTAAAGAAAGAGAATTCCCATTTTGGAGAGAAATACTGAGGAAAAATTTACCTTTCCTATAAGAACATGGACATTGTTTGGAATTGCTTAGCGGTTCACATTAAAATTTGTATTTTTAGAATACTTTCGTTTTTCGGCTTCACAGATGATGCAGGTAATGAAGAAAACAAAGCTGATTATGTGTAATGAGTGATGGATTTGCTATTCAGCTAACATGACTATTAGTACATTTTTTTCATGCAGAAAGATTGCTGTCATCTCCCCTTCTTCAACAGTTTTAACGGTTTACTGTATCAGTCGTAAGTACCACCCCAAAGACTCAGAGCCAAATTTATCCCTCAGCTCTTTCCTCCTACTCAGGAATATTGTTCTAATCATCCTATCCTTCTGTTTCATCCGGCTTCCATCCCTCTCCTCTTTGTCTAAAGATATCCAAATATTGACAGTTCTTAAAAACAAAACCAACCAACCAAAAAGGCCTTTACTCAGTGCCTCGTTACTTCTCTAGTCTCTCATCTCCCTTTCTCTTCCCTTCAAAGCTGAGCTTCTCCAAGGAGGTACTACATTTTTTGCCTTTTTACTTCATCCAATCCTCAACTCATATCATTCTAGACTTTGCTCTTTTTGCTGAACTCTACTGACAGCTTTTGCCAATATCACTAATGGCTTAATTTCCCAACTGCCATATCTGATGAATCCCTGGAAGTACTTATCCTATTTCATCTTTTTGTTGATTTGTTCCACACTCTCTACTAGAAGCTCTCTGATACCGATGACCAAAGGATGCAAAAGTGGCACACAGAGGTCCCAGACTGCATCACATCGATTCAAGACATACCTGAAATTTTTCATTACTATATAAATGGCATATTTTGGAGGAATTAAAAAAATAAGTGGGAAAATAAAGAGAATTTTCTGTTTAGTGAATTACATGAGGTCTTGGGATGCTGCTCTCACTGACTGGCTTGGGAAGGCCACATTTAGAAGGTGGTGGTATTAATAGTCCCAGTGACAGTCTGGAATCAGGCGAGTTGACAGGAGTGACAGTAATGGAAGAAATATTTAGACAGGGAGATGAATCATCAGTATTACACCAGAAAGAGGGTGAGCATCTCTGAAACCCGTGTTGCTCATGATCAGACATTTTGTGCCGCAGCTGTAAAGGAACAACAGAGAAATATACTAAGGAGAAGAAAGAAGACACAGAAGAAAAAAGAAAAAAGTATATATGAATTTATTTATAAAGGGATATTTTTTGAAAATGATGTCATTCCAAAATAACTTTACTAAAGTTAAATTGTTTGAGTAGATTTTCCTATTGCAAGTCTTTCATTCTAGATTGTTTAATTTGATTTTTCACTGAAATACTGCATTTTTAGATATTTAAATAAAATATTGCATTCAATATGACTTGTGAGGAAGACACTGGAGAGGAAAACAACAAATGGTTGAAGATTTCTTTCTAAGAGAGCCTCTGTGTAATGGGGGTGGGGAGGAAGGAAAGCAACAACAACAAAAAAATTCACTGAAGTAGGAATAAAGTCTAGTCAAAAGTTAGGACTTTGTAGAATTTTCAAAAAGGGCTACAACATACATTTTAGATTAAATCCTCAAAACATTCTTTTGCAGTATTAGTCATATTATGTCCTTATTATAATAAAGATAGGGAAATCAAGGCACATTGATTCTTTGTTACTTACTCCTCCTTAAAGTAAGATGCAAAACCAAAATTCAAAACACCCTGACTCCAATCATGCCCTTTCTATAGGTAGTCAGTTCTAAATAGTACAACTTTTGTGGTATGCGCAGAGGGAGTTGTCAAGCATCTCAGTAAATCAGAGAGATAACAAATAATCAGATAAAAAGCAAGTAGTACACTGTACTGGGTCTGCACATTAGTCTTTGTATGACTTTTGGAAGCTATTTCCATTACATCACGGAAAGCTACTGTCAAGAACTGAGCTGCACAGAGCTGAGTGGCCAGAGCAGTCAGTTAAAACAACCAAAATAAAAATATGTAATAATTGAGCCTTTATTCACTTACTGGGATAGTGTAAGCAAGAGGCCAGAAAGAAGGTGCTGGCCCCATCAATGTCCCATTTTTTCCCAGTGAATGTCACTGGGCAAAGGTCAGATGTATCAGGACAGAAGTAAGACATTATCTCTCCTGAGGGAGCCCTGAACAAAAGGTTTCTGCTGATTTTGTGTGTGTGTGTGTGTGTGTGTGTGTGGGTGGGTGGGTGGGTGGGGGGGTGCTACTGGTGGGGAGAGCAGAGGGAGGAAAAGGGGAAAGAACTAGGAGTAGAAAATATTGAAAACTGAGTTAGTGGAGAAGTGTCTTCAAAACCCCCCAAACATGGTCTGCGTGAGGCATTTAAGAGAGGCCTTGGCCAAGGGCCTCCAACAAGGCCTCTGAATGAAGGCAGCTGGGCGAGGAGGCAGCTATGCACGAGAGTGGGCCGGCCTGGGTGGTGAAGGGGGCTGAGTCCCTGACTGCAACTCCTCCATGTGCTGCACTAAATCTGGGGTGGCTTGGGCAGCTTTCCCCCCATGAGTCTTGCCTCGAAAAGCCTTTGTAACTTTGCAGGGCCTGGTAGATTTGGCCTGGAGCCAGACTTCTCAGCTATAAGTCACACTGCAGAGATCTTCCAGCACTAATAGGACTTGGAGGCAGCCAACACAAATCTGGCTTTTGATAAACCTCATGGTGAAACATTGTAATGAAAATTATGGTTAGGAGAACCAACAAGTTTGAAAGAAGTCTTTAAATTAGGAGTTACCTCCTCACACATTTCAGGAAGCAGAGGGGAAACAAGGCAGTGAGTAAACAAGTAAACAAGTAAAGTGATATCTAAGTTGAGGAAGGAATTCAGTAAGGAAGCAAATCTCTGATGGTCTGAATTTATACTTTATCACTATTAATATGTATATATAATTATGTAATTATTGCTTTCTCTATTGATCTTTATAGTGATCTACATAAAGATATATATACATGTATATGTGTATATATGTAAATTTAAAATCCATTTTATAGTCTACATAGTTCACTGTGTAATTCTGTAATTACACCTTTTATTTAATTATAGGTAACAACTGTAAACTTGTGGACAAAATTTTGTTTTTCTAAAATACTCTGTACTACATTAGAGTACTTGATATGTAATAAACTATCAATGAATATTTATTGCCTAATTTACACTACAGCCTTTTTTTAAACTTAAACTATAAATTGGTAAGAATGTGTATCCTAAATTTGACACAACATTGTTAAATGATTATAAATCAATAAAAAATGTTAAAAAAAAGTCTATCCTTAAAAAAAAAAAAAAAGAAAAAGAAAAAGAATGTCTATCCTGAGTAAAGCACAAAAGATACCCAGTGGAAGTTGTCCTTGGTATCACTTGGCTTATAACATAAATGGGAATATTTTATGTTGTTTTACAACTTGTATAGACCGAAAATCTTTACCAAGTGTCTCAGCACAAAATGAAGGCCAAAATAACCTAACTTAAAAGTGTTATGGTGTTTTATCGTGGTGTTAATAATATGCATTCTAATTCCTCTGAAAAGGGACACTTACACAAACGAAGAATGTATGTAATATAAAAATAATCAAGTATTTGAATACCCCAACTGAGAGGTATTTTCACATTCAGAATGGTCAAGCGGGGATAGCAATCAAGAGTTTTGGTAGCTAAAGTTTAAGACTCTAATACTATCTGACTATTACAAGTTGCCTTTGGGTCATCAGTAATCTAGATTGGTTACCTGGGGTTTTTTGTTTGAGTCACACAGGTCTTAAAATATTGATTCAGTTCCTTGCAAGCTAAGAGCTTATACATTAAAATCCAGAGAGTTTGAGAAGTTAAAAAATCTAGAATGTGGGCTCACGAAGATGCATCAAAATAACTAACTGTTGTTTAGTATTTGCTGGATCTGTTAAATTGGCGTATGCTTTCCGATTCCTCACCACAGCAGCATGCCCATTTCCTACATCCATGCCACAGCCTGGGCTCTGCTGACATTTGAGTCTGTGATCCTAATTTAGAAAAAATTTAAGTCAAGGAATTAGATGTTTCATCTGATTCCTTATAAGAGTGAAATCTAAGCCTAGCATATTTAGGCCTATTAAATAAGAATAAGAACATGTAAATAAAGCCCCTATGACATACAGTGGCATTTTTGGCACTGGATAAATATTTGAGCGATGTCTCTAAATTTAAGGGTCCAGGAATTAGTCATTTTTTAACCTTCCATTTTTAACTGGTTGAAATATTTATTTTTTTAAGAAATTAAACACATAGTTCAGATGAAAACAGTCTGATATTTTTATGATGGGCCTTCTGTCGGTATTTTGACAGATGGCTAGAAACCAAAATTTTGGGGCTTTCCTACGGAAGTTTATGGCACTACTGTTTAACTAACCCTTTTATGCTCACAATTCTAAGTGCTTTGGTGTTTAGGAAGGTGCACAGCTTCTGAATTATTACACTAAGGGGAATGAGGAATTCTATGCTCAATAACTACATGTTAATGATGCAGAAGTTGTTAGGTTATTAAGACATATTAGTAATGAGTCATTGTATTTGAGCTTCACAGCTGTTGCAGTTTTATATAGCTCTTTCAGTAAGTAGGGGCTTGGTACCTCAGGCCATAGTGAATACGTCAGCCCTGAGCTTTGCTAAATATGACGACAATGATGAAATGTCATAAAAGGGTTTGAATCCTATCAGATAATGTTGAGTACATTTAGGCAACAATAAAAAAAACTGGATTAGCGATTAAATGCTTCTGTGATAATATTTATAGAAATATTAGAATGATACCAAAATTTTATTTAATGCTGTTAATTGTTTCAGCAATATAAACCTCCAAAGACCCTTTTAAAATGTAAAACAAATAATTTTAAGATTAAAATATGATTTATCATAATTATTAAAATAGTAGAAATTTAAAATTCTACTTAGAACTAAATTTAAAAAGTAAATTATTTAAATTTATATTTTAAATCTAGATGCCTAAATGAAATTCTTCCAGATAAAAAACTGGGTAGATTATGAAAAACACTAAATATGGGGAAATATAAAGGCAATGCAAAATGTCCTAGCAAATCCTTCCATATTGCCATGTTGATTCATTCTTTTGAAGTTCACTATCAATGGCACGTTTGCAACATCACTTTTTATATAAGCTTTAAAAGTAACCACTTCTAGAATTTAGAATTTATAGCACTAGATATGCTATTTTTTTCAGACTTCTAGTTACAAAGTTTGGTTATATTGGTCTCTTACCTGTAAGACCTATATATTCTTACAAGAATCTTGCAAGATAAATGGATGTCATCACCTACATATCCCAAAGAAGAAAACTGGAACAAGGAGAGATTAAGTGACTTAATTAGGTACTCACTGCCAGAACTGGAATGAAATATATTTTTCTTCCCATTATACAAGGTTTATTTCTTTAGAACCATCATTTGTGCAAGTAACCATGGTGAAAGTGAAGTTGTGAACCAGTCATCATTTTCTTCTGGGAAACACATGCTTTTGAATCAATGTTCGTGTTTAAAATTTCTATCTTTGTTTAAAGATTCACATTTGGTTTGTTGTGTAATTGAGTTTTCACAATCTCCTCTTGTCCATCTTGACTTCAATAGTAGTTGAGAAAACACCAGAGGAAGATAAACAGGTGGTTTTATTTACCCAGGATGAAACACACATTTTAGGTTATAATTTGTCCTATCAAGTCTAATCAGTGGCCACACAGTTGATTATGTAAAGGTAGAATTTTATCCAGTAACACTTGGTTTAATTGAAAGGGAGACATTTATTTTAGTCAGCAATAGAAAGTTCAGTATGTCTTAGGACTACAATTCTATTCATTTAACTTCCTGGCAATAGTCAGATTTGGTTAAAACCTTCTATAGCTAGAAAAATAAAATGTAAGCATCCGGACGCAAGAATCAAGGAGAACAATTTGATTTAACTTGCTATGCCCACATCTTACAATGGAACAATCTTCTGGAGGCGTTCATAAGGCTAGGAGGGCAGAATAAACCCTTTTTTCTGATATAAATACAGAAAGCACTGCCATGTGAATGCAATAAATGGAAATCAGATTGTCCCCAGATAATTAGTACCAAATGGTGGAAAACCCAACCTCTAATCTATTGCCAAACCACTAGAGCACAGCAGAAAGCAAACAGCACAGTCAAGTAACGGAAATTTCTCAGTGTATCTAAATGACTATAAAATACGGACCCAATTTCTAAAACCAATGAAAAGATTTCCACAATTTCAGTGTGATACAGCAGTATGTATTATGGATTCTATCAAAGGTTATTTCATGTCAGAAAAGGAACCTGTGACTGAATCATTCAAGTGGTATTTAGGAGACCTGTAAACATTCTGCTTGTTAAGAACAAGTGAAAAAAATGTCAATTTAGACATAAAATAATGAAAAATAGGAGTAACCCTTCATTCATTATGCATATGAAGAATTGGTTTTAAGTGATAAAATATCTAAGAGATATATACTAACAATACATATTTTTATAGTTAGAAATGTCTTTTAATTTTAATACTGGGCAAAACAAAAAAAGTCTCTTGTTTTCCTTAACTAGAACTGAACTACTCTATAACCTCACACTGACTTTATACTGGATGCATGAACTAACACAATAAACGATAGTCCCATAGTCCAAATGATGACAGAAGAAGAGCAGACTTTTAAACTCACGTACTGTGTCATGAGGCCAGATCTCTTCCTTGGAATCCAGATTTGTATACCCAACCATTTGTATACCCAAACATCTCCAGTTGGCTGTCCAGTAGGCAGAATTAACATGAGCAAAAGTGAAATCCTGATTGTTCATCATTCACCTTCCCTAAGTCTATTTTGGAAAATGGCACCACCACCCAGATGCTCAGGATAAAGCCCTCAGGGACAATCTTGACCCCTCTTTTATTCTACAGTCCACATCCACTTCCATCAGTCAATCCAGCAAGTTCTACATCCAAAATATATCAAGCTGTATACATCATCCCAACTGACAGAATCCTAGGCCAGTCTACTCTTCTCCATCTCCCAGACTACCGAGATATCCTCCTAGACAGTTTGAGGGACTTCATTTTGGCTTATTTACAGCCATGGTGCATATAGCAGCCAGATGATCCCCAAATCCCCTGTTTAAGTAACTTCTTACTTGAATCAAAGGAAACGAAACAAAACAAAACAAAACAAAACAAAACAAAACAAAACAAATAACATCCAAAAAAACATGGCCTATAAAATTTAGCTTCTGATTCTCTCTCCAATTTTTTTGGTCTCCTGGTCACTATGCTCTAGGCACAAAGGTCCTTGCTACTATTTTCTGCCCTTTGTATTGAATAACTTCTTCTCATTCAGGTCTCAATTTAAATGGTACTTTCTCAGACAGGGCTTCCAAGATCACTGTTTCTAAGCTCCCAGTCATTCTCTTCAATTCTACTCTTTTATGTTATTCACAGCATATATAAGATCCAAATTTCTAAATTTATTTATTCATTTACATATGGGTTTATTAATCTCCCTCCCTTTCCCCATGCTCTGTAAATTTCACAGCTGAAATTCATACAACACAGAAGTGTTTGGCAGGCAACCACCTAAGAAAAAGCAACCTCTCCTGAGGGTGCCTCTGAAGAGACCGGAGAAATGCATCTACGGTCGCACCTACACAGTGACTTAGATGAAGAACAAAGGTTCTCCATCTGGAACATTCCACTCAACAGGGCCTCACATTTTAAACCTATGATTTAACATGGAGTAAAAGGATCAGCATCTCTAACACCGAGATTTCTTATTAGAAGATCCGATTCTTTGCACCATTGCTCTACGCAACAGAAACAGCTTTAACTTTGGACCTCTCACTCGGGAGATGGCCTGTGATCTTTTGGTTATCTAGTCAAATTGTACCAAAAATGTTTCTTTTAGTTTTCTGATTCTTCCCATAACTGACTTTATCTGCTATTTTGTCACACACTGATAAGAGCACCCTTATCAGTAATTTACATTATTTTCACTTTCTACATGATTTTTAATGCCACAAAAACACCCAAATTCCATTCCTACATTTGTTCTCTTTGTTCCCACTTCTCAAAGAGACTATTTTAAAGCAAAAATTAGCGATAAATCTTCTGTTTTACTTTGACCAGCAGTTGCCTGATGTGGACTATATCGTGTTTGACCCGTAAATCCTGGTATTTCAGAATATTACTGCGTTAAGTGTTTATTTTTAGGAATCAAATTTTAACATTAAATAATTTATAGAAAATTGAACCAACTCTGAATTGGAATGTTTTGTACAGCAAAAGGGTTACCTCTGTGTGACTTAAGAAAATCTGGCTCCCACTAGGATTAAGACCTATTTGGGGCTGGTCACGTGTGAAGAGGCATCTGTCCTGGGGGGTTCCTCTAACCATTACACACTGAAAACTCATGGAGAATCTGAAGCCAAATTAACCCTATATAACAAACCCACCTACATTGTAATTTCAATGCACATAATGGGATTCATCATTTACTTCAATGTTCTTCAATTAATATATTAATTGCTGCCCCTAATCCTTTAAACAAGCTGCTGAAAACTTTAGCAATTTTGAAGCATTCTATCCTTCAGTCCTCTGAAAGCAAAACAAACAAAACCTACAGAATCTCACTTCCAGAGTTATAAGTCCAAGAAGCATTTGCTGTGCATTAACGTTGCTTTGAGTTTGTCTCCAAAATGGTGATGGATCTTATTTTTATTCCTTTGTAAACACAAAGACTGAAATAAAACTACTTTTCAATGCAAAGAATTCCAGCAAAAACTACCTTTTTAAGACTGCTTGGAAAAGTAACTTCCCCTTCATTTATCTTTATATTCCTAATTTGTTTCATGGGATGGCTTAGAAAACTTTCAACAAGACCTCAAAAAAGTGTCGCTCTATTTTGGGACTGAAGGTTGAAGAGTTTGAGCTGATGCTCTGTTCCTTAGGGTAGGGAAGGCAAGAAAAAAATCATAACCTGGATTAGAAGCGAATAATGATGGTAGTAAAGAGGAAAAACAAGGAGGAATATTATAATAAAGCCAGAACCTGAAAGAGGAGGATCCGGCATCTCACTGTGCAGAACAAGTACACAGGAACACTGGAGATTCATTTCCAATCTCTCCACCTTGGCCACTGTCACCAACTATATGCCAAGCAATGGAAATGCCAACCATTTCAGTGTGGAAGATGGCAAAGTGTGAGTTCAGAAGAAAATAAGTTTTCTGACCCATTCCCAGGGCACAGCAAATTTAAAACCCTAACTGCAACTTCTTGAAGCATTGTTCACTGGTGATGAATTGGTGAAATACTCTAGTACTAGATATATATCTATATATATGAGTTTTCATTGAGTTAGCCTAGAGATTGAACCAAAATTGACTTGCAAATAAAATTTTTCAACAAAAATTCTTTTCAGAAGTTTGTAAATGCCATAATTGTGTTTTAGTATAATGCCAAAAATTATATATAAAAATGTTTAGATGCAAAGTAAAATATATACTTTAACAGAGAATATCAGTAGTACTGATGATTTTAATAGAAAAAAATTCCTAAGTATATATTACCTAGAAAAAAATATTAACTTTTAAATTCCATTGCCCTCCAAAAAATTCCCTTAAGCCAAAATCACAAAATAATGGCATCGTATGTGGTAGTGGAAAAAGATTTCAAATCTATGCTAAATCAAAAGTAAATAATTTAACTACAGATATACTAAGAGTTGTCTGCAGAGATTACCACTGATTTTAGTGTCTGAAATATAACTGTGTCACTCCCAGTAGGAATCCTTGCTATGAAATAAGAAACCAATTTGATTTTGTTAACAGTCCAACTTCTATAATAAAGTTCAGCACTCCAAGGGTAGACTGGCCCAGGTCACTGAATCTAACTTCAGTAAATAATAATCAATTGGAATGAAAGAGAGGCTACATGGCACAAAGAGGAAAAGACCAAGTCGAAGGCTGAATTATTTCAGAAAAGAGGAAAGAGCAACATGGAAAAACAACTCCGATCTGAGCTACCTATGCAATTCTAATGTTTTAAATTACTCTTATTTAGCATCTTTCATCTTTATTCACATTTAGTTTAAAATTGCTGATCCCAGAGTATTATTTGAAATATTGAAGAACTGATGATCCAGACATGTTTTATCACCATGAAATCTTGTGTCTAAGGAAACGATGCACATTTTCTATATACTTACTGGAGATGTTGATACTTGGGTTATTCTTAACTGGTTTTCCAAATCTTGTACTTTGTTTTTAAGCTCCATATTTTCTGTTTCTAAGTCTTGAATCTAAAAAGCAAGTGATTATTGAATAATCTTTAGAAATTTATTCTTGGAAAATATTGGCTGTTATATTGGCTACATTCATGAATAGAACTTCATATCATTTAAAAGTTTAATATATTCTTTTGTGCACAGGGAGAAATGTATTTGATAAAGCTTCAGCTATATTATAGAATTCTAGGTCACCAGAGGATATATTATTAAATTTAAAATACGTTTTTATGTGAGTGCAAATTTCATGTTCCTAATACCTCATTCTCTGTGTTTTCTTGCAGCACTGTGCAATCTGTACCCATAATCTTGGAGTATAACCGCAAGACAGTGAAACTTGCTTATGATGATTTTGAAGAGAGTGGAGAAAGGGTATAATTTAATTATAAAGGAATCTGATCTGCATGGGAAACCACTTACCCAGCATCTGCTGCTTCTGCTGCTCTGATCCCCATGAGAAGCATCAGGAAGTGAAGCAAAGTCACATGAGAACACTAAGTTCTTGTGGGAATTCAATATAAAATGGTTAAAAACTGTGCAGGGGATCAGGAATGAAAAATTATAGGGACACAGTGAAAGCAGTTCCAATCAGTGTGGGGGAAATTTAATGGCAGGCCTTCTAAATTTGTTTGATGATATGCAAGTTTCCCTGTACTTACATCACATAAATGTGAAAACAACAAGCTTAGTTTACTCACTCTTTTCTGTAACCCTGCAATCTGTTTTCTCGTTTCAACATCTTTTCCTCCGGATTCTAGAAATTTCCTGTATGCCAGGTCAAATGCTTGGCCGATTGTTAAAGTTATCTCTTCAGCCTTTGTAAAAACCAAACAAAGAAGATTTGCACTTTAATAATAATATTCCAGACTATTTGAATCAAGAAAAACATTCACATGAGGTTCTTCAAAAGGGCCATGTCATGTCTAGGGGTAGAGATGTAGTAAACGAGCAGAGTAGTCTATGCTAACATAATAATCCAGTGCCTACCCATTCACAGCATAAAAAAAAAATGTTTTGGCAATTAAATGAATAGCCGTTGAAGCTGGAAGCGAGTCCTTTTCACCTTCTCATCTCTTTTATCATAGCATTTTTCCCTACTTTCTTATCTTTCCTTCCTCAAATATTTAGTGCCTATTAATTGAAAGCATAGCGCCAACTGCAGTTTTCTTGTTGCTTTGCTACTTATTTCTTTTTCTTAGTGAGGAGGGTTTGTTCAAGCTGACAGGTAATTTGAATGAGGTGGGCTGGGAGGTGTCTGTGGAAAACCTGAGGTATGCCCTCTCCAAATGGAGCGACCGCTACTCAGTTCCAATTCATTGCTGGCTTGTGGAAACAAGCAATTCCAACCCAGAGTTGTCAGATTTCAAATATGTGAGATGAAGTCACAGATCTGAATTTTCACATGGAAAGCTCCCAATTTTAAACGATAGTAAACAATGTTTTTGTAAAACCATGACGATTGAACAAAACGTATCTGCCATCTGAATTTGGCCTCCTCAACAATTGACAATCTCTGGTCTATTAACTAGAAACTGCCACAAATATCCTAAGGCCACCAGCTCATTCCTTTTCCATTCATATCTCAGCTGATATCACAGGGTCTTACTGGGAAGAGTGTAAACACTGAATAAAGATCTATTTACCTTATTACCATTATAAAGAAGTTTAGTACAGGCATTAATTGATTTAATGCACCAAATATTTCATATTTAACTATAAGACCTCCAGATGACATAACAACTGGTGGCAATATTAAATCTTGAACATGCCAGACTTTCCTGTTAGGGAAACCCTACTGCAAATCCTAAAATTTTGTGATATCCTATGTACAATCTAAATTGAAAATATGCTTTATTAATAAAGTTTAGATTACTTAAGACATCATTATCTTTTATAGTTCACTCTTTGTTTAAAAAGGCCCTTAGCCATAACAAATATTTATAGTGTTTAACCCAGTTAACTAAAAAATGCAGAATATATGCCTGAAATTATGTATGAGGACTATTTGTCTTTAAAAAAAAAAGGAGGAAAAGAAAATAGCTACATTAAAGAATGCTAAATAATACTAAATAAATGAAAATGAGTTCAATGTGTCCTCTTAATAAGACAATGTGTTATCCTCAAATACTCAAGGTGTACAGGAGACTCATTTAAATGGTAGCATTGTTGACTGGTAACTAATAACATTTGACCTCATTACTAATTATTTGTTAACAATAATAACTTTTTAAAAGCCATATTCTCCTTTTTTTGATGATAAGACATATCTTTTTAATTAAGAGCATTTATCTCCCTGGTAAGTATTCACCAAATATTACCTCACTTGGTTCTCATCATGATTCTTTGAGGTGAGAATTATTATCCCCACAATACTTAAGCAACTGCAATTCTATGAAGTTGTATAATTTGCCTAAAGTCTCACAGAGAACCTGGATTCAAATCCAGAATATCTGACTCTACAAGTTTCACACTTTTGGGGAGTAGGAGATGACATTTATATACAATGAAATGCAGATCATAATTGTACAATCAGATGTGTTTTGATAAATGTATATACCTATATAACACCATATAATTAAAGACATAGAATATTTCTGTCATCCGTGAAAGTTCTCCTATGCCTACTCCTAGTAAAATCACATTTCTGTGGTAACCATTGCTCTAATTTCTACCCCCATGGGTGAGTTTTGCCTGTTCGTATATCTATAAAAATGAGCACTACAGTATATATTCTTTGTTTTCTTTTTTAGTTTCTGAGATGTTATATGTGTTGTTTGTTTTATTGTTGATTAGTATTTCAGTGACTATACCACAATGTTTTCCATCTGTCTATGGAGGGACATTTGTGGTGTTCTCAGTTCTTAGTTATACATAAAGCTCTTACAAACATTCTTATAAAATCTTGTTGTGGACATGTTTTCATACCTATGGATAAATACCTAGGATGGAATTGCTAAATCTTAGGATGAGTCTATGTTTAGCATTCTAAGAAACTGCCACACTGTTTTCCAAAGTAGCGTTACCATTTTACATTCCCACCAACATTAAGAAAGTTCTAGTTGCTCCACATTCTCATCAACATCAGATATAGACAGTCTTTTTAACTTTGTTTTTTACTGGATGAGTAATGCTAAAACTAAGTGTTTTTAATTTGAATTTCCCTTTTGAACAATTCTATTAGCCCGGTTTCATGTAATCATTGGCCTTTGTTATATTTTCATTATGAACTCCCTGTAGAAGACAGTTTCCTGCCCACTTGTATTAGGTTTTTTTTTGTTTTGTTTTGTTTTGTTTTTGCCTTTTTAGATATTTAATTCTCTACATACTCTGGATACAAATTCTTTTTCAGATGTGACTTGCCATTTCACTTTGTAATACCTTTTATAAATTAACAGAAAATTTTTATTTTTCATTAACTCACACATTTTGTCTTATGTTTAGTGTTTTTGAGGTCATCCTAAGATACCAGTATCTACTCAAAGTTCATAAAGAGATTCTTCTACATTTAATGGAAATTTCTTAGCAGACTTTAAAAGATTCTACTTTTACATCTATAATCCATCTGAAATTATTTTTATGTAGAGTTAATTTTTAATTATTCTTTTTTCACATATTTGGCTAGTTGTTCTAATACCAGTTGTCAAATAGTTCCTTTCTCAATTGAATTGTCTTGTCACATTTGTGGAAATATCAATTGACCATACATGTGTGGATATTTTTGGCCTCTACAATGTAGTTCCTTTATTATTTAGCTATCATTACATCAATATCACTTGACCCTATAAGTTTCTTTAGAGTACATTGTGGAATCAGGTAAACTGTGTCTTCTAACTTTGGTCTTTTATTTCAAGAATAATTTTTCTGTTCTATACTGTTTTATATTACTATATTAAAAACAACTATTCAACTTCTATTAAAAATCCCAGTTTGATTTTGACAAGAATCATACTGACTATATAGAACAATTTAGTGCAACTGACCTCTTAACTAAATTGAGCGTTCCAACCTATTAATATGGTATCTCTCACCCATTATTTTAGGTCTTCTTTAGTTTCTGCAATATTTTGTAGATTTCAGTATATCTTCTTTAAAAATCCTAATTATTTCACGTTTGTTGATGCTATAGTAAATAGATTTTTCTTTTTTTATAGTAGACAAAAAATCAATTTTGTATATTAACCTTGTATCCTGTGCCTAAATTTGCTTCCAAATTATAGCAATTTTGTAGATTTTACAGAATTTTCTTTGTAGAAATTCATATTACACCTGTGAAAAAAAGATAGTTTTACTCTTTTTCCAATTTCATGTCTTTTGTTTCTTTTTCTGACTATTCACCAGCTAATGTATTTTGTTTTTAATTTTTCCTTACTCTAACTTCTTAAAGTCAAGGGCATGATTACTTTTAATCTTTTTATCTTTTTTCATAGGAGCATTTAAAGCTACAAATATCCCTCTGAGCACTGCTTGAAATGTCTTTTACAAACTTTGATGTTGTATTTTGTTGCTATTCAGATAATATTCAGATAACTGAACATTTTTTTTCTGCCATTCCAAACCTGATGTTAAACTTTTTTTTTAGTTATTCTATCTAACCATTTAATTATTTTTTTATATTTCTATGCTAAAATTTGCATGTTTACTTATTACTACTTTCTTTTTCCTTTAATTACCCTGAATATATGTAAAACCAGTATTAAAGTCTTTCAGCATTACAGACAAATTTAAAGTTTCCTTTAGCTTTTAACCTTAATTTTGGCCTCCTCCAGTTTTCATGTAAGTAATAACTATAATTTGCTTTGTCATTCTGGATATTATTGGTTTTGCATATATTTACATATACATGTTTACATATGCTCCAAGGGAATAATAATACTAAAATCTGTTTATAAGAGCAACTTGTAAGTCTAAAATTCCTCATTATATATCTTGCCAATCTTAACTAAAATTGTGTTACTTTTACAATCCGTGTGATACTTCCTTCCCATCTTCATGGCTTCTAATAAGAAATACACTGTAATTTGGATTGATTTTCTGCTTTAGGTAAGGACTTTATCTCTTGCTACTTTCAAGGTTTTTCTGTCTTTAGTTTTCAGAAATTTGACTGTATATGTGTAGAATTAACTTGGGTTTATCCTGTCTGGACTTCATTCAATTTCTTCAATCTATAGGTTTATGTCTTTTGCCAAATTTGGAAGTTTGCAACTATTATGTCTTCAAGTGCTTTTTCAAGGCCACCTTTTTTTTTTTCTCTCTTTCCTAATGACACATAAATAATAGATATTTTGTTGTAGTCCCACAGGTTTCTGATTTTTTTTTTGTAGTGTTTTGTGTGTATGCCTATGTGAGCGTGTGTATATGTGTGTGTGTGTGTGTGTGTGCATTCACATGTGTATACTTATTATCTCTGCATTGTTCAGATTGGGCATTTTCTATTATTTTTCAATATTCCAGGTTGCTGATTCTTTCCTCTGTCCTCTCCTTTCTGCTATTGAGCCCATACATTGTGTTATTTATTTAGTTGTATTTTTCAGTTCCAATATTCCCAGTTGGGTTTTCTTTTTATCATCTATTTCTTTGCTTAGATTTTCTATTTCTTAGAAGACACTGTAATTTTTAATTTGTTTCAAGTGTGATTGTAACAATTTATTTCATTATTTTTATGACGGCTCTTTTAAAATTTGTCTGGTAATTCTAATGTCTGTCTCATCTCAGTGTTGAGATATATTGGTCATCTTTTTTCACTTAGTAAGATTTTCTAATTCTTGATGTGGGGAGTGATTTTCAATTGAATCTTGGATATTCTAAATACTATGAGACTCTAGAATTATTTAAACTCTGACACAATTCGAGTAGGGGAATGGGAACGGGAGAGCACTGCCTCAGTACTGCCTGGTGGGGAAGGAAGTTCAGCTTCCTCGCTTGGCCTCTCTTCACTGTTGCTTAGCAGAGCTGGGCACTGTAGCTCCCCACATTATCCTCACTGTCACCATGGAGGGAGACTCATTAATATGATAATGTTAATTAAGCAGTGAATTCCAGTCTTGTGGCATACTAGGACAGGTATCATCTACTTTCAAACTCTCAACAATTTCAGAGAAGTATTGAAAGGATAAAATATAACGAGTAAGTAAGACAAAGCCCCTGGAACAGAGCTCCCTCAAGCCCCCAAGGTCACAGTTACGGGAGTAATACAGCATGGCTGAACAAATGCTGCAATGGCAATCTAATGTCTTAAATTTTAACCCTGATCCTGTTATTATCTAGCTTTGTAACACTGGGAAAGGCACTCAAGTGGGCTTTGGTTTCTTAAAATAAGAGGAAAGAGTGGTGCCAATTGGGTCATAATTTATTTTCCTGTTTTGATTAGAGACGATGGTATTTCAAAAATTTTACATACATAGAAAATCAATTTTATAAATACAGACATTGTTATAAGTAGAGCAAATAAAATCTTGAGGTAAAAATGATATAATGAGACTTTGAGGAAACACATCCTCTTTAAGCTAATTAAAGTGATGCCAACTTACAGTTGAAGTGATAACTTGGAACCTTGCTTTTCAAAGCTCAGTCTTCCATCTACCTGAAGCAAAATCACTTGGTGAACTTGCAAAATCTAGATTTCCTCAGCTCTAGCCCCAAGTCAATATGAACATATTTTTTTGAAGTGGAAATGAATGAGCTGTATTTTAAAAGGTCTTCCTTATGAATATTATGTACACTAATGATTGTGAGCCACTGCAGTAGGATTCAAGAATACATTTTTAACTTTTAAGAAAAATAAAAAGAAAAGCTAATAGGCTATATCTGGAGAGTTAACGGGTTATGGAATTGAAATTTTGGAAGTCAATTACAAATTATGATCAGGGAGAAATAGAGTCTATACTCTGAAAACAATAAAACTACATGGGAATTCTGGCAAGCTCATATATTAAATAATCATATAACAAATTTGATGGAGGTCAAAGAAAGATAAAACATGTGACATATAGCCATAAGATGGCTAATGTTTTAATGGACTTGGTTTACGAATATTTCACAGGACCCTAAAGAAGTTTATTCCTCTGTGTAAACAAGGAAGCAGAACAACTGAATTTTCTGCTTGCTGTAAGTGATAAAAGGTTATAATATCTTACACATAGAAGATATTCAACAAATATCAACTTTAATCTCCTCAAACGCCTGCAAGCAATCATGGTTAAGAAGCACTTGGAACATTAAATATAATGCATTCATTTAATAGAATAAATTTCAAAACAACTTAAACTTCATAAAAATACCATACTGTTCACATAATGTTGCCTTATGTGGATAAGCATATTTTTCTGATGAGATGTTTCATAATGTTCATCAAATTCTCAAAACATATTATGATGCCAAGTAGCCTAGCACATTAGTTTGCCTTTTTAGAGAACTATAGTTTAAAAGTTACAGATAACTTGCTCTATCTTTTGTACATTTGTCTGCATAGTCTTTACGGAAAAAATTCATTGAGCATTTATTGTCCACCTGATGTAGGAGTTACATGGACAAATAAACAAGTATTTGTTCTCAAGAAGCTCACATACTGAAACCAGAGAAACAAATTACATAATGATAATAATATTTTTCACAGTGTGAAAAGTGTGCAAATAAGTTTCTTCTTGTCTAAGGCAATCAGGTTGTTGAGGTTTGATGTTCTTCCTCAATTAAAGCCATCAATGGCTACAATGTGTGCTTGGAATTCACATCTTGTATTTTATAACTGGACCTCAGCTAGGTTATAATTAGCGTTAGCTTATGCTTATAGTCAAGATACAAAGTTTTCCTTCAGATTCCAGATGATTAAAGAACTGTTACAGAACTCAACTTCGGAATTCCCTAATTGTTCTTACTTGCTAAGAACTTTAGATTGTATTTACAAGCTCACACATACACACTCACACAGGCACATACACACACATACAATTCTATCACCTTTCATGATACTGTTTTCTGAATAAGTAAAATCAAGGACGAGGTTTTTCAAAACACTGAAGATTTGTTTGAAGACCCTTACAGATTTCATTTCCTGGAGTTTAAAATGTTTATTTTCATCAGATCTATCATATTCCAGAAAAAAAATACTTTGTTCAACATTACCTTTTTGCATTATATGTATATTAGTAAATCATATTTGAGTTTAAAATAAGAAATAAATTAGATGTTGTAAGAGAAATAAACATATATAACATTAGCAAGCATGACGTTCTAAGAAAAGAAATTTGCATGCAAGCCCGTGCCTGTGAACATGAGAATTTAGTTAGGGATGAAATCCTGAAGCATATTCTCATGACAGGATGAATCTATTAGTGTAGCTAAGTATTTGCAGACCATACTTATTTCCAAATACCTTACTAATGCAGGAAACAAGACAATTCCTGGCTTGTAAAACAGAACAAACCACCCTAAAACATTTGGCATACTTACACACTTTTCACTGTCAAATACATAACACAAATGTTTATTTGACTCAGAATCTTTACATATGAAAGTGAATATCCTCTTGTCAGTTTTGTCATCTGCACAAAATGATATTCTGTGAAGCTGGCAATTGTGTTGAACTTCCTGTGAACACAGATGAAAATAAACATAGTTGAAGAGATTTTTTTTCCAGTTTCTGAAATACCAGCTGTGCTAATAACATATAGCTTATGAAGCATCATCTGACATATTCTGATTTTATAATTATATACACCTCGAACTTAAACACATATGTAATGGAGATGAACCTCCTGACTCAGGATTAAATTAAACTAGTCAGTTCAGTAGCATTTTGAAAAACATACATGAAAAGAGGATTATGGGCTTCCTGAGCTACAAGGCATCTTCAGAGATTATTACTTTAAACTGGGCAATTTTACTTAGGAGGATACTGGGGTCTAGAGAGATTAAGAAACTTCCACAAGGTTACAGAATTAGTAGAGCACTTTTTAACCAGAACACTCTTCATTTTATCTTACTGCTACTATTACAGTTTAAAACATAACTTCATCTGTACACAACGTCATATGAAACATACTACATATTACACATCTTCATGGTAACTCATACACTTGAGTCTTTTTTAAGGAAGATTATCATTGCAACTTCTGTAATGTTTTCCATTGGACCAGTGAATGAAGAAGGTCTACAGAACCAGCATTCAAATTACTGAATCAACCTTGTTAATCAGTAGAAAGATAAATATTGCATATACAGATGTGTGTGTGTGTGTGTGTGTGTGTGTTTGTGTGCAACTACAGGACCAGTCACTACATCCTTCCAAGTTCAGGGTCTGACATGTCAGCTTGCTGAGATTTTCCTCCATCACTCTGATTCATATTACTGCTCCTCAGACTGAAAATGGATACATAAAATGAGATAAATAGATAAGAGAATTGTCTCTAGCACTGCATTACTTCCTTGCATACAAAACAAACGGTAAGTCCTCAAAGGGTTGATTGCGAGCATGAAAATTAAAACGAGGAAGTACAGTGTAGGGCTGTAATGTTTTCGTCATTACCAGATAGCCTGATTTATCCATTTAAACAGCAGGAAGGAAAAATGCTCAACTTACTAAGGCTTCTGATGGCTTCTTGTGGTTAGTGCTGAGATGGATAATGAACCCATTTGTCTGAGACTATCCTCCTATACTTTGCCTGATTGACAAGTCTCCTCCTCACTGACATGTTTTTTTGTTTTACTGTTAACAAAGTGAAACAGTATTCTTCAGCTGCATGGTAGCTCCCAAATACTGACAGCATGTCTACACCAGTTTATTAACTGCATAAACATGTTAATGATAAAGAGGACATGGTGCTATACAATATAGGAAAAGATACATTTTTTTCCATTTATAGGAGAAATTACAAGTAACATGAAAACACATCTTCTACATAGCTGGTGGTGAAACCTACGCAGTCCCTCACTCACTCACCAACCAGTGTGATCACAGAAGGCCTTTGGTTATGACGGTTGGGAATTGTCTTAATTTCTGTTTAGACTTTTACCAAGTCCATGTTAGATGAATATTGAATGAATACTTTAATATATAAATATTTATGCTTAATATATAAATATATAAATATATATTTATTTACTATATAAATATGTAGCAAAATATACATATATTTACTATAAATAAACTTATCTTAGGACCATATTTCATTATTTTTTCCCTTAATTACAACTTATATTCAAAATAAAATAAATTAACAGATTTTTTTTCTGGTTCACTCACATCTCTTCAAATAATGGTTCCTAAATACATATCTGTGTTTAGGTTGGCTCAGAGTCACCTGGGAAGTTTTGTTTGTTACAATACAGATACTAAGGCTTGTTCTGCAGATTCGGAATCTGAAAAACCTGGGTGGACTCCAGCAATCAGCATTCTCAGGAGTCTCCTATGGGCACTAATGCCCAGGAGAGTTGGTAATCCCTTATTTAGATTACCTACTTTTTTTTTATGGATTCAAAAAATGGTACATTCTACTATACGTAAAGAGTCGGATACTCTATATTGACGTATAATATGTGAGTAAAGAGTCAGTTGCTTTCTATCCGTATGTAATATAATTGAAGTCCACAATCACTCTTCAAGTTCGGTAGGGATAAAAATAATGCTTCTTCCTGGTTAAAAGTTTGGAAAACTTACTTTCTTGGGGAAAAATTCAATAGAGCCTCTTTACAATTAGCTATTAAGTACAGGAAACAAAGACTCTGGGCCAGGGAAGAAAAGGATTGGCGTTACTGATTTGGGTAAGGAATACCATGATCAAAGGTCAATAGGCTAATTATACCGAGTTGAAGCCTACCTCCTTGACGCTTTGTAAACGGGGTTTAGGCTGGGAGAGGTATGGAGATTCGACAGTAAAAGTTTCGGGAAGAGGATGATACAGATGACAGGTTGTCAGCAGAAAACTCATTATTATGGGAGTCATTATGGGCAACTCTAGAATCACCAACTGGTACCATTTGCTACATTTGTATTCCCATGATCCCCTTCTGTGTCTCTTTTTACACACATATACACACACACACACACACACCACATACTGTATCAGTGTTAGTCATCTTGCAGTATCTTTGTCTTGATATTTTGTGCTTTTGTAAAGATGTGCCATTATTAAACTGTCAATTCTAAATGCTAACGATGTTCTCTTTATATACTGTATTTAAGCATATTTGTATTTTCTAAATAATTAAACTTTGTATTAATTACTGAAAAATTGAAGCATTCTAAATGTTCAATAATAGGAGAATGGTTTAGTAGATTATAATTTATAGATTATGGCATTGGTGAAATTCTTATAGCCTAGGATACATTATGGGTAGACTCTTACCAAAACGAATAAGAATGCATGAAGGTGATACATAAAGTGTATTATCATCCCCACATATTACAAGGTGTGCTTTGACAAGTCCTAAAATCCATGTAAGAAATTTTAATTAATAATAATCACACATGCATACACTCCAAAACAGATCTATATGGTTTAGAAGAAACTCTAAACAGAAAGATGACCTACAAATGACTTGTTCTAACTGGACATTTGCCACTATATAGCCACTGAATTGTAAAAAGGAAATGCAGGACTAGGACTGTTTCCTTTTTAATTGCCTATAAGACTACACGTTGGTTGCTACACTTCTGAGAGCATTGTTACCCAGAAACTTACTGCTTCCTCAGCCTATTGTTCTTTTATTAACTACCATTTGTCTAACGAAGGCATCCCAGCCAACCCACCTGCAGACAATGTTTCACTTTCAAATGCCTCATTTCCCAGCAAATATATATATATATGTGTGTGTGTGTATATATATATTCCATTATAAGCTTGGATATATAGATACGTACATATCATTTCACACTTGAATTCGTATATATTCATATTCATTGTAAGCTTGAAGAGAACTTCCACTATTCTTTTACCACTGCTTTTATCTGCTTTCAGCCACCTCAGCAATAGTCATTTTGGAATAACCAAAACCAAAAGTATGGTCTCCAATTCTCTGTTATTTACTATTGAATGTGGAGAATAGGAGGAAATTAGAACAGTCGAGGGAGGTCTTAAATTCATGGTTTGAGAAGTCTGAAGGAATGCAATTGTTCTTTAATTTTGAATTGACTGTGGCTACATCCATGCTATTGTCCTGTCGTCCTCAAAGATATTAAAAATGCAAAATTTCCAGGGTAATTCTGATTCTGTAGGCTAAGACAGGGTGTGGGACTTATTGCTGCGCGTGTCGCAGGTATTTTTAATGTCAGTGTTCCATGGACTAGACTTTGAAAATGAAGCAGCAGTCTGCGCGCGACACCAGAACAGCTCAAACTTCAGTGTGCACAGAAATCACCATGTTTCTTCTTTAATTGCAGGTTCAGTAGGTCTGAAATGAGGCCTGAGGTTTTACATTTCTAACAGGCTCCTGGTGATGCTGATTCCTGGTGGTTCACGGGCCGCACTTTGAATAGCAAGACTGCCAGGGCTTGTTATGTACAGAGTGATGGTATCAGTGGTAAATGCTGGACTAGAGAAAGGGGCAGACCTGTGAAAATATTTTCATACTCTGTTTCCAGGCCAGGGTTTCCTTCAGCTTTCAAATAGAATTAATTTGTCACTATGCATGCTGCAGTATTAAAAAAAAAGCATTGATAATATATATTTGTAAAATAATTGGAGTTGAATGTTACTCAGTTTTTCCAAACTGACTTTCATGGTTTTATCAAAATTACTAAGCGATAATTCTGAGGCAAATAAAATACTATATTTATTTTCTAGGGCTGTAATAACAAAATACCACAGACTGGGTGACTTCGACAAGAGAAATGTATTTTCTCACAGTTCGGAAGGCTTCAAGTCAAGGTGTCAGCGTGTCTGGTTTCTTGCTTGCAGATGGCTTCTCGCTGTGTCCTGATGTGGCCTTTCCCCTGTGCTCCCATGTCCCTGGTGTCTCTTCCTCTTATTGCAAGGTCACTCTCTTATTGGATTAAGGCCCAATTAAGACCTCATTCAATTTTAATTACTTTAAAGGCTCTATCTCCAAATAGAGTTGCATTGCAAGTTGGGCTTCAACATAGGAATTTTCGGTGAAAACAATTACACCCACAAGTACATATTAATGAATGTGATTCTAGAATAGATTGTTTTCCGATTTCTTTACATTGGCTCTGTAGGGGGAAAAGCTCTTAAATACAAGAATCTTAAGTTTATACTGTGTTATGAGCTGAATTATGTTCCCCACCAAATTCATATATTGAAGCCTTAACTCCCCATACCTCAGAAAGGAACTGAATCTCCTTATTTGGAGATAAGGCTCAAAAAAGGTGATGAAGTTACAGTGAGGTCCTCTGGGTGGCCCCTGATCCAGTCTGACAGATGTCCTTTTAAGAAGAGGAAATTAGACACACAAAGAGACACCAGGGATGTGTTTGCAGCGACAACCACGTGAAGAGGCAGCAGGAGGGCGGCCACTTGCTGGCGGAGGAGGGAAGGCTGAGAAGAAACCACGCCTGCGGCTGTCAACTTAATCTGGGATTGCCATTACCACCAGGACTGTGAGCAATACATTTCCATTGTTTGAGCCACCAGGCCTGTGGTATTTTATTATAGCAGCCATAGTAAACTAATACACACTGATTATGTTTACAAGCAACAAGAGTCAGTCCAGAATATTTTACCAAATAACACACAGCTTTTGTCTTCTTTCACACTCAGTGACCCACACTTAACTGCATCTCCTTCACAGCACACGACGGAGAAATTTCTAAATATAAGACCAAATTCTGTTGAACATACTTAATGTAAATTTTTAATCCCAAACACAGGCCAAGAACAAATCGCTCAGAAAACGATCCCAAAAGTTGTTTTCTTTTCCCTTAAAAATTCTATAGAGTTTCAAATTGTCATTAACTGAGAACTAAATAGTTTCAACTGGTAAGATGTTTTGAATATTCATTAAAATAGGAATGTAACTGTCATTACTTGAAGATTAAAGTGCTTCCAATGTTCAAAAATAAGCCTTACCTTTGTTTTGGGTTCTAGAATTTTTACTCCATAAATTGATATTTGCAACTCAACTTTAGGAATTTTCTGGCCTTCAGATTTCTTGATATGTCTTGCAAACTACAAATGAAAATTTATTCACAAAATTATAAATCTCTTTCTATGGAGAATGAACACAATATATATTTGAGTGTATTCAGTGTTGGACTTTCATTAAATTATTGCCTTTTGTAAAGTATTTTTATAAACCTCACACAGTCCCCAAATATTTAGAAATCATAGTGAGCTAACATTACTAACATTAACATCAGATTGATTTTCAATAACTTTTAAAAAAAATTTTTAAGGTACTTCCATGATATTTAAAAAATTGTATTCATACCGAACAGAAAGTAAAGACTCTTTGTGGGAAAATAAGCAGAGATCAATTTCTTTTTCTGTGGATCTACCATTTTTAGTGACTTTATAGAACTTGCAGTCGACTTCACTGGATATGCCTTCTTGGTCATTTTTAGATACTTACATTGTTTGGTACACTGTCTTACCCATCAAATCAATCAAATCAGTGAAAGAAAAGAGATAGATTACACTATTAAACTGAAGCTAAGAACTGAAGTAAGTGTCCTGGCTAAAAGACTCAGAACTAGACTCAGTCTAGAATTATAAATATAGTATGTCTTCCTGAAAAACATGAAGATTTTTTCAATGCTTTTGCAGTAGTATCTATTGTATTTCTTTATTGAATTAATAAGTGTTAGGTTCTGTTGTAAAATCGAAAAGAAAATCAGAATACTCATGCACTTAGTAGCTGGAGTTTCTGCCTCTTTCCTAGCATTGTCAGATTTAGTGGGAGAAAAATTATAGGATCCCAGTTAAATCTGAATATTAAACAATAATTGTTTAAAAAATTTTTTCTTTTAGAATACACATAAACATTCCATATATACGTATACACATATAACATATATATGCCATCTAGTATAAGTATGTCCCATGTAATAAGTATGTCCCAGGTAATAGCTGGGACATAGTTATGCCAAAGAAATTATTCATTGTTTTTCTGAATTTCAAAGTGTATTAAGTGTACTGATTTTATCAGACAATGTCACCCTCTCCCTTCTTTCCTTCTTTCCTCCTTCCTTTTGTCCACCTTTCTTTTCAAGAAGCAGAAAAGAACTATTGAAAAAAAAAGATATTTATTAACCCTCTTCGAAGACTTCAAAGTTACTTCCTACTATAATATTTTTTCACCATATAGATCATCCTAACTTGGTTCGGAATAGATTATACGTGAGGCAGGGGTGGGGCTTCAGTCCTCTTTTGTGTGTCATATTTATTTGCATTGTGCATTTCTTTCTAATTTAGGGCAGATGTGAATACACATGGTACAGCTCAGTGCCAGAGCAGAGAGTGGTTAAAGGTCTCACTCTCTTTTAATGACTTTGCACCACCATGGAGAATAATATCATCAATGCATGTAAGAATGCCTTGAAGTGTCTGCCTTGATATGCAGGGCAAGGAGGAGGGTACCATTTGTACTCCTTTTGGGTGGTATTATTTTTTTAGCTTGCTGTCTGTCCTGTCCTATAAATACAGGCAGCTTTTTTCTTGGTATTCAGCAGTCTTACATTCTGCACATAAATTTGATTAATTCATGTCAGAATTTTTCTTTTCCTTTAAAAAACTTGTTTTGCTTAAGTGCAGATCTTTTAAAATTATCCCAGCTCTCTCCCAAAGAAAGTGGATTAATTTGTTTCTTTTCCCTTCATAATCGTCTTTCTGTACTGGTACAATCAAAACAATTTGGGGGTTTTCACATATGAAGGCTGACAAAATAAATCAGCTGCTTTCTATCTATGTGAACACGTCTGAACAAAGCCATTCCCATCACTGGCCGCAGAAGCAGCCTGAGCTGGCTTCCTGGGTGCTGCTCTTTTCCAGAAACAGACAGTGAACAATAGCTCTTGAAGCCTTTTCAACATCTGGACACAGCCATTCCTGTGACCTCTTTTAGTTTCCAAAAAGTCCATCACCAAACAACCACTAATATTAAACTTATCTGTTGAGTTATTTCTTTTCTGCCAGAAAAAAGAGGGGAAGAAAGAATGGAACAAATAAACAAAGGGAGGAAGTAGGGGCTAGAAGTACTAAAAACAGAAAGGCAGGGAGGGAGGGGGGAAACAAGAGAATGAGACAAAGAAAAAGAAAAAGAAACGTAAAATATCTGATCTATGGCTTGTGAAACCTTTTCTTTTGTTTCATATCAGGATGACATAATTGTGCTTAAAAAAGATTCAGAGGTCATCCAATCCAATCCTCCCATTTCAAAGATGAGAAAAATAAATCTTAGAGAAGTTATTTACCTTGGTCATAAAATGGGTCTGTAGCAATCAGGCCTAGAATCTAGTTTTGCTACCTACTAAATAATGCTTTTCTTTTGCCCAGCAGTTTCTGTGTTAGAAATAAAAAAAAATCCCAGTTCTGTTTTCATGTTTATCAAGGTTTACATTGGTTACTAGCCTTGACTATTAAACAGACATTGCAAAACATCTAAGCCAAAGATTCTATTTGTTCAATCTATATCTATATATATATATTTTAAATTTAGGATGCCTGTATTTTATAGTTTGCATGATCTAAGTCACTTTTCCAACTTGTAGACATCTCAATAATGTTCCAAAATACTCTAATTTGCGTTTGAAAGGCACACTCATCATTCTTACATTGTATTTTTCTCTCCCTATTTACTACTAGAATGTTAATGCTTGAAGAGCCTTCTACAATTTTTTTTCCCATTTTTACTTCAGTAGATTCATGTCTTAGTCATCTAGACAGAGTGATCTACTGGTGATACTTAAATATAATAATCCAATAAAGATATTCAAAGAGGGGTAAAGCTTAAGCATTCTAGAGGATATCTGATGTAAAAAACAAATAAAAATGTGAAAGAAAAGTGTTGCCTGCCATATCAGTAAATAAAGGATGCTGCAGCCATCAAATCAGCAGCCACTACCTCTGCCTGGATGGGAAAGGAACAGAATACTGGCCCCTGACAGCTAAGGTACGTATCAGAGGAATGATTTCAGTGAGTCCACGCTTTTGCATCTTCCCATACATAGAAAAGTGCTAAATTCCTTAACTTGAGATATCTGGTTTTCTTTAATTAACAGTAATCATTTGATGTTCAACTACCTGGTCTTTGTTGCAAAACTCTTGTATGTCCTGGCTCCCCCTCCGGCCTGTTTGGCTCATCTTGGAGCCATCTGAGAGGCAGCGTCCCAGGCCGAAGTCCTCAGAAATGCCCACTGAGTAAAACATGACTCTCAGCTTTTAAGTTATGCACTTTTTTGCAGTTGACAAAAACAAGCCGTTATTACCACAAAATGATGAGAAAGATGAAGTATTACTTGAAAGACATAAAGCAATTAGTTAAATATATGCCACAAGTAGAAGAGCTAAAGATAATTTAAAGGGAGCACCACTGAGTTTCATCATCACACAATTTCTATTCATTTCTCAGAGGACTGAAAAAGAAAATATAACTATATTATTAATGGAATATACATTATTAGGCAATAAAATTAATGAATTAATTCTGAGCTACTAATCCTCTTCGTGGTTCTTGTAAATTGTTGATTTAATTTAAATGTATTCCTAATAATCCTACAGAGAAAACAGCTATGCATATCATTAAAATAAGCTCCAAGCATTTCATTAATTAAATAACTGGTCATGAAGACAAAAACAGAGTGTTCCACTGCACAGAGAGAGTGAGGTCAAATGGAGAAACTGCTGGGCCTAGATTTAACAGAACTTTCAGTAATTTCCAAGCCCACATGCCCTGAGGTAGCTTCATGTAATTTTAAGTTAGCCCCATTGGAACAAGGGGACCCATCCTCTAAAATTAGGGTCCAGGAATACTGCTCCCTGGTTATCTCCCAGAGAAATCAAGAAGTTTTGGATCTATACACCAATATTCATCCACATGTAAGTACCACAAGCAGATTATCTATGAAATATATTGAGCCCTATGACATGTGTACTAGTTGTACTAATGAAAATAAGTAACTCACTGTTAAAAATGAAATTCATTACCATAACAATGATATTCAGTATATAGAATGAAAGGTTTTTCAATGATTACTTTTTGGAAAATGTAGTATTTTCATAAATCATAGACTAAAACACAATGAAGAGACAGAAATTGTTGAACATGATTGAGAAATAGAAAATATGTTGTTTTGATAAATACAGAATTTCTGAAAGTAAACACATACAAATTATTATATTCAAGAAAACTTTATAAACTACAAATCCTCCACAAAATGACAGAAAAATAGTTCCCAGTAAAATAAATAAAAAATTTTAAATTTCTTGAAAAATGACTAGGTATCATTAAATACAGAAGAATGAAAAAAATACATCACAGAAAATCTTATAAGTTTCTACATCATCTTGTATTAGTCTTAAATTTTGAATTCTTCTTTAATGTCAGAAACCAATAAATCTAACTGGAAACTTTTGACAAAAAAATTTAATGTAAATAAAATGTTACCTTATGTGGCAAATAAAATAAAATACTGAACGATGGTGGATAAAAAAGTAGTCAGAATATATATGTTTAAGAAAAATAAGCAGGAAATTAAAATGCGGGATGTGTACACAAAACAGTTAATAAGATAATTTTTTTTTTAGTAGGGTCATAGCACCATCTTCTGGCCATTTCTACATGACAACAGAATTAGAGAGGAGCCAAGGTCTAGAACTTAAAATAAATAAATGTAAATACTCTTGTATACTCTGAGTTGTAGCCTCTGACCTTTGACGCAAAGAAACAAAAAAGTAAATAAAAAGCATTATTTTATTCATTTGCTTTAGTTTATGAATCATTACCCTTAGATATATAGTTTCCTGATCTACAAAATTTTTGCCATCAACGGAGTAAAGACTGCTTATTAAATTAAGTATTCTGGAAGATACTTGAAAGAAAAAAAAAGCTACTATCAACCTAGTATGCATTTTTAAACTATACTGCATAATCATCGATCTTACTGTAAATCTCATTCTTTTATTAATAGGATCATTTCCAAACATGAAACTACATAAGATCTGCATATAAAGTCTCACAACATTATATAAAAATTAGCCATCATTTAGAAAGCATTTCATTTCAAATACCTCTTTAAATTTTATCTAGTAATTATGTAATTGAATCCTTTCGGGTTTGGATTTGGGTTCAATACCCTACTGGGTATAAGGAAACATAGAGTGTAAATACAGTTATTCTTTTATAAAACATTCTGATTGTAGTGAAGTTGGATTCATGCCCAGAGTGTGCAACATTTTAAATATTTAAATAGGTTATTTTAAACAGTATCCATAAATAGTGAGAACTTTTTAATCCTCCATGGTGCTTAAAAGTATCTGCCAAAAAAGCACAAGTTTGACTTATTGCCTAATGAGTAGTTGAAATAAATGGTTGGCTACTCTCCTTTTTTTTTTCCAAGTGGGAGTGTTAGCATCATGGGACCTTTTAGTATATTTACTTAAAAATAAGTAAAATATAAAAAGTTATAAGATATTTTGAAATATTTTAAATTAGGTAATATATATATAAAATAAATGGATAAAAATTTATCTCCTTTTATTTTGTTTCCCAGAAAACAAGCCAACTCACTTCAGTTTTTCCTCAATTTAAACAGTAGTTTCTACCTGATAAGACATTCTCAAAAGCAAAGTAATACTTTTTAATGTCTATGACTTCATTTGGCACAGAAACCTTCCCCACCTATAGAATAACTGGATGATACCTAAACTAAATAAAGTTATAGAAGGGTTGTTTCTCAACAAATTTTTGAGACAGTCATAGAGAATAATAATGAACTATGCTAACAAAATAGTGCTATGTTAGATTTTCTTAATGAGAGAAACATGAGAATTCTGTTGAAGGAGTTCAAATCTTAAAGTCTCAGGGGGAACAAGGTCTTTTGGGATGGGATGCAATTAGAAAAACCTGCAAAGGATGCGTGGCAGCTTACGTTAAGATCTTCTCAGGAAATTTGCGGATTACGAGGATGCGGATTTTTTGCTTATTAAATGTCCTTTTCTGCTCTTAGTCTCACCAGTTCCCAGGTCTGCTTATGGACATGGCCAGATCCTTGTGGATTTGTCCATTAGGACAGCTTTAACACACAGTGTCACTGCAAAATTCTGCTTTGGAATTAACTCTAACTCCACACTTTCAGCTGGTGGATACGATAGTCTATTAGAGACAGTTGTTCCACCATCATTAGCTTGTGAGTTGGGGCATGAGTCCACACTGTCCAAGCAAAGTAAAGGCAAATTACTAAATGCCAACACTTATGAAATATTGCCATTACATTCTTCTCGTTAAGTATGAGAAATTATACCTTAGAGAAACATGAAGAGTGTGCCATATTCAGAAAAATAATTAATTGTGTTTACATAGTTGTTATTAAGTACATTTCCATGGTCTAGTGAAATTTATTCAACAGTCCATTTTTAACAGGGTGAAGTCATATCTGCCACAAAGCTATTCATGCTTTGAATTTCCATCAATCTACTGATGACGTGAGACAAGTTCAATACGCTAGACATTTCTTTGGAGGGCTTGCCCTACCTTTAGTTTTCTTACAGCATCTCTTACAACTTCTGTTCCTTTGGGCTGCTCCACTTCTGTGCTGCCAAGAAACTGAAAATGGTCATGTGTGAGACAGACTGTACTACATCATATACCATTAAATCATTTTCAAACATAACATGGAAAAATTGAATGATGTGATATAATGCAAATCCAAATCCTAAACAGACGTTACTAATTTATATTATTTTATAGTATATGAAAATGTAAATATTAATCACATATAATTCCTATTATTCAAAGATTGTTTTTAAAACATACTTTTCCTACCTCTAAATATTATACTTACACAGTTTTACTGGGAAGAAAATGAAAGTTATTTCATTGGCCCAAAGGAATAAAGTTTACATTTAAAACTTAAAACATACTAAAAATTTTAAAAAGTTCTCTGCAAATTTAAAGGACATAAATTGTTTTTGTTACTTTATTACTTGTCAATAGTATATTTTAGGATATTAATGTGGTTTAATACAGTTTATAATGTCAAATCAACATTTTTCTTTGTTTTCCAATTAGGACACTTGTCTAGCATGTAAGATTTTAAAATACACATTTTAAAAAATACCCAATATACACTATCCATAAAAGGTATAGCTAAATTAAATTAAAAAGTAAAACATACATGCTCTATAATTCTACTAAGTTTTAAAATATCCTTGGAGGTTTTTAGTTAAAACTTGATCTTTCCCCCCAAAAAGAAAAAGTTTCGTAATAATTGCCACATTATGATAAAATCTCTATCCTGGGGAGATATAATACCTTCTAAACAGAAGTCTAACATCATGACATGTTCAAGACCAATTAGAATTGAAATATGGATATTTTATTCTATAGAATATTTCTTTATAAATAGAAGTAACCATTAAATTACTTAGGTGTGTATAATTTCCCAAAGACCTTTTTTTTCTTGTCACACACCACCAATCATAACACCAAAGTGAGTCATGAATTCATCACTTTTTATATAAATGGACATATATACATGAGTATGTATGTGTGTACTCTTTACATCAAATGATTAAGTAGACTCTTTCTCATGTGTCAACTCACAGAATGGAAGGGAGCAAAACAGTAATGTCGGGGTATCTTTCTAAATCACATTTTATTTCTTCTATAATTCTTGAAGAAAATAACAACAATAACAACTAAAGAAATTAGAGTCTTGTTTTTCAAAATGGCCTCTCTGTATTACCTGTATGAGAATTCCCCAAGGAGCGGGTTAAAATACAACAGTGCAGATTCCTTGGCCTAATAAGGGAATTATATTTCTAAGAGCATTACAGGGGGTTCCTTGTACTAAACTCTAAGGAACGGACAGAATATGGCAACAGGTCAGGAGAAGAGAGGAAGGCAGAGACAAAAGCTGAGCTGAAAATACAGCAGATAAGTGCTGACCCCTTCCTGATGAGCTCAGGGAGAGAAAATGAAGCTCAGAAGCATCAAGGTAGAAACAAGTTTCAGTTTTCGGCTTCTATAAGGTATACCAGTTTCTTTTTCTAATATGTGTAAAGTATACCAAACAACTGCTCACAGGCCTGGATGTGATATCATTAGGTGCTTGGTTTGCCCACTGCGGCCTCAAAGCTGATTGACCAGGTCTGCAAAAAAGACCAAAATAAATGGAGAAACCCTCAGCTTAAAAGGAATTGAAAATCTGCTACTAAGATACATGAGACGGCCAAATCTCTTCCTGACACCAATGCATTTGTCACATTTCTTCTGTTTCAGGTCAGTGTACTGAACCTTGGCTGCATGACACAATCACACGGGAGCTTTAAACTTAGTCCTGTGCCTGGGACTCTGATTTAATTAGTTTGGGGCAGAGCCAGGGTGTCCGTGTATTTTAAAGCTCCCCAGGTGACTTTAACATGCCACCAGATTTGAAAAGCACTGTTTTAGATCATCCAGGAGGGATAAAGGGTTCACGTGACAGGAGGGGAGCTAACACAATAGCAGCTATTTAGTTCTGAGAAGATCCATGGGGTAAATGTCTGTTCTCACTTTATCTCTGAATTTATCGTATCAACGAGAGACTCCCCATTGCTGGGTGGTCTAATGTAAGCAGAACAGGGAAGCAAGAGCAGACTCTCTATTGGTAAGTGATTCTGGAACTATAAGACAGAATGTCTGCTATATTCATTTTAGACTGTAAGAGTTACTGGAAATATTTGTGGGAATATATTTGTACTTTGGTAGTAATGTCATGAGTCATAAGTGTGATATGTAAATAGGCCCATATGGGAAAATTATGGAAGAACTCCAAGTACATTCTAAACGAATCAACCTCTTGCAGTGCTCCAGAAACCTTTCTACAAGTTTCTTTCACACTGGCTTTAATTAAACCAACTGAGTAATGAAACACAGGGAGAAGCTTTGAATGATGGTGGGAACTAAACTAAAGAGTGTGAGCGAAAAATACTGCAAACCGTATCAGTAAACAAAGAATGCTGAAACCATCAAGTCATTAGCGGCTGCTGTGACCCCCCACAGTGAAGACAAGCCTGCAGTCCAGCCCCTGCAGCCACTCACAATGGTGCACCCTGAGGGGACTCAGAATAAGAAAGGACAAGATACTGGCCCTAGGTAACTAGATGCTTGTCAAAGGAATGAATTCAATGAGCCCAAATGTTTGCTTCCTCCCATACATAGAAAAGCACTAAATTCTTTAACTTGAGATGCCTGCTTTTCTTTAGATAACAAGTAATCTTTTATTGTTCCAACTCTTGACCATTTATTGTAAAGCTCCTATATATTCTAGCCCCTTCCCTACCTCTTCGGAGCAGTCCCTCAGAGCGATCTGAGAGGGTGTCATCCTGGTTCAAGTCCTCCTGCCAAATAAAACGTAACTCTCAACTTTAAGGCTGCGCATTTATTACAGTCGACAGGAGACATCTAATATGGGGCTTGCCACTGACCCAGTTTTTCTATGTAATATTGGATGAAATAAATGGAAATAATTTTAAAAGTAAAAAGCAAATCATTCATTAAAGTATTTCCTATATTTTTCAGTTATGAAAGGCATGATACTTAGATTAAATCATATTTTTAGGCATTCCACGTCTATGTAAAATATGTATGAGACTTGCATATGATGCAGCATGCTGGAATACACTCTAGGCCTAGAATCTGAAGATGTTAGAAAAGTCGCTTAATCTCTGCCTTATTTGAGTCTTGAACAATAAGGATAATACTGTTCTTCTTTCTTTTTAAAATTACTCCAAAGATCAATTGCAATGAGATCAGAAAAAAGAAAAGAAAAAAAACAAAACAACTCTGTAAACTGCAAAGTACTTTATAATTATGGGGGACTACCACTCCTTTATTTAAAGATTGTTTGAGGAAGACACTAGAATTTAGTGGATATTGTTGGTGCCCGCTTAGCTCTCCTTGGATCCTTTTTATCAGTGTTGGGACTCATCATCCAGCTTCCCCAGGCTTTGCTGGTAACGGCTCACATGCAAGACCTTCAGAGGATTCCCTTTGGGCAATGAGGTCACTTTGCCAATATTGAGAGCTAGAAACATCTGGGAGTTTTTTGCTTCCCCCCCCATATCACAAAATTCCTTAAGAGATGGTGTGGAAGTACAAAGGTCCAACCCTCTGCTTGGAAGTGGGGTTAATTCTAAGGTGTAAGTGTTGTGACGCAGAACTTCCCTCAGAGTCAGGCTGAGGCTGGGGCTTCACTTGATTTCTTCCCCTTGTCTGTCCTGCTTCCCACATCCTCACTTGTTGCTCCTGGGAGCACTCCCTTAACAAATCACTTGCACCCAAATCTTTGCTTCAGGGTCTAACTCTGGGAGGAACTGGCTTAACAAACTGTTAAATGCTTCAATGCTTACATTCAGGAATATACAGTCTAGTGTACAGACCCACAAATGACTGAAATAGTCTTGTCATCAGTGCTCTCAGAAGGCTTGTGTACAGCACAGGTTAGAGGTCGGACTTTGGTTTCCCACTCTGCGGGTGCCTGAAGGGTGAAAGGAAAGATGGAATTGAATCAAGCCGTGGCCAAGGGATTAATCCATCCCATCTCAGCTGAGCTGTTAACTAGCTGGAGAAAGAAGGCCAAGGGAGTTCTGGACTGCGAAATGCTATGCCTGGCTGAGAGCAGAGGGGAGGCACCCACTGAAGCAAAGGAACTGAGCCAACGTCCACATGCAGACTTGAATGTCCGCTGGGCCCCTTCCCCAGCCTGTCTCCGGGGAGACTGGCTGCTAGTCCGATATGCCCTAAGTAGTAAGAGTCTTCCCTAGGGAAAGTGACTCCCCTAAAAAAGACAACCTTTGCTGAAAGTTGGGGTTTCTACATGAAATAAATGGGCCACCTGATCAGTTACCAGTTGATAAGACCTGCCCACGTACATAGAACTGTCAGCCAGCCTTTAGGTGCCTCACTCTTCAATATCAAAACACACCACGTATGTGCACATACTTGAGGACAGCCAATCACGTGAAAAACAGGGAGAAAAACAAAGAAGCAGGAACAAAATAGAATGGAAGAAACTGGAGAAAAAAGCAGGGACAAAAAAGATGTCTAAAAATCTAAAATCAATATAAATATACTGCATCCAGGATAGAAACAGGATCCCCTAATAAAAAGGAGCATTGAGAGAACAATAAAGAGCTCATGGAAATTAAAAATATGAGGCAGACAATTAAAAAATATTACAAGATAAAGTTGAGGAAATTCATTGAGAGGTAATTATAGGGTGCTTGTTATTTATCAAGTACTATTTAGGAGTTGGGGATATAGCAGGAAACAAAACAAAGCAAATTTCCTGCTCTTAGGGGCCTTATACCCTAGTGGAGGGAGCCAAACATAAACAGTATTATATAATAAGAGAATTATATATAATTTTAGAGAGGCAACAGCAATGAAGGATCGGAAGTGCAAGGCATGTGAGTGTGTCTGTGTGCTGTGCCACTGCAAATAGGATGGGTGGAAGAGACCTCACTGATAAAGTCAAGTGTAAACCAACCGGAAAGGCAGTGGTACGTCTAGATACCCGGGGGAAGGCAGGCCAGGCCAAGGGAACAGAAAATGCAGAAGCTAGGTATTTTGAAAGAAGATACATTTAAAAAAAAAAAAAAAAGTAGAACTATTAGAGAATTGGTCTAGGATAGCGTTTTTAAAAATTTGGTCCCTGGAACAGTAGCATCAGCATTTATCTGCAAAGTTGTTAAAATACAGATTCTACTGACAGAAACTCTGGGGGTGGGTCCAACAATCTGTTTTATTGTCTACTCCAGGCGTTTCTGGTGGACGTTTCAAAGTGAAAACCACTGCTCTAGAGAGCAAATATCACACAAGATAGAGTTCTAGAAACAGGGGACCAGAAAAACTGAAGAAAGAAAATTATCTAACACCTTCCCAGAAGCAAAGCTATGAAATTTCAGAGCAAAGGACTCAAGATTACACCACTGTAATCAGTGAAAACACATACACAGACACAGTACATTAGGTCACCAACAATACACTGGAGATGGAATTCGAATGACATCAGACTTCATATCAGCAATAATGGAAGAAAAATAACTTTAATTCTAAGGAAAAAAAAAAAGATTTAAAGCCAAGTTTATAGGTTATTAGGAGAGAAAAAATACACACATAGATGTGGAAGGGACCAAAATTTAAACTCTCATAGCCCAGTTCTCTGTAAGAAAAGAGGGGAGTTTATAAAATAAAACAGAGGAAGAAATGGAACTCAGGAAACAGGGAGGGATGACAGAAGGTGTTGAAAACCACCACAAATACGACAAATCAAGGCACAGCAGTGTGGCAGGTTATCCACATACACAGAAAAAAATAAAAGAGCTGAAAATGGTTGCTTCAGTGACTGACACTTGGGAGAAGAGCTGGGGAACATTCTGCTTCTTCGTTATATGCCTTGGAGAAATATCTGACTGCTTAAAATGGACATAGATAACGCTGATAAAATAAAAATTAAATTAAGCCTCCAAATGGTAAGTTAATGTCACACACATCATTTACTCCTTAAAAAAAATGAATATTTGCTATGAGTCAAGCATTTACTAAGTGCTGGGTATGTATCAGGGGAAAAATGTCCCTGTGCTAGTAGAATTTATATCCTAGTGAGCCTTTCTGTGTGTGTGTATGTCTGCATGCATCTGCATATGTATGTATGTATCTATATTTTTCTATGTCCATGTTTCTATCACAAACAGATTTATAATATATCTTAGATGGCACAAGTAAAAATAACACACATAGTAACACAGACTGGGCAGAGTATGAGTAATATTTAGGATTGAGTGGTTAGTAAAGTCCTCTCTAAAAAGGTGCTATTTTCATAGAGACCTGAATGAAAGGAAGAAATGAAACACATATCCTCTGATGCATCAGCTAGAGAAACTGACTCAACAGCTTGTATATAAAGTGGAGCTTGGAAAAGCAGAACTCTGGGCAGAAGGTAAGGATGATGGAGACCCTGGCGCTGAGGTCTAGATGGAAGGACTGAGAAGAGGGCCAGAATCATGGGTCTCCAGGTAGCTGCCACATTGTAGAGGGAGATGAAAGGGAATAATGCTGCAAACAGAAATAAGTTAAATGTTTAGGGAAATGGCAAGGGGAACCAAGAAAGTTAGATCCTTAATATTAGTAATTAGGGTTGTCAGATTAGCAAATAAAATGATAGGATGCTGCTGTTGGTTGGAATGTAAAATGTTACAGCCACTTTGGAAAATAGTTCGGTAGTTTCTCGGAAGACTAAACATATACTTATCATAAAATCGCAACTGCCCTTCTTGGTATCTATCCCAGAGAGATGAAAACTTACATTCATGCAAGTATCTGTGCACTGATGTTCACAATAGATCTCTCTGTAAGAGCCAAACATCAGGAGAAACCCAAATATCCTTCAGTGGGTCAATGGTTAAACCATCTGTGGTATATCCATACCATGGAACACTACTCAGCAATAAAAATGAATGAACTATTGTTACACACACAACTTGGATAGATCTTAAGGGAATTATGCTGAATAAAAAAAGTCAATATCAAAAAAAATTTTTTTTTGTTATTTATTTACCTAAATAAAGAAATACAGAAAATTTCCTTTACATTCTTTCACAAAATGAGATATTGATATCCTGAAATTTTCAAGTAAAAATCATTGCTTTCATGTTTTAGCAACTTTATGTCTTAGCTCCTCCATGTGGCAGAAAAAAATAACAATGATAGGAGAGTGTAATGTATCAGACTGTTTTTGCTTTATACGTGTAGATTGTTACTTTTCAGTGTAGCAAAAGAGCCAAAGAAAGAGTTATGCGTTCTGCAGTCTGTGATGATGGTGGGTGCAGTTCTGTTTTACTTTAAGTGTTCAAGATTTTATCAATTATTTTTCTTCATAGTCTCAAATAGACAACATTCATTTTAGCACATTTTTTTTTAGAAAGATCAGGCATTAGACCTTATCTAAGTCCAAGTGTGTATCTTGCACAATTGTGTGCCTGTGCTTTGAAAATCTGCAACAAAATTTTTGTTTACTTATGAATAAACAAACATTTGTATTTTAATAGTAATGTATGTTCCCTCTAGAAAAATTAGAAACTATGGAAAAATGTAGTTTTTAATCAATGAAAATAAGCATTAACTTCTTTCTCATAATCAAGAGGTAACTATCATTGAGAATGTTATGTTTTAAATTCATGTTATAATCAAAGTAATCAGTCAATGATTATAATATTAGGCAAATTTACAAAAAACAAATGAAACCTCTTAAATTATTATATGTGATTGATTCATTTTTCGGGCATTATTATGTGTGTGTATATGTAAATTTTGGCTACTAGCTGAGTTATTAAAAGCACTGAGAATTGAAAACACTGAATTTGACTTCTAAATAATATGAAAAGATAGGAAAGATATACAACACAATGGGATGCTTAGAATATATTAGGCTATGAAAAATCAGATGAGAGTGATCTAAAAATGTTCTGTATATTCTTAGTCTATATATTAAAATATAATAACATGGCATATCTTTTTCACAGACTTTACAAACTATAAAATGTCTTTGGAAATCGTCAATAAAGACTTGAGAAACACAGAGCAAAATTTTGATACTTTAAAGCTATTTATATATTCCATGCAAATATTCCACCTTTTGCATCTCTCTGCTGAATGCATTTGATCACTTAGCAGATGTAGTCAACAACAGGTATTTTAGTCACAACAGGGAGTTTGTTGAAATTAAAAACATAAAAATGTCATCAAACTCATTATTACATACAGAAATATTTACTTTGTAGACTTTTAAAATTAGAATGCTATTAAGATATTTCATATTTCACTTAATATTTTCCAAAAACTCTCACAATTATTTTTCAGTTAATTAAAACAACAGGCTTCTCTTTTAAACTAACTAATCTCAAGTGATATCTGTATTCATTTCTTCAGTTATTTCATTGTGTCCTATTATGCCTACAATAAGCATGTTGCAAAAAATGTGTGAAAGTTTGAGACTACACCTTCATTTTCAAATATTACTTGAAATTAACATTTTTTTCCACTTGAAAGACAGAATAGTTTGTTTTATGACTTGCTACTTTGCCAGTAGAGAGCAGTGTTGGACATCATATGGACCCAATTATAATATCTGCCTTATTTTCTGATGTTTTCAGAAATCACTCTGTGAATAAGAATAATACAGTTTTTTTTAAAAAGCCAGATAAACAACAATTAAAATAACTAACGGAAGCACTGCTAAGCCTAGCTGCTATGAAGTCTGACATTATTTAACACATGAAAGTGCTAATTTATAACAAACATATGGAATAGTTGTTTAGATCAAATTCAAAATATGCCAGTTGTATTTAGATAACATGTTCTCTATATAATTATCTTAAAATATTAAGAAAAAGCAATTTCTATTTTTTTACAACATAAAAGCTTTATCTAAGGTAAAGACTAATAAACAACTATTGGTAGCATAATGACCAATGGATGTTTTAACGCTAGAAAAAGAAAGCAACGTGTTGTACGTCTTTATCTTTGTAACCAGGGTTGCAGAGACTCAAATAGGATGGAGCTAATTTTCTTGGCATTAACTTGACTGCATATGTGTAAAAAGAACAGTACTTAAACCTTCTAGCTACTCAACTGCACCCAGAAGATAAGCCATATAGGAGTAAGCCAATTTAATGTTAGTCTTTACTTGGCTGACTTGCTATGTCACAGTGCCAAGCAATACAGGAGAAACCATTTTTAAAAAGCACATCATAGCAGTCAATTGCTAAAGAAGGTCAGAATCAATCGAATTTAAACCTATTACTTAATCGTCAAAACCATAATCCTAAAAGATAAAATAAAATAGATCCACCAAAAAAGAAAGGTTATACTTTAAACTAAATGCTCTAAAGGTTAGCCTTCAAAGGAGGGGCAGGATTTAATAGACAATAAAAAAAAAATATTGGGGTCAGTATCTAAAAGTCTACATTTTATATGTGATTTGATATTCTCAATTTATCATAGTAACTTCCTATTAAATTATATCTTACATTGTCTTATTTTATGTGAATACAGAATGTATTATTTTAACAGGCTCTTGCTTTTAAAATAAGATTCCTAAGTTTAAGCCAAAACAAACCTACTTGATATAACCAAGAAACTGTGCTCACTGCCCACTGTGGAAGGGTCTCCCAAATCACACGAACTTTGAATCACATGGTCACAATAGGAAGCAGTGAGTTTTTTTGTCCTGTCCCAGAGTCCCCTCCACAGTTAAACCTACTGCACAGCAGAAGAGTGAGACAGGTGGAGTGAAAGACAGTTCATTTACCTGTACTGTTATAAACAGAAGTATTACAAAAATAAATAAACACCAATTTACACAAAAAACCAAAAGCATGGACTCTGGAGCCAGACAGGTTTCACAATCCATTTTCTCATTAGAGAACCAAGTGATTGTGGACTGCGGAGATATTATCATTCAACTCCTATTATTTTATAGATAATATAAACTGAGGACCAGGAAGGTGAAATGACTTCTCAAGGTCACAAAGCTTTTTAGTAGCAGAGATAGGGCTAGAAGTCCAGCTCTCCTAATTTTCAGACACACACACTCTTCATCTTAAATAAAACAGAAATAGAATGAAAGGTAATTTAATATCCTGGGTATATAATACCCATTTATGCCACGTCCATTTGGCTGATTAAGTTTTATGTTATACGTTCTTTCTACTGTGAGATATGCTTAAAATCCAACGAACTGAAAAGAATATTCGCTTGGCTTTACGCTTAGGTAATCTGAATTTCCACTACAGTTAGGTAACCTGAAACTTTCAGACCCTCATTTTCCTCATTCATAAATAACATACTATATAATTGCAAGGATTAAATGAGAAAATGCAACCAGTGACTGGCACAGAATGGGTATTAAAAGAATTTATGCTTAGGAATTAAAATGCAATAATAAAATAACAGTCACAACAAGAAAATAAAAAAAGTCTAGCCACTAACGATGGACTATGAAGTAAGCAAGATAAAATCCTATTTTAAGTCACTAGTAATCAGATTTTGGTGCTAGAGGCAGCTAGAATCCACATCAATACATACACGGGTGTGTTTTTTCCTCAACATTTTATTGGATATTTATTCTTCTAAATTCTCAGTGTAATTTAATTGCAAATTAATTAATTATATAAAACTTGAGACAAGTGAGTTTTTAGGTTATTTGTGGATATCTTATCAGTAAGCGTTTATACTGTTTTTCAGGAGGTCAAGTACTTTTCTTGCTAAATATTTTTCTAGTTGTTTTGAGTTTGAGATAAATATGTGTTTTGGATTCTATCTATAACAAATTATTGCTACTATAAGAAACACTTACCCTGTATCTGGTCTGCTTACTAAATTCTTTTACTAAGCTTAGTAGTTTTATTTATTTTGAAAAATTTGAGTCTACTGGAATATATCTCAATATTGTTACCAATTATTTCATTTTCCTTGCTTAACAAAGCAATGTTAAATAACAGTAATAACAAGTATCCATTTCTTATTCTTAGTTTTCATGGGATTTAATTAAGATTTGGGCAATACAATATTATTATTCTACTTCAGTTTTAAACTTTAACAACGTAACTGCTCTAAAACTTCTTGCGTTCCTGAACTCTGTCCAAAAAGAGTATATTTATCTGAAGAAGGCCCTCACATCTCTCCTCAGCTAAATCTACCTTTTCCTCCCTTTTGGAGAGAATATTCTTTAAAAGTTCTAGTGTCTTCCTAATTAGGGGGATAGCATTCCCAGTACGTCCTTTCTGAGATGCTGTATTATTTTTATCATCATTTTTTATGTAGCCTAATCCATTTAAAAATATTTACCGTTCACCACCTATGTATCAGGTACTGTTCTAGACACCATGGATACAGCAGTGAACAAAACAGACCCAAATCCCCAACCACAGATGCTGCTGCAGGCTACACCCTTACCTTCAGTGCCCGCAAAGGGCGCCTATGTTTTCTCACATGTTCTTTCATTCACTGAAAGCCTCATTATTTGAGTACAATCTAAATAGGCTGCAACAAGAAAGCTTCCAAATCAACAAAAATTGCCATCCTGGAGTTTTCTGGCTGTAAGTGATCAGGGTTGAAATCTTAAGCCATCCTGGAGAAGATCTTATCCCAAGCCGTGAGCAGAATGTCTCCTTCATACTCAGGTATCACAGAAAACTCCTGATCCCATCAAGGGACTTTAGTTCTCAAACTGCCATCCCCATTTCTTTAAAAAAGGAGGAGAATCTACTTTTCAGATCTTGATAGGTGATGCACAGCTCTTCCAAGCGAAAAATGAGTGTGGCCTAATGATACCCCAGAATGCGGATTTATTTATGTCTTTCAACAGACTTTTGTCAGTGATTAATATGGCCTGATCACTCCGGGAAGCACCGCTGTGTGCAGAACACTCACTCGCGTGCTGTGAATGCTACAAGCAAGGAAGAAGGGATCCTGTCCCCTGGGGTTTTACCTCTAAGATTTAGAGATTCAAACACACACAAGGAAAGGAAAGACAACAAAGAATGAGACAAACAAACAAAAACCTGAGCTTTGGTACAGACTGAGACAGGCTTAAGGTCACTGACTATGAATGTGCTTTCCTACTCCCTCCATCCGGTGTTTCCAGAGGCACCAGTGAGAGCTCTGCACCAAGCAGCCTTTCTTTTACTGAACACCTGTTTACTGAGAATCCACTAGGTGTCAGGCACGGTTCTAAGTACTTAGATACAGAGATGAACAGAAAAGTCAAAGAGCTCTGTGGAAGTGGCTTGGCGGAACCATGCAGAAGGGTTTTAGAACCACGTGGACACAAGGTTTGTTTGAATTCTGGTTCTGCTGCTTGATAGTTCTATGAATCTTAACATCTCTGAGCAGCAGCTTCTTCTTTTGTAAAATGTAGACAAATATCCCTATACTTACAAATGGGCTGTGAACAAGAATTCTATGCATAAAGTGCCTAACATGTAGTAGGCATTCAAAAAATACTTGCTCTGTTCAATAAATGCTCCTAAATGATGAACAGGTGCCGATTATTTGGTTCTATTTCCTAAAGTAATGCTGGAACAACAGGGTTTGTGACTTTGATTATTTTCAACAACAGTCAGGGCTTTTTTTCTTCTTATTTTGTAGTTTCAACATAATTCTATTAATAGGGCTTAAATAAATCTGCCGGGAAGCTGATGACTCTGGCTAATTAAGTGACAGGTGGGGGAATACAGATGCATCAAGCATCTAACATTGGCAGGATCCTGGCAATTCCTATAGGGAAACAGAACAAGAGAATGAATGGGTCACTCTGATTTTGTGTCATCAGTCAAGTCCATCTCCATAAGGAGTCTGCCTTGCAATCAGATGCTGGCATGGGGACATATGCTCTTTTATCTCATTTGCTAACAGCCTGATCCTCTCTTCCCTGTTTGTAAAAGTGAGCAGCTTTTCTCCTTCTACTATCACAACTCTTTCTTCACCGTTCTGCTACCATTAGGTTAGTCCTACATACTTCTAACTTGATTTGATAATTAAGTTTATTTTTTTAGGTCCACACTTTTTTCTTTTTAAAGACAAGTTTATTCATTTTTTTCAATCCTTGAAGTCAATTATCATTAATTAGCACCATTTAGACTTCACTGTGATGCTTAATTGGTTTTGCTTGAACCCTACTATACGCTGATTTTATTTGATTTTCCTTGGCCTTTAAAAAAAATCAATTGTCGCATATTCCTGGGCAGCTTTTGAGAGTATTTTTCAGTTGCCCTTTGAAAACTCTAATCCTGGTATTAACATAGACCTTTATGTTTTTATTGGAATACATCTAAAAATTTAATAGCCTGATTAGTGACTATAATTCCAAACTATATAAAAACCTCCCTTTATATATACAGAAATATACTGCAGTGTATTACTTTTCTCAGAAGGAACTATACATTTCTATTTCCCATGATATATTTGATTAATGTATCAAAAACTTAAATTTGCTATTTTCAGATGCAAAACTGGTATGTGAGAATCTTTATATGCAGTTCCATTATTAATATGACTAAAGTTTAAAGTAAGCTACTTATTTTTAATGTATTTTTAATTTAAACATTTTGTGACATGCTATTTCAATTCCTTGCCTATCAGGCATAATATAAAATACATATACTAGCTCAAGCCTGAGATTAATTTGTTTTCACTTAAAAACGATAAATGCTATTAAAATGCACAAATAAGTGAAGTATGAGCAAGGATATGATAGCATTAAAGTCATATTTATTTGTATCTCATTTCAGGGCTAATCTAGCATAAATTTCAAAATTGTGTATATCCATAATAGGAATTATGGATGCTGCTACATGAAAGAATTAGAAAACAAATGGCATTCTCTTTACACCAAAAATTTACATTCTGTTATTGAATATTCAAGTTAAAAGATCTATCTAAACCCAGGGAGCCTCACTCTACAAAGTCCCGATAAATCGCATAATGACATTTTACTGAAAACTCTGAGTTACTGCCATTTTAACATGATTAACTCTTTATCTGAAGGCAGAGAGCATTTCATACACTGGAGACCTTGGGGAGGGACCTGTTTAAGTCCTTGATGACATCTTATTGGAGTTGGAGGGGCCTCAGTCACTAGAACCCCATCTGTCAAGCTTTACCAATAGAAATCCTGCCAGCAGCCTGCAGGAAGGAACGCCAAGCGGCTGGTTGGTAGGGAAAATGTCACGAGAAGGGCAAGTCACTTTCTCTTATTCTCTCAACAGTCTTGTTAGCCTCTCCACAGAAAGCACTTCTGGCTCGTTGTTCTAAAAACACTTCCTGGGAGTAGGAAGAAATTCAGGGTATGGTCAGTTCTTCTGTGCTTGGATTGAATTTTTAGTTTGTTGTTAGGATAGCAAACTTACAAACTTACCATATACACTCTGTGTAAAATACAAATCCCCATGTAAACACTTAACTCAAGGGGCTTTGTTTTTATTGATTCTTATTGTCCTCAAAGACTGGCTGCTTAATGAATGACCAGGTCAAACTTTATTCTGCACAGTGACATAGTGCTACGAAGAATCTATGTACTCACGGAGATTAAGATTTGAATCTTGGCTCTGCTGTTACTAAGTCTTTTGGTCAATCTACTTTATATCCCCAAATCTGTTAGTCTTTATAAAAAGTGGTAGTGATATTTTTATACAGAGTCATTCTGAGGACTGCTGAAGAAAATGAGATCGTTTAGCACAGTGCTTGGTATTTAATAAACTAGTATTTAATAAATTTGTCTCAATAAAGTAGGAGAACTAAAACTATTATATAATAAAAGCCAAAAAGTCTCCTTGAAATTGCTCCATTCTACATGATCCATGCATGTTATAGAAACCAACTATAATCAATTACTCTCTGGCTTTTATCTACTACTTTGAAATTATATAAATGTAAGTAAAAGGAAAAGGTGTTTGTCATGCTAGATCCCCCCATGATTTTAATGTCCCAGTGTAACTCCAGGAATTTAAGAAATGGGAATCTGATATTTAAAAAGGATGATGAAATGTGTGTATATATATTAGCAAATATACCCATGACTCTGTATTTAAAATAATGACAAAAGGAAAAGAGTGGATATACAGGGTACTGTTTATCAAATGTTAGAGATTAAAATTTATAGGAAACGTTGCATTGAAACTTTATTAGGTGCTAAGTATACTGTATATGATCTTTTTCCAGAAACTTCTTTTCTAAATTTAATATGGTAAAAATTTGATAAGTTACTATAATTATATCTGCTGTTAAATTAAGTGGTATAAGCTTACTATGGAGGTATGTGGTGATCTCATTAAGGAGGTCATGCAATTGGTCAACCATATGGTACCAAAGAAGTTAGCCCGAGGGAATCAGAAACACACTGGTTCGGTGACTATGAATTGGTTAAAGTCTGAAACTTCCTCTGTTAAGTGATCCTGTGTGTGAAGGTCAAGGCATAGCATTTAGGAAATATATCAGAGAAATGATCTCAATGCCTCTACTTTATATGTCTCAAGGTCAGTATATAGATAGATGTATTGATTTGGGGCCAAAGTATTTAACCTATTGGTTATGATTTTCAGTAGAAATAGAATTGTACACTAATAATTTTACCACTACCTAGACTAGTGCATCTGCACCCAGTGGGTGAATCAAAGGACTGGCATGCTCTGTCTGTCTGCTCAAAAGTATTTGTTGACAGGGAGATCACTACCTCACAAGAACATCTGCTACTATAGTGACTGGACTACATAATATTCTTCCTAGTATGAAGTTACGTGGGGGAGAATGACAATGAAGCAGGAGCTAAAACACTGCAGGAAGGAAGGAGGGACCTGGGGACTGTAGATGACCTCAGTTAGGAGAGGAAGAATGGCAGTTTGATAAGATGAGACTCAGAGCTAGGGGATGTTAGGAAGAAAGGAAGGAGAAGGAAAGTCAGTTCGCCTGTTGGCCAGGTGTTCTGGAGAGAGTTGTGCAGAAAAAAACATCCATCACTTGTGGAAAATGTTCAAGGTTGGGAAAGGTAACAGGATTTAGGCTCCTCAGAAGAGAGCTGGTTTTCTCTGGAATGAGAAGAAGCACGGTTGTGAGGGGCGGTGGACGACAGAGGGGAGTTTTCTGATGATTGATGAGTTCCCAGGGACCCGGGTACAGTTCCTTCTTCAGAGAAAACAACTTTTTTTTTTTTCATTTCACTGGTTTAAAAAATAATTCCACTATGTCCCCAGATTTATTTTATGTCTTATAAAGAGTCATAAAATAGAGGGAGATAAAATAAATTAGAAATATGAAGCAAAAGGAAAAGAAAGCAAGAACATAGAATAGAAATAGTCAAAAATCCTGTAAATTTACTACAAGTGGATCATAAACTAGGCTTCAAGTTCTTAGCAGCAGCATAAAGAAACACAATCAGTTAATGAAATGACTTACTGTTGACAAGGTTAAACAAAAATATAAGTGTTTCATATAGAAGATGGGATTTTGATCTGTAACTGGATTAATACACGGTTTCACTGGCAGAAGTGTTTGATAGTTCATTAAATTTCAAATAGCCTGTTTTATTTTTATAGTAACTACGAATATGAAAAACAACCTCACAGTTATTATTGACTCTATTTCAACCTATCATCTTCTCTGCCTCGTTGAGGTACTTTGGAGAAATACTTCTCACTCTCAATCAAAATGAGACATAACATTAACTACTTTTGCCTTTACATTCTGTCCTACACAGTTGCCTGTCTAAGTAACTTTCTTTATAATTATTAACATTGAATTTACTCAACTATGAAATAATTGGCTGTGAAATGCACTTTGAGGCACCGCAGCGTATATATGACATACAGGCAACTCAAGCCTGGCTTTAAAAATGATTCTCCTAGTACAGTTCCCACCTCCAGTAGATCCACTAAGCTTTTAAAGGTCTCAGTGAGTTTCTAGAGTCAAGTTTTCCAAATTGAAAATATATGAATCAAGACATTTTGTCAGTTTTATTTTTCAGACAATACTTCCTTCTTTCCTTATCTGCACACTGTTAACGTTGGAAGTTATAAGTCATGACACCCTTTACAGTCCAAGGTAGTGACTGCTGAATCATTTCTGCTACTTAGCTCTCCTAAGTATCACTGATAGCATTATTTTTTGAGATATTCTGTAGTACTAAATCAAGAATAGTAGTTATCAGGGGAAAAAATGTGCTGGGCCAATTATAATAAACATTTAAAAAATCTGTTAAGACTTTATTTTAATAAGTATATGTCAACATAAAGTTAAATCCAGAGAGCTAGGATGCAGGGAGGTGGAGATTTCTGAGAATTAATTTAAATGTACATCAATTACTAGAACTTTATATTATACAGAACTATCAAAGTAAACATGATGACACCATTACTGATTCAGGGATTCACAAGGCATTAGCTAGATAACTGTGCGTGTAGACATTTGTAGAAATCATTCAGTGAGTGATTTATACGCAAAGCCCATGGCAGTTGTGTTCATACCTATTTATGTTTACCAAAAAAGGAGGCTTTCTAAGAAAACTCCATTAGAATGTCCTTTAAAAGCTCCTTCAAGAAGTTATGTTCTGCTGGCATTTTGAAATACTCAGAGACTGAATGAAGTTCCTGCAGATGGCTGGAAAGCACAGAGAAAGTGATGATTTCTAACATCTACTATGTGTCACGTTCTGTTTTCAATATAATACTTCATATAAGGGTAGCAAAAACAACAGGAAAATGTTCCAAAAGTTTGTAGACTGAAGGCAGATAATTTTCCCCTTCAGTAAGGTAATTAACATCCATTTCTACATAAGTTAAACTTATAGACATTCCCTTACAGACATAGTGAATAATTTACTCTAGCTTATTCCTATAGCACTAAAAACAAACATGCAAGAGTCTCCTTATTAAAACTGAGTCTAAGTTCTAATCCTGACAAATTAGAAAATAAGTGTTCCAAAACATACATATAATTTTTCCCTAAGAATCGACTTGCCAGCCATGGGGCAATCAAGACAAATTAAATGCTTAATGGAACGCTTCCTTCCATGGCTATCAGATCCAGCTCTCCTCCGTCCCTCTCTCTCTTCTTACTGGAATTGGCCCAGTGTATAAGCATTCATTCCACTCAACTAGCATCCTTTTCTACTCAAATCCTCCCACAACTGCTTCTAACCCTGCCAGGGGTTTCTTGAGTACTAGAATCCTAATAAAGCATGAGTGGTCTAGCTATGCAATCAGGGCAAATGAGTAACAAGTGTACTTTCCAAACAAAATGAAGTTTATAAGTTGAGGCATAGAAAAATATAGCTCTGGAAAACCTCGTACAGAGGAAGAAGGGACCCGTTAAGTGTTCATGGTAGGGAAAGGGCAGCCTTGGAGAGGAAGGGATGACAGCCTACTGGAGATGCATTCTGGAAGGACATGGTGACAAAGGATACTTGTTCTTTCTGTTCTAGGAATTAATTGCTAGAAACTATTCATCAGAAGAGCAGGAATCTATCAAGAGATGAGACACAGAACCATCCTTCTTCTAACAGAACAGAGTAAGACACAGAAAGTCTTTAACAGGGGACATTCTCTACTTATATGAAGACAAAAGCCTTCAAGTTCTAATTCCCAGTGGCATGCTATGGGGAGTAGAAGCTCATGCTCTAAAATCGTGCTGTCTGAACTTGAGAACTCTGCTGATTAATAACTGTGTAACCATGGGCAAGGTATTTATTCTAAACCTCAGTTTCCTTATTTTGTAATAGGGGCCACAATAGTGACCTCCATATAACTACATTACCTACTTCACAGTATTGACATGAGAATGAAGGCAGAATATATGCCTGACAAGTTATAAGCAGTCAACCATGCTAAAGTATATGTTGATCGGTCAGCATATACCAAGGACCAATCACTAACACTCACCCAATTAGATCAAAGTAACAGGTTAGAGGATGTGAATTCAGGGAAGGGGAAGTTGAGAAAGACAAGGGTCAGCACTGAGTGAGTGTGGAAGAGAAAATGCAGGGAGGTAGGGGTACTAAAAACAAACGACTACACAAATCTGGCTGCGTTAAGCTTTGCTAATTACAGATGGACATTCAGAAAATCTTCATGGTCATATGTCAATACTACACAAACACATCCAAGAACCGCTTAAGTAGTTCCACTGCCCTGGACATTTACACCTTATTTTAGCCCAGTCAATTTTATTATAAGACTGTTGTACCCAAAAGATTTATTTATCCAGGTATCAGCAGTACAATGGATTATTCAGATCCTGCAGTGTCCTTTTTATTCTCTCAAATCATCACCTTTGGATGATTTTAATGCTTATTAACACTGCCACAGCTGCAAGAGCACAGAGAATTGAAAGTAAAGCCACTCAATTTTGCTGCTCATTATTAGCTTCCTATAAAGACAGGTAGGGAGCAAGGTGGACACTACTGATTAAAATAGGTTTTACCTGTGTACTTCATTTGTTTTTGTTTTTTCCCACTTGTATCTTCCAATACAAATACCCTTATCTTTCCCAGTGCTTCTCAAGTAGACTGCAGTCAAAATGCAGGTCTCTAGGCTCACGCTGGACCTACTAAATCAGATTAAGTGAATAGGAAATCTGCATTTTTTAAAATAAAAGCACACCAGTTTAAGTAGTACTGATGGATTCTAAATAAACCCAAATAAGATTATTTCTGCATGTTCAGTGGTAACGTTTCTTGGTGCTACAAAGCATTGTGACAAGCACTTAATCTGGTCAAGGATATGGATGCCCTACTTACTAAAAAGTCTGTTTGTATTAGGATGGTACAGAAAGGGTGTGTACAGGTTAGGAAAATGGAGTTAATGGGGAGCAAGTAGCAGCACTCCCTTGGACTAAAACCCACAACTCTAAAAAGCACCTTTCTCTTTTTCATATACTTCCATGTTGCTTTAATGTCAAATTCACAATAGAAGGTGTATACATGATATTAAAAATACTATCTTTATCTCTTTCAAAATTTAAGAGTAGTTATACAATATATTCCTCTATTACTGCGTTTCTGAAACTAGAGAAGGCAGCTTGGAGAGGGAAAACATTATATTTCAAACAGGTTGGAAGCTAAAAGAACTTTATCTGCATAGAAGACCAGGTTTCATTTATCACACGGTGTGACAAGTAATTTGAGCACTCTGAGGTGGTATTCCTGTTGGTGAAATATAGTAATATTAATTCTACCGCACTGTAATGCAAAAGCATAAACAAATGTAAGGTAGCAATACTTGGCAAAGAGATGTGGCAGTTTGCAAAGGGATAGAAGTCACTACTCTAAATGGCAGAGGTAATTTTGGAGTTCACAGGAAATGGCTTTTTGATATTTGTGATTGCTTTTTAGACATTTCATCTTGAGGGAGGATGAGGTACAAATACAATATAATATTGATGATTCCTGTTATTTAGTACTTGAAAGGAACTGGCTCATCACTCAGGGAAAAAAAAAAATCAAGTTTTGTGTTTTTTCAGGTTTTGAGAAACTGCTTATTTAAAAAATGCTATGCCACCATGCAGATAGCCAGATTTAAAAGCTGGTACTGTTTGTCCTTTGATCCGTCAGAGGTAGTAAATTCAGAGTTCTCATACATATGGACACTTATGAGTGCATATATGTACAGGTGTGTACCTGATATGTATTTGTGTACACACACACATGAATTTAACTTCAGCTATTTCAAAACCAATTAAAATCCTTGAATAAAAGAGAAAAATGGGACAGAAAGAAGGGAAAGTCTCCTTTGACTCCGTAGGGTGCAAAGAAGCCATAATGAAATTCTCAAAGGCAAAACTCCTTCTCCACAGGAAGCCAGCTTTCACCTGATCCTCTGCAAGTGCCTTTGTTAACTGAGAAAAACATCCTTTCCTTTGATGCTGTTGAAACTTGAAAACAGTAGTTTGTTCCAAAATAATTTCACAGCATGAGACAGATTTAAAAACAATTTTCGTTTCTTTGTTTTCCTATTTATAAGATTTCTGACAGGAATTATTAGAGCTCTTAAAATGCAAGATCACAGCATTAGCCTTTTAGTTGTTTAGTGTTTACTGAGTGATTAAAAAATACTATGCTCTGTATTCTGGACTTTTAATTCTTTCCTGCATATCTCCAATCTAGAAGTTCCCTAGGACCTAAAATTCAATGTCTAGAACCAAGAGATCTCCCTGATTGGAACCTCATTAGTCCCTATATCAAGTTCACATCTCTCAACTACACTCCTGTCACCAGGAATACACCTGAGGGATTAATCTCATGATTCTTTATCTACTTTACCTATATACATTCTCTATTACAACCATATTGAACCTCAGACTTTCTAAGATTAGCCATATTCTGGAGTGTCTCTGGGACACTGCTCATGCTGTTCCCTCTGACTGTCATGGCCACCTCACCTCAATCGCTAAGATCATTTCTACCAGTTTTTAATCTCCATTAGGAAGTCTTTCTTCACCCCTCCCATGGATGGTCCTCAGTACAACCCAAGGTGCCTTATGTGTAAGACAGAAAGCCAGTTATATGATATCTCTGGGATGTGCAGATGTCTTGACACTAAATTCTTGGCCAAGATAAGAATAAGGTCTTCTGAAACCAAAATTCCTTCTACAAATGTTGGTAGTTCATAACCTGGAGATGAGTCTTGTGTGACTAACTAGAACTTAGAGAGCTGTGCCTGGAAGCTTCGTGGGCTCCTGATACTTTTGTGTAAACTATTTCTCTTGCTTTCGTTCCTTTTGTTAAAGCCTTACATGAGGAAGGACATGCATGAGATCCAAGGGGTCTTGTGTGTCTTTACAATCATCCCACTTTGTGTAATCTTTGGAAACAGTCTCTTCCCTGGGACTGTGAGGCAGGCATGTTATACAGCTGGAGTCTGGCATCTAGTACATGCTGCGAAGAAGAGGGCTGAACCAGTCTGTAAACAACTGTAAAGTAAACATTCATGTCTTTTGTTGATCAGAGATTCTGATCTGAATTACAAACTTGGCTCTTGGAACTAGGTTAAAAGATCGTTACTGTTGGTGGGAATACAGTTTGGTACAGCCATTGTAGAAAAAAGTATGGAGATTCCTCAAAAGACTGAAAAATAGACTTACCATATGACTCAGCAATCCCACTTCTGGGCATATATCCAGAAAATATGAAAACTCTAGTTTGAAAAGATACCTGCACCCCAATGTTCACAGCAGCACTATTTACAATAGCCAAGACATGGAAACAACCTAAATGACCATCAACAGATGACTGGATAAAGAAGTTGTGGTTTATTTATACAATGGAATACTACTTGGCCATAAAAATGACAACATAATGCCATTTGCAGCAAAATGGATGTCCCTGGAGAATGTCATTCTAAGTGAAGTAAGCAAGAGAGAGAAAGAAAAATACCATATGATATCACTCATATCTAAAAAAAAAAAAAAAAAGACAAATGAACTTATATATAAAACAGAAACAGACTCACTGACATAGAATCCAGACTTGTGGCTGCCAGGTGGGAGGGGGTTGGGAAGGGATAAACTGGGAGTTCAAGATTTGCAGATACTGACTGGTATATATAAAATAGATAAACAACTTTATACTGTATAGCACAGGGAAATATATTCAATATCTTGTAGTAGCTCACGGTGAAAAAGAATTATGAAAATGAATATATGTATGTTCACGTATGACTGAAGAATTGTGTTGTACACCAGAAATTGACACAACATTGTAAACTGACTATAACTCAATAAAAAAAGAAGATTGTTGATTTATGCCTTAAAATCAAATCCACTGCGGATGCAATTACACACATCATCTCATGAGGAGATTCATGGTGAAACTGAAAATAAAATCATTTAAATTTGTAATAGTCCATTAACTATTTTTTTTTAACTACAAAGTTTTCCATTTTATACTGGTGGTCATTGAAAGAGTCCACTTATTCAATTAATGTTCTGTTATTTGGATCATTCATTATAATGTCATGTGTGTTTGCATTCTTTGCAATTTTTATTACACTGGAAACCATATGAGAACATTACTTACGAAATCTACTAAGTAGATGGAAAAAAGGATTTATTCATTAATTCATTATAAAAGTCCAAACTAAATCTGCACAAGTATCACTGACACAAAGTTCACAGGTCTATGCTCTGTATCACGTCTCTGCTGTAAAACTTTCCTGTCTTACTTTGCCAAAAAGGACAGACAATTCATTGATTACAATACCCGATTTACTATTTTAACCTGCAATTGCCACACTTACACATAAACATATAATTCATCTGTAGAATTCTAAGTTCACTTCTTAAATTATTTAGTTGCTGTTTCCTCTTTCTACACACTTTTTAAAAAGTAAATTTAGTAACATGCTTCTCCTAGTAAGGCTTGGGGCATATTCAGTCTCACCCATCTTCCCTCAGCAGTTCCTGTAGCAAATTATCTGGTCTGAATATTTGCAAATGGAAATAGTTTCTCTGCTTCTAAGATTTCCTTTGTTTTCATTCCGTCATCTCGGCAAATGTTTGTGTGAGCAAGCCTGGAGTAATACCATTCTAATGAGCAATAAAAACAGACATGTAACCAAGTGGGTGGTGTAGTAATCCTCAGGAATAAATGCAAAACCCGATGGAGCTAAAGATCAAGCTTTAATTATTTCGGATTGTAACTGAGGATCAACTAAAGGTAGCGCAAGCCCCTTGACTGCTTGCTTGCTGCCCAAGGCACCATTTCTTATCTGAACCTGCAGTCTGGGGTCAGGTGATTTATGCTTCTCTGACTCTAAATCTCCTAGGAAGTAATTAACTATTGCTGTCTTGCCCCCCCCCCACCACCACCATTTGTAGTTCCATCCCAGATAAAATCTGCCTGAGAAACAGGGCAGGGAGAGTGGGAGACTGTGCAAGTCTCTTCAATTTGGTTCTATTTCATAACACTGCATCTTGGAATAGTCATGTTATTCTAACATGCAAAGAATCAGGGACAAATCTCCTAATGAATGTGTTGTATTCTTAAAACTCCAATCTGTAAGTTGGTTGTTTGAAACTGTGGAAGCTATTTTCCATAGCAACAATGCTACATCGAATCTTTGTTAAATCTAGGTATACCTGAAAGAGAGAAAAGAGGAAAACTAACATTTAGTGAGCCTCAAATCTTGTGCCAGGCACTGTACAGATGTTACCTTGTTTCATTGTCACCAAAGCTTTACGAGAAAGGTATCCTCTGCATTTTATAGTCATGAAAACTGAGTTAAATGCTAGGCTTACCACTAAGTTGTAGAGTTAACTTTTGACTCTTTTCTATGACACTGCAAAGCACAATGTTTTGATTATAGAAGACAGCCTGTCCAGATCCAAAATTGTTGGTTCTGTTGTACTAACAGCATAACAGCCCTTAATCACCAGATCGTTATCTTTGAATAAGTGAATGTGTTGTTATATTTTGAAGAACACAGGCCTCATTTTCTTGTTACTGCTCCTTCTGAGCAGCCTTCCCAGTAGAGTTGAGGACTTCATTTTTTGGTTCCAAGGCATTAGAGATGTTTGCTGGGACTTAAGTTAGGCCCATAAGCTGCGTTATTAAAATTTAATGATAAAGAAAGAAGTCTCAGGCATCCACAAAGAAAAAGTTAGACACCTTCTGGGGGAAAGTGAGGTAGATACAGACATTTTTCTCAACGAGAATGAATGAAGACTGGGCAGCAGGGATTCACGTTCTGAGGGGAAGAAAGATCTAAGGTGATGGGCAGACATTCTCAAATGTGAAGTACCTCACGAAATGCTGGAGTTACTGAGCCTCTTTTGAAAAAAGAAAACTTATTGAAGAGGAAAAGCAAAATCAAAGACAGATCTCAGGAAGAGAGAAGAAATGGTACATGGAGTGTTGGTGATCTGAATTCATTTCAATATGTAATTAAGATTAAGCTACTAGGGGAATTACAGTTTCAGGACAAAATGTAAATGTTGCAAATCCTGGCAAGTAAAACTGAAATAAACACCAGAAATCAGGGAGTGGAACATGCTAGAGGGAGGAAAGGAAAGCAGGCTCTCCACCTCATCATTCAGATGGACATGCTGTCAAAAACCGAAATGTGCTGTTAAGGAAAAATGTAAGGATGCCAAACACTTAGTGACTTTTCATAATGGTCTTGCTTTAACCCTAGAGCAATCTTTTAGGAACTAATATCCTTTTTGGCAAAGATACACATATCTGAAATGTAGTAAGTCCTTTGGTTGATTTCTTCTTTTTTTTTTTTTTTTCCCTTCTGTTAAATTCAAGTAAAGTTCAATGCCTTTTATGGTAAAATAGCATGCATGGTAACATTTCCTTCTTATAAAGTTAATTCTCTGTATCTATTCATTCCCTGTCTCAATCTCCTATATGCAGTTTAATGTAACTATTCTACTGCTTAGCGGGGGATACGAATAGTCCCAATCTCAGTGGGCATTTGTGAAGATTAAATGAGATAATAAGTGTAAAATGCTTAGAAAGTTACTGGTTTAGAGTTGTTTATATACTGTTGAATGTTGTTTTTAAATTTATATATCTGTTCTTGCATTTGTATTTGCTCAGAGAGAGATGCCTAGACTTCTGTTAGTCAAAAGTGAATACTTGGTTATTTCTGCCTGGTAGGATTTTGAGCAGTGTCTATACTTCTCTGCTCTTCTGTACTGCTTAAATGTTAATAACTGGCATATATCATGTTTACAAAATAACAAGGTTATTATAAGTAAAAATAATACAGTGCAGAACTATAATGTGAACAATTGCTTCTTCCATGTTTTAGCGTGTGTTCTCTCTACTTTGAGATATCTTTTCTCAGACTGCATAAATCATATCATAGCTTTAGCTCCCCAGGGAACTTTCTTTTTACCGCTTTGCTATCACACTCTACAAGATACAGAGAAAGGAGGTGCTCTGATACAATCTAGTATAAAGACTGACATTGGACTCTACTTCTTTGAATATGATTTTTAAAGGTTCAGAAAAAGGAACTGCTTAGTTTCAGCAGGAAGAAAAAAGAGAAGATGATAAACACTTTCTTGAAAACTGAAGAAACAGGCACACAATAGGAGACCATTCTCAAATGTAAAAATATGCATAACTGCTCTGGAGATGAAGTTTCCCATAGATCATAAAATTAGGAGAAAGACAAAAATGACTTGAGTTTGATTTAAATGTACATATTTCTCCAGGGATGAAAGATTACTTCATCCAAATGCCTCTTAAAATGGAAGACCACAGGGAGCTGGCATCTTGGTTTGTACTCAGAAGAGATTCTGTCTCTGAAATGAGCTGAATACGTTCCTTATCTCACAGCACTCAAACGACAAAGAGAAAACTCTGGAGGCAACTTTCTTGTACCTAAAGCTTTCTAATCAATATTTGAAATGCAACCATATATCTATTGATAATGCAGATTTGACAGTTAAATCTAAATAATTTTCAAAACCCTGGTATCTCCTGTTCTCTTTTACATCCCACAACAATCTCTCTCTTTTCATTCCCATTTCTCATTTCTTTTTGATCCTTTGCTCAAAGAACACCTCTTTGTTAATTTTCTTCTATTTAGCACACACTTATTTTAGTTACTCATGGAAACCACTGCTGAAGTGATCTTGATGAAAACATTATATTTTTTTTTACCTTTTTCAAACACTTTTTCCGCAAAACTACAATATCTCCTACCTGTTCTTTCTGCTCAGATCCCTAAGTTTCATATTCCAGGCTTCAGAATGCTACTGCATGACCCCTTTGAGACCAAATCAGACTTTTCCTTTTTCGCATTCTTTGGTCATGATCAGGCTTTCTTGTTATTTCACATAGTGCCGAACACAACCATGTAGAAATAGGAAATAGGTAATAAATGTATCCAACATTCAGAAAATGCCCATTGAAATAACTAGGTGCTCTCAAGTTGAAGAAGCATTTAAAGATAGATAACACCATACACAATTTTATCCAGGGATTATATTAAGAGAAACATCATTAAGCAAAGCAGAATAAGGGAAATAAAACACTTTATGAAAGCTTAGATTTTGTGGCCTGTGTTACGGAGGCATATAGAGAGACTTGAATCTACTTAGCTTACTTACATCTGTGCCAAACCCTGGTTTTAAATGATGTCCAAGGGGTCAATTAACAGATACGGCTCCACAGAGGAACCAATTTTACATATAATAGATGCTAAAGCAGACATGTATACATATGTTATTTTGTCTTTGGGTTTATTCATTTCTCTGCCTACTAAGTAAGTTATCTCTTTAAAATTGGGAATAGTATGTTATAGTGGAAAGAAAAATGGATGTTGAATAGGAGACTTCTTTCGCTACCTGGTTGTATAAGCTTTTAGCAAATCACTTAACCTTTCTGGGCTTCAATTTACCTTATCAAGAAAATGATGGAGTTGGAAATAAATAATTCTTGAAGTCCTTTCAACACTAAAAGTCTTTGACTCTGTAACACATATAATGTCTTAAAAAAAAAAAAAAGACACTGAAACCCACAGAAAAATGTAAGTAAAAATTAACATGGAGTTTTTAGTTTCTATTCAGTAACTTCTAATGCTATATTACACTTTTTCAGAGCTTTCTCATATAGAGTTATAGTTTACAATGATGACCTTCAACATGATGTTTAGTAACTATTAAATGTTCACTAGACTTCATGTGGTGATCATTTCACAATACATCCAACTACTGAATCTCTATGCTGTATATTTGAAACTAAAATAATGAATGTCAATTATATCTCAATACAAACAACAATAATAAGTCAGTAAGAATTTAAAATAAATAACTATTTCAGTTAGCTGGGAAAACTTGGGTGGGGAGGAAACTTTTTTAAAGTAGGCATATGATTTTCAAAAATTAATTTTATAAATTCACCTCAAGAATTGATAGGTTAGGTAATGTTCAGTGTTTATTGTCATTTCTCTTCTTCCATTTATTCTTCCATTTTATAAGCATGTACCAAATATAAAGTCGTAATTCAACAAACTTCCAGTTAGTACTATATTCTTATTTGTTTTCACACTGGTTAGCATGAAAAATGCTTATACCTTCTCACTCTAAAGAAGGCAATGGAAAAATAACATATTATAGCTTTCTAATTTTCTTCTAATTATGTGTCAATGTTGCTGTGGCACATAAAGGGACATTTCCAAATGGTTACAGATGCAGAATTATTTCAATAAATGTGATGGTGTATATCATTTTTTAATTGAAGGGAATGACAATGTTTAGTTTATACGCTCATTCAACAAATTAAAAATATCTGGAATAAATATAAGTTGTACATATTAACATTACTAAAGATCAATTCTAAAGTCTAAGAAAAAACATTTTAAAGGCTCTACATAAAACTGATATTTTTGAAGTGGTTCTTATACTTTGAGATTAACTAAAAACTTATTTTTGAATAAATGAAATGAATTACATTGACTACAGTTGAGTTCTTCATGATGTTTATGTTCCCCCAGGTAGCTACAACCAGCAAAATTGGCAAATGCTGCTGTTTCCTGCTATCACAAAGCAGCTCTAAAGAATCTTATGAATTTGAAATTTTAAACTATTTTGGATGTTTTAGCAATGCATCTCATTAATCACAGGGATGTATCTTTTGCCCAAATTTAATGATTCCATAGGGTTCAGTTTGAATATGTTTTCTTTCCCAATTTCCTTTTTGTTTTGGCATAACTAAAGATATCATTTATTTCTCAGACTCAAATTTTCTTCTATTAAGTCATAACCCAATATTAACATTTCACTGAAGTAGTTTATTAGATAGTCACAAAAGATAATTTGAAAAGCATTAGTAAAATCATTTAGTTATATTAAAACCTTTCTTTACCATGATTCATTAGGCCACATAATGTAACTTTCTCTCTTCATTAACTTCTTACTTGTAAAACTGAGTAACAGTCAAAAAAGATTTATTTAAACTTCTTTATATTTCTGTATTTGATTTTAAGACCAAGATGACATTTACATTAACATCTTGCTCCAGAATGCAGTTATTGAAAACTCAAAATAATAGGAAGGTATGATTACAAAGGAATTTTTCTTTAACAATCAAACCTTCTCTTGTATATTAACCTACAAGGTCGGCAGCAGTGAGTCTCCTGCCATGATGGCAGAAAAAGCCATTCCTTCCCCAATTCTCTCAGGCTAGCCTCTACAGATACCGAGCCGGATCTCACTGTTTCTGATTTAACAAGAACAACAAAAATATGATACCTGAAATGTACTCAAAGGACTCGGATCTCTGTTTTTCAGATAATAGTGTGAAGGCTAAATTATTCTCAAGAGATAATGACTAGTTAAACTACAGAGTTGACAGAACGTTTTTTATAATAAGGATATTAATAATAATAAGCTTTTGATACATGACACCGATCTAAGGGTTTTTATTTAAATCCCATAATAATCCAATAAGGTAGGTACAATTATTAATCTCATTTTACAAACGAGAATACTAAGGGACAGGAAAGTTACATAATTCAGATATTAGTTGGGGGAGCGGAAATTGGAACCAAGATAGTTTGAGAAGTGGCGTCTCCAATCACTGTAACAGGATACAGCAACTACATGGCTATTAAATTCTGATGTTATCAGTGGAGTTTTTGGGGTGCATCTGAGCATATCACATATTTAGATTCGAATTCCTATATATCAATGACTATTGAAGAGGTTTAGTTAGAAGTTTCAAACTTAAATGGCTAAGAAGTTGATTCTAATACTCAAGTTCTAACTAACTCATCTGAGGTTGCATCTGGTTTTTGTTTCTTTTTGTTCTTTGTTTTTTTGAAGCCAGGTTAAGAGTTTATAGGCTATAAATGTTCAGGAAGATTAAATTGTGATGGTTGAGAAAGCCTATTAAGGAACCCACACAACTCGCTGAGTAAGGAAGATCTTGAGGGTCACAGCTCAGTCAAGCCTTCTCTCTCATCAACCACATGTAGTGGTAAACAAAGCATGTTTCATGTATGAAACTCTGATCCCTCCAGAAATCACTGAAATATAATATCTTTTTTTAAAAACCTCTCTTTGACCTTCATATTTTACTTTTGGTCATCATCTCCTTAGTATTCTTCCAAAATTCTTTGTTTCATGTGCCTGCTCTCTCTCCCCAGGGAAGTCATAAGTTTTTAAGGTCAAGGTCCATGTTCCTATTTGTTTTGGATTCACTCACTTTTGGAACTTAGACCACAGTAACAGATAATCAAGGAATGCTGACTCTCTTTACTGCCACATGGTGCAAAGTAATGTCATAATCACTTTAGAATTGTATTTTTATATACTTTAACAAAGCTAGAAATTTCATAAATAGATAAATACATCAGCCCTTTGGGGGGACAGTTACACATTTTAGAATAAAACATTTAATAAATAAATGTTTTTTTAATGAATTATGTCATAATTCTTCACCTGGGAAATGACTATCTCTCACCCAAAGAACAGTAAGTTCATTAAAAGTTTTCTATTATTTCCCCTTGATAGAAAAGACAGTTCAGGTCTCTCATCAGAAGTTGGGAGAAATGGAAGATGCTAGTCTTCTTTGTTTTAAATTTAAAAAAAAATTTTAGTCTTTCTTAAGGGTGATTAAAAGTTATTTTTAAATGTATGCTTTAAAGTTCTAATCAGAGCAGCAGTAGAAAGCTAATATACAATCTCCTTATAAAGCTTATCAGCTTTATCTGCAAAATACACCCAGATGTCCACTCCCCTTGTCCTATAGCTCCCACCAGCTCCAAGCCCCAGTCAGTCTCCCTGCCGGGACTCCTGCACTGGACTCCGGATGTCACCTTTGCCTTCCCACAGCTAATTCCTGTTAAAAACTTGTCTCACTTCCTGTCACTCTTTCTCTCAAAACTCTCTTAATTGAAGGCTTTTCAAATATTATAGTGGCCTCTATCAGGGAAGGGAAACTTCCCCCTCTACTCCTCTTGAGTTCTTGTGGCTGGACTAATAATAAAATTGATACAAGACACATTAACAGGAGAAAAAGAACAAATTTTAATTCATGCACAATGAGGTCTCATAAAAATAGAACCTAAGAAGTGGCCAAAGTAGGAGGCTTTTATACTTTCACACTTTTTAGACAAAGAAACAATACATTTGGGAAGAACTGACAGGATAAAGAGGCTTGGGCTTGGGGTATGCAACTAGTGAAGAATCTAAATAGAATTTGGGCTTGGAGTAGTAAGTTAAAGAGGTAACAAGGTTTGCTCGTGTAGGCTCTGCGTCCAAATTCCCTATCTCTGGTGAGAAGGGTGTCCTTCCACCTCCAGATGCAGGGAGGGCACCCTCCACGGAAGTGATCGATTTCCCGCTTTCAGGGAGACAGAAAGGAGGGTCAGAGTGTTCCTCTTGCGCTGGCCATTTCTTAAGTAACTTTGATTCAAAATAATCAATATGCCACTGTGGTTTATTTTGGGGTGGTCTGTCCTGAGCCCAAGAACTTACAAAGCCCTACAGGAACTACACGGCATCCCCTGCCCCGTCTGCTCTACTCCACGTGTGCCTTTTGGATTGTATTTACTACTACTTCTCTGCATTCCAGCCATCCTGGCCCCTGACTAGTCCTTGACCAGGCAAGCTTGGTCCCCCCTTGCACGTACAAGCTAGCTGATCTGAAATACTCTTCTCCCGGGCAGCCACACCCCTCACTCCCTCACTTCCCTTGGGCCTCTGCCCTCCTCTGAGATCTTCTCTGACCACTTTATGTAACATAGTACCCTTCTTCCCACTTCTCCCAATCCCCAATATTCTGCTTTATTTTTCTCCATAGCAATTATTACAGCCTGGAATACTGTATTGATCAATACAATACTGTTATTACTACATTATATATACTAATAAATATACACTATATAATATATAATATACCGCATAGATAATATACTGTATTAATAAAATTACATGCATTACTTTCTTATTGTATGCCTGTCCAGAAGGGCAGGATTTTATCTATTTGGATCACTAATCAATTCCCATTGGCATAAATCAATTCCTCCTGCATAAATTAGGAGCTCAACTCAAATGAATATGTACGTGTGAATGAGTGCACAAATGAACCTATATTTGCATTTTACTATATTTTTCTGTCACTCCTACCATGTTTATACACATATTTCTGCAATCATGTTAAGATATTCAATGAGAACATGTGGTTAAACTTACATGTGGATCATCTATTAAAAATTTAATTGCTCTTTTAAGTGAATCCTCATTATTATTTTAGGATTTAAATTACTTAAATCTGATAAAGTCTTCGGTAGTATTTAAAGGCAGGTCACTGTTTAAAGGCATTGGTTTTCAAACTCATGATTATGAACCACGATTTTATGGAACAAATTGATATTTACCACATGTATTCTGAATTTTTTTTCTCTTTTGTCCTATTTCATCTTTAAATACATGCCTTCTATGACCCACTGCATTGATTTCATTACACAGTTTTCTTCATGGAGCATAACCAGTAGTTTGAAAAACAGAGTGCACATGTAAATATGTAGAATTCCCAATGAACTAGTTTTAATGCTGTCCCTGCTTATTAAAAAAAAAAAAACCAAAGTGAATTAATCTACACAGAAAAATACTGTTGAAACCAACTACTATTATATATCTACATATGATCTGAAAAAGGTGCACTATAAATATTAAATGTACATTTCTGAAATAGAATCTTCTATAACGTGAAAGAATGTATAACTAAAATATGTTCTTAAAAAAGAAACTAAAGGAATTAGAACATAAAAGCTGAAAACTATTACTTTAAAACTGAAAATATTTAAATGTAAATGTTATTACATATTTCCTCAGGGAGAATTTTAATTCTTAAACAGCTCTGTTAAATTATCGTATTAATGTCTAACCATGGATGCTAAAAGTGAATGAAGTGATGGGAATGTTCTAATGGTATGGTCATTCTCCCTTTTAGCCAGGATGAAAACAGATATTTTTCTTTTTCCTCATATACAAATTATTCTTCTGTTGCATCAGTTTTTCCCCTGGAATATTTATCACATCTTTATAAACATATATGTTTTTATAAACTATATGTTTATCTACTACCTTCTATAAACTTAGAACCATACCCTTAGACTATTAAAATAGCTTCCTAAGAAGTTTAATGTTATCCTATCCCTCTAGATCCAAATTAACTTCAGATCACTATAGATTTATCTTCCCCCAAATCCTATTTGATTAGCTTACTACACAAACTGCTTCTCCTGCCATTCAAGGTCTTCTCAATTCATCTTTTTAGCTTTGTCCATTATTCTTACTTCAGATGGTCGGTGTTCCATGTCAACTTCACCAAGTTATACCATCCAGTTATTCCATCAAACACTAATCTAAGTGTTGCCATGAAGTTATTTTGTAGGTATGATTAATACCTATAATCAGTTGACTTTATGTAAAGGAGTTTATTCTGAATCATCTGGCTGGGCTTGATGCAATCAATTTAAAGGCCTCGACAGGACTGTGACAGAACTGCTATTGTTCCTGAAGAAGAAGAAACTCCCCCTGTGGTCAGCTTCTGCCCTGGAGTTTCCGGGCTGCCCTTCCTGATGGTCTGCCATATGGATTTCAGCCTTCTCTGGCCAGCCCCCCAGTTGTGTAACTCATTCCCTGAAATAAAAGTGTATATGCATACATCCTACTAGTTCTGTTTCCGAGATGGAACCTTGACTGATCAAGTACTTTACCATCTTTAGTACTTCACACGCAGCCCAACTCTTGCCATTTTCCTCACTGACAGAGCTCCTCTCCCAGATGTCTCAGCCTGAAATGGTCATTCCACTCTTGACCCTTGGAAACTCTACCCCCCTCTTACTTTTACAAAACAGGAGTGACTCGCCATTCTCTGAATAGCCATAGCTTTCTATTAAGTGCCACTTGAATGGCAAAGAACAGGTCTGCCTTTCATGTTAGTTATTTTGTAAGAAATTCCCCTATGAAAATAAGCTCCAAGAATATATGTCATGTGTCATATAGCTCTGAAGTGTCAGCAACATTCAATCAAGGTTTAGCAACAGTGCCTTATATATAATAGTCAATTAATGAATTAATGAATAATTAAGTGCTATTCCATACATAAAAAGAAGCAAATCTTTGAAGTCAGATAGACTTCAGTTTTTTTAGTCTGGCTCTGTTTTACTAGCTTTGTGACAAAAGGCAAATTATTTAATCTTTCAGCCTTAGTTTTATATAAAGTGGTGATAACATTAATAATAACTGTACTGGTCCATGGAAACACTAAATCATGTAAAAACACACCAGCACAGTGTCTAGCATAAATTGGGGCTCAATAAAATGTAACTATTTTGTATTTATCTTGGAAAGACTATTATGCATTAATTCATTGAACATATATATTGAATACCTACTATGAGATAGGCACTTTGGTAAGTCCTGTGAACAATAAAAAATTAATTAATAATTGCTAACATCTATGACTAGTTATTTTATTCCAGATACTACTCTAACTCATCATGTAACACCTTTATGTCTATAACAACTCTAATGAGAAATTACTATTATCCTTATTCACAGATGAATAACCATAGACACAGAAATGTTAATTAACCAAAGACACACAGCTAATAAGTGCTGGAGTCAGGATATAAACCAAGGCAATCTAGTTCTAGAGTCTACATTTTTTTCTGTTGCACTAAGTCACTTCTCGTGGACATGCATTTGGTTTTCAGGTGGCATAAACTCTAACAGAGAAACTTTTCAATAATAACTACTAAACAATCAATTTAAAAAGTGCCACAAAAAAGGGAATTTGGAAAAAAAATAATATTCTTCAAATATTTTTAATGCTACTTGGGTACATATGACATCGCTCAGGAGGCCGTAAGAATGAATGAAACCAACCTGCTCTTCCACATTTTACTGATCTCAGTCTGGTAGCTGTTTCTGCACCCTCTACTTGTGTGGATATCCTACAGTTGTTATGGACCTGTGAATTAGCACAGGCTACTTTTCCATGTAGACAAGCAGATCTCCACTGTTATATTAACCCAGAGTTAAAGGTAGTTCTAATTGCAATATAATCTTTCAGTCCTTTATAAAACCAATTTTTCAAAATGAGGCACTTCAATCATTTATAAAAATAACTTCTGCTGGTTTCACTTGAAGGATATAATTCTACTATGATTGATAATACTAAAAAAAAATGAGAATGTGCTTTAAAATAATAGTGGCTTTCTAGATTAAAATTTTCTATGAAGATTTCATCTAGTGTATCAACAGCTAACACGAAGAGTATCTGTGGAAGAGATAGATAATATAAACTCACTTTTTTCTCCCTCAGTGAAGTAAACTTTTCATGCTAAATCATGGTAATCAATCCTCATGTTAAGTTTACAGGGAAATTCACAAGTACTGTAGTGATTGCAAGTATGTTAGTTTCACACAGAAAACACTTTTGAGCATTTTTTTTTGCTGCAAAGTCAGCAAGAAAACATACAGTTGCTGCACTCCACAAAGCTCACTGCAGAGCCACCATCTGGAAGAACTTCTTCTCAATGGCCTTTTAAATGTTACTTCCTGCTGATTCAGACTCAAACCAGCACTATAGAGGTTCCCTATTAAACACTATTGACTCTCAGTTCAATAAAGTTTTAGAACATTTTTCCTGGAGTAATACCTCATAACTAATCTCTTTATATGCCAGTGTACAGTTTACTAATCCACTGTTCTCTTATAAAAATAATTTTATCATTTTCTATTTTCCCCCATGCCATCTCTGAAGGTCAGTTGCTTAAGTCTCTTATTTTCACTCTGTTATTCCCAAACCCAACTCTTTAATTCACTTTAGTGTCTTCCAAATTTAGATTTCTCTGAAGTCTATTTCAGGTTTAGTACTCACTAATTATAAAATAACACCTTTCTTCAAAGACCCTTTTGTAAATTGCATTCATTCATTTGGCCCGTTTTCCAACAGCAGCAATGAATCAATTCTTGAAGACATAGAGTATATCTATGTCTTTATTTCTCTATTAAAATTTCTTTATTAAATTTCCCTATTAAAATGCAGCCACCTGAACAAAAGATTAAAAAATATGCACTTCTTTCTATGTTGTCTTAATAGTTTAAGTTTTGTTTGTCTCCTTTTTTGGAGGTGGTAACAACACTCATTAAAATTGCAGCATATTTCCACACTAGTTTTTATATTCATCTATGTAATGCAACATTAAGTATTTTTAAGGGAAATAAATGTCAGTTGTTTCATTTCCTATAGGCCTTGATACTGCAAATAATTTTAACAATAGCCAAAATTGTTTGAGGAAAATAAATTTATGACTTAAATAGAACAAAGGACAGTCTTTTCAAAAAAGAATACTTATTTGGAAAGAAAAAATAACTTCCCATATTATGTACTACAAAATTATTTTATTTATGCAATTTTTTTCAGGGATGATCTATGAAGAAATACCAATGCATATGCAATCTTTCTCAGCTCAACCATAAATTAGCAATAATACTAAAACAAAATAAATTTCAAATATCATATAAACTATTTTACCTTTGCATTATAGGGAATGTAGTGTTTTGATAAAGCTTCTGGCGTATGCATCCATGTTTTGTCTGCAATGAAGAATACACAATGTTAAATTAAATCACAGGTTCTAAGGGTGCCATATTCATTCACTACCATTTGTAAGGAGTCTATGGGTAGGAGCACTTCTAATTCTGAGATTCTTTTACTAAACTGAGAAAGAATATCTAGTCATATATAAGAACAATATAACCAGAAAGTAGTTATAGGATTCTTTCCTTAATATAAAATCTTTTCCTTGTAAAAGCTTTCAAATGATAAAACAATCCTGAATGTCTAAAGAATATTAAAAAATAACATCAGTTGGGCTATGAGCAATTATATCAGTTATGTGAATAATTATGTGTTATCTTTCTTTTTTCATTCTATACTCTCATGAATTACAGGTTATTATTCTTAATTCCCTTTTCAATAAATAGTTAACTGCTCTTTACTCATGATTGTTACTATTCTTTAGCATAAAGAATTAACCATGTAGTAAAGGAAAATTTTAACATTAATCTAACAACTTCACTTACAGAAAGATGACATAAATCAATCTACCAAGTTCACTTAAAAATCAATGTAATATTAGAATCATTTTTTAGTCTCAATTTAGAGAAACACTGATTCAGTGTCCACTACCAGGAGTTTCGGACTTAACCTTGACTTAAAAAACCTTAAATGCAGTAATTTAAAAAGTAATTTAAAATTATTACACTAACTAGTGTAAAAAATAATAGAAATAAAAGTAATTAAGAAGATAGAAGGTATTAAAACTAATTTGTATTATCTATTATTGATAGAAATAGAAAATACATTTTCATTCAATTTCTGAATTTTATTTACATATTCCACATATCTTCCAAAAATAGTTTGTGGAACATATTAGCAGGAAAAAAGAAAAGAGTTAATGTTTATACAAATCAAATTTGTTTTTTTCTTTTTAAAAAACTTCACCTGTCTGCAGTAAAACTTTTCAATATTCAGATATGTTATATCTTAAGAGGAGTTTTGAGACTATTTTATTCCTTGCGGGAATTAAAAAATTTAGAATCAATCTTATAAACAGAATAAAATCAAAGACAAATTTTTTACCATGAAAAATATTAAATAAGTGCATACTAAAAGAAAATATCAGATTACTAACAGATATTTTCAACATTCAGTTCAGAACATTTAAAAGTAATGTTAACAAAAACTAGTTTGATATTCATACGTTCTCAAACTGAGCGAATGTGAAGACAGAGATAATGGCATAGGTTTCTGAAATTTTAATTATTTTAAAACATTTAAAGGAAAAATATAGTAAACATATTTATGAGGTACAATGAAATATTCAAAAGAATTTCTAAGACAAAACATGAGGGATCAATAAAAAATGCTCATGGTGCATTTCAGTGCTATTTCTGACTACTGACGTGGATTCGTGACAGCTGTACTTGTGTGAAATATTTTGAGAAGCAATACATTCTAAGCTTCAAAAATCAATACTGACATACTGACACTAACATTAATGTGTAAAACTTTTATTTCTTGTATGGATTTTCATTTTAATTGTAGTCTTCTCTCTATGATTGCTACTGGATAGTAATACAATTCAAGAATAATTTGTACTTAGATGTGGGATATAGTCTTGCTCTTGTATATTAAAATAAATAAATCACAATATTGTACACCAAAACAATAAAAACATCAAAGACTTGCCTTCAGGAAACCTAAAAAGATATCCAATTTCTTTTTTTACCCCTTAACTCAATTCTTCTCATGTCTTCTTTTCTAAGACACACTACATAGCTCAGAAGGATGTAAAGTCTAACTAAAGTCTGAATATGATGGTTCATTCCAGTCCTGAGGCAGAGAGATAATTGCTTTCTCGTGTAAGCCACTATTATTTGAAAACTGATGATACTGCCTTTGTCATAGTCTCATAGTACAGTAACCAAGAAAAAGGGTAGGATATCTAGCTGTTACTGGTGACAGACCAATATAATCACAGTATTAATTACAAAACTAAATAGTGGATAAGCTGCAGTTATTACAACAACAACAAAAACCTACATCCATACATCAAGGGCTGACGGTTTAGCAGTTATTCATCACATAGCTCTGGTATAAGCGGTGCACTTATTAAACCTGAAGGATTTCCCAAATGAGTACTTCATGTCATTCTAATTTATACTTTGGCAAAAGAAAAAACTGACAGAACAAAACTCTTTGCGTTAACTCATATAAATGTGATTGACCCTGAAGAGAGGGTACAGATGATGGTCCCTGGTCACTACATGTACCCACAGAAGATATCAGATATATGGAATGGTGTAGAAACAGGAACATAGACACTCTAGAATGTGTTCCCTTCCTTGAAATTAAACTATTATCACTAACTCAATACTGAACATTCACACAAAAGGAAATGCCACCATTGCAAACTATTTGACAGGTGTCAAACCACTGTGACCACTGGGTCAATAAATCTAGGTATTCAAAATGTATTTAGGGTAATAGTTCATCAAGAAAGATGCAGTAAACTTCATTATTCTTATATCACCAGAGCTTAACATAGTGAAAGCACCTACTTTGAATATATTAAATATAAAATTAAATATTGTCGGATGCATGCATTTGAATAAAATTTTCATAGAAAGGAAAATACTATTAAATCTCATTGAATTTTAAATGCTTTGCACTATGATTATATGTACTAATTAGTGTCAACTGATAAGTTAAAGAATATGAAGTATAATTAGTTGAATTATTTAATCACATTTATTCACTTGCTGTGTTTTACACTTTTTTAACTAAATGATTCTTTTTTGATATAATAAATAGAATGTAAGATTTTAAAAATTCAAAAAGAAAGCTAACATAGAGAAAGAAACTATTAAAATATATTCATTAAAATTTAATCAACGATTATGAGGTTAGATAATTTTTACAGACCTCTTCAAAATAGCCCAAATTGATGCAATTCTAAAGCATTCAGTCTTTTTCAAAAACTATGAGCAACTCTACTAACCATTAAAGCATTTGCATAGAAAGTCAGGGAATTCAAAGAATTGAATACCAGACAAATTACTAATTGGGAGATTTAATAAAAAGAGAAAAAAAATCATGTTTAAGATAATTATCTCTTTTCCTTAGGTTTCTGAGGCCAAAGATGATTTAGTAAGGTTGCCTGTGATAACCAATTGAATACCTATGAAATATGAGATAAGCTTTTACTGATAGAAGACCATCTTGCTTTGTTTAGAGTATAGTACACTGTAGGTTGATGCTAGCTATTGGAAAGATGGCTTGAATTATATATTCTCTAGGGCTACAATTCAGCTCCCAATTGTCAGGATATATAAATTCTCTCATAAAATTCCAGTTTTGCATCTCAAATTAAAATTCAACTAAATAATGCTATTGGTTGAAACTAGAAGCACGGACCCCCAAGAATTTTTCCTTTAACAACCCTACTAAATAAGAGCCCAAAGTGATTGGTGAATTTAAAGTAAAACTTTTGACGTCAAGTTCTAATTTGGAATTAGAGTAAAACATTGATCACTAATTTCCTGATAAAAATATTTAATCATCAGACTTGAAACAATAAGTCAAAAGAAATTTAAAGAGAATGCAGCAAGGCAGTAAATAACAAGTGCTTCTGCTCTTTCAGCTTCCTGATGCTCTAAATCACTCTAATTTTCCTCATGGTTGTGCTCTCACTGTCTTCAAATGAGACAGACATACAATTGATAGTTACTTGCCTTACTATCCAATTCTTGGGACTTCTCAATGAAAAACCACTCCAAACCCCCTTCAAACAAAGAGTAAATTAGAAATGTGAAGTTTCAACTTTAAAATCATGGGAAGGGGAATTGTAAGCAAATAAAAAAAGAGAAGGTCTAGAAATGTTTTTAAGAAACAAGATAATGTCATTAAAGTGATGAGTTGTGACAGAAGATTTTTATTATTTTATTCAAAATACTTCCATACATCAGAGAATTATTTCTAGATTTTTCGCTAGTAAAGGGAATAAAAAGAAACATTATTTTACTTTTAGTATATGTTTAAAATCAGAAGCAAACTACAGACTGCAATAAATGTCATTTTGCCTTCCTCTTATTGAGAAAAATAAGTAAAATAAAAAAAGATGTCAAGATCTCTGTGTAATTTTCACACTAATATTGAATTGGCTCCCAGGTCCTTTAAATGGGGACACTTACCTTTCTTCCTGCTAAAAGCACGGTTCATGATGAAAATCAGCCAAATAGATGTGCAGTTCAATAGCCCTTTATATCCTATAAAAATAAGAAAAAATTAAAAAATAAAGGAATGTTGACCAACCTCTTTGATGCAAATGCATTTTAATCACAAAGCCTTTTTAAGTTGTTTAAATGTTTACAAACAGTATTCTGAAATGTACTGAAGGACACTGGGTAAGAATAAATATAAGAACTCATAATATTATGAGTGGCACTGCTGATAAAAACAATATATCAAACGAAATTCTTCCAAAGTTCCTTAATTTTCTTGTCTTTCTCTTAATAGGTATCTATCACTAATTATATTTACCTACAAATTTTAGAAGAAAGAAAGAAGAGAAACTTCTCCCTGAGCTTGTTGGTAAGAAGTGTGGTAATGTTTTGGGTTATCATTAACAACAGTAGTGGGTAAACACAAGTCTTTTGATTATGACAAGTAGGGGTCATGACCCCCCAATCAGGCTACGCTGAGCAGCACTGTTACCCATGATGCTTCATGTGGCTGCCGCATGTCTGCTGAAATCAAGGCAATGGTACACCTCCCTCCCCTCTCAGACCAAGTCGAAAGCCTTGCATCTCTAAAATCACCTTCAGAATCATTCAACCCTAGTCTTGAAGAAGAGAGTACATTCATAGCCAGATAGCTCTATGGTCCTGTCCTATAGGATCTAAGAAATCCAGTCGCCTTCCCTCATTTCATCCCATCTCCATCTCCTTCAGTTCAGACTGGCAGTGCTGCTGCTGGAGTAGCTGATTAGGTCTGCAGTTCACAAAAATACTAATCTTATAAAAGGACTCTTCGTCCATACCATTGGTGTTCTCTGCTACAAGACTGGCTGAGAATTTTCCAAATCTTTAAGTACTGATTCCATTTTGCTTAACAAATTCATTTCCTTCTCTCATTCCACTATAATATTAGATAGAACCAAGCCACTCCTTCAATTTTGCTTAGAAATTTCCTCTGCTAAATATCCAATGTCATCGGTCATAAATTCTACCTGCCACAAAACCCCAGACACAAATACAATTCAGCTGAGTTTTTTGCCACTTTATAACAAGGCTCACTTTTTCACTATTGTTCAAAAACACATTCTACTTTTCCGAGACTTTATTAGAATGGCCTTTACCATTTATCTTTCTGCTGACACTCTGTTCATGATTATCTACGCACTCTCTAAGATGGGGCTTTCATCTCCAGCTCTCTGCTTTCCTTTCTGACCTCCCACCAGAACTGCCCTTAGTAGTCCCTTCAAAATAATCTTTGCTTCTTCTAACATGCACTTCAAAACTCTTCTAGCTTCTCCCCATGGTCCAGTTCCAAAGCTGCTTCCACATTTTTAGGTATTTGTTACAGCAGCATCCTATCTCTCAGTAACATCTTTTTCTTGGTCTGCTCAGACTGCCATAACAATGTACTATAGTCTGGGTGGCCTAAAGAACAGAAATTTATTCCTCATAGTTCTAGAGGCTGGAAGTCTGAGAGTCATACTTCAGGGTGTCAGCAAAGTGGTACTCTAGTGAGGACCTTCTTCCTGGCTGTAGACAACCCCCTTCTGTCTGTCTCCTCACATGAGAGAAAGAGAGAGGGTACTCTCGTCTCTTCCTGTACTCACTAGGACACTAGCCTGATCATTGGGGCCCCACCTTCATGACCTCACCTAAACCTAATTAGATCCCAAAGGCTCTATCTTTAAATATCATCATTTTGGGGATGAGGCCTTCAACATATGAATTTGGAGGGACATAAATATTCAGTCCATAACACTCTCCATAAATCTACACAGCAGTTAAAGCACAGTAGAGAAATTAATCTTTATCATAAGACATTATTGCAGTGAAATTACTGGTATCTCTGTCCTTGCATTTCTACTACTGAATTAAAACAGTTAACTAAGTTATAAAATATTATAACCAGGCACTGTTTTGTAGACTTAGATAATGACACAATAATATCACTCTGTTATTCACTACATACTTTAGTCATCTTCTCATGATATACACTATTAATACAAGATAGGTAGAGAGTACATTCTAAGAATTAGAATACCAAGATAACTATGCCATATATATTAACACTATAATATGGTTTATTTTATATAGTATAAAGGTATTATTATTACATAAATAATGATTTAAATTACTTCATTTTCTACAATTAATTTATTCATTTGTTCAGAAACTGTATTGATCACCAGTGCCAGGCACTCTGCAAGATGCCAAGAAATACAGGAAGGACAAAACATGTTCTGTACTCTCTCAAGAGTTACTTTTCACCTAGAACCTAACAGACATGGTTATTAATTGAGCATATCCTGGAGGAATACATGAAGATAAAAAACTAGCAGAAAAGAAACATAATGTATCCAAATGTAAGATTCAAATTCCCTGGAAAAATAAAACAACCAAATACCATGACATCTATTAATCAGAAGATCAAATTCAGTACACCTCTTCATCACTCAAATTTCATCACTTTCAGGTAGGCATTTTCAACAATAGTAGATGGTAAAATACAAAGGCATTTCATACTATATAAATAAAAATATCTATAAAATTAAATATATTGTGTCTTTTAGATTAGTATATATTTAATGTATATAGTATAAACTCTTTGGGGGCACATAGAAAAAAAGAAAAAAAGCTTAGGATAATTGTATAAAGTTCAGTAGGACAAATAAAGAGAGCATTAAAAAAAAAACTATGATTCTATGACTCTAAAACACCGCAAGGATTTTTGCCTGCTCACAAAACACACAGATACAAATGTCAATGAATATCAGATAAGTCATTCTTATAATATAAATAAAAAACAGTAATTTCACTTTCCAAACACATTTTTTAACCTATTTATTTGATCCTGTGGCACTCTACATGTCTTCTGCGTAAAACACCTTACTTCCCCTCCCTATCTATGCCCACGTATACATAATGCAGTGCATGACATTAAGCATCAGTCTACTTACACTTGTTTAATGTATTAATAATACATGTTTTAATGCACTTTATAGTTGAAACAATAAGATATACATTATCAATTTAACATGTTAATAAGCTCAACTTATTATTCCTATTTTAGTATAAACCTATTTTATTTCAATTTACGACAAAACATAATTCTTTTTAGATAAACTTTTTATAAATGCTTTTTTCAGTGGCTACATACACAGGGATGCATAATTTCCCTATCATCAAACAGTTGTTGTTTCTAAATTTCCAGTAAATATATACAAAGAGAATAACTGACATAAAAAGTATCTTTTATTAGTTTTTCCCATAAAATAGCACCCCAGAGTAAAAAAAAAAAAAAAATCACTAGGTCTAAAATACTATTTCGGTTTCTATTTTTTTTTTTTTAATTAAACATGAAGGGGTTGTAACAATTTACATGGCCACGAGTTATATGTGACAACACTCATTTAACTTCACACTCCCTGGGACTGAATATTGAATATTGTGTGTCTCTCTGAGTATTTGCATGTGCTATATACTTTTTATAACTCTGTTTTTGAAATATAAAACTCTTCAGGATTAACAGTACTATACAGTATTATATGAGAACTTACACTAGTCTCCCCAGTGGCATTTAAAAAAGAGCCATTGTCACTCAATGAATAACCCAAACCTTCCTCAGAAATTTACATTGCCACTTTCCCACGTATTAAATTCAGCTCTACAGAACTATTTGGACACTTCTGCTTCTGTCCAAGATGAAGTAACAGAGGCTATATTTATCTTACCATCTGAAATACCTAAAACATGAGACAAAATGTATGAAACAATGACTGTTAAGACATTAGACATCAGGCAACAAGGGGCAGTGATCCATGAGATGAAAAACAAATACAGTAAGCCCCACGATTCCTGCAGCTTAATGCGCAGAGAAAGCTACCAGACTGTGGTCCAGGGACGTGGCATTTGTCTCACCCCAGCAATCTCCCTGCATTTTGGAGATATAACTGAGAATGTGGTGAAATGAAGATGCCTATTTTGCAGTCCAGGGCACTGAAGAGAGAGCTTCAGAGAGACAATGAAATACACCTGCAGAAAATCCTTCTTGCAGTTGATAATTACCCATGACTGAGGCAATAGCCACCCACAAAGTGTCCATAGCTCACACACAAACCAACAGTGAGGAAGGAAAATTTTGAATTCACAGAACTGCAATTAGATTACTAATAAGAGTCTCAGCCCACTTATCAGTGTGGAAAACTTAAGCTTGGATAAATGCTGCTTTGGCCCCACCTAATAAATCTTAAAAACAAGACCCAAAAGAATTAGACTATTTCCAGGTAACTTCCCTATATCCCAAACTGTGCTCCAAAAGATTTTAAGGACTATAAAGATGATTAGCACCCAACATGGTAAAACTCATAATATCTGGCATCCAATAAAATGTGTGTGTGTGTGTGTGTGTGTGTGTGTGTGTGTATGGTAGTGGTGGGAAAGGACATTCAGACACATTACCTACACTCAAGAAGCTAGGGGACATGTTAAGCAGTTTCTAATTACACAGAGGAGATACACAAAATGCCCAAATTGAACTTCTAGAAATGAAAACCACAATATACAAAATAAAAAATACAGTATGAGATTAACGGCAGATAAGACATTGCAGAAGAAAAGAGCAGTGAAATTGAAGATACAGTCATAGAAACTATCTAAAATGAATATCAACAGAAAAAGAGTCTAGGAGGCAGGCAGGCAGGAAGAAGGAAGGAAGGAAGGATGAGAAGGACAGAGACAGGGTGTTAGGAAGGATCACTGAATTATGGAAACACTTCAGGCAGTCCAAGAGTTCCTGAAGGAGAGGAGAGGAAGGAGGTGGAAAAATATTTGAAGAAATAAAGGCTGAGAATTTTCCAAAGGATGAAAAATAATAAACCCTGAGATTCAACAAGCTTAAACCCCAAATACAAGAAACAAAAAGAAACACCATGACACATCATAGTCAAATTGCTCAAATTCAAGAACAAAGAGGAAAATCTTAAAAGAAGCCAGAAGAAAAGACATCATGTACAGAGGAACAAAGATTAGGAAGGCAAAAGGCTCATATCCGAAACACTGCAAACTAGAACACAGAGGAGCAACATCTTTAAAATATGAAAAAGACCAAAGCTTAATCAAGAAGAAACAGATAATCTAATTATATGGGGAAATATGAGTGGTTTTCTTCCCTAAGGTCCATTTTGAATTTCTTAATACAGCATCATTATATCTATTTTTGCTTTTATCTTTCCTAAGGATCCAGAGGCGAGATCCTATATTACATATTTATAAGATATTATAAATATCATTAAGCAATCTTATTAATTCTTTGATATCTATAGTAAGTCTGGCTATGTTCAAAAATACAAATGGAATATTTAAACATGATCAAGAAAAATTCAAAATTCATAATTTATTCATAATTTATTGAAACATTATCACTCTAAGTTTAAAGCAAATTAGGAAGAGTTTTAAATCTCTGAATAAAATTTTTAAAATACATTATAAACATTAAAGGTAGATGTCATTAGGTGAATTATTTTAATCCCAAATTTTATTTAAAAGTTAGTAACCACATTAACAAAACACCATGAGGATAGCTGGTATTTATTTACTCTATAAATAATTTATAGAGTTCGTATGCCTAATTTTGAAAGAAGCTGAAGTCAACAATCATTTTTTAAAATAAGTCCAGCATATCCAATTTTGATAACTAATTTACCAAAGGAAATCCACAGATATTCATAAACCAGTTCAGAAGTTAAGAGTGGCTTTTTAATGAATGGCAGTTTCCTGCTTTGCAACCTGCTGCCCAAGCTCTTATTTTAAATAATTAAATCATACTGTTATGACTAAGGGAGCTCTGGTATGGTATGAATATTAAAAGCTGTAAAGCAGCTGGGTCTGAATCTCATTTTTATCCTTATGAGTGCATTTAATATCAAATTTTCCTGGAATTCTTTCAAGGTTCAAAGAAAAAAAACCCTCAAAATTGATTAAAACGTGGTTCACATTAATATATGTCATAAATCACTTTAAAATCCTGTTGTGCACTAAGAGATCAGAGATGATGCTAAAATAATGAAATCTAATCATTAGGTTTAGCACTATGTAGGATGGTAAACTAGTGAAGTTAAAAAAAAATAAAATTGCTTCTCCTGTGAATGCATATAAGATGTATTTTTTTACTCTCAAATCTTCCGTGTGCTTTTTTGAATATGTAGTTCAGGAAGGTAATCATGAGAGAATGTCAGACAGTTTTGGATCCTGCATTAACTCCTCCACGTTGCTAAACACTCTGAAGTAGTTGCTAACAATTGGAACTTCATTACTTGCAACAGTTAACAAAACTTCCAAAATCCTCCTGGGAGAACTCAGCTCATTTTTGACACTCTTCTGGATCTAATTAGTGTCTATTGTAAAGGTTCTCTGCTTAAATCTCCTAATTATAAGGCATCTTATAATATTCTTCCTTGTATTTTAGGACTGTAATTTGCAAAGGGACCTTTGATTTTGTAGGTCAATACTAAGTGTAGCCAAGAAAACTAAACCAGTACACAAGCTGAGACAAATTTCACAGGAGGGGAAGTCACATGATATGTGTTTAAGAGGCTATACATTTATAAGAAATAGCAACACTGGTGTTTTCTGAAATTCCCTAACTTGGGATATAAATGCTTATCATCATTTTTCTTTGTTTAAAATAATATTGACCGTATCTCTTTACACTAAAAAAATTCTTTGCTTTCCAATAGATACATTTTGAGATCATATTATTTGACAAGCATTTTAATGGAGAAGTAAAAGTAGGTAGGATGTGGTTCCTGCTTTCAGATACCTTCCAATCTTTGAGAGGTAGGGGAGGATGGGTATGGGGCTCTGGAGACAGAGACAAGCACATAAAAGAGGCAGATATCATTGAAAGTGAGAGAATGAAGCGTAGAATGGCTGCTTTGTTCTCAGGGGAGGCTTCCAAGCGCATGTGAATAGTCTCCTCCAAAATAGGTAACCACTAAAGGTGGGAGGAGGAAAGAAGGTTTCAGGCAAAAGCACAGAGGCTGTGCGGTGCATGTTGATGATGGCATGGGGCTTGGAGCCAAAGTGCTAGTCGCCTTTTGGGGCCACCCTGGCCCTCCCCAAGGCTCTCATCTAGACTATTCTGCAACAGCCTTGACTAGGAGCTGGAGGAGGGCTAAGGAGAGCTTTGACACTTGGTAACGTAGCCAACTCTTCAGCATGGCTTATATACAATAAAACCTTAACATACAAGGTCCAGAAATGCCAGGTCTCTGGAACAAAATGAAAAGAGCTTGAATTTCCTCCAATGCCCAGAGTGAGGTCAAAATAAAGGCTACATACAATGAATCAAAAAGAAAAACAGGCTTCTAGAGCATATCCCTAATGACAACGAAAGCTACACAATTTGAACAACTTTATCCTGACCATAACATTTTCTGCTGTAAGAGGATTTGAATGAAGTATGTTCAAAAGTCTTCTCCAGAGCTGTAGAGCCTCTCAGTGTTGTGCAGTATGTGGGCAATAATTATGGCAATGTTGGGATAGCAGAAAACTCCGTGCAGGGACTGAGTATCAATCAGCCTGGAGGTGGTGCCACCACTCGGTCCCTCCCGGATAAGGATAACAGCGCTCCTTTTGGTGCCCTTACAACCAAAGAAAGCTCCAGGGAAGGAGCTGTAGTGGAAATCTCAAACTGAGCAACCCCTGGGGCATGATGAGGATCCCAGTATACTTCCATGAGTGTCTATAAAATTCTGAGCTAAACTTTGGCAGGCTTGGCCCAGAATCTTTCAATAATTAGATACTGAGATTTTTCATGAAAACTTCACCCAATGATCAATGAACTGTTTTCCTCCCTGGGTTTTCTTCATTACCTTATGTTCTTAATGGGAAGTCAGCTACCTTCTCTAAAATGAGATAATCACAAAAATAAATAAATTATGCTAAGAGAAATGTTTTAAAAGACAAATAAAACTCTATGTATTGAAACAAACATTATTTACAATGGAACACACATGACTCTTTTCATACGTGGATCTAAAAGTAACCTAGGTTTAGCTTCATTTTGAACCCTAGATTTTGAACTTCTTTGTAGAAGTCCTACTCAGTATTCCACCCCACCCCTTTTTTAAAATCACAACAATTCACTGTCTTTCCTCTTTATTTTGATTATACCCAAAAGGACTGTATCTTTTTAGGCCTGCTGTTTTCATCATTTCACTAAACACTTTGATATCCCATATCCTAACCGTGAGTGAGTACTTTGGGATCCAATTACTGAGGTAACATTATCTTTGGTAAAACTGTTTGAATTCCTTTGGAAGACTAGAATAAAACAGCTTGACTGCTCAATTAATGCTATTACAGTCTAGGACTCAAGGCATTATGGATTTTAAGACCAGAATTTGTAAAATGTATGTTGTTTTAAGATTCAGTTATCTCTACAAAGAAACAACATAAAATTTGTTACTTCAGTTTCAAGTTTTCTGCCTTTTATTAGGGTATTTCACTTGAAAGGATATTTTCATTTAAATGTCTTGCTTTAATGTGATCGGTTTTTAGATTGGTATTTTGTATGGTAAGCAGTTTTTATCTTTACATTAAATTCTAACAATCAGTAATTATAAATGTGCATGGATTTATCATTTTTAATTATTTTATACAGGTTTAAGCCAGTTTTGTTTAAGACACAAAAGAGAGTGAAAGAGAGAGATTATTTCTTTTATTAGCTCTTAAAGCAGCCCTCAGAAGAAACGTCTCATGTCTTTATACTTGATATCCAGAGCATCTCACAATGGGCTTCATTGGGAGGAAATTGATGGGCAGGAAATCGAATCCTCCAAAAACACAGTCTCCTTATATTTCCACTGGAAAATCTGGCTGTCCTTACTGTTAGAGACACTGCTGTTACTCTCAGAGGCACCACATGTGTCTACAGGCAATACTGCTCCCTCAGAGTTAACAATGCCTCCTGCCTCTGCTACTACAATCGAAACTTCCTATTTTTAACTTGAGTGGGACTATGGTAACCTTAAATCTTCTGGCTTTCTTCCTATGGGCTTTCTACAAGTCTTTCTCATCTAGCTGCCAAAACATTTCTCCTCAGAAATCTCTGACTTCATCACCATCCTGACAATGCTGAACTTCACCCTTGCCCTGTGATCCTGGAAAATGACAAAGGTTAAAGAAATCCCTCACCCCTCTGTGTTCTGGAAAGGGCTTGCTGCAAAGACCCACACTTCCCCACAAGACTTAGATAAGATTCAGGGCCCTCTTATTTACCCACGACAAGGCCAGACTTATACCCTCTAAATTTCCAACCTTTGCTTCATTAGTGATTAGCTGAACTGTTGGTGCCACTGACCAATTTGGACAAAATACCTACTACCTTGATTTGACCAAACTTTATCTAAGCATCTCTACTTCCCCAGGCTCCTGAACTTTGACCTACCTTCAAGCCTAGCAGCCTCAACCTTTCCTTCACAGTCTTTCCTAAGAAAAGGCTGACCTCAGAGTAGAACATTCTCTGGTCAACTGTCCCTAATCACACCATCCTCACTCATTCTACCTTCTCACTCACATCCCAACCTTTCTAGCCTTGCTTACTCCTCCTTGTACAAGAAAAGCCCTTTTCTGCCCAGCCTTTGAGACACCTGGCTTGCAGATCTTCTGCTTGGCACATTCTCCCTACTGCAATCAACCCCTCCCCCTTATTGTGGTAATCTTTTCAAATAAGGTAGGTCTCTTCTTACCTAAATCCAGATTTAATTTTTATTTGACATTCCACTGGATCATATTTAGAAAGACTTCTGGCAACAACCTCAACCTACTTCACTAAATTACTTTGCAAATTTGCCTTTGAATAGATGCATCCTTTCCTTATGAACTAGATGCTATGTGACTAACTACTAAATATAAAATAAACAGCAAGGTCCTACTGTATAGCCTATAATGAGAAAGAAAAAAAAAAAAATATATATATATATATATATATATATATATATATAACTGAATCACTATGCTGTACACCAGAAATTAACACAACATTGTAAACTAAATATACTTCAATAAAAAATAGATCTAGTAAATATCTGTTTAATTACAAAGTGAAAGAACAAATTACGTTTTCTAAAACAATATACATTTTATTGTAATACAAACACATGTCTTACGTCCCAAAATCTGTTGAAAATGTATAACAGTAAAAAAGTCTTGAATTAATTTGAAGATATTTTTGGCTAGGAAATTCTCTAAGATTGTTCAGTAATCCAGTTAACAAGTTATTATTCTCTTACCTTATTACACATATGCACAGAATTATGACAAATTATGGAAATAAAGACAATGCACTTAATACAAGAAAACATTTTAAACAAGCCTATAATGATAATAGTCATGATCATTCTCTGTTATAAAAAAGTGTTTCCTGTGTTGGAAGAGAGAAATCTACTGAAATAATATATAAATTAGTGGATAATTTGATAAACTATAATAATTTGCTGAAACTATAAATTAGCAAATAATTTGATAAAGCCATGTATATTTTTAGAGTAAAGTCAAGCAAATGCTGATTGTTCCAACATCAAAAGTGAAGAAAAAATTTACTATAATAAGGTCAATTTCTTGATCTAGGTTAAACTTTTCATAGAAACAAAATTCTAAGAAGAGAAGGAAATGAAGACAGTATCTACCTAAGGACAGAGAAGGAAATACTTGTAAACGAGAAAGGAATAAAAAGTCATTAATACGTGAGCCAAATGGAAAATAGTGTGAAAACTTAATGGCTAAAATCATAAAAAGCCATAAAAATGGGACTAAATTGCAGAATGGGTAAAATTTATAAATTAATTGCTGAGTGCAAAGATTACATGGAGACATGCTCCTTTACTCTTACAAAAAAGAGTCAAGATATATTTAAAAAAAATAAGAGATTTAGAGAATAGAAATAAAAGTACCCAAGTCTAGATATTGTAAATACCATAGAGAGAGAAAAATAAAGAGAGCAAGATATAGTTGAAACAATTATGAAGTGAATTTTCACAGAATTAAAACAGATTATGAAAAATGTCAAATTGAAAGTTTCAGACTTAGACAAGTCATAGTAAAATTTACAATAGTAAATGCAAAAGACAATAGACAATAATTGCAGGCAGAAACAGATCGCCTAAATAGTAGCAGGAACTAAATTAATGATAAACTTCCTAACAGTAAAACAGGTGCAAAAAGACAAGCAAGCAATATTTCCAACATATTGTGGGAAAAAAAAATTGAACTATGACTGTTATATGGAGTAACTACAATATACAGTGTGAGGGAGTAATAACTACATTGAAAACAAACAATGCCTCAGAATTGTTATAACTGAAAAAGGACTTTTTTTAGTTTAAAAAAGGTCCTAAAATACTCATTTTGGCCTAGAGCAAGAAAAGAATTTCTTGAAAAAATATGCAAATAGAAATATGTGATTACATCATAATTAAAGATTTCATTTCAGAAAAGGTAACCATAGAAGATGTAATAGACAAATGACAAATTTGACAAAAAAGTTCTCTCTCTAAATTTGATAGTAAATAATATTTAAAATATACAAAGACTTTCCTAAAAATCAGTTTTAAAGTCAGTGACCTCCCCCAAAAATGGACAAATGATAAAGACTGTCACTTTACAGAACAACCCAAAAAGCTAAGAAGCATACAGATGCTCAAACTTATTAGTAATCATGAAAAGGAAAATTTAAACCATATCACTTTATATTAATTTGACTGGAAAAATTAGAAAATTGTATAATGCCAAGTATTGGTGATGTCGTGAAGTTATAACAATGGTTCTCACATTCACATGTTTGTTAGATTCACCTGGGAAGACTAAAAACTATTAGATGTCAAAGATTCACTCTGTCTATTTCCATCTAAATATAAAGTCCTGACTTCAACATCTTAAAAGAACCCTCCAGGTCATTCTAACATGAAAGCAGAGCTGAGGAGAACTAGGGCACAGTAACCTTCAGGCAGTATTGGTGACAATTTATAAATAGCGTGGCTCATTTGAAGAACAATCGATAGCACTTAAACTAATTTAATGTTCATATACTGTAAGACTCAGAAACGGTTCGTGAGTATTCATGCCAAAGGAATTCTCACAGATCTACAAGGGACTTCTGTGAGAAATCTCATTCATGTTGGTGGTGTAAGGAGCTAGAGGCAATCTGGCTGTCTATCACCAGCAGAAGAGACAGGCGAGAAGTGGTAAATCACGGAGAACTACGTAGAATGATCAATTGAAAACAATGATTTAAGTGTGCACTTGACAACATGAATGGTTCTTAGAAACAATGCTGACTGCAACAAATAAGGTGAACCAGATAACCCCCCAATTAAACACTGCTTATATACAAAACAATACCAGTTTTAAAAAAGAGTAAGTACAAACAAAAAATATGTCCATGAAACAACAGAGTGTGGTGAAGAAGGGGGAAGGGGTAAAGAATGGGCATAAAAGAGACTAAACAAGAGGAAAGATGGTGACTTTGAACAGACCTAAGCAGTACGATTATTTCAATGCTTAGTACCTGCGAACAATACAGAACTCTTGGTACAAGGCTGGCACTCTCTTGCCATTCTTCTTTATTCTGTCACCCAGTCGTACACTTAATGGGGTAGTCAGAGTCTCTGCCCTTCAGTATGGGAAAACACAGAAGCTCATTTGAGATGGGAAAACCATACCTTCCATACAAAGGAGGCATCCACACTGGGTCCCCCTGACTACTCAGTGCTCCTTTTATTTACTGTCCTTTGATACCTCTTAGCAGCTGTTGCAAGTATTTCCTACCTGTGTCAAGTCATGTGCTAGGAGATAACTTTGCCTCCAACTTTACCAAGTTGATGTCAGCCCGTTCATATTCCCTCATTTGTTTCTATCTCCACTAGTGAATTAGGCGGTGGGGATTACCACTTTAAGCCTGAAATTCAAATACTCAATCATTAATGGCTGCCTGTTCTCTTCACCTTCTAACTCAGAGGAGCAGGAACAGCGTCCCACTTCCTACCCTTGTGCTCTCTGTTCTAGTTTAAATCCAGTTCTTTCCAACTCCTGAGAATCAGCACCATTAGCATCCTCTCTCTGCCTCTTGAAAATCATTAGTGATAGATTTCTCTTTTAATTTTAGCCACAAAGTTCTTGAAATTTGGGCTACTTTTCTCACTGTGTCATGTCCTCAGACCCTTTGCAATTTTTTTTATTTATATTTCAAAGAGAGCTGACCGGTCAAATTGATGGATAGATACTGAGAGTAAGAGAAAGAGAATTCAAGGACAATGACGACTTTCTTTTTGCCTTTTCAGCTGAGTAAATCATAGCACCATTTATTAAGAGGACACTTGGGGAAAGCAAAGTTTGGGAGATGGAATGCAAGACTTCTGTTTCACACATGTTAGTTCTGAGATACCTACTAGACATCCAAGAAGAGATGTGGAGTGAATGGTTAGATATAGTAGTCTGGGACCAGCAGGCAGGGTAGAAGTAGAAATATAACTCGTGAGGTAACCATTTTACAGACAATAAGGTCAGTTAGGAAATGGATATAAATAGAGAAATGATCATTGAGCCCAAAGGCATGCCAAATTTTACAAATTAGGCAAAATAAGTAGATCAAATTGGGAGATGGTTAAGGAACAGTCACTGAAGTCAAATGAAAACCAAAACTGTGCAGTTCTGGCATCCAAAGGAAGAACATTTTCATTAAGAGAAGATTAAATAATACTGACATGTCTATAAAGGGAGAGCGTGACAAATGGCTACCAGTTTCACAACATGGAGATTTTCGGTGACTTTTGCATTGTAGTTTCAGGACTGAAGGGGCTAAGACAGTTTGATTGGTATTGGTTCATGAGAACAAGAAGTGAGGAAGTAGAGAAAGAAAATGGAGATATCTTTCTTTGGAAGCAAGAAATAAAGCAAGGCTTAAGGGTGACATGAACTCAAGGAATAGATGTTTGTTGGGTATTATTGCATGTGCATTTAGGCTGACGGGAAAACAACTTTAACAGGAGAAAACTGATGACACAGAAAAGAGAAAGGTGATGCAGGAACAAATTCTTTAAATAGGCATAAAAGGATATGATCAAATCCACAAGTGGAGTGACTGTCCTTAGATAAAAGGAGAGGCAGTTCACTCAACAGAAGGGAAGGCTGAATCACCGGAACATTTAAAAATACTTGGTAGCTAAGTAGATCCGGTGATGAGAAAAAATGGAATTTCTCTTCTGATTTCATGTATTTTATCAGTTCAGTAAAAAGAAGGTCATTAGCTCTGAGTGAGGAAGATGAAGGGATGGAAGGGTTAAAGAAGAGAAAAGAAAAGGCAGGATCAGTAAACAGTCATCTTACATAGAAGAGCAAATTGAAGAGGCAAGGCAGTAGAAATTCTGGGCAATTTTAATGACCTGATGAGGGCTGCAATTTAAAGTCAGACTAATCAACACAGTCATATGAGTTTGTGTGTGCATATGTGTGTGTTCCAGCCATAGGACCTACTTAAGTGTAGACGAGTACATAGTCAATCAACAGGAGTTGGGATTTTTTTCCTGGCAAGTAAAACAGGGAGAAAAGGGGCAAAAGTGTCTTGGTAAATTATATTACACATATGGAAACAAGAGCTGCCTCTGAAATTAATCCTGCCTTTGCTATTACATCAAACAACTTTTTCCTCTTCTTTTATATCCCTTTATTTTAATTAATGTAAATATTCAGTTATATTTTTTTAGAAATATTTTTAAATTATCATAGTGGGAAAACTTGTTCACAATTTAATAACCAAAGGGGAAAATATACACACACGTACAGCCTCAGACATTATGTTTGTCATATTAGTAATACGTTCACACCTCAAGATTTCCTTGAAGTTTCTCTTTCAGGGCTGCACAGGTAAGAGGCAGATGCACTTTAGTATCCCTAAGCTTAATGTGGATTTCAACACCAATGTAGGTCAGTGTCTAAAATGACTGATTTTCTTTATACATTAGTACCATCAGCTTTCAGTTTTGGAATTCCCCATCCTTTTCACCAGTAAGCCCCCTTGCCCAGTTTCAGTTAGCTTTTTTTTGACTCTGCTCTACCAGCAGGAGTGAGCAGATTTGGGCTGAGGAACTGGAGTCCAGTAGCATCTGCAGCTACAGAGAGAAAGGAGAGAAGTGCCGGGGGCACTCAGGCATTTGCAGCTATGAACACTAAAACTCACATTTCTCGTCTGGAAGATCTTTTCCTCCTGAAAATCTGGAAACCTTGATCTAGCTCTTTTCATACTTCTGGGCTCCATTCCACTCAGACTAGACACCAAATGGAGTGGTATCAGAGTAACTAAGAGTGATGCTTTCCTTTGAGCAAGTTATTCAAAGCCAACAATCCAAACTCCATATGGCCCTTGTTCTGTGCTTTGGAATATGTCAATAATTGTTATTGTTTAGCCTTTGCTGACTGCAAACCAGGAACACTCAGAACTCCCAGTACCCTGGGATTTGGGATTAATATTTATATCTTTGCTCAACTCCAGTTTTGTTTTCAAAGTCTTAAGAGACAGAGGTATTCAGTCACATCTTCCAACTTATATAGATACTGATTCCTATAATAACACATATCAAATGATATAAAAATACTCTTATAAACATTTCTTAAAAGGGTTAAAGGTAGTAGAAAAACAGAATACTTTTTAGTGTAAAATAATTTTATAGAGAAATAATAATTTTAACATTTATAAGTATTTACATTTCTAAATATGTCAATATTGAATTCCTCCCATTTATTAGCATCTTGTATACGTGTACTCACATACAGAATTAAAAGAATTCTCAATATTTTGTGAATTGTCTAATTTTAATACATAAACAGATATTTGTTATAAATAAATGGAAGACAAAAGTGAGTAATTCTATCTTGTGTAAAATCACATCTTTGGACAGATAGGGCCATTCAACTTTTTACGATTTCACAGACAATCTTCCACAAAGGTATATGCGATATTTTTGTTGTGTTACTGAACCGTTTAATTCTGTAAACTAATATTCTTAAAGATATACTTACTGCTTTTGAAATATGCCACACCATTATAGTGATAAAATATTAACAGTCTATCTATAGAAACAAAAATACAAAAAATAGCATGGTGGATTACTTTGGACCAGTGTTTCTCATGGAGCGGGGAGGGTGGGAAGACAACACCCATTGTCAGCAGTGGGGACAGGGAAGGGGACACAGCGTTTGTAGTTTTGAAAAAACACGTAACAGTATATGTATTATTTTTATAACAGAAGATACAAGAAAGAAGCTCTATAAAAAGCTTGGTTGCTGAGTACTACACAAGATAAAAGGAGAAAATATTTTAAGTTAGGTTAGGTTTGAAAAGCTTATGTTAGGGAAAAACAGTTTTTTCATAATTCTTGGTATTTTTAATATCTAACAAGGAGACTTAAGCCATGTGATGTGAGTCCATCCTGTTTTGCATTTTTGTATCGCATAACTGAGGTCAGGCACAACCTGGTGGGCTGGCTCTGCCCTCAGGCCAGCGACCTGCAGGTGAAAAGCCTCCTCATTTTGTGGTTTCTCTGCAGAAACACGTACTTGCTTCTGGATCTGGTGCTTGCTTTCATTTCATTATTCTTAACACATAAAAAGAGGAGTCACAAAAGCATAAGCTTCAGATTTCGTGACAAGCAGACAGAGAAGAAAGAAATCTGTTTGGGAATAACAAGACTGGTTTGTCCTGAGCTGCCTTTTATTTAGAAAGCTAAGTATGCGTATTAGAATATACGAAATACTGTAGTGGGTATACTTTTTACTGATGCAAAATTATAAAAATACTCCAATAATTATAAAATAATCACCTTAAGTCTACACATTTTTATTTTTAAAATTTTACTTCATCTGTTAGAGAAATATTGCATTCTCAACATAATATTTAAAAGCATAAATTGAGGTCCATGTACCTTTGCTTTTAGATTGAAACTTTAATTTACTGTATGACATACATTTCTATCATGCATTGAAGCCAAGTGCTTCAATGGATTTGAAATACCTGGATGCAATTCAAAATGTAGTCCTCTTTCTCCTAGTATTCCCAGCAGGCATATCAAGATAAAAGTAAACTGAGAAAAGATAAGATGTACATTTCCCAGTGACCTTCTTTACAAAGTGAAGAGCAAAGAACACTTTACAAACATGGTGTTTTCAGTTATGGCATTAATATTGAGAATAATATTAATACTGAATATAAGAAGCCTAAATTAAAATAAGCACTTTTTAAAAAAATTATGGGAATACTAGCAAAGGGCAAGCACAATCTAAGTGCTGGAACTTATCCATTTAACTCATATAACAGAATCATAAGCAGATAATCATTACTTCATGATAAAAACGCAGTATTGTACCATTACAAAGAAGTCCTGTCTTGGTTGAGGTGAAATCAAAATGTTCTTTTAAAGAGAAACAAATCTGGAGCTTTCTCATGTTTCCCAGTGCTTTTTTTTTAAAATTTCTATTAACATTCTGTTCTCATAATGCAAACCGTATGTGACAACACGCAGCCCGGCTCATTCCTTTAACATTACACAAATGTGCTCACTCAGCAGTCTAACAAAAGTGACTGAATTCTTGTGAATGTCTTTGATCATTTCTATGCCAACATGGGCCAGGTAAAGTAAAACAACAATGTGTCTTTCCTCTGCAACGTATCATGCTTTTTAGATCATAAACTGTCAGAAAAAAATCAGTAGAAAACTAGTTTTTTAAAAAAATTTAATCCAGAAATCATCAATGAAAATCTAATGGTAATAGCTAAGAGACCAGTGCTGCTTTGGTTTTAAGCTGAAGAGTCACTGTATTTTGCAGATGAAATGAGCACATATACTCATTTACTAATTCACTACAAGGTAAAGGTTATACCTCTTATTTGCTTGGGAAAAATCAGGAACCAAGAGGGGGAAACGTTGCTGAAGCTTAATGATTTTCATCTGCGAGACAGATGGTGCTTCAGACTGCACTGGAAACCTTTTTGAATAGTATAGGTGGAGCTCTTGAAATTTGGAGGAATCTTACCCTTGCTTCTGCTGGGTTCCCTGATTTCGGCTATGGAAGAACAAGTTCTTCTGAAAATTTAGTAAGTCCAACTATACCTACTGAGCAGAAAACACCTTTGGCTTAGAAAAGAAATCTCGTGTCCTAATACCTTCTATTTCTTTTATATGAAGTAAGACATTCTAAATTGAAGAGAGTTAAAACAATAGTAATTCACCTTAGACTACAGATGCACAGATTTCTGCACTTGAGGAGAAATATATACTTGCATATACATATATAGTATGCATATATTTATGGAGTGATTATACAAACTACTTTTTTAATACTGAAGAGTCACTACAAAATTTGTGCAGTCAACTTGTTTCCTCCATCTAGTTATTCTAGGTCACTATTATTCCTCTAATTCAAAATACTGATTTGAAATGAATCAAAAATATAACTGTGTGTGTAACTTTACTGTATTATATGTACATATTTAATGATTGAATATACTTATCATAAACCAATAAACAATTGCATATTTTAAATATGAAGATTAAAAAACAGTAATTATACAACAAATAAATGTGCCTATGAAAGTTCCTACTTTATCCATTAAAACCAGAATTTCTTAAAAAACGAATTATTTTTGTCATTCTGTAAATTCTAAATCACCTGGCACGATGCCAGCAATAAAGTGCAGGGACACTACAACAGCTTTTTTAATGGTGTTGATGATAATGTGATACATATTTTCAGTGTTTTCTTCATAGCATATACATTATTAATGTTATTTAGGAAATCATCAATTTGCATGTATTAATATGTAAACCATACATATTGCAACGTTGGTTAGATTTAGAGAAATTGAATTAGGTGAAATCTAAATGTACATGATTACAAAAGAAGGAAAGAAAAGTGAATCAGAGACAAGAACAACTTTCTAAATATCTGAATGAATAAAAAAAAAGAAACTGTATAAAGACCACCTAAACTACTTCTATATTCTACTTCCTTTAAAGTTCAAGCAAAACTAATTTCTCACTGAATTTGCCAATAATGTGGCAATAATTCATTTTGGTTATAGTCTTGTATAACTCTTCCAATGCGTTATTTCCAGGCATGATTCCAAGACACCGAATCCTAGAGTAGCAATGGGAATTGCTTTGCAATCCTTCACATTAGCAGAAATGTATTCTCATCTGGAATATCTATAGCAGAAATATCCACTTAAATTTTCCAGCTTTATCGTTGTGCTGCATACCCTATGCTGCACACACCAATTCATGGAAGCAATGGCATCTCACAATGCTCCTGCCATCTGTATTCTCATACTGTTATATGCGGAGGTCCATAATGCTGTTACTAGAAGTATATTTACTACCCAGTTAGTATTCATTCCACACAATTTCTTTAGTGAGAAAAACACATAGATGTACTGGGGATGCAGGTCAAAGCTGAGAATCATAGAGATTCAATGGGGGGAGGAGAGAAAATCAAAGAAAACTTATGGACGAAGGAAGAAGAAAAAAATAGTGAAACAAATTTAGGTTAGCTTTACTACATGACAAGACGAAAGCAGAGTGACTCTAGGGCTAACATATTTTTGCAAGATAAATATTCTGTTTCTCTGCAAGGCTGGGGAACACACTACATTTAAGAATACTGTGTGATTCACCAAACATCTACTGTGTGCCTGTTGTGTGTCAAGCTCTGGATGTCTCAGTGGTTTCAAGTATTTTCTCATTTAATACACCCATTCTCTGAAGTAGATAATACTGTTTACAGGTGGAGATACAGAGGTCCATGGAGGTTTTCAATATTCCCCAGATCAAACAGCTGGTAGGAGACACAGTAAATATCTTACCCCTGCGTCTTCTTAGCAAGTTCAGGAGACTTTTACACTATATTACAAATACCATCAAATACCCCTTTGTTTGGAAGGTAGACAGGAGATAAATTTCTTATGTTAAGTATTTGGCTTTTTAAATTTATTTATTTTTAAGCGATGTGGGGAAACCGGATTTTTGGATAGTATAGTGGAACTGAAGTTGAGGTTGCAAAGGAAGAAAAGAATATGGTCCTGATTGATAGAAATAATGTAGGTCAAAGAGTTACACAGATATTCCTTAAGTTATAATTAGCAATGTTACTTTTACACACACTGCCAAACATCTATCTAAACTTTTTACCACAGATCTGGGATGCTCAAAATTTTTTCTTTCATCACTATAAGAGATCAAAATATTACAGAAATTCCACTATTTCAGAATCCAAACCATATTCCTCTGACTTCAACTCTTATTTCTGAACCTGACAGACTATATCCTCTGATGTTTCCAATCATGTATTTAATCTAGGTGTCTGATTTTTGCTTTGACCAGCATGAATTCTATATTCCTATAGTAATGTCAGCTACTGATACTTTATGTGACATTTTAACCTGAAAGAAATGAATTTAAATTCTTTCTCCCGAAGGATGTCCTGTGATCAATGGTAAGAGGGCAAGACACATGTAGAAGGTCACACAGTCTACAGGTACGGAATAACCAGAATCAGTGGGTTAACAGAGTAACTAGAATTTCTTATCTCAGTCTCATTTTCAGGGAGCTCTGAAGAGTTTATATACCATATATTTGGCATCCAGTGTGTGCCAGGTAATGCACTAGTATTTTAAATACAGCATCTCATTTACTTCTCAAAGTAATATTCTCAGAGTGGTAGCAATTCAGTATGATGGTATCTGCACTCATGTAGCAAAATGACTTACCCAAATCTATGCGTCAATTAAAGTGGCAAAGTCAAAATTTTACTGTAACTTGATGTGACTCTTAGGGATGTGTTTGAACTTCCTACTGTATCAGGCTGACCTGCATCCTGGATTCAGTATTACAAAGCAAATTCCTTCTAAATTACCACTGTGTACAATGAAAGTGTCACAGCAACTCTTATTCTCAAACCTGTTCAACATCTAGCAATAAATACTAATACATCATTAAGTGAAATCATGCTTCCTTATACAAGTTAAAAAAAAAATACCTTCTTTGTTTATAAATTGAAATTTAACATTTTGAAGCCTTGCCTGGTTATCACGTGTGGGATCCTAGAGAACATAACAAGCACAAACACTGAAGAGACTTAGCCCAGACAAGCAGACAAGTTACCTACACCTGTCAGAACAGCAGAATCCAAACACAAAAAACCAGTAAGCGAGGCTGAACTCAGAATCCAGGAAGTCAGAAGTGCTGTTTCCTACACACAGCTGTGTGCGGCCATCTTAGAGTTGCCAAATTAGGACTCAATTTGTCTTACTTAGGATGCTTTGGGGATGCAAGTAACAGACCAGTGCAAAGTGGCTTTTACACTCATCTTACATAACAAGAATCTGAAGGTAAATTGTCCCCAGGTTGGTAAACACAACAACAAGTAGCCATCATCAAAGACACTACCACTTTCAATTCTGCTCTCTCGTCCTCAGCATTTTGGCTTTTGTCTTAGGTTGCGCCTTCACAATCACAAAAAGGCTGCCTTGACTCACCTAAACGCATATAAATGTTAACTAGATGAGTATTTCACTTTCTCACAAGGAAAAAACCCCACAAAACTTTCTAAAAATTCCCAAGGAAAACTGGTTCTCACGACTAGAACACATTTGAAACCGAGCCTGGGAAAGTAAGTATCAGGCATTTTAACTTCTTCAGGTGGACTCAGTGTTAAGAAAGGATGGGAGACTGGCTGAAGGATGTGCAGCCAAAAGTGTGTACCACATGTAAATCTGAAATGCTAAATAAGTGGAAGGGTCTGACATGACCGTGCCCTGTACCAGATGCTGAAGATAAATCTTAATTGCCTGACACGTTCAGTTTTGTTTTACTGCCTTTCCCCCACCTATAAAATTCATCAGGAGGTTAGGAAACTTGTTTCAACTTCTAGAATTAGTAATAAATTTAAAGTGGAAAAAATAGTAGAAGAATTGAACATGAATAAAATGAAAATATCTATGGTCATGCCAAACCATACCAACCTAACCATCTTAAAAATGAGACATCTATTTAAAAATGGTAGTGGGCACCGATGTGTGCTAATCCAGGTTCATGACAGACCTGGAGAGGAATCCATGGTGGGAAGTTAAAAAGAATTTTGCAGATGCCTGAACCTTGCCTCTTTCATTGCTAATCCTCTGGCTTTCAAAATTATTGCATTTCTTTTTTAATCAAAGTTAATGACTGCTAGAGCATTTGGTACGCAATCGTTTTTTAGTAGAGTGGGTAAACATTGCCCTTGCTCTAGCTACTCATAAAGGAGCCTCTCTTGAGTCCCCTCACATTTATTGTCATTGAATCACTCTCCCATTTATTTACCATGCTTTGTACCTATGTCTCTCTTGTCTGCTTTTAATATCTTTTTAATAATTCTTAATTTTTTAGTTACTGTTGTTTTTGTGTTTAATTTTCATTCATCGAGGCAAAACACAGTTTTGTGCTGACGATTGAAAGGAGTACTGCATGCACACAAATCACCACAATGCAGCGTGGGGACGGGAAACCGCCACGTGTCCATGAGCTGGGAGTGATCTGAAGCTCAGTGACCGCAGGACTCACTCGTGGCCGGCTTTATGGAAGAGCCAGCTTTCCCAATTAAATTTAGGGCAGCAAACATACTTTGACAGATACTGATATTGGTTATTGATCAAGGAAAATGTGTTTCACCAATATTAATCTGGCAGCAGAAAACAGGATAATTTGAATAAAGAGAATTTACAGGGCAGGGAAGTCAGCTAAGGATGTTCTGCAACGGTATGGGCCAGAGGTCAGGCCAGGTAGAACTAGGACAGGGGTAAGGATGCTGGAAACTGGCACGGGCCCTGGGAGAAAAAGTGGAATTCCCGAGTGGATTTTTAAAAATCTTTCTAGAATGCTCTTTTGGAGAAAGAAGGAAAAAAATGTGCATGGACTTTCTAAAAGAAAGTATGTATGATCAGAATTATTCCACTAATTGACATATTTCGAATTTCATTCTCAGATACAATTAAAACTAGAAATTATTTTTTTTTTTAGTTTAAGGTATTTTATAAAGTCACATTTTAACAAACAGGTTAAACCATATATCACATAAAATCATATTTTAGAGCTTTATAAGTTCAAAATAATACAACAGATCTAAAATGGCTTATGTTTACTGAACAAGTAAACATTTTAAATTAGACTTTACAATGATGGGTTGATGGGTTAAGATCCTTGGTTTTCAAAAACAAAGAACTGGATCCAGCTTTGTAATTCTAAACATCTAATAATATAAACTGATAAAATACTATTCTAAGTGAGACGTTCTCCATTTGAACTTTATATATGCTTTACTTCTTAGGTTCTACACTGGCAACCATTACAAATATTTTTTTCTTATGGTAAAATGGTAGTCACTGCGTTTAGCACTGATTAAAATGCCACGGGGAGTTCCTATTTCAAGTCTACAATATGATCTCAGCAGCATTACATCAGACGTTGAACATTCAGAAGGCGTCAAGAATTGAGAGATAAAATAAACATGAAAATCATTCCAGCTGCAACACAGCAGGGGCAGCAGGGCCGAGACCTGGAAGCACATACGCAGCTTGAAGACGTCTGGCTAACTGCTGTGCTAGGAAGTAGGTCAGGACCGGGACGGCCTCTTGCTTTGGCTACTTTTTTACATCTTTCTGGTACTTGCTAATTCTTAATTCCCTGGTGTGTCTTCCACCCAAGACCATTACACAAATCCAGTCTAGAGGTTAAAGCATGAATAGTTTTAATAGTTAAAGCTATGAATAGTTGATGACTGTTTACTTTTTGTTTTTACTGTTGTTTTCTTTTTAGAGCACCCAGAATGCCAGTCCAAGACTGTTTACCCATCTGTAGATTTTGTTTTCTTGATAAGCCTCTCCTGATACAAAACGTTAAGACAGGCTGCTTTTTAGAGAGTGACATGGGAAAGAGGAATGGAATCTCATGTTTCAAATGAAATTTGGAACTGGAACAAAAGTAATGAATTTTATAGTCCCATCATTTAACGAGCAAAGCACATAAAAGCTGCTTTGATTCATCTGCATCGTATCATAAGAATAGTTAACAGCTACTGGATTTTACTGTAAGTCAAGCATTTTTCCGTACACTTTATAAATATTATGTTCAATAATTCTCATAACAGTGCTATCGGGTAGGTACTACTATTATTATCCAATTTAAACACGAGGACACAGAGAGGATGAGAAACTTGCCCACAGTCATTTAGGTAGTAGATGGGAGATTCAGACTCAAGCTGCCTGGTCTGTCCTATTTTCTCAAGAGCACCTCAGCACTTACCTAGGTATCAGAATAAAACAAAAAAGATTTCCAGTTTCTTTACATACTTTATCTGAAATCTATAAAGGAGACTGGTCATATACAATCACAACTGTATTAACTCCTTCACTCTTCATTTTATAAAATACCAGAATGTAGCTAATAATTAATGTTAATGACTTTATATATGATCTAAGGCTTCAAGTGCCTTAATTCCATTTCCCAGATGTGACTAAACATCATAAGCAAAGACCAAAATAACAATGAAAAGAAGACATGTTACTTTATGGACAGAAAAGTACATTTGTGTACAAGGTCCCTATGTTTTATTCAAAAACATCAAAAGGAAGAAAATTAATTTTTACATTTACATATAAATTGAAAATGCCACCAACTATTGTTTCAATTCCAAATGTGCCCATTATTTTATTTTTTACAAAAAGAATTTAGCCTCTGTAATTATTATTAGAAGAATAATTTTACTGACATTCTGAAAATAAACACAAATTTTACTAGTTGACATTTGGCATTTTTCACCTAGCTTTTTAAAAAGCTATTTTTCATGTTTTTGAAACCAGTGATCTTAATCCATCAACCCATCATTATAAAGTCTAATTCAAAATGTTTGCATGTTCAGTAAACATAAGCCATTTTACATCCGTCGTTTTATTTTAAACTTACAAAGCTCTATTGGTCAGAGCTCTTAACAGTTCCAAATAAGGAAAAATCAATCCCAACTCAAGCAAGAAAGGGAAGGGTTTTTACTGATTCATTTAACCAAACCACAGATGAGCAGTGTGGTGAACAGCGCTGGGCTCAAGGTGGGCCAGACAGTATGAAACCTCTTTGTTCCTCATTTGTGTTAACTGGTAATAAGATAATATGGACTGTCAAGTTTCTAGAAGATTCACTGTGGGTGAGTGAGTGAGACTGAGAGCAAACACTCATGGTATAGGTTCTCTGATGCCACGTAATGGAGCCCAGTCAGAGCCAGAGCACCACTGATAGGATTCTAGCCTGTGATACTGGCAGGAACACTCACTGAATTTGCAGAAGGGCAAAGCTTGGTTTTATCCCCAGCTACAAAATTTCGAGGGTGATTTAGGCTGAATATCAGCCATCCTCACTCAGCCTTAGATTCTCAAACATAAAAGGTCATAATAGCCACTAACTTTTTAATTAGGATTAGATGAAACAGCATACACAAGGGCTTGCAGAGGATCTGGTGTGCAGGTACCATTTATTATGTGTGCTAGGAGACTATAAGAAAAATCTTATGGTTTCTTTTAAATACATGGATTCTGGGAGGATCAAACATATGGGCAAGTGTTTTGTAAACATGAAAGCCCTACGTAGATGTCAGTTAAATTAATCTCCAAACTCTGATTTGTAGACTGCCATCCCAGGGCTCCACCAATTCCAACAGGGCTTTCAATGTTATTCAAATTCACTTGCTCTCTGTGTAAGCAAACCACTTCCTGTATCTCTTCTTACCCTCCCTCCTTCTATAGTTCTAACACCATGCTGAGCACAGGGTAAATTCCCAACATACATCTGGAAACTGACTAACAGATTAGGATTAACTGACTATCTTATCACTAATAGAAATGAAAATTCCTAATGAGGGTATAGTAGAATTTCATCTTTTTTTCCTACCCCCAAAAAATCCTTATAATAAAGTGTTGAGTAACAAAGTTCACAATTATTTATGGTTCTACTTTCAAGTTGATAGCAAACAGTTATGTTTGGATGTTTTGAACACCTTCTGATTCTCACAAAAATAATAACAAGTGGCTTGTGAACACTACCAATAGTCAAAATTTATAGTCATAACCTACCACGTAGGTGGTAAATTGAAGGCAGGAGTCATTTCAAAGTTGAAATACTCCAATATCAAAATACATTCTTGTATGTGTGATTCGGCCCAAAATGCATTAATGCCCCATTTATCCTTGGGGACTGAGGTATTTCGCACAAGCAACTTTTCAGATAGTTCATGTCTTTACATAACCTGGCTTCTATCTTAATTTCAGAATGGGACCTTTCTACAGTTAAGTTTGGTAACTGGGAGAGACTTGAAAGAAGCTTCAGCAGTTACCCACTCTGCCCTCAGCTCAATGTGAAATGACGTCTACAGTTTCCCCAAAATAGATATGTTTTTATGTACTGAACACTGTGAATTATATTTCTTTATCTCCTCTGGCTTACAGAACTCTTAGAACCCATATCTGTGGCCCAATTTTAGCAAATATGCTAGACTCCCAGGGTGTGCAGTCATAAACCAGTTCACCTCAGTTTCACTTATTTTGTTTATCTCCTCCGTATTATTTCCTCACTTTTGAATCCTCTTAGACGTTGTGGTTGTTCTCTTCTTTTTGAAAAATACAGGATCTGCATATAAATAAGGATATAAATGACTTCCCTTCCCTACCATCTAATGCTGCTTGATGTGCAGCAGTCTCATTTCATCATGGTTTTCCTGCATCACCTCACTCATCAACAGTGCTCGGCATAGCCTGTCTCTAGTATTTTAGACATTACTTTTTCTTTAATGATTTTATTATGACAAAAGGCATTATCAGTTATAAAATTTTGAAAAATACAGAGATTCAGAAAGGGAAAGATAAAGACCTATCTCCCCAGTTTAACTACTGTTCCCTTCTCCCCTTCTTCCAGTTGTCTCTTCCTCCTAGAGCCATTCCCCTGACCTTGGATAGCAAGTTAGTGTAGAATGTTATAGAATACACACACACACACACAATCAGTGTGTGCACATATGTAAGTATGTGTACTTGTAGCCTTTTTTCTCTTGTCACATTTTAAAAGTCAATTATTGCCCTAGTGGTATCAGCAAGATGGTGGAACAGGAGCTCTCCCAGTCATATTCTCCCTCAGCAACAATAATTTGGCAGCCATTCACGACAGAAGTGCTTTTGTGGGAGCTCTGGGATTCAGCCTCAGGCTGGGAGCAGCCCTGCTCTCCAAGACAACTGGCAGGAGTCACACCCGTCTGAACTCCTGGCTATTGGCCCACTGAGCTCAATGCTACTATGGATCCTGTAAAGGCCCTGTACCATGGTTCTTGCCCCTTTTGGCCATGGTCCAAGAATGGTCTTGCCATCCAGCCAAGGGACAGAAGACACAGTTGTCTGTGCCCTCCAGCAAGCCTACCGACTTCAATTCTACTGCAGTGCCTGAAATGGTCCTGTAACTTGGAATTAGACTCTCTCAGTCACAGACCAACGGCAGTCTTGGCCACCCAGTGACCCACCAGGAGACACATCCATCTTTGCCCCCAGAGGTAGGTCCATTGTCTATGTATCTTGAAGCAACCCTTTAGCCTGGCTCCAGTTACTTTAGGCTGCATTCCAGGAGTGGTTCTAGCTGCTCAGGGAACTAGAAAAAGATAAGCCCTTTCATGGTCATTAGGAAGGCCTAATGACCTTGATCCAATTTCAGATCTTGAAGCAGCCCTGTGACTCAGCTCCAGCCCCACTCTGCCCCAATCTGGGAGTACTCCTGCCCACTCATAAACCCAGCAGGAGGCATGCTTATCTGTGTCCCTATAGCAGCCCTGTGACTTGACTCCAGCCCTTATCAACAAATCAAAAGGAAGGCAGAAAGAGAGGAAAAAAGGAGCAAATGAACTACAAATGAGTCAGAAAACAATTAACAAAATGGCAATAGTAAGTCCTTACCTATAATTGCCTTGAATGTAAATGGATTAAATTTTCCAATCAACCAACATAGAATAGTTGAAGAGATTAAAATAAAATCCAACAATATACTCCTTACAAGAGACTCACTTAGTTTTAAAGACACACATAAGATGAAAGTGAAGGGATAGAAAAAGATATTCTATGGAAATAGTAATCAAAAGAGATTAATGGTGGCTATCCTTATAACAGGCAGATAGACTGTCAAAACCTGTCAAGAAACAAAGGTCACCATATACCTTGATAAAGGGGTCAATTCATCAAGAGAATATAAAAATAGATATATATATATATAAACATATACATATACACACACTATATTATACCCAACACTGTAGTACTTACATATATAAAACAGATCTGAAGGGATGGACAGGGATAGTACCATAATAGTAAGAGACATCAAACCCCACCTTCACAATGAATAGACCATCCAGACAAAAAATCAGTAAGGAACCAGTGGTCTTGAATAACACTATAGACCAAATGTATCTAACACACACAAAGAGAACAATCCACTCAACAGCAGCAGAATACAGATTCTTCTCAAGTACTCATAAAACACTGTCCAGGATAGATCAAAGGCTGGGCCACAAAACACTCTTAAGAAATTTAAGAAGATGAAAATCATATCAAGTATCTTTTCCGACCACAATGATATGAAACTAGAAATCAATAACAGACAAGATAAAAGGAATTGAATAAGATACAAATAAATGGAAAGATATCCCAAGTTCATGGATTAGAAGAAATAATATTGTTAAAATTTCCAACTACCTAAAGCAATCTACAAATTCAATGGAATCCTTATCAAGATTCCAATGGCATTTTTGACAGAAATAGAAAAAAAAAAATCCTAAAATCTGTATGGAACCAAAAGACTCCAAATAACAAAAGCAATCTTAAGAAAGAGGAACAAAATTGGAAGCATCACACTTCCTGAGTTCAAACAATATTACAAAGCTATATAATCAAAACAGTATGGTACTAACATAAAAACAGACACACAGGCCAATGAAGCAGAGTAGAGTGCCCATAAATAAGCCTACTCATACATTAATAGTTAATCTTTGCAAAAGATCACCAAGAACACACAATTTGGAAGATAATCTCTTCAATAAATGATGCAAAGTAAAATGGATATTCACATGCAAAAGGAAAAACTGGACCCTTACTTTAGATGACTCACAAAAATTAACTCTAAATAGATTTAAATGTAAGCCCTGAAACCATAAAACTCCTAGAAGAAAACATGGGAAAAGCTCCTTAAATTGGTCAAGGACAAAAGCAAAGGCAACTAAAGCAAAAATAAACAAATGGCACTACATCAAATTAAAAAGCTTCTTCTGGAGGGAGGGTATAGCTCAGTGGTAGAGTGCATGCCTTGCATGCACAAGGTCCTGGGTTCAATCCCCAGTACCTCCATTAAAATAATTAAATAAAAACCTAACTACCTCCTCCACCAAAAAAAATTTTTTTAAAAAGGGGGGGTAGGGGGGGCTTTTTCACAACAAAGGAAACAATGAACAAAATGAAAAGGCAACCTGTCAGGTAGGAGAAAACATTTGCAAACCATATTGCTGGTGAAAGGTTAACATCCAAAATATATAAAGAACTCATACAACTAAAGAGCAGAAACAAAAACAAACCAACAAAACCCCAAATAACCCAATTTTTTAAACAAAAAGGGACAAAAGGCCTGAATAGACTTTTTTTCAAAGAAGATATATAAATGGCCAACAGGTGTATGTGAAGGTGCCTAACATCACTAACCATCAGCGAAACATAAATCAAAGCCAAAATGAGTTATTACTTCACACCTATTAGTAATGACTATCATAAAAAGAGGTAAGTATTGAGGAGAGTGTGAAGAAAAGAGAATCTTTGTGCACTATTGGTGGGAATATAAATTAGTATAGCCAAAACAGTATGGAGTTTCCTCAAAAAGTTAAAAATAAAACTACCATATTATCCAGCAATCCCACTTCTGGGTATTTATCTAAAGGAAATGAAACCAGGATCTCAAACTAGAACATACCATCATGTTCACTGCAACATTATTCACAATGGCTAAGATGTAAAAACAATCTTAGGACATAGATGAACAGATAAGAGGTGAATGAATGAAGAAAATGTGTATACACACAATGGAATATTATTGAGCCATTAAAAAGGAAATTTTGCATTTGTAACAACATGGATGAACCTGGAGAACATTATACTAAGAGAAATTAACTAGATACAGACAAATACTGCATGATCTCACCCATATGTGGAATCTAAAAAAAGTCAAACTCATAGAGAGAATGGTGGTTGCCAGAAGCTAGGGGGTTGGAGAAATGGGGAGATGCTGGTCAGGGTACAAACTTTCAATTATAACATGAATAAGTTCTGAGAATCTAATGTACGGCATGATGACTAAAGTTAACAATATCATATTATAAATTTGAAATTTGCTAAGAGTAAATCTTATTTCTTCTCACCATTAAAAAAGTGTGGTTACTATGTGAGGTGTTAATTAGCTTGTTTGTAGTAATTACTTCACAATATATACGTATAGTAAATCGAGTTGTACACACTAAACATATGCAATTTTGTCAATTATACCTCAGTAAAAAGGTCAATTATCTTTATAGGAGGAAAGGTCAATTACTATTCCACTGTAGATATACACTGTAATTTATTTACCCAAACTCCAATTAATAGATTTTTTTTTTGGTTTGAGAACATAGAATTATGCTACAAAGTCATTTTTGTATGTTTGTCTTTATCTGCTTAAACAATTCCCTAGGGCAGATTTTTTTCTTTTCCTTCTAACTTTAATTTAATGGTTCTAATTTGCTACCTGACAAGAACTTGAAGAATCAAGCTGATTAGAATGCCATGTAAAATGATAAATGTGCTTTAAGTGAGGGCTAAGGATCTCTCCATTAGTAAAATTCATGAGTTTTAGATTCTAATCTTCATGAAATCTATCCCTTCCCAACCCCAAATTTGACTTTTTCTGAATTCACTTCTCTTCTGGAATGTTGTGATTATTAGCTTACCATCACTTCCAAACATTTATTGAACACCAACAGCTGGTGGGAAATCTGCTCCCCTGGGGATGTGAAAAGGAGTAAGACTGGTTTTTAGAGGAGAGCAAAACTTTTAAAATGATAATTTAATTATATCCCTAATTTCAGAAAATAATTTACAGTTCCTTTTTAAAAAAATCTTTAAGAACAATTTGATTTTTTTAAACATCTGCAGAATATGTATAAATGGAGGCACTTTTAACTATATGCTTTTTTTTTTTTTTTTTGGAGGGGGGGACAAAGTAGTTAGGTTTATTTGTTTTTAGAGGAGGTACTGGGGATTAAACCCAGGATCTTGTGCATGCTAGGCATGCACTCTACCACTTGAGCGATACCCTCCCCCCATATTCAATTTTTTATATTATGCAACAGGACTTATTGTAATGATATAAAAACACTTAAAACAATAACATATGATTTTAAACATTATGTAAACTTAGTATGGTTGAACTCGTATTTCAGTCTGATAACATGTCTTATAAACAGTTTTATCTACTTACATTTATTGAGACTATTGATGTATTTGGATTTGTTCACACAACTTTACTTTGTGCCTTTTCTATACCTTACTATACACTTTTTGTTTCCTCTTCCTGTCCCTTCCTACTTATTGGATTGTCACTGCGGTTGAATGAATTACTGTTTCCAATTTTTCACTCTCTTGTTACAGCATTGTATATACGCACCTTTGACATGACCTCATGGTGGCTGGCTTTGGGCTGGAGCGTGTGACTCACATTAGCCAATGAGATGTTTGAAGATAAAATGCAAGCAGGGGCCTGAAATGAAATGTACTTGCACAGCTGCTTTTGAACTCTGGCTTGTCCTGGATAAGACTTATATTAATTTTAGACTGGGTTTCTTGCACCACCCTGGTAATATATATCAGAATCCCCCTCACTGCATTTTTAAGCCTGGAATTTGAGTTTACTTGATGATGATTTTTCTCTCATCCAAGAACTCATACAGACAAAAGTGTCCAAATAGCTCACCTGAGTCAATGGAAAGGTTTTTCATATTTGTTTTGTTTTGTTTAAGCTTTGTTTCATAGTGGGAACAACATTCAAGCTTTATGTATGCAGCTGGATGTCAGTTACCTTGTTTTAAGCAAGTCTGAGGCCATACCTTCTAACCCAGCATGACTTTTCCCTTCTTTTCATTAGAATGACTGTGCATTTAAACACTTTTTGGATATCTACCAAACATTTTTAACTATATGAAACAGAGGGAGGGGTCAAGGCCTCATTAGATTAGTTTGATATTTACCCACACTCCCTGCTCTCCTGACATTCTTTTGGAGGGGGCAGGGGGAATTCGGGGGTGGGGGGCTGACTACTAATTAGGAGACAGTAATAAAAAAAAAAAGTATATAACAATTTTGGGCAGTGAAAAGTACTACAAAAAATAGGGTAAAGGGTTACAAATTGAAGGATCAGGGCACAATTTTAGATTGGAGGTTTAGATAAGGAAGATAAGATGACTTTGAGTAGAGACCTAAATGAAGTGAGGCAGTAAGTCAAAGAGATTTCTAAGAAGAGTTAGAAGAAAAAACAAAGTCTGGCATTTTGAAAAATAGACGAGAAGCTAGTGTACAGAGGCTGTAGGTAAGAAGGAAAGTGCAGGAGCAGGGGGCAGCAGGGCCAGATGTGGCAGGACTTTGGAAACACCGTAAGGAGTTAGGATTCTGTTCTAAGTATAACACGAAGACACTGGAAAGAGTTAGCAAAAAAGGTGATACAACCTGACTTGTTATTTTAAAGTATCACTGACAGTAAATGGAAAATAGATCATTGTGGGGAGGGAATGTGGTGTAAGAGTGGAAGCGAGGAGGCCAACTGGGGATCCAGAGGAAATGAAAATAAGGTAGTTGGGTCTAAGGTGTTAGTCACGCATAAGTAAAAATTGGTAAAATTGTGCATGTATTTTGAGGATTGAGCCAAAAGTTTTTACTAATGGATGGATTGTAGGTTACAGGAGATGTGAGGAAAGATGAGATAGTGATGCTCAGGATCATGAAGGGAAAGAATGAGTGAGGAGCGAACCTGGGGGTAAATTATGAGTCAAAGTTTCTCTTTTGGACATTTTCTAGGCAATTATATTTTACAGTTCTGTACTAATATTAGTATTGATTTGAAAAACACTTTTACAAATATAATCTTAGAGCAAAAGCCCTGTTTCTGTTGTTTTCTTCACGCTGGAGGCTGGTTTTAATTAGAACAAAGGAAGAAGCTGGGTGGCAATGCAGCTCATGTCCCACTTTTCTCTAACCACAAAAACCAGAGTGTGACATCTTAAATATGCTTGATGCTTACTTTTCGTGTTGGTTTGATCCCTTCCCGACCTGGTCTATGAAGTACTATGCAGTACAATTATCGTAATGTTTAACAATACTCAAGTCAGTATAAAGTTATAAAGATTACACAATTGATTGGACTCTGCCAGATTCAGCTATATTTGTGTTTAATAATATCTACTTTATAGATAGCCTAGAAAAAATCCTTCTGTATCATTTGTTGTTTAAATTATTGAGATTTTAGTTTCTTACTTTACTTTTTTTTACATTTATCAATTAATAATTTGTTATTATTAACAAACTATTGTTCATATAGCCTTAGCTTCTGGCATCAACTTGTAATCTTTTTTCTTTTAATTAGAATAATTTTATTTTCTTGAAATAATAAAATATTTTTATTTAAGGTGGATTAAATGTAATACTCACAAAATAAAGAAAATCATCAAAAAATATCCATAGAAATGGATGTTTAATTTGAAATCCTTTACTCAGAGGTGCAAAAACCAACAAAATATTTCTTGACAGCCAGAAAGTATGTTTCCACAGGTGATCTACAGGCACCATGATGTATGCATCCACGAAATTAATACCTGCTTTTGGATAATAACAGACAAGATACTAGTAGCTGACCTTTGATCTCAGAACTGCTAAACAATCTTTTGAAGCGTTAATTTTTTAAAACTTCTCCTTTGTATAATCAATTCTAACTTCAACTTGATATGTGTAACTGCCAATTAGATCGTGTGGACTCTGAATTTTAAAGAGGCCTGGAGGGCAGGGTATAGCTCAAGTGGCAGAGCACGTGCGTAGCATGCACTAGGTCCTGGGTTCAATCCCCAGTGCCTCCAGTAAAAAAAGAAAAGAAAAGAAAAGAAAAGAAAAGGAAAGGAAAGGAAAGGAAAGAAAAGAAAAGAAAAGAAAAAAAAACTATAAAAAATAAAGAGGCCTGAAGAACACTTTCAAAAAAAATCAGAAAATTCAGTTCTTAATGCTCTTCATTCTTAGGGAACAAAATGTAACCTAGAAAGCATAAGTTCTACATTTCTTTAAAAGGTTCAGGGACACTGCCTCATCATACACATCCTATCAGTTAACAGGTATTAATGCATAATATGAAAAATATAATTCAGTGGTGGTTTTCACATATGAAAAATAAGGACCTCTTAGTAAAGTCATCCTAGCAGAAGTGGTATGGTCAATCTGATAAAAGAAGGTAACTCTACGATGAATAATGCTGTGGTCCAGGTAAGTAGTAAGACATGTTATTTTTATGGCAGAATGGCCGGTTTTTATTAAGTTCTTAGCTATATGCCAAGTGCTAAAGATATAGAGCTAGAAATAGAAATGTATCGCCAGATTTGAAGTACTTCAATATCAAAAAACATGTGCATATGAATAGTACACTGCATACTTGGACAAAGTCACCAAAATGACCAACAAGAAGACATATTCTAGTCAAATTTAAAATGAGAGAAACAAACAAACAAACAAACTTGGGAATCTAGGCAAAAACTCCAAGGCATTTATAGAGAAGAAAAGAGTCAGACCGAAATCAAAGTTTTGACAACAATGCTAATGGCAAAAGACAACTGAAGAAAAGAGAATGGCAGCTAATGATTTTAGAGCAAGCAAATAACTCTGAAATATGAAGAGGCAGACCAACTGCTGTCTGCCTGTGGGAACTAAGGGAATAGTCCAAGCAGCTCCTCCTGAGGCATCACCTTCAGGCAGCCAAACTAACTTAAAGAAACAATTTACATAAGGCTAGTGACGAACATTAAATATATCATTTACAACTCAGACAACAAAAAGACAAACAACCTAATTAAAAATGGTCAAAGACACTTCTCCAAAGATACACAAATGGCCCACAAGCATATGAAAAGATGCTCACCATCATTAGTCATTAGGGAAATGCAGATCAAAACCATAATGAGATACATTTCATACTCAATAGAATCACTATAATAACTTTTTAAAAAAGATAGTAACAAGTGTTAGTGAGCATGGAGATGCTGCTGGCAAAAATGTAAAGTGATGCAACCACTGTGGAACAGTCTGACTATTCCTCAAAAGCTAAACATAGAATTACCTTATAACCCAAGATTTGACCCAGAAGAATTGAAAACAATCACTCAAATACTTGGATGCAAATGCCCAGAGCAGCACTACTTATAATAATCAAAAGGTGGAAACAACCCCCAATGTCCATCAATGGGTGAATGGTTAAACAAAATGTGGTACATAGATATGATGGAATATTATTTAGTCATTAAAAGGATTGAAGCATTGATATATGCTATGGTATGGATGAACCTCGAAAACATTATACTAAGTGAAAGAAATCAGACACAAAAGGCCAGATATTATATGATTTATTTATTTGAAATATCTAGAATGAGTAATCAGAAAGCAAATTGGTGCTTGCCAGGTGCTAGGGGGAGGTGGGAATGAGAACTGACTGCCTAATAGGTATGGGGTTTTTCTTTTCAAGCAATGAAAATGTTTGGAACCTGATAGAGATGGTGGTTAAAGAACACTATAAATGTACTAAATACTGCTGAATTTAATGCTTTAAAATGGTAATTTTTATGCCGTGAATTTCATCTCAAAAAGTAAAAATGAAATTAGAAAAAGACACATATTCACACATAGAACTAAGACTAAACGATAAGTACAGGGTAGAATGTACAGTGAGTGGTGTAGGTACAGGACAGTATTGAAAATGGATGTAATCAAGGAAATTATAGAAATGTAGAATGAGCTTACTAATTCTTTTATTCATTAATGGCAAAATATTTACTTCGAGTCAGATGTGGGAGTTAATGAGCAGAGAGAAGAGATCTGATATTACTCATAGCAGGAAAACAAGAGAATAAAACAAAACATAAATAAAGCAAAGGGTTCATAAAGTCAGGACCCAGTCTAGCCCAAGAGCTTACTCAGGGCTAGACTGACATGTTCACCATGCTGGGCTGGGACCAGCCAGTCACTTCCTGCATAGCCAGGAACCAAAGGTGGGTTCTTTGTCTAGGCCAGTGCTGGTGGGTCTTGGAGAAATAGCTGATGCCAGGGCTGAAGCAGAGAAAGTACAAGATGAGCCTCTTCTGCACCAAGAAGAAAAGAAGTGCTCAAAGAATGATGGAGATATGTCAGAGTGACACAGGAGTCTAAAGGGTTACCACTGAGACAATCTAAAGAACAAAATAAACAATGATAGTAATAGATTATAAACCATTAAATAACTTAACATAGGAAGCCATGAGTCAATAATGATATAAATAAATACATAAGTTACAAAGAAGGAAACTGTACTTTATAGCAGAATGCCAACACAGAAGGAATGAAGGAATTAACACGTCACCATTTGGCAACCATCTTAGCAATAACTAATTAAGACAAGGGTAATCAGTGCTAAAACTAAAGGTGAAATTTGATGAAGATCAAGGTATTCATAAGATTTTAAAAGATCTCCCAAAATACTAATTACTAATTTACATAAAACTCTGATTGCCAGACTGCACAGAAGAGAAATAAGGCAGATACCGTATTAGCCAAGTGGAGAAAATGATCACCAGAAGTGAGACATAAAGATATCACGTGGCTCCTGATGCAGAGAACACGGCATTGCTTTGGTGGTATTCAAGCCAAAAAAGAGCATAACCTAAATCTAATCATGAGAAAACATCAGACAAACCCAAACTGAGAGATACTCTACAAAGTATCCTGTATTCTTAAAAAAAATGTCAAGGTCATGAAAAAGGGAAGACTGGTCACTTTCCAAACTGAGAAATTAAAGAGAGGGTTAAATGTAATATGCAGTCCTTAACTGGATCTTGGAGGATACTATTGGGACTAACAGCCAAGCATGAATAGAGCTTGTGAGTGAGATGATGGAATTCAATGAGAATTTTGTGATTTTGATGACTATACTGTGGTTATAAAGGAGTATGGTCTAGTTTTTAGGAGAAAGTCACTGAAATAATAAGGGGTAATGGGACAGCATGTCTGCTACTTAATCTCAAATGGTTCTGGAAAGCAATTTGTATTTATGTGTGTGTTATTATGCACTATAAAGTGGATGTACATATTATATATGTGCATGTATATATACATGTGTGTGCATATAATATATACATATAGAGAAAGAGAGGAGAGAGAAAGAAAGAGAAACATGATATATGCCTAATGCAGTAAAATTTCAACAAATGAAAAGCTAGGTGAAGATTATATGGAGTTCTTCAGACTTACTCTTGAAAGACTTCTGTACAATAGAAACTTCCCATTTACAACAGCAACAAAAAAAGATTATGCCATAATTCCTGGACCCTACTTGTTACCTATAATGAGAAAAGGATGCAGGCTGGAGAGGACAAACCTTGGGGCCAGTCTTCTTAAGTATATATTGTTTAATACATTGAATTTTGAAAATAGGTAAATTTTTACTAAATTATGAAGCAAAATTAAATTTTAAAAGGGTAGTTTCTGAAAATAGAAAATAAAATGAAAAATATGATCCTATATATGTATCTCGGTGATAGTTTAGCCACAGACAGGAGCTATTTCATGTGACTCTAAAACAGAATAATGTGACCTAGTATCTTTAAGGGAATGTATCATAAGGATAAAAGGAAGTGCAAACAAAACTTAACTCATTTCAGTAATCACATAGGTGGGCTAGGGCTGGAATTGTTGTTCTAAGTCTCTTTTGCATATAACGTGATATTCTATTATCTTCCTTGTTATTGAGAACAATATAATGTAGGTGAAAGGAGATCCATACATAAAACAGAAATAGTTAAGTAAAAACTCTACAGTCCTGATTTCAAACTGGAACAAGAAATGTAAACTCATGATATATTTTAATCTTTTTACAAAAACAGAGTATCGTAAGGTTAGAAACAACCAACTCCAGTAGCAATGAGCAGCACCCTGGAACCCAAGTTTTGGTCTTAAAAACACCATTTCCCACTAAAGAATCAAAGTTTCTTGGACAAACGGCTGATTCAGTGTTTACAACAGGAACTGTACAGAGTCTATGTACAAGGCTGAAGAGACCCCAGTCAAAAATCTATCATTGATTAGAATAACTACAATGGATTAAAACATGTCAAATGTCTAAATCCACGAAGCTAGTAAGAGTAAGAATAATAGCAACGCATCACTCAACACTGAAAAATGCTAGACAACAAATTCATTATTTTGAAAGTCAGCAAATAAAGGGAAAAGAAGCAACCATTTCTATTGACCTCACTATTTAACTATTTCATTAGTTAAGCCAACAGTAGATGAAGGACAGGTTTTTCTTTAGAAGTATCTTGCTAGTAAGTATAAAAGTAATGACAGAATTGGAATATTCATTTTCAGTCCCTAATAAATTAGTGGAACCACTGAGCATCAGTGGCTACTTAACATCAAGAGACATAAGCAAAAGTTACGTAACTCCTGATGAAAGAACACTACACCCCGATGAAACAGACTTGCCAAAAGAAAATCAAACCCGATTCTGATCAAACCTCTATATCCAAGTAACATTTTACAGAAAATTCAGAGAACTGAGGAACATGTTAAACTACTCCACAGGGATGCCATCATTAAAATCCAGACGGTAGGAAACTCTAAGCCCAAAGGACCAGGCTTCTTCAACATTTATTTGTTACGTGGGGTAAAAAGAAAGAGGGTTGAAAGAGAAAATTACTGATTAAAAGAGACTGAAAAGACACATGAAAAATTGTACATTATGAACGTGTTAAGGAATAGTAGTTATATTTAAAACTAGCACATTGAAAACATGTTTATGAGACAATTGGGAATTTAAATATGTCTAGTTATTGGTGCTATTAGAGAATTATTATTAATTATTTTAATGAGATAAAGGCACAATAATTACATTTTAAAATAGTTTTATCTTTCAGAGATTCACACAGAAATACTTGTGGATGAAATGAGACAATGCTGGAATTTGCATCAAAACAATATTAAGAGAGGGGAAAGGACACAGCACATGGAGGAAATGAATGGCCGTGCATGGAAACTGCTGAAGGTGGGTGGGGAATACATAAGGGTTCATTACACTACGGTGAACCTCTGCACATGTCTGCAATTTTTCATAATAAAAACTAAAAGCAATTTACAAGTATTATAGTGAACTCAATTCAACTGCTATTAGTAATTTTGAGAAAGTATTTTTTATATAATGAAATGTACACATATAACACTTTAAAAGAATAAAACAGCTTAAGTTTTTAATAGATACATTCCATATTGCTAGTTAGTAGCCCTCTTTATCATCAATTCAAACATTCTCAGCTACTCAACTTTACATTTGACATTTTAATTTAACAGAAAGATTTTATGTTACAAGGCCAGAGAACGATGTCTCCAATAGCTGCACGTTTAAGAGGACACAATTATTTTTTAATACCTACAGTAAATGAAACACCAAAATACCCTGAATCGAGGCAAAGCTGCCCCTGACTTTAAAGAATTCCTTTCAGTTACCCTCTCTTGCCTTCTGAGATGGCCTGCACTTGGTCTATGGAGTGTGTGTCTATTTTTACTTTAAACCAAACACCCCACACCTCTTGGCCTCTCTCCCTCTCGCCTTTTGAGATGGCCCACATTCTGCTTATGGATTATCTCCTAAGCTGTTTTCCCTTCTGAGGTGTGTATCTCTCTAAATAAACTTGCTTTCACTTTACTATGCCTTGCTCTTGAATTCTTCCCTGCACGAGGCAAGAACCTATTCTCCAGCAACACCTTTGGAGCAGCCAGCCAGGAGGACTGGGCAGGTCTCAGCCTCTCGCCTCCTTTGCACTTGAGAGGGCCATCTCTCTGTCTGTCTCTCTCGCACACATCTCCTCTCTGCATCCCTGGCTCACTCTTACTTTTGCGCCTTACTTTACTGGAAATAGGGGGAAAAACATTTGCTAGGCATTTCCCCACCTTGTGGCTGGGTCTAGCGCTCATTATTGCCTACGCGCAAGGACTGTGAGGAAATGTTATGCGAGATTAGCAGGCATGCTCACAAGCGGCTAGGGACCTGAACCATGGGAGCCTCATTTAGACTGTAAGTTTTCAGTGTGGCTATGGTCACTGAGATTCCTTTGGGAGCTCCCTCATGCTGCAAGTGGTCTACGGGTGTACTCGGGTTTTGGGAGAAGGGACCATTCTGTGTCATGTGGTTGAGGCCATCGTTTCTGGGGCACCATCTTGCTGGGGCCACCATCTTTTGCCCTCACATGGTGTACGCATCTAGTCTGCCCCCTTCATGAATTGGGGTTCATCCATGACCTACCCTCACCTCACCCTGTCGAGGAAGGGCAGCTCAAGGCAGCGTGCACCAAAGCCAGGTCAAGCACATGGCCATACTCTTCAGATACATGTCTTAGAGGTGACCCTTGTCCATTGCTGCTAGGGTTGCCTCCCTGGGTTGCACGGCTGGGCGTATCCTCACAGGGGTGCCGGGTCCTCCATTACCCTAAGTGCAGACACGCTGCCTCCACCTTGTACTGCCATACTCACTCCTGCACGCAGCCCCATGTCTGCTGGATGGGGTACGTGTAGGAGGATGGGGTGCACCGAGGCCCAGTGGCACTGCCCACAAAAGGGAAGAGAGAAGAGAAGCTTTTACACATCACTTCCCTTAATGGCCAATGCCTGTTTTCAAAAACTGACCACCCTTTCTGAGAAGGGAAGTTGAGACCTAAACAGGTCCTGGAACTCTGAGGATGTCCATTCCAGAGGAATAGGCCCTGGAACACAAGGATTAATCACCGGCCAGAGAGTCCACAGAGAAATCTTCAGGAAGGTTGCTCATCTTGGGTACTGCAGACCCAGGAGAGGACAAGGGACCCCAGGACTCTGGCAGTCACTAGGACTTGCCATGTGGCGGGGTTACTACCCGATCACTCGCCAGGGTCGGTGGGACTAGGTGGATTGGGACGCCTGGAACTAGTCCTGTCTTATGGAGTCCCCATGGGACCTCCTAAGTTAGTGCTCCTTTCTGATGCAGGAGCATTTGCTCCCTGAAGGATCAATGGGAAACACCTCCCCCATCCCCAGGGACTCCTTGGGTGCACTCTGAGTCACTGGGACGTTTTTCTCTAGATTCTTTAAAACGAAAAAGCTCATCTTTTGTAATACAACCTGGAACCAATATAAACGAGGACGATGAGACCTGACCAGAAAATGGAATCCTCAACTACAACACCATCCTACAGTTAGATCTTATGTTTAGGACTTAATGACCCTAAGAGAGAACCCGGTACTGTGCAAGTCGTATGTCAGGAAACTTGCCAGCTGAGACCCATTCAGGCTATGCAAAAGCCCCCTCTAAAGGCATCTCTGGAGGGACACAAGCCCCAGACAGAAGACCTCAGCCCCAATATTATCACCATCTTTAGCCCCTCCCCCACCCTATAAGCCTCTATACCTTTCCACATCAGATGTGCAGCCAGAAGTTCTTTGCCCCTCCGGGAAGTTGCGGATTGTACACCGTTCTACCATCCTCTCTCTGCTCTGGGAAGCGTTGTGGCTGTCCACCTTCCCGCTCCTCCCTGGATTTCTCTCATGTGCTCCTCTCCTGACTTCCTGACTGTCTACTGATACCTGAGCCTCCTTGCCTGCTTGGCCAGAAGGTTGGGTGTTACCTCTCTTCCTTCTGTGAAGGGTCACCCCTCCTCAAAAACACAAAGACACACCCTGAGGGGAGAGTCTGCCTAGTATTGCTGCCTCTGCTTGGTGGTGCTCCAGCCCCACCCTTCAGCTCTATTTGCTTTTTTCTTTCACAGATAAAAGTAATCGAATTTATTTGACTCAGGGCCTAGGTCTCCCTCCTTCTCTGAAGGATTTAGGCCCCAGGGACTCTGGTCACTTTTTCTCCCCCTGGGTCACTGAATTACAACACCATCTTGCAGCTGGGCCTATTTTGTAAAAGAGAAGGTAAATGGGGGGAAGCCCCACACATCCAAATGCTCCTGCCCCTTTTCTAAGATCCAGGTCTAAAGCACTCCTGCTGGGTGTGCGTGGCTCACACCCATTCAAAGCACCTTTTTCCCCTACAGAAGCCTGACATTTTGTGACCCCTTGTGAGTACCCCTCCCTGAGCTCCACAGCCAGAAACTCCTACTCCCTCAACTCTGATCCTGTAAAGACTAGATTTGAAACACTTCGGAAGATCTTCAGGGCCATCCAGCCCTAACGCCCGTCTGGGCAGCTAGAGATCCCAGACCGCCGTGAATCAGCTCAGGGATCTGGCACTTGGAGCATTTAACTACAGAGTTAAGAGGCAAAAAGGACTCAGGGACAACAGCAAAAGGCACAACTTTTAGCGGCAGGCTAATCCCTGCACCACCTCAGGGTTATCCTTGCTTGTGAAGACCCATGTTGAAGACAGGATCCAGGACACCCGGTCGGAGCCACTGTCTCACTGAGAAGGGAACTGTTCTAAGTCCGGCCAGGAAGGCCACTGGAAGTCCAACTCTCTCTGCAAGGGGAAAGTCCACCCCTGCCCGAAGTGAAACCAAGAAGGCCACTGGAGGTGGGACTTCTCTCGTCCCGAAGTGGGCTTGCAGCTCCCAAGCCAGTGATGACCAAGAGGACCGAAGACTGACAGGCCCAGGACCCTTCCTGGCTCCCAAAGGACAGCTGGTCATTTCTCCAGAGGAGCCTCGGGTAACCCGTGACATGGCAGGTAGGAAAGTTGTTTTCTTATTAGATACGGGGGCTGCCTAGTCTCTTCTGACTGGTTTCCCTGGACCCTTGTCCTCTCAATCCTGTACAATAACAGGGATTGATGGAAAGCCTCAAAACGAAGTGATTCACCACTCCCCTCCCCTTAGCTGCCTGCTAGAAAATTTTACCTCTGCACATCAGTTTCTGCTCATGCCTGAGTATCCTGTCCCATTGTTGGGAAGGGACTTGCTCTCTAAATTCCAGACAATAGTCCAGTTCAGAGACCCTTAATAGGGAAAGCACCCACCAAGGAAAACGACTGCTCTTGGCCATGGGAGCCTGCCTCAGTCCCAAGCCAGAGGTGGTCTCCCGTCCACCCCAGTGACCCCTGCTGTCTGGGACACTGAGGTCCCTGGCAGAGCTACTACTGTCAGGCTCCCTTTAGAAATGAGAACACCTGAGGCTACAGGCAAGCCTCTTCACATCAAACGCTGAACTGAGGTCCATAATTAGAGAATTTCTCAAACCCAGTAAGGATCTTCCAAAGTGTTTCAAATCTAGTCTTTACAGGACCAGAGGTGTAGCTCCAGAAATAATTGAAAGCCCCCCAATCTTCTTACCACTCTCTAAACCTCCCCTACTTATCTTAAGAAACTTGTGAGTATCAAAACAACAACAACAACAACAAAAAATCTTTTTCTGGCTTTAAGGGCACAAAGTCATCCTAGAAGGAACTTGCCTTTCTCAAGCCTTTGAGATGCATATGTTTTACCAGGTCTTCTCCAGGAACTCTTATCTCCTCATCTTTTTAGGATGCAAATTTCAAGAAAGAGGATAAGTAACTTGGAGCTTGACTTGTTGAGGATAAATATAAATTTTGTGTTCTTTCCATAAATATTATTTAAAAGGGTTTAGCTACCTAGACATGTGACTTTGATTTCTTCCATCTGCCAGAAACTCAGTTTAAATCCAACCTATTGTAACTGATTAGTCTTACATTGTTGAACACGATTCATGGCTAAAATTTTGAAATGGGAACTATGAGGTCTCTGTGTTTGTGTGTTTGTACATATTTATGTGTCTGTTGTAGATATGTGGTATTGCTAAAATTAATTTGTAAAAGAGCATTAATTGGCTAAAAGAAATTAAGCGCTTATGTAAATATTTCAGAAATATAAAAGAAACTGGCCAAAATTAATTTCAGGCCCGTGTGATTTGGAAAATATTCAGTACTGAATTGATAACTAGTATTAAAGCTAGCTTAAGCTTGTCAGTTTGATTAAAATAGACATGTCTTTAGAGTCATTAATGTTACGTATAATACTTCTGTTGTATTTAGGAAGGAATGTAAAATTAAAGCTACAAAATGAATAAGGGAAACATTTCAGGATGCCAGAAAGTAAGATGTGTGTTTTCAGTAAAAGAAAGTATAAGGACTGTAATTGCATTTTGTTAAGGGAGAAGAAAGTAAATGTTGTCCTAAAGCCAGTTGCTTCTGAATGGAAAGAAAATAAGGAACAAAATAATATGGATACAGAAAGATTGTGGAAGGTTTGTGGAAGAGGAACCCTGAGGCATCTTACAGAAATAGTAAATTAACTAGGATTGTTTGGTATGTTAATTCTGGTGATTGTGACCAAGTTTCTTATTTTTTCTTTTTTTTTTTATGTTTATAAACTAAGCTTTATTCAGACGTGAGTTATAGTGCTGTTGGTTATATACAATGCTGCTGAATCAACAACCAAGTTTCTTTATTGACTATATTGTGTGAATGAAAAATACTGCAAACCATATCAGTAAACAAAGAATGCTGAAGCCATTAAGTCATCAGCTGCTGCCACCATCTCCCAGTGAAGACAAGCCTGCAGCCCAACCTCTGCAGCCACTCACAGTGGTGCCCTCTGAGGGGACTCAGAATAATAAAGGACAAGATACTGGCCCTAGATAGCAAGATGCTTGTCAAAGGAATGAATTCAGTGAGCCCAAATGTTTACTTCCTCCCATACATAGAAAAGTGCTAAATTATTTAACTTGAGATGCCTGCTTTTCTTTAGATAAAAAGTAATCTGTTATTGTTCCAAATACCTGGTCTTTGTTGTAAAGCTCCTATATATCCTAGCTCCTCCCCTACCTCTTCAGAGCAGTCCCTCAGAGCCATCTGAGAGGCTGTCATCTCTGCTCGGGTCCTCCCACCAAATAAAACATAACTCTCAACTTTTAGGCTACACATTTATTTCAGTCAGCAGTAACTCTCAACTTTTAGGCTGTAAATTTATTTAAGTTGACTATTGCAATTCAGTATTTAAGCATGCCTTTTTAAGTCTTTTGTCAGTTATAGTTATCGTCGTACTCTGGTGCTGTTCCAGAAGTGCTTCATCTTCAAGAAGATTCATAGGAACGATATGGAAGCAGTTACAACAGTTCCACATCAAGATGATGGCTATGCAAGGATTCCAGCTCATACTGCCAACTGACACAAAACAAGAAGCTGTCTTGCCCCTGGGACCCCTAGATCAGGCATCCAGAGATTTTTACTCCCTGACAGGCAGGGTCAATGCCCCTACCAGCCCTGAAGTAGCTACAGAAGATGGATTGTCCCCTCTCTGCTCCCCATAAGATTATGGTAGTAAAATCTCTGAGGGGGGAATGAGACAGGAGGAAAGGGGGCAGGACACACTCACTGAAGGAATGGCACGGCAACTGAGGACAGGACAAACTGGTTAGAACCAAGATGGCAGGAGATTTCGACTTCCGATAGACCTTGAGCCACATGGTGCACCCACAGGAGCCATGACAGTTCCAAGGCTGACCATAAAAGGTCAAAAAGTGGGCTGGGGGCCGATTCCTGGAAATATCTGCCCCTTCCCCAAAGTAGTTGGAATAATCCTCCAACTCATTAGCATATGAAGTTACTGAGCCCATAAAACCGAACAACTCCACACCCCATGGTTGCTCTCTCTCTCTTGCTTTCTGAGACAGACCGCAGCATTATGTCTACGGAGTGTGTGTCTATTTTTATTCTAAACTAACCACCCCTGGCGTCTCTCCCTCTCACCTTTTGAGATGGCCCACTTTCTGCTTATGGAGTATGTATCTCCTAAGCCAGTTTCCCTTCTGAGGTGTGTGTCTCTCTAAATAAACTTGCTTTCAATTTACTCAAAAAAAAAAAAGTCCTTTCAGAAGGAATGAAACTCAAGTATACATACATATGTACATATACACATGCATATACATATATACAGTGTATATATGTATACACACGTACATATATACACACAAAAACGTATATATTTTAAAAGTAGAAACATAGAAGTCTGAAAATAGGTAAAAAAATAAATTTTAAAAGTGCTATTTTCAATTCAATTCTCCACTTTAAAATGCTAACTAATGAACATTTTTATTTCTGTTAACTCATGAAAATGATTTTGACTTGTTAAATTTTTCACAATAATACTTTTAACTGATTTTGAGTTACTAAAATTATAGGGAGCTAGAAAATGCTGATTAGAATGGAAGTTTTGTTTTTCATCACATTTTTAAAATTTAGAATAATTCTCAGGAATCTCTAAAAGTATGTTTTAAAAGGATGAGGTACTCTTAAAATGCAATCAGGTCATAGGGAATCTTTGGAAGAATCCACTGTTTTATTTAAAGATGATGAAGAAGGCATATATGTGTAAGCAGCGTTGTGCAGGAGAAAGAATACTACCTTAGGAATAGATAAAAACAGGTTCTAATTCTTGCTATCATTACCTATACAGCCAAGGGAAACTCATACATTGTTTGGAATTTAATTTCTGTCACTAGTGTTATAAAGTGGGAATAAATTTTTTCCACAAACACATTCAATGGTTTTAAAGGAATAAAGATATTTCCTTATCTTTAAAATGGGATAAATAATATCAATACTTTACTGGGTTCTTTGCGTGTAGTGCTATATAAAAGTAGGGTGCAATTATAAGCAAATACTTTATCAAAAACTCACTCTTAGCTGGTAAAACCTGACTTTTCTTTCATCCTCAGGAGCAATGAATAAATTGGAAACAGCTAAGAAAAAGAAGCCATCCGTGGTTGACTTTTGAAAAGCAAACCTTATAGTACTAAAGATTAGCCTGACTCTCTACCTGATTTGTGAACAACTCATCTTCTAGGCAGTAATTCTCAGAAAGGAGGTCAAAGAGATGTTTGAAGAGTCCAGGGGTCTGGAAACTGAAGCAGCAGAGACACAAACAGTGCATTTATAGGGTCAGTGCCTCTAATTAGCACGGGCACAGAGTAGTCACAAGTAAGAAAGAGTCTTATTACAGCCTGTAACCCATGTGCCCTGGAAAAGGCTTAGGGAAAAAAAAAGGTACTTTCAGTGACAGTTAAGACAATTTCTTTTTAATGTGCTGCAAGGATTTTTTTCTAAATTGAAATTCCTGCCTGAGTTCAATATTGGTTAATAATATTTTATTGAAATTACCTATTTAATTTGAATGCTTATATTTGAAAGAGATGTGCACATATTCAATTCAATTAAAAAATATATCAGAGTTTCATAATATAGAGTGAAAAGTAAGTCTAAAATCAGTTTCTATAATTAAATTTCATATAGGAAAATGTTGAAGGGATGGCCTATCATTTAGTTCCAGGAATGAATTTATGAGTATATATATAAATCATACATAGATTATCTGTGTGTGTGTGTGTGTGTGTGTATGGTATGTGTGTGGTGTATGTGTTATACATATGACTATCTGTACATATACACATATATACGTATTTGTACAAGTATAACAACTGAATTTGTTCCTAGAAATTAACCAATTAATATGCCTACATTTATTTTTTTAAATATGCCTACATTTATTAAGTTTCAAAAGCCATTGATAAGAACAAATTCCTAGTTAAGTTTATCACTAATTAGCACTTTAAATAAAACCTGATGAATTCTGGACTGAAGTATTAAAAGGAATCTGGAGAATTTTGAGAGAAATAAATACAATATTTAAAAGATATACACATGATTAATAGAAAAGTAAAGAAAGAGAAATGAAGGTCAAGGAAGTAAGTGTGTTCAGAAGGTATTCAATGTTTATCTACATTGTGAATGAATTTTTTTTTATTTTTGAATTTTTTGACACAAGAAATATAAAATTATATAAAGAAATATAAAGAAAGAGATTCAACACTTTACTTTTGAATAAAAAGAATGAACAGTTACTTAGCTCTATTTGAGGTTTTTTCCATATGGAAGCAAAAAGCAATTAGAACTATATTTCTAAAAATGAAGATGTGATTTTCTTTGGGGGGAGGTAATCCTTCCTATCTATCTATCTATCTATCTATCTATCTATCTATCTATCTATCTATCTATCTATCTATCTATCTATTTATAGGTACTGGGCATTGAACCCAGGACCTTGTGTAGTATACTAAGGACAAACAATACTACTGAGCTATACCCTCCCCACAAGGTGTGACTTTCGATTCTCCTGCTCGAGTCCTTCACACTTCCATTCTTTAGCCCTACCTGCCCCTCTGCTTCTAAAGCTTTTTCCCACATTAAGCACGCATGAGTGCTCCACTCCACAAAAGATGGTCACTCCCTCTGTACACATGACGTATTCTCTCTCACTGTATTTGAAATTATTAATTCATACATGCTTGCACACCACTAAACTGAAGAAATTCTCAAATGCAGAAGTTGTGCCTTCCGTATGGTTTTAACCCCAAGCCTGACACATATGGGACATTCAAAAAAAAACAATTAACTGATTGATGAGTGACTGACTGATGGTGGACAGAAGTACCAACAACAAAGGGTTGGAGACGATAACCCTTCATCTTTTTGACCTGAACTTTTAGTAAAAAAATGTTTAAAAAAAAATACACTTTGGCATATTGACATTTTATCACTGTATTAACTCCTACATCCCTCTGTAAACACAATACACATGTGTGCATGCACACATGCATGCACAAATATTCCAAGTTAAAATATAAACTCTGTTAGTTTGAATTCCACGTATTTAAAATTTCATAATTTTTACAGGAGTAAAGCTGACAAATCTATTAATGACTGTGATTGATTTAAAATTTTTAAATGGGGGAAATAGAAGGTCTTCTTTCAAAGCACAAATCTATACTCTTTGTCAATGAGGAAGTGAGGCCATATAATCAGTAAGGTCCTTTGAATTCTCATTTTAAACAATTGTTTCCGTTAAGTCAAACTTCCATAAAACCAAACTTTCATTAAGATTGGATACATTCATATTTTACAAAGGAACAGTGTTTTAAAATGAAGTGAAAATTTTTTTCAAATAATAGCACAGTTGAATAAATATGAACTAATTCTCTAGATATTCTATAATAATTTTTTTTTGCTATTTTTAACTAATTGGAATAAATTACACCATATAAGTACCACTGGGAAAAAGTGGTAAAATGCACCTTCCTTCGTGCTAACAAAGGTCACCTGAGCTATTCCCGAAACTTAGAGTATCTAGACAACTTCCAGTACAGAAAGCAGAGTGCAAAGAAACTATTGGATAATTTTAGAGAACTGCAGTAGTTGGAGCAAACATGTAACAAAACAACAATCCTTTATCATCCAATGAGCCCACTGCTTTAAAAGCTCCCTGCTCTCCCTGAGAAGCACTCACAGTCATTAAAAAGCAGCCATGCCATGCCACAAGAGATAATGGGGAAAGGAATTTCCTGTCATAACGGGTGAGGTGAGGCAAAAAAACAACCAAATTGACACTGCTTTACAGAACAACAAAAACAAAACAGCCTTGTGTTTGTGTAAGGTCACACGTTCCCTGGATTTTCTCTGCTGCCCCAGTTTTACAATGGTGTTTAACTGCTAAGCATTTTGAAAAATGTCCTGGTATAGACAAAAAATATTTTCCGGGCATCCAGAAGTTTTTCAAAAATAGAAATTATACTTTTTCAAAAGCTCAATCTTCACCACGGTGATCTGGCATTTACTTGAGAATGAATCAAACCTAGTAGATTTTAAAAACTGTCTCCCTTCCCAGGATGCAGGACACAAAGTCCACAAATTGATACATGTGAATTAAAGCAACTGATGCCAATTTTCTGATTGTCGGTCCATCTCTTCCATCGCAAGACTAAAAAGCGCAAGATTGTTAAGACCTGAAAGGACTTACCAATCGAGTCCTGAAACGGAGTGTCTAGCCTTGTGATTTGCGGTCGTCAATCTGAGAAAAGACCTGCTGTCCTTGCGCTTTACTTACTCCAGTCCAGTCACCTCAGTTAACCTCCGGCTGGCATCTCACTTTGTAAAAACTGTTTACTTGATATGTAATTTACATACCATGGAGTTCACTCATTTAAAATGTACAATTCAATGGTTTTTTAGAAATTTTACAAAGTTGTGCAACCCTCTTCATAATCTAATTACATTTATACGGAATATTTTTGTCACCCCAAAAAGGCATCCCAAAGGAAGAACAGAAGAAAGAAGGGGGAAGAAAGAGGACAAGAGGGAGAGAAGGAAGGAGGAGAGGAGGAAAGCTGCACAGAAAGAATTTCATTTAAAAAAGTGAAAACACAATGCTTACAAAATTTTTAAAAAACTGGCAATAGACATTCAATAGAATTATCAAAGTATCTTTCCCACTTTGTTTTAGATGAGTACCTCTTTCATTCCTTTTTCATAATTAATATTATTAGTTATTAATTAGTCATGTGATGGGCAAAAGATTCCTGCAATAGGGCTTCATAAATCAGCAGTGTTTTTGAAACACAGCACTGGGGCACCTTGGTTTGGTTTGATCACTCTGCAAACCGTACAATTCACTTTTAACTGAGAGTGGCTGGACTCATTCCATGTTATCTTGGGGGAAATTCTGAAATAATTAAAGCATTTTGCTTTAATTCTCACTGCGTAACATTCAGTTTCAGGACTCAATAGGAATGTCCTTCCAGGTTTTAACAATCTTGTGCTTTTTTAGGCTCGTGATAAAAGAGATGGACTGGCAATCAGAAAACCGGCTTCAACTGCAGCTTTAATTCACCCCATTCAGATACTCCTTTTCTGAGGGCAAGTTCTAGGATCATCTGTTCTTTCTTTTCCAGTTGCAACCATCTTTTTTCTCTGACTTGTTTCACAATGACAAAGGATTTAGACAGACGTTAACATTTCATCCAAACTTACTTATCTTTGAAGTGTGCTAGGGCAGAAGAGTAAGTGTCACATTCTCCAGATTATCACGGGACTCTTCCAAAAGTCAACTCCCAGGAATCATCATTCAACTCTTTATTATCTGGGCTACATTCCACGAACAGATATATATATATGTATATATGTACGTATGTGTATATATATATATATATATATATATATATATATATATATATATATATATATGTATGTATGTATGAATATATGTATATAACCCTGCAGTCTTCTGAGATCAAGTTGCTTTAATCTTAGATGAAATAGATTCTATTAGAGATCATTCCAGCTAGCCCTGAGATACAGAAACCACAGTGGTCTTCATGCTGCAGTCTTTAAAAAAAAAATGTCCCCCAAATGTACCCTTAACTCTTGTCTGCCAAATACACAATTTCCCTAGATTTACTTCTATCAGAAGCTCCAATGGACTATATGGAGAAAATTCTCAGGATCATATTAATCTACAGCAAGAAATCAGTTATTTGCAAAGTCATTTAAGACTATGAAATGAAGCAAGTGAACTTTAAGTTCTTAAATATTGCTGAAAGTCATATTTAAACACTGCATTCCAACATCACAAGACTTATCCCACATGATAGCATATTTACTCTTGATATAATAATATTCCATAAAACCGAGAATTATAATTTGTTACAAAGAAGTTGTAAACACCACCTTTTCACTCTATTAGAATCCTGTTTTATAATTTTAAAACAGTCTTGCAAATTAATTCCACTTAAGAAATTATAAAGTACTCTAATTATATAAAGTTTATTTTTTGAAGAGACCAGAATTATTTCTGTCATTGTGCGATTAAGAAATTTACATATATTCAATAAAAGAAATTGAAATCATTTTCCTGTCACAAATATAATTTTAGGATAGAACAAAATTATAAGCCCCTGACATATTACAAAAACTGCTTTTAATGATTAATAGTGTCAAGTTCTCAGAGGAATTGCCAAGCCACTGACATATTTAGCCTTTCCAGCTTTAGCATTCTTTTGAACACCCTGGGAGGGCGAGCATCTTATCTGTCAAATCCTTCACTTAGTTTTTGCTAAATTAAGCTCTAAAAAATACACACATTATTTTTTTTTTCCAGTGAAGATTACTGAAGTGTTATGCTTTAGAATAAGTGCCTTACTGGCTAGAATCATATTAATAAGTCATAAAAATGATTTGTCAAATGGATACAGAGCTGTAGTTAATATTCCAATTAAAAATATATCTGTATAGCTTCTCTGTAAAGAAAATGACAGAATTTAGTAAAGTAGACATATGATAAAAACTGGTTACCAACTAGAAGCATATAAAAATCAATCAATAACTAAAAATATTTTCCTTATAAAACAATACTAACTTAAACTTATTTTACTATGTTAAAATAAATTTAGTGTTTAAAAAGCAAACTGAAATAGGAACATCTCTCAGCAAATGCAATAACCCACTAATATAATATAATTTAGCCCCCAAATAATTATTTTGACATTTAGTCATAATTAGTGCATAAGATAAAGGTATAGATTTTTTAATTATTCATTTCTTTTATTTACAGACAATGTCAGAGAATTTAAAAATCCAAAAGGTACATAAAAGGGATAAACTGATCTCTCAAGAAATAACCCCACTGTAATGGTTACCAGGGGAAAGGGAATTGAAAGGATAAATTTGGGAGTTTGAGATTTGCAAATGTTAACCACTATGTATAAAAATAGATAAAAAACAAATTTCTTCTGTATAGCACAGGAAACTATGTTCAATATCTTGTAATAACCTTTAATTAAAAAAAAGGATATGAACACAAATATATGTATATATATGCATGACTAGGACATTATGCTGTACACCAGAAATTGACATACGGTAACTGACTATACTTCGATAGAAAAATTAAAAAATTTTTAATTCCAAAAAAAAAAGAAATAACCCATCTTTAAAAGTAGTAACAAAGGTATCTTTCAATCATTCAGTCCCTTATTTAAACAATATTTACTGTGAATTTATATTGTGGGTGATATTTTAATGTGAATGAACAAGACAGAATTAACCTATGCCCAACGGAGCTTACACAGTATCAGGAAAGACAGAAGTTAGAGAAAAAAATAATTGCACACATCATGAGAAGTAAAAAAAGAGACATACAGGGTGCTATGCTGGCATATTGTAAGAAAACCTTAACTAGTGTAAAAAAAAACATCAAGTGGTCCTTTTCTGAGGGAGCAGTGTTTAAACTACAACTTGAAAGATGTGACGTTTACCAAGCGGAAGGAACATGGTGTGCAAAGATCTGAAGGTGTGAAAACCTGGCATTCAAAGAACTGAGAATAGGCCAGTAAGGATGAAGAGTGAAGAAAGGGGAAGAAATGACAACACATAGAGCTGAAGAGAAGATGAGACCAGGAAGAAACCTGTTGGGCACATTTAGCCTTGCAATAGGAAGCAACTGAAGTTGGCTGGAAGATATTAAATCTGCATGTAAATTTACAAATTAATATATGTATATTGTTGAAGTGAATACTAGAAGAGTTAAAAAGCTGTTACCGTAGCTCAGGCCAAAGATGATGGTAGAGAAACAAGGCTGTCTCTGAGAATGGAAGCAAGTGAATGCATTATATTTAAAAGATTTAACAGACAGGATTCGGTATCTGAAAGCAAGGGGGTGTGAGAAAGCAGAGCAATCACCGAATTAAGGCTTTAGCATCAGTTTAAGCTCAGTGGATCCGGAAGAGAGGACTAGTTCTAGGAAACAGATACAGTTCTTCCAGTCAAAGAAAAGCTTCCTGACCTGATTTGATACAGTTTCAGATTAACTGTTAAATCAAATTTGCTGTTTGATGAGCTCAAACCTTTTGTAAAAACTGAAAGATGATGGGAAAATCTATTCAAAGATTTCAAAGTGCAAGGTAAAAGCATGGTGCTTTGGCATTTAAACGAAGATTGGGTTAATCATTAGTAAAAACAAGGCACTGTTATAAAATATTTACTAAAGATGAAAAGGAATAACATAATATTTAATTGTGTTTTGCCAAATCTCCTGTCATTTTCTTATAAAATTGGATTACATAAATCCTGTTCCAATAATATGGAATCACTGCAGAGGAATGATAAATGATAATTAAGGTGAACTCTAAAAAGCACCAAAAAGCTGATTAAAAAATGAGCATAATTTGCTTATAAGGCTGACTGAAAATGTTGTTGTAACAATTTTTTAAGTATGAAATATTTAAACATAGCACCGGGAAGCTCTTAACTACAGTTTGTAATTGTTAGGTGGTTAAGAGAGAGTACATATTATCCTGAGACAAAAAAACAGAAACAAAATACCTCAGGAGGAACATGCTTCCTAGTATTGGAAAATTGGAGGAGAATCACTGACTCATGCAAATTAACATCCTGCACATAAATTGATGTTCTGTCTCAAATCCAGCAGCAATTCTATAGTTCAAGTCAGCAATCCTCTGACTTGGGTTGCCACAGAAAATGCATAAAAAATACTCTCATACATAGTTGCAGGCTAATTACCTGAAAACATCATCAGTGGCTACAGGCAGTAAGGTAGTCCTACCTTTGGTGTTGCCAACATTTGAACACATCTGGCTAATTCTATAAAAATAACAGAAACAGTTCAAAAAATGGAATCAATAAAACTCTTGTAGATACAGAAAGATTATGCTTAAGATACTGCTCTAGAGCAAATTCTCAGAGAGACCCCAAACTGTACCCTTAACATAAGTTTTCTGACAACATGAAGAGACCAGTCCATAATTTAGAACAGGTATAAACACGTGTGAAACTTTGAGGCATGCAGGTAGATGAAAGGGAGGAGGGACAGATAGTTAAATCCTCAGCTACAGTTAGAGGTGGAGTTTAACCTTCACACAGTCCATGCTTCTGAACACTGTTCATGGAGACCCCCCAAGGGGGCTTTCTGATTATGAATATATTCTTTTGTACCTGAATGGGAATTTCAAACTATAAAATAGCGGCACCGTCTGAAAGCTAACAACTTCTACATGTTGGTCAGATTTATCTGTAAGGCATTAGTTTGCAGTTATTTAATGACTTCATTACATTTTCCCATTATTATTCCATTAAAAAAAAAAACAAGCAAAAAGCTGAAAAGGCAGGTTCTATTTTTAAAGAAGTTCCTTAATTCAAGGCCATGGAAATTGAGAAAGAAGAGAATGCAGTGATGCTCTCACACTGGAAAGTCAGCCGCAGAAGGACAGAGATTTTGTCTATTTTGTTTCCTATCGAATCCGCAGTGCCTAGAAGAGTACCAGGCACGTGGTGTTTGTTCAATAAATACCTGGTGGAATGGAAGAGTCCATGAATAAACAAATACAATCTCAGATCATGACTAAGTAGCACAGGTCCATACTGAAACCAACAATTCCAACAACTTAAAGCACCTGCCTAGGAAGGCTAGAATAATGCCCTCAAATGCCCATAGCTACATTCTCACCCTTGTAGGCTTGAGGCCAGGAAAATCAAGACAAAGTATAAGAAGTAGCCAGATCTTGTACTGTACTCTTATGCAGCTGATATTATTTCTGAATATATCAGCAATATACATCTTTAATAACATTTATTAAGAAGTACTGTGAGCTGCTCAACAATGCTAATTATCACGGAAATGCAAATCAAAACTACAATGAGATACCACCTCATACCCATCAGAATGGCTGTCATCAAAAAGAACACAAATAACAAATGTTGGTGAGGATGTGGAGAAAAGGGAATCCTTGTACGCTGTTGGTGGGAATGTCAATTGGTGTAGGAACTGTGGAAAACAGTATGGAAGTTTCTTAAAAAATAAAAACAGAACTACCATACGATTCAGCAACTCCACTCCTAGATATATACCTCCCAATACCCAAAAACACTCATTCGAAAAGATACATGCACTCCAATGTTCATAGCAGCATTATTTACAATTGCCAAGATATGGAAGCAAATGAGGTGTCCATCAATAGATGAATGGATAAAGAAGATATGGTATATTTTATACATGATGGAATACTACTCAGCCATTAAAAGTGGAAGTTCGCCATTTGCAGCAGCATAGATGGACTTGGAGGGTATGACGCTAAGTGAAATAACTCAGGTTGAGAAAGGCAAATAATGTATGATATTACTTATGTGTCTAATATAAAAAACACAACAAACTAGTGAATATGAGAAAAATGAAGCAGGTTCACAAAGAACAAAGTAGTGGTTACCAGTGGGGAGAGCGAAGAGGGGAGGGGCAATACAGGGATAAGACATTAACAGATACAAACTATTAGGTATAAAATAAACTACAAGGATCTATTGTACAAACTGGGAAATATAGACAATATTTTATAATAACTATGATGGAGTATAACTTTTAAAAATTGTGGATCACTATATTGTACACCTGTAACTTACATAGTATTATTCATCAATTCTACCTTAATTTAAAAATGTTTTTTTAAAAAAGGAACACAAATGCAGAACTGAATACAACAGAAATGTTCACAAAGTTTTTAAAAAGTCTGAAAAAATGACCAATTTCAATCCGAATGGCCTGAGCTGAGCTGTGTCTTCAGTATTATGTTTGTTGAACATATTTGGGCAAGTCACTTAATCCTTCTAGATCTCAGTTTTCTCACCTGCATGATGAGAAGGATAAGTTTTCTTATGCAGAAGTTATTTTTAAGAAGCAAATGTTGGATACATATGAGAATACCAATTACTTCACTACCACAGACAAAGCAGGCACTAAGTAAGTGGAGTTTTAAAAATATATGCTAAGTAATATATATTACTGCCTTTATTTATGCATCATACCAAATCATACTGCTAGTTGCTGAACTAGCTTAATTCTGTTTTACTGAAAACACAGATGACCCAGCAATTTTGCAAGTTGGAAAAAAACAAAGGATTCCCAAAGATTCCAATTTTCCTTAGCATTATATTTATGGCTATCAGGGTTAGAGGAAAAAAATGCCCAACATCTTTTCCACACTAACTTAAGGAGTCTGTTTGCAATGAAATATTAAGAATATGATTGGAAGTCTGTTAGGCTTAGGAATAATAGGTTAATAAAGCTAGATAACATTATATCTAGGTTTGGCAACAGAAAGAAACAAGCCAGTGTTAAAAACCTAAAAATTTACAGTATAATCTTGGAATAAAAACAAGGAAAATACTTTGTTACTCTTTGGAAACTTCCAAAGTTCAGAAAATAGAAAAAAAAGATTCTTTATGCCCTAACACACAGATAGACACATGCACACATCTGGTTATTTCTAGAATAAAAATCCAGTCATTACAAAAGCCTGACAAACTCGAGTGCCATGTGCTGCTTTTTAAAGTGGGTTCAATTTATTCCCCAAATGAGGATTAGGATGGAGATGAAAAGGTGCTCTCTTTACTTCTTCACATTCAAATACTTTGTTTTTTATCAGAGTTTATTTTCTTCAGCATTGTTTATTCTGTCATTGAGAAGTGAGAATAAACAGTTCAAATTCTACACAAGCAAAAAAATTTTCTCCCTGCTATCAAGCTAGCTACACTTACCAGAAAACTCACTGAAACTCTGATTATGACACCATTTGAGACTGAAATATTTTCTATGGTTGTAGAGTTGAAATATTTGACCATGTTATAACATAAAAAATAGACATCATAGTGTAATTTTGGAAAGAATTATGCAAAACAAAACAATAAAAAAGGTAGCATTCTCAAAAAATAATTTTTGTTTTGAAACTATATAATGACCTTTGTCCTTCATCTTCATTCCTGATAATTAACACTATTTCTAACGTTGGAATATACACTGGAATTTCAGGTTGAAATATTTCTCATTTAAACTTTGGCCTAGTTGAAATGTTAAAGGAATATGATTTAAGTTTTTAATTCACTTGATTTCTGCTTTACTCTCTTCTGTTCAAAGAATATCTCTCCCATCCCTCTGCTATTATATATTAATTGGACTCTGCTTAACTTTATCAACTCTTGTTATCTTAGTGCTGTAAGCTGTCTTCAATGAGAGAGAAGGAATAAAGGGCAACTTTCGTAGCTGAGTTCCCTGATTTTCCTCATCATTGCTAATATCTGAGCACTTCACTTTCTTCCTAATCTAAACTTACATGCTCGCTACCCAGACCACAGAAGACAAACAGGGCTTCTGCAGGTTTGAATACTTGATTACTCCTTGGTTGTATCACAACTCGGCAACTTATCCTTCCCTGGATTCATGGCTTCTCCAGGAATCTGGAACCTGCCATTTCTGAGAATGGTGTATCCTTAGTGCCACCACAGCCCCCTCTGGTAAGGGTCCTCCTCAGTGCATATCTCAAGTTGTGGCTTCCTTCTCAAATCTGACACTGTAACCTTTTGTAGATTTCTCAAACTTTTTGATCTACTGAGGATTCTGACTTACTTTCCAATACCATTCTGAATTGAATCATATACTCTTATTTCCTGTTCCATCCAGGAATTTGAGGTTGTAAGCAGGGTATTACTGTGTGTGCTTGATTTATCATTAGAAATAAAAAATCTGTAATTTTCTTCTGGAAATAAAATTAAATATCTAGTATAAGTTTAAGTTATGAAAGGGGATTTCAAAAGCTCTTTCAATCTCATGACCCTGAAAACTTCTTGTTTGCACAAGTGTTATCTTAGGACACAGAACTATTGTTTTCATTTTCAAAATGATGTTTTCATCCTAATGGAGGTTTATCTTGGAATCTCTTTATACTAGAAAATGTATAAATAAAACTGTAAAACTGAATATGAGGTGAGAGAAGAGAAGAGTTAAGGGATCTGAAGTAAATGAAATACAGAAATGTGGGAGAAAATGAAATATGTAATGTGTCTAGAATAGAGAGATATGTCAGATCTGCCCACGAGAAGATGACAAGTGAAGACTGACAAGGTGTTTGATATTTTTGGATTAAAATGCTTTCTCTCATGTTAATATATGCCTTCTTCATGCAGCAGAGTATAGTTGGTGAAATAAAGACTACCTGGGTTTGAACCCCCATCTTTCCATGTGACCTTTGGCAAGTTTACTCTACCTCTTTCTGCCTGAGCTTTCTTATCTGTAAACTGAGTTTCCTATCTCCAAATATTCCAATGAGGATTAAATATGATCATTTGTATAGATAGCTTAAAACAGTGCCTGACACAAAACAATATGGAAGTGCTGTCAATTATAATTAATGGTATTAATGCTACTAAGAATGCCATGGAGATTTTTGATTCTCAAGAGTTTACAAAACTCCAAGAAAGAATGGGGGAAAATAAGCCTAAAAACTCCAAGCAGATAGATTTCTGAGTAGAATTTCAGGTTCATAGTCCTAATTAAGTCAAATTTTGCATAGGACAAATCACCTTAAAATATTCTTGTGATAGCCTAAATGGTATAAGGAATATAAACTTGCTTTGAGAAAATCAAAATCTCCATTTAAATGTAAGCATATTTTTTCTATTATAATTATTATTATCTATATTTTCTTATAAAAGAATTAATCAAGAAGTGTATTTCTAGTGTATCTATTACTAGGGTATATTTAAAGCTATTTTTAAAGAAAGAAGGTCTACTTACTTTATAGTCATCAGCAAGTAAAATGTTTGAACTTTGAACTGTCCTTAAACAGCAAAATATTTATACTTCCTCCCAGATCAGGGTTAGCAAATAATTTTATTGATGAATCAAAGTAAACAATGTTACTAAAGCAATTATCAAAATTTTGGGGGAAAAAAAACCTCTCACGGAAGTATCAAATTATTTTCCTAACTGCAAGTACTAGCCAGCATTCAGCTTTTTATAAACATTATTATGAGACATTAATTACATTGTGTTATCTCTTGGTAACTGCAAAAAAAGAACAGACTGTAAAGATGACGTGAGAGTTTCAATTACCTCATCATATCATCCAGTACATGTTAATGGAATAATTGTTTAATATTCCGAAACTGGGTGGAAAAAAACAGAAGAACATGCAAATATATTCTGTTCTCATAGCACGACCCTTGGATATGTAAAGTCGATTTAATATTAAAGCTCTAATTCTGCATTCCACAAATCTAAATACCACTTCAGTCTTAGAAAAATTACTAAAATCTTCACAGGAATGTTATGTCTAATCACCTTACATAAGGCAATCTGGCATCACTGATGACAAGTTACATAAAAGGATCAATTTCTGGGTTTTATGAAATTGCTCATTCACTGACATGGTTTTCAAAATCAAGATGCTTTCAATCTAAACTTATTTTCTACTTTATGTCCAAAAAGTAGAAGTTCTTTTTCCCCTAATTTATCCAATAGTTACTTAACCCAACAGAGGACGTAAAATCCATATCCCCATATATATTTCAAGGTATTTTATGAAATACTAGCTCAGGTGCGGGAATTCTTTATTCACTCACAACTCTTTTTCCTTCTAAGTCAAAAGATACCCAATCCTTGAAATCAATTACTTATTTTTAAAAGCACCATGCTATGAAAATCTTATTTCAGGCACATTTTATGTGCTAAAATTTACCCCCAAAATGCTTTTTATTCCTCTTTATAAAAGTAGTATATGCCCCTTGGATCCACTGTACTTTAAAAACATTAGATAGAATAAAATTAAAGTCACCTAGGAATAACCACTCCTTACATTTAGGTACATTTACTTTCAGTATTTAATATTAAATGTAGCCAGATACAGTGTTGAGATCTTACTGTAGATGAAGCGACGTGTCCCAGTTTTGCTCTTTTCACTTTGGTTCTTTTTGCATTTTATTTATTCCCTCAGTGGCACCCCACTACATTCAAGATAACGTCAAATTCCTCACCTGGTCCCTTAGCACCTGTCCCTTTAACCTCTTCACCGGTACCTCTTCTCTCCACCCTGCCCTGTGCGCTCTCTGCTGCTGCTGCACTGAACTGCTTTCTCAATGAACTGTGCTTCATCAAAGTGCCGGGAGGATCTGCTATACAACCCTTTCCTCCTGCTGATCATTCACCCTTAGTTTAGACATCTCCTTTAGGTAGCCTTCTCTAACATCCCCCAAGTTTAGGCTCAGGGACCTGGCTAGGGACACCAGCAGTATCATGTACCCTCCCTAGAGTGTGTTAAACACCATCGCCCCAAATCCATGCTCACTCAGAACCTCAGAAAATGATCTTATTTGGAAATACAATCTTTACAGATGTAATTAGTTCAGGATCTTGTGGTAAAACCATTTGGGATTTAGGATAGACCTTAAATCCAATGACTGGTATTTTTACAAGAGGAGGCGAGGACACACCCAGAGTTACACATGGAGCCAGAGCCTGGCATCAGGCTGCCACAAGCCAGGAAACACTATCAGCCACCAGAAGCTGGAAGAAACAAGGAAGGACCTTCCCCTGGAGTCTTTAGAGGGAACATGACCCTGCTGACTCCTAGATTTCAGACCTCTAGCCTCTAGAATTCTTGTTGCTTAAGGCCACCTAGTTGGTGGCTCTTTGTTACAATAACCCTAGGAAACTGAAACGCCTCCTGCTCTAGACTTGCTGCAATATACTGTTGTACGTATTTTAATTCTCACTAGACTATCAGCTCTATGCAAAGCCAGGATTAATTCTGTTGCTGATAATTTTATGTTCACTTCTCAGGGCAGTAATTGGCACATGACAGAGAATTAATAAACATACGTATAAAAGAAAAAACAAATTAGTTTTTCATATTAGTAGATATCTATTGAAACCTGAGTAACACCATTATTTAATCGATGTCAATTTTGCTGGAAAAATCTTTATTACCTGAGATTTTATTGCCATTAGAGTTTGATGGCTTTCGAATGACCTTTCTGAATGAAAGTTTTAGCAACATTGATTGTTTACGCTTGTCCACATTGATTCCCCATAATGGTCCCAAAACTTTGAAATTCTTTTGCGGAATCTACCCTCTCCACGTGCTGGCAGTCTCAGGAGAATGTTAATCAAGTGCTATGGTTCCTGGCAAAGAGTAAGTGATTCAAACCCAGCCACGCAGAGTCCCTCAGTGAATGTGGGAGGAAGAGCATTAAACCACATGATTGGTCCAGGTTTAGCTCCATGGCAGTACCCTTCAGAGTCTCTCCCCACTTCCTGCTTTCTAGATCCCTGTAAACACTCTGGCTCCTGTCTTTTCTGAGAACTGTTTCTCTGATGACCCTCTGATTCTTTGAGCTAACCCATATCCTTCCAGCAAAATGCCTTTTTTGCTTAAAGCACCCAGAACTAGTTTCTGTTACTTGCAACCTAAGAACAGTAATTGATATTAACTGATACTCTTCAAATGTAGATGTGACTACTACACAGTACAGATTGCTTGTCTAAATAGGTATTGATCATCATAGATAATCACTTGATCAAAAAGTTTTCAGTTTAGATTGTCAGGCTACCTAATTTGATGAACTACGCGATTCAAAACTCATGATTTACCAATTTCCTTCTCTGAGATATCCACTTCCATCTCTTCATTCATTGCACATAATTATGTAAATTCTATTCTTCTCCCTCATTTATTTCTGTCTTCAATGTAAAAATTATCCTTTTTAAAGATATTTTTATTTTTTTACCAAACTAATTTTTTCTCAATATAGATCATTCTCTAAAAGCAAAGCAAACCATTTTATAAAGAATGTTACCTCTAAAAACAGAAGGCTTTGACATAATAAATAATATCCTCATAGCATGAATAACTAGTTTACACTAAAAGGCCCACAGTTCACCACTTTGCAACATATAGACTAATATATTTGATGAAAAATCACTCTCCTAAGTTTCACTATTTCATTCAAATAGCAATTAATTTATGAAGAAACCATTCATTGCCATTACATATTACATAAATATACAAAACTTTTTTTTCTTTTAAATCTCATCATTAAATGAAAACTAATGTTAATATTGTATAGGTAAAGATCAATGTGACTATTATTAATTATTAGACTAGAAATAACAGTTTATACATACAGATATACTGAATGTAAATGGTAAATGTACAATCAAAAGTCAGTGAAAGCAAAATGGCTTTCTCCAATCTCTCCCAGGGCTTAAAGTTTATTTCCTTTTGTATTTAAACGCTGATCAAGCATAACACACCTTCTGAATAGGATTTGAATCCACTCTCCACTGAGGGATTTCCCTAGACTGTCTTCAGAGAAGAGTGCTATTAGTCTTACTTATTACAGCCGAAGAGGGCAGAAGAAATTATATTTCTAGATCCTATCTGCTACTTTCTTAACACTGCATCACATTTTTGTCATCTACTTACACTACTCATTATCTCGAACGACTGCATCAACTTCCTTACAATAGCCACCTAAAACACTGTCACGTCCGTGAGGATGTATTTTTTAATATACCTAGAAGTTTAAAACCACATGATAGCCACATTTGAATGCAAACTTCATTTAGGGTGTCAAAACTAAAACTGGTTTTTTTTTGCCACACTTTCTGCCTTCTACTTCTTTTGCATGTTTACACTGAATGTACAGTTGCCTTTATCCCCCCTAACACCACCCAGCCTTGCTCCATCATCAGTCCGTAATTTCCCTTTTGCTTTCATTTGTTTCCTTCTTAGGCTAGTGTGTGAGTTTAGCCATTTTATTGATGTTTTAGGCTCTTCTCCTCTCTTCATCCTTCATCTCTTTCATCTTTGACATTAATTTACAATGGATGAAAACCTATTCTGTGCTGGCCATTATATTAGACATTCTGCTAGGCGCTTTGGATATAAAAACAAGCACCTATCTGCTTACTGGAAAAAGAGAATCTCAGACAAAGACCAGCAAAAATGAAAGAACACAATATTATCTGGAAATTTTTATCTACAATTATGGATCTGTATTAAGGAATGATTAAAAACAAAGTTCAGATTTTAGGAAGTTGAGAGCCAGATCATAAGGGTCTTCTTTTTCCTGAGAATATTAATAGTGAAGGAAATCACATAATCCCACTTTGCTTTCCAAACCACTTTGCAGGGAAAGGTTTAAAGGGGAAAAGCTCTGAAACAGATTGACCATGTAGAGGCTATACTGCTACTTCTAGAAAGAGATCGTGGACGCCTGCAAAGAGTAGGAGAGAGATTGAAGAGAAAGATTGATGAAAAATTTAAGGAACAGAATGAAAAAGACTGGTTAATCAATTAAAGGCTATTAGTATGAAGAAAAAAGTAGAAATTCAAATTAACTCTTAAGTTTTCCAACTTGACTATTCAAATGAATAGTAATTCTAATCAGATAGGTAGAAAACAGGAAGAAAGATCAGGAATTTTAAGAATGTAAGATAATGATTCTAATCTCTGGCCTGTGGCATTTGATCCATCTACACAGATATGTGAAACAGACAACAAACAAATGGAGAGTCTGATGGGACAGACAGGCTCTCAGATGGCTTCCAGTGACCTCTTCCAGTGATTCAGGCCCTTTTGTGATCCTCTGCCCTTGAATGTGGGCTGGACCTATGACTCACTTCTGAAATACAGAAAACTGCACAAGGGGTGGCGTATTAATTTACTGTGGCTTCCATAACAAACTACCACAAACTGAGTGACTTAAAACAACAGAAATTTATTCTTTCGTAGTTCTGGAGGCCAGAAATCTGAAATCAAGGTGTTAGAAAGACTACTCTTGCTGCAAAGGCTCTAAAGGAGATTTTGTTCTTGCCTCTTCTGGCTTCTGGTGGCTCCAGGTGACTCCTGACTTGTGGTTGCATCACACCAGTCCTTGCCTCTGTCTTCACAGTGTCTTCTCCTTTGTGTGTGCCTCATAAGAACACGTGTTACTGGATTTAGGGTTCATCTAGTTAATCTGGCATGTTTGTACTCAAGATCCTCTGTTTAACGACATCTGCAAAGACTCTTTTTCCAAATAATGTCACATTCACAAGTAACACGAGTTAGGACTTGAACATATCTTTTTGGAGGCCATCATTCAATTCACCACAGCTGGGATTGTGAGAGCAGGCAGAAAGCTAGGTATGAGCAGGGGAAGAGGGGCACAGGCCAAATGGCAGGAAACCATACATCTTGTAAACAACGGGGGGTCCTTGAGCAGAAAGAGAAAAGCAGGAACCACCAGACTGGTAAGAAACCAGACATTTTTGAGGTGACAAGTGTCCTGGAAGCAGACAAACGAAGGTGGGAAGAGGCAGGAATCTCCAGTGTCCAAATGTAACCTTTGCCTCATTATGCCCTCATTTCAATAAAATTAGCCTTGCAGATGAGAAGTACCCATCATGCACCAACCCCATGACACTTCCGATCCAGACTACATAAGGACAAAAATCTCTCCTGCCCTCAGGAAGGTGGAGCTGGGAAGAAAATCAAGGAATATGACCCCAAACCTCTCCCTCTTTAAAGAATATTCCAGCCATTCATTTTTACACCCTATATAACCAACTTGCCAAAGAAACTCAGTACAGCTGCTCAGCTGGGTCTGCCCACTCTCCCTTTGAGAGCATAGTATAGCTTAATAAATCCTCGCTTTACTTTCTTGACCTCCATATCACACCTCTGAATTCTTTCTGTGATAAGACAAGAACCTGCTCTCCTGGTAACAGCATGATACTTCCTAGGTGTGGTTATACAGGAATGTGGTATCCATCACAGGTGCTCACTTTTGCTCTCTCTTGCCCCAGGAAGCTAGCTTCCATATCATGAGGCAGCCCTACAGAGAGAGGCCCTCCATGGTTGAGTTTGGAGGTGGACCCCTCAGCCCCAGCTGAGCTCTGTAATGATTGTAGCTGCAGTGGACAGCTTGACTGCAACATCAAGAGACACCTAGAGCCAGAGGCATCAGCTAAGCTGTGCCTAGATTTATAGCCCACAGAAAACTGTAAGATAATACGTAAGCACTGTTTTCAGCTGCTAAGTTTTAAAGTAATTTATCATACGGCAATAGAAAACCAATATGGAGCTCACGAAAACATCTAGGCTAGGTCAGCCATGATTAAGACAAGCCATGGAAATGGACTCAATTTTGCATTTAAGAAATATTTATGGAGTGCCTGTAAAAACAACACTGTGGTGAGTTTTATTTAGATTTGAATTTATATCTCTAATGATAAATGACAACCCGATCCTCAAAAATCTTAGTCTCAGGAAATGACAGATAAAATCAGGATGCCTGGTATGAGTGAGGAATGTAAATGGTGTTAAGGAACAAAGCATATAGAAGAAAGATCTGGTCCAGGTTCCAAAAGTTTGGAAGGACTTCCTGGAGAAGCTGAATTCTTAACTTCTGCAAACTCACCTACTTATATCTGTGTATTAACAAAGTTCCCTTTCCTTTCAACAATGTAAAATTTAAGGCACCTCTAAGTGGTAAGGACAATTTTCCTGTCCATTACACTAAGATTCCTATAATAAATTTATCTAAGCTCTTAGGGCAAGAACATATATCCACTTTTGTGACTGCTAGAAAGGCTAAAGCTAAATTATTACATACAGTGGCTATAAATCAAATCAGGTCTTTACTTCATACTTCAAGTGTTTTGTTTGATGTAACTTATTTTTACTCTTTTTACTCCAAGTACTCTTCACTTGTATTTGGATTTTTCATAGTAAATAAATGAATCCTCAATTACATAAGTAATTGCAATGAAATTTAAAAATGCTGTGAGTGCACCAGCAAAGGTATGAGCAAAACACAGTGAGAGAGCAGGGCGGAAAAATCCTCAGTGTTCAAAATCAAACCTATTATTTCATCAACACAAAAATCCCACTTTTCCTGTTTTTCCCTCATATCTGTTAATGCCATCAACGTGCCCCTCTTGCCTAAAAGAAAAGACCGTCTCCTCAACCTTCCACCACTTCTACCACTGCCTCGTTTTTATTTACACTACTTTCACCCTAGATAAAGTTTCATTACTTCTTGTTTGAATTCTTGCAAGGTTTGGAAACACTGCTTCTAGGGTAATGTTGATCAGACTTGATGTCTTTGGGAAAACTGTATCAGTTGATAATCCCATAACTGCATCTCAATATAATTAGTTACCATTTAGTCTTACCTTGAATATGACTCAACTGTTACACTGTCATGGTGTATTATATTCATTTGTTTGCCATGCATGTCTCATCCATTACATTATAAGCACCTCAAGAGTGAAGATTATGTCTTTATCTTTTTCTCTACAGTTCCTACTGTAGTGCCTGGCAAATAAAGTGTTTCCAGATGCCAATGAAAATGAAACAGAAAGGCCTACAGATTATTCTCACTCCCTTTGGATTTGCTCTCTCTTCAATAGTCTAACACACATTTCACTGCTAGATTAAGCTTCCTAGAATACCACACAGATCATCTGACCCCCCTGCAACCATCTCTCATCATTTGATGATGAAATATAAATGCCTAAGTATAGGGATCCAAATCCCAGAACGTATTTCCCATGACTCTGCTAAATCTACCCTATTATTCCCATATCCTGAATATCTGCTAGCTCTCTCAGCTCTGTATCTTTGCTCCAACTTGGCCCTCCATTTAAATATTAGCCTGCCAAGTTCTTCCTTCCCTGAAAAGCACAACTCATCTTGTCTCTTGTTTGTGAAGGGTTCGATTCCCAAGCTACAGTATTATCATCAATAACTGCCCTTTCCTTTTACTTTTTCTTGCCACTTAATACATCCTACCTGTACCTATGGAACTGAAATATGTTTCTTATCTTGCCATAATTTATTCACAATTAGAAGAAGCAAGCAACTAGCAACTCTTTTTGTGCCTTCCTGTACCTAATGTCTACCATCACCACCATCATTGCTCAAATAATCATAGTGCTTGGGCTTAGTGCAATCATAAGTTTTCAATAAATGTTAATTGAATAAATGTATACTTGCTGTCATCTATAAACAATGTATGTTTAGACAGTGGAAAAGATTATATATATATAATATTTACTCTTTTTCTAGACTTGGTTGTGTAAGGGATATATTGGCTGAATACATGTGAGGAAAGGATGCTATAGCTTGCAACCAAAATTTGGAATGTTGTCTTAGCTTTGCATTTTTGATTCAATACAAAGTAGGTTTTGTTACAAAAATTCTTTGAGTAAAAAAATATAAGTTGATGGGTCAAAAAATCTTTTCCAAAATGGCTACTGAAAACTGTAACACATCACTACCTCCTGGAGGTAAATTCAGCAATAAAAGCCTTTAAAACACCACAGCTAATTTTAGTAACTCTACTAATGCAAAATGAGCAATGTATATATCACTTTATCTATAAGGACATTCTCTGAATAATAAACCCAATCTAAAAAATATTTTTAAATAGTGTATGATTATATTAACAGATACAATGAAAAATTCTGAATCATTAATTCATATTCTCAAATAGAACAAAACAGATTTGCTACAAAAATAATAAAAAATTAAACAACAAATATGTATTAGCCCAACCAACAAAACAAGAAACAAATGATACAGAACAAAGTAACAAGTTATTTTTAGAAAATAGACTTATTCATAATTTCAATTTTATTTTGCTTTTATGTATTTTACCATTTTCTATAATAAAAGTATTTTTTTTTTAATATCTGGTACAAAATAAAAACATCTTTATAGTTTCAAATCTTTTTTTGAAATGATGTTAAGTACATAAACAATCACTTATTCTTACCTGGGTAGGTATGTTCAAATATAGTTGAAAGAATACACAGACATCTGACTTTGGAAGGTTTCAATTACCAACACTACCCATCCGAATTCTCCTTCAATTGCTTCCTCTCTTGTGTATATCAGATGGACTCACATATAACTAAAAATAAAATTAAAATTGTACTCAGTATAATTAATCAATTATTATATTTATGTGCATTTAAATTTAGATATTGCAATGTATATTGTAAAATTTTAATCATATTTCTTGTGAAAGTTCAAGAAAGTTACCCAATAATAGGAAAACAATAGTAAGGCATGTATTTGTTTTGAAGAGACAGAGTAACAGATTACTAGTTAAGGGCAAATAATAAGGTTGCTAGATAATAAATCAAATGTTTTTTAAAAATTGGAGTATAGTATAAATTAAATGTTTTAAATGGATATGCTACCACTGAAACACAGTGATGATTGGTCAACAATATACCTCCTCCTCCCTTGGGCTTTACAACTAGGCCCAGCCGTCTCCTTCACTTATTAGCTAAACAGACTAACCAAGCGCATACTCAGTCCCTGATGGAGAAGGTGAAACAGAATTTTAGACCTCACTGATCTATGTTAACTTTCATTCCACCTCATTTGCTATGGAGAAGCATTTAGGTAGCTTATCCTTGTATTCATTCTCATGCTATAACTAGAACAGACATAGCAGCTAGTTAAGGTTTCCACATTTTTATTCCAATAGGCAAAAGGAAGAAGTCCTTCCAGATGCAACAGTGCAAATTATGTCCTCCTTTAATCCCATCATTTCACATGTATCTACAACAGAAATTCAAATAGTGGCAAAAAAAAAAAAAATTCACAGTATAGTATCTCTTCCTGCCAAAACAGCAAAGTAGCTTTCTTCTTTTGAGGGGGAGGGGAGTACTTATACAAAAACAATCTAACTCTTTCATTCTGCCTCCCTCCATAACTTTGATACAGACCACTGGTAATTTGACTTTCTCAAATTATAGACTAAAGATGGATCTCAAACATTTTCTGTCTCTTTGTTTCTGAGCGATCTGAATATTCTGAAACGATCCTTTCCCAACTTACGCACAGTTTTCTTTCGAAGCCTGTTTATCTATTTGTTCACTCTATTGTTTTTAATTTTCTAATATAACTTTAGAAATAAAGACAGAAGGGATCTTCATTTAGAAGGCCCCAGAGACCAACTCTGGAGTAATAATTGAAGTAAAAAAGCAAGGGAGAGGCTAAGGGTTACAGGCAGCTCATCGACAGTATTTAGCAGAGAAGGCAACAATTATAAAATCTGAATTGAAACATGAGCAGGGTATATTTTAAGGCCATTTATAGATTTTTATAATTTTAGTGAAAAAAACTTCATTTTCCCAATGATGCTATTATTTATTAAATTAGATCCATGCACATATTTATTAAATCTCTAAGCATTTGCTGAATCTTAGGGTATATAAATGATATAGTTCATTTTATCTTTCCTCAAAATGTAAAGGCTGCATCATCACTTACTTCCAGCTTTAGAAATAGATCTGTTTATCTTGGACAGGAAATTTCAAACATGATACAGCTAAAAGGTAATCGTGGAACTATGTCATGATTTCCAAAGTGATTATTAACCAGAGCATTTTTTTTTCTTTTTTTGTCTCTCTTGGGGAGAAGGGAGAAAAGAGGAGACAAAATTAGTTCTTTTGTAGGATAATGGTTATTTCCTTATTTATTTTGTGCAAATCTTGGTCTAATGGAATGCAATAAGAAAGAAATCACCCAAGATAACATAAGTGACTTTGTTTATAAAAACAAAACACTGTTAAAAAATCCTGCTCCAAAATAGGATAGCAGAGTAAATATTTTCCTTAAAATGGTTAATTCAATTTATCCCCACAGCTTTTATTTCTATCTCAAACTGACTGAAATCCACTCTTACTGTGGAAGATACAATGTTTTATGCAATGTGACAGAATAAAGAAGAGCACAAAAACACCCACATCAAAACACAAGAATGAACTTGTGCCTACTTCTGTCTTTCTTCTTGCAGGAAAATGACATATACTCTGAAGTGAATCTATTAGATTCCAGTCTGATATGATTAGATTTGTTCATATACAGAACATTTTAAATATTCTTTCAAAAAAAGAGATGTGCTTAGGAGCTGCCCTTTTGAACATTTTAATTTTAAAATATAAAATCTTATTTTCCAACTTGAATAATTCTTAAATTTTTAGTGTGAACATAATACACTCAATTTTATACTGTTTTGCCACCATTTATTACATATTATGAAATTTGAAGATGTACATGAAATTAAGTGAAGGCAACCATTTCTTTATCAAAACTTTTATTTTTCCCAACAGTATTAGTGTAAGAAAAACATTATTAATACTGCAATGACTAGATTCTTCAATTTGTTAATTCAACACTTATATCTTTAAATATTCCATACATAATAAAACCAACCTAAACAAACAAACCAGGTTAAAAGTTATTTTAACTTTTCATCAAATGATATAGAGATCACCATTATCATGATTTTAAAACTTTTTCAAAATCATTTTACTACTTATTTTTCTTTTTATTGTTAGCTCCAAGAATTTAGCAATATTTCAAACTAATTTGCAAAATGTAAAAACATTTTTCCTGGATATTCATTTCTTATTTCCTATTACAGGTATCTTAATTTAAAATATACAAAATCAGATCTTTGGCCCGTGATTTTCTTTTTTTCTGTTTCTCTCTTTGTCCTGTGATTTTAATTAAGTAAATAGTACAATTCTCATTCCAATTGCTTAAGCCAGAAATTTGTCATTATTAATCTCTTTTAGTTCCCTTACAATCTACATGCAGTTAAATCAAAACAAATTCAGTTCAGCTTAATACAGAAGACTCCACTTTGTTACCTCTCCCAGTTTACATCCTCACCAACCCATCAGTAGTCAGCCATGATTTCTCTCACCAGTAATCTAGCATATAACCCTCTGGACAAAGTCCATATGACTTAGTATGCCTTAGCATCTTAGTCCAAATGCCTTAGCATCTTTCCTTAATGATGTCTTCTCAAATGTTTTCATCCTAATGCTCTAGGCAAAAAGTGCAAACATGGTGACTTCAGATGACTGACATAAGTGACTTGGGGCAATCATTTCCTTCCCTTTCCCTTCTAGTCTTCTCACTGAGGCAGTGGTGTACATACAGTCCTAACAACACCCCTATGCTCTAAGGAAAGTAAAATTAATATAGTTCATTAAACAAATATTCATAGAACACCTACTGAAAGCCCAACTGTATTAGTCATTAGGGAGAGGAGAATCAGTCTATCCCTTCTTTGTATGTGTCAGACTGATAAGGACTACGTTAATGGCAAGGTGAGGTGCTGCAGAAAGACAAAGAAGGTTCGGGAAAGTCTTTCTTAAAAAGATGGAACCTCTGAACTATCAGTTTAGAAACTGTCCAATGAAGAAATTGGTAAAGACCACAGCTGGCAGAGGGAACATCGTATGCAAAGGCACAGGAATAAGAAAGAACATGCCACCTTAAGGACAGGTGAACTGTCAGGGATATAAGATTTGAAAACAGAATGCTTATGGAACTATTTTATAAGAAATTTTTGCAATAAAGTAAGGCCATATCAAGAAGCCTCCTGAATGCCATGCTATGAAATTTGGACTTTACCCTAAAGGTGATTTGAATACAGTAAAACAGGGAAGTGATGCAAGAAGGTGTATTTTTAGAAAGATCATGCAGCAAATGTGGTTCTGAAGAGACCATGAGACAGAGAAAGTGAAATAAGTTTCTTCTTAGAAATCTGTGTATATCTGCTAAATGGTAAGGCAAAATAGAAATAGACTCAGGGCACTGCATTCATATTCGTAAAATGTAAGACTGCAGTGGTGCTTGGGATTCAATTTATATAGGAAAAGAGCAAGACCAAGGCAACCCTGATCCAGGCTTTCGAATGCTCAGAGATGTCAGTCTGGACCAAGAATTGACTGTTACTGTTCTACATGCATTTTAAGTTCTCTACCCTCAGTAGTCATTATGGTAAAGAAAAAAGTGATAGAGGATGAGACATGACAAACTATTTCAGAATTAATACCAATTTTAAATTTACCAATTTAAAAACAAATTAAAGCTAGTTCTTTCCTCTACATTGACACGAAACTTTTAGCAGTGCTTTCAAGCTGTCACCAGCAGGAAATTTTCCTAATTAGAAGAAGTAGGAGAACAATTATCAAGTCATTCAGTCGTTCTGCTACAGTGGAAAACACAAGCCACTTTCTCTGAAACTTTTGGTTATTATATTTTTCAGCCTAAACAGATTAAGGGAGAGTCTTTGTTCTTTTTAACATTAACTCTTCACAAATTCTCACCTCTCAAATATCAAGAGCCTTTTATGGAAAACACAGTCTAGGCATTGAGATGGATTCAAAGAAGTGACAACTGGCCACAGGTTAAAATTTTACTTGAGTTAATGCATGTCAGAGTGAAATTCATACTTTTTAACTTTTAGTAACTTTTTAATGCAATGGGAATTTGAAGCGGAAAATAAATCTGACTAGGGGAAGGAATGAAAATCTTAGCAATGTTTGGAGAAAAGAGGGGGAACAAAGGAAAAGAAAGCGAGAAACCCAGAGCAAAAACAAGAGTGAGAGCTAAGGAAGAAAGAGCATTTCTCCCTCAATCAGTAATGAGAAGTTCTGGGATTTACTCTCATTGGCCAAAAAAGTGACACACACACATCCCTAACCAATCACTGGAGACACAGAATCACTGATAGGCCAATCAGGGTGCATCACTGGAGATAGAGCCATGGTCAGTTCTCCTAAATCACATGGCTACTACACAAGATGAAAGATGAGTTCCACCAATGAAAAGCTGGCCTATAACAAACACCACAGGGAAATTAAAAAATAGACATTAACGATATATCATGTAAGTGTAGAAAGAAATGAGATAACCCATAGACAGTATGTGGTCTAGCACATTAAAAAAAAGTACTTAGTAATTCAAGACAATTATTATTACTTATGATGGACTGTTTAAAAGTTCCACACTTTCATATTATAAAAAGAACTATAATACATATCTTCATACATAAATACATGTGCTCATCTCAAGTTATCTTTTATTATGGCTTCCTAGAAGTAAAATCACGAGGTTAAAAAAAGTGTTCGATCTTTGAAGTATTTTCTTACATACCACCAAGAAAGAAACACCAACACAGACTTCCACCACAGCAGATGATAATGCTGATGTCAGACCACCTTCCCAGCAATGATCTTTTTACTAATCTTTTGACAAGTTGTCGAAAAATTGTCTCTTTTTCTGAAACTTCTTTAACTGCAAGTGAAGTACAACTTTAATGTGTTTAAAAACTTAATTTGTAATTTTTCCTTTTGGTGTGCTTTTTTATTTTTATGATATTTTATTTATTTATTTTTTGGGGGAGATTTTGATGCAAACATTAAGTCTCAGGATCTCTGAACTTTATATTCCCTCTGCCTTTATTGCTCATCTCTCCAATAACTATATTCATTCCCTCAACTCCTCCTTTAAATTAGGAAAGATTGGTCTATGTTTTAGAGTTTCCCTTAATGTCAGTTACATATGTTATACACAAAATAACATAAGTTGCTAATCCTTACATTAAGACCTTAGCTATGAATTGACACAAATGTATGAAAGCAATTAAGTCGTTATCAATAGGATTGAAGAATTTTTTTTAAATTAATGGTTAAAATTTTATTTGTCTAATATAGTTTATAGATTTAATTAGGTTTAATTTGGGGAATTAGTCCTCTTATTTCGTTTATCTCCTAAAACTAGGACTATTTCTAAAACACTGCAAATATAGATTTCAGCACCAAATCATTTAGAAACAGATTTTTTTCCAAATACTCTCCATATTTTAAGCACCTCCTTTCTTTTCTTCATTCCTTCTTTTCTCCTTGCTTCCTTATTTTTTCACTTTTCTTCCCTCACTTCTATCAGAAAATAAAAATTATGAGTGACTATCTGCACTATAGTATTTCAATACATTAAAAACATATTCAAGTAATTAAAAAAAGATGACACCTATACTAAAAGCCACTTTTAATTTTTAAAAGACTTTATATTACTACTAAAAACTGTAAAACTGTGTAGATATATTTCAGGGTGTATGGAAATACAGCATTTATTCAATACAGGCTTTTATTAAACACTTTTTTTAAGTAGTCCCACAATAGAGTCTATTGAAATGAAAGGAATCAAGAAACTGTGGTTGATTCCTTAATGAAAAATTGGACCAGAAAGCATTCATTAACTTGGATTACATAAAAAGTCATTAGTTTAATTTTTCCAGCCCTGTGGAGTTTAATTTTATTCATGTTAATATCCATGAAATGCATAATGTATTTAAAGACAAATTTCAGGGAGCTATAATACAGTATTCCAATTTCCCACAGCTAAGGCAGGGGGTGCAGAGAAGAGTTTTACTAATCCTTGTCTCTATTCTAAATTAACTGCAATATCTCTGTAACTGGATATAATTAACTTAAATTATACAAACACTGTTCAATAAAATCTGCAGTACTTTCTATATCAATATAATTCAGCACAAAAGCATATAAATGTATCTATTGTTAGCAAAATAATTATTATTTTACAGATGAGAAAGCCTCAGAAGTGCTATGATCACAAGTATCTTGTGTGATGACTGGTTATGTTCCAAGGCCTTTCTTGAGCAATCAAGCATTTTCAGTACTGAGGTTTTGCAATCATTCTTTGTGTGCTCCACTACCAAATATCAGTATACCATTTTAAACTGCTGCTCTTTTGCTCAGTGGGATTTCCACATAATGATACACATTTCACTATTCATTTAATCTAGTATATACATACATTGTGCTTTCCTGCCGTTACCACTACCACCTCTCACCAAAACCAAAACCAAACCCAAACAAAACACATTCTCATAATAGCACCCTGGGTTTCCTTTGCAGACCTACACTTCTTTCCTCTTTCTTGGTAGTTATGTTTGGCTGAGGGTGACTCTAGGTCTAGAACTGGCCAATGAACGCACCATAACTGTAGCTGTAATTATTCATTCAGAAATGGAAATGTGGACTAAGGTAAAACAAAGAAAATCAAATCAGAACCCTTTCCTAAAACTACTTAGAAAGAAGCAGTCCCTATCCACTTGAGTTGACTAACTGGAGGATTGAAAGCCTGGTGGCTCTTTTGTCCTTGGGTTTCCTGCCTTAAAATGAGTCCAACTCAGTGGAAAACAGAGCTCTGAGAGAAAAATAAATATCCGAGTGCCTGGATTCAGCCGTGTCCAAAACATCACTAGAGAACTTTCAATTATGATAACCAATATATATTTTGTTTTACTTAACTGAGTTTCAACTGCTTTTCTGTCAAGTACAACCAAATAGCCACTCTTGAATCTGTTATTTACTAATGTGTAAGACACATTTTATTGAATTTGCATGTGACTCTCCCTAAATGGAGCTAACAGTAGGAAATAATAATGGGCCAAAATGATTGACTGAAACAATACTCAAATACTGAAAACAATAAAAACTTTCCACAAAATTGTTATTCAGCAACTCTTTTGGTGTTTGGAAGGTACCTGTTGTTGTTGGAAGCTGAAAAGGGACATGATGTGCCTTCAGTAGATTTTTCAGAATTAAGGGGGCAGAACTTATGCACTTTAAAAATGTCTGTTTTTTTCTTAGGAAATCATACAATACAGTCTTTCATCAGTTTTAGGTTGGAATATTACATTAATCACATTGTCACTTCTGTTGAAGAGAATATAAATGTGATCAACTTAAACAACTGCAAATAAACAGATTCAGGATTGATATGAACAACTTAATAAGTCTGATAGGTGATAAGAGATGTGGAGCTTTGCTAATTAGAAAAAAAACACAAGATGAATGATATCTATTCGTTCTTGCTGAATTAATATTATGTCTTACATGAATGCAAATAAAAAATTGATTGGAGGCCAAATAAAATTATTCTAGCCTGATTATACTCTAAGAAGGTACTTTCTTATTTCTTTGAAGCTTTTCAGAAAGACAATAGCCAAGTAAATCTTTTGTGCCTAACTGGTCATAGGAGTTCCGAAAGCAAACATCTGCTTTGACACCTGGACTTTCACTGTCTGATAAGGATTTGATATCTACTACGTGGTATCTGAATGACCTATAAAAAAAAAAAAAAAAAGACTTGAACTATCAGTGTTTACAGAACTGGAAAAATAAACTTCATTTTATAAGAGACCTAAGGATATATGAGATACCTGGGTCTACTATGACTTCACAATTTCATTTTTAAGACTGGGTGTGCAAAATAGCATAAGGCACCAAAAAGTTCTCTCCAAATATCAGCTATAAGAAAAGTTTAGCTTACTGAAGCTCATTTTTCTTCTTCACTGTTCCTTGCTTTAAAAAAAAAAAAGACCATTTTCCTTTTTCTTAAATAGGTTCGAATATAGTATACTATCTAAATATGCATAAATACACACTGCTCCCCAAAGTCCCGTGATCCTTCTCTAGAATTTTTCCTCCAGTTTACCCCCGCTCTTTTAGACCTTAGCCCCATCTCAAACAGAATTCAATAAACTATCATCACTAAGGAAAGAGGTCATGGACTATAAATATATACCTGAATCATACCTTCCCCTGATCCCAAAGGACAGAGACCATGCTAAAAAATAAATATACAAAATACAATAAACACGCATTATATTTACCCAAGCTATAAATGTCTTTCTCTTCAGCCTTCTCTGTCACACATTTTTCTCACTGGAAAGGAGATATTTCTATCTTGACAAAAGATGAAAAATATCTCTAACTGTTTCAGTTATTCTTCAGTTACTCTGTGATAAATGAAGAGAGTTTCCAAAGGAGATTGCAATCATCTCATCTGAGCCTAATCTCCTGAGACACAGGGTCCCAGAACCCAGTGATATGATTTTTGCGTAGATGCAGCAAGCCTCTTCTTGGTTCACAGATTTATTAGAATAGTAAAAGATGTGGAAATGTCAACATAATTAGGTCAAGTCTAATTTTATTTGACAATTAGATATTTTATACGTGAGTTAGGTCAAAGTCACCTATACAGCACTTGTAACAAGATGCCTGTAACATCTATCCTCCCTCTTTCCTTGGGTATTTCCAAAGGAGTGATGTGTGGAGGTGTACTATACAAATAGGAGATCATGTTACTAGCCAAAAAAAGATGCATTCCAGGAACATTTAAGACTTGTACTGAAAAGGTAAAATTTACAACCAAATTTCCCTTTTCCAACAAGTGATGTCAGAGTCCACACATGCATGTAAACTTTTTGCAAAGACATGTCATTTAGAATTCAACAGTGAGCCACAGAAAAAAGAATATCATGTAATCCTAACTATGTCTAATTTCCAAGCTGTGAGCAGTTAAAAGAAGTAAATGATTAAAGAGCGGTCTTTGTAATGCTCTGACCCTATTAAGGGGAAAGCACTAGTATCAGCTATAGCAGGCAACCCTTCTGGAGACCTCATGACCAGACGAAACTGGGCAAACCAGTCTTCATCTCTTCACTATGCATGAAAACTCTTAAAGTCAAATCAGTACAGTACATTCTTTTAGGGCAATGAAGACTTCAGGTAGTACAGCTAAATATTACCAAGAGCACATCCTCTCTGTGTTCTACTGTTACCACTTACAGGAAAAAAGGTGAAATAAAAGAAATAAAAACTTTCCAATCTCATAGATTGAGGCAAAGGGGAAACAGTAAATAGCTACCTATTTAATAGATTTACGTCTCTCCAAAATATGACAAAAGGCTAGTTCACTAGTTTACAGTAATCAGACTATGATGTTATAAAGATGTTCTTCCCTCACCTCCTCCCTAGTGTTATCCATCCAATGAGCATTTACTGGATACCTGCTTAATGCTCTGCGCTGGGGATACAGACAAAGAAATGGATCTTCAAATCTAGCAGAGGTATCAGATGTGTAAGCAAATTACAACTTGTTAATATAAAAGCTAAAATAGACATCATCTCATTAGGAGATTGCCTCTAGCTCAATTCTTAATTTCTAAATAGGAGTCTACTTAAACTATACCAGCCCCTGAGGATAATGAATCTTTTAGGTCCTTTTAACTTTTCAAAATGTTTTCACTGTTACAAGATTTTATTTTCAAAACAACCCTGTCCCATAGGTAGGGCTTATTTTACCAAAAAGAAATTCAATACAATCAATATTGAGAGCTGACTTAGAAGCAAAAGAGCCAAGACCGCAGCTCAGGAATTCTGACTCTTCACTTTTTTTCACGACTAGAGCATAACACATCTAGTTTGCATGCTAAAATCCTGTGTACCAATTATTCTATTTCACACATTTTTGGTGAGCTCTAATTTTTTATGGATAACCCTGGGAAAAAAAAACAACCCTCACCGCTGTAGCTAAAGCATGCTTTGGGGAGAAAATTATTCTAAGCTATGAATTGCTTATTATCAAATGAAATAATGAGGGAATCTATTTTTTTTTTCTATTAGTACCTGCCAAGAAAACCTTCTACAGAAGAAAACAGACACAGTGTGAAGGCTGAGAGAATGTATCAGGTACTTGTACACAATGCAAATTGCTGCCTAATCAGGGAAACCATACTTTTCAACCTACTTACATCTTGCCAGCTGAATTACAAGCACAGCAATCACAGGCTTACTGTAGGTCTGAATTTAGATAAAAACTGCATTACCCTCCTTGTGCTGGGAATATAGTAAATGCTCATTAGATACATGGGAAGGACTTGCAGGAGGAAAGGCAAAGAGTTCTAGAAGAGAGGACAAATCTTACTGATAGGTCATTAAATTCCACCTTGTCCAAAAATCAAACAAAAAACAGTCAACAACAATGATAAAACCACATACATACACTTGCATTGCTAGTTAAAGAGAAGTAACACATTCATTTAAAAGCCTATACACTTTAAGACAACTTCGTCTCACATTTTAAAAATTCCAACTTGCTTTTATTGCCAGTGCTACCTGTGTCATCTTTGAGTATCTGCTCAGGGACTCTGCGGATAACTTACTCAAGAGAGAGACAACACTGAGATGTAATCTTGGTCACTTTTTAAAACAGAGAGAGCCTTACCTACTTACAGACGTCACCATTATCAAACAAGTTTAACTCCCTTTAGAGGTTGTTTATGTATTTTTAAGCCCTACCTATGGCTTGAAATAACCCAAAAAATTATGAATGAAAATTAAGTCAAAAGGAAAAAATTGTGAATTAAATGAGGGGAATGATAAATAAAATATGCAATGAGATCCAAGAAAAGCCTCTACAACTGAGTGAGGAACAGTTACTTCTCACTCACTGATTGCTTCATCAAGGCCAAAATACATGGAGGGCAAACTATAAACAGGTCACTAGGCTAGTGTTTCGTGTCCTCCAACCACTGCACTCCTTGTGCCAAAGTAATTTCTCACTATATGCAAACCAGCCATCTGTTGCTCCCAAAATGCCTGCCATGCATAAATGCCATCTATGAGAGTCCTGCCCTCATCCACCTTCTAAAGGATTAACCTACCTGGAAGCACTTGGCATAAGCCTTCCCCTCTCAGGAGACTAGACTGAGCACATGAGCCAAGACCACCTCATCTAAGACTTGAGTGGGGACCTCGTGCAAAAGCTCCACCCAAACAAAGCAACAGTGGATTCCATGGACCAAGAACATGTTCTAGGATCTGAACTCTGACATGGAAGAGAATCAGACTATTTAAATGGGAGCAGAAAACCAGAAACATAGGAGGAAGATGCTTTACAGACGTGATGATGTAGTAGAAGTCATGAAAAATAGCAACCATGGGTGATGAGAAACTGAGTCAGAAGAAAGTAGAGAAACACAGAAGAGAGAGAACGCTGGTAGCAGCAGGAAAAGCAGACGGAAGGGAGCTAATCATTCCAACGGCAGAGAATCAACTCTGTCACTAGGGGGCAGAGAGGGACTCAGCTCAGAAGAGCTGTATTGCTTTCTTCCCATTTCTGAATCTCAGTCCACTTTCCCCTGGGTTCCTTTAACGACTGGACACAAGGCGGAGATTCCTGTCTCCTTAATTCCTAAAATTACCCTTCCAGGGGTACCCTGAGGAAGTCTTGCCTTGAATCCAAAGAACCTAGCATTATCTCTTCTGTCCGAGTTCAGTATTCACCTAAGGAATCGGACTTTAAACCACAAATGAACAAACCTTCAGCATATACAACATTATGAAACTAATATTTTTTTACTCTATCAAATTAATACATTCTCAAAGAATTAGACTAATGCAATGAAAGGGGGAAAAAACCCACATGTTTCTACATCTCAAGTCAATGAAAAAACTGTCCTCTCCAAAAAAGAAAATATGCTCTTCATTTTGTAGACATCTGTTCTCCTACTGCTAATTCAAGAGCAAAAACAAACAAATCTGTGCTATGATTTTTCCCTTTCTTCATAAGAACAATAAAGCAAACAATTTATCTATAGCTTCTGTATTTTCTTTGTTGTACTTAAGACTTTTTTTTTAACTCAAGGCTAAATTAAATGTTTTCACAGACTCCATCAATTAAGAAGGAATGGAATACATTCTTTTCAATTTTATGAATCTCCCAACACCAAGATATTCCAGACATTTTTCCTAGATTATCCTTATTGATATATTCAATTTTATTTTCCTATCTTATAAAATATTAGATACAGAATTTTTACCATACTTTAAAATCATATCCTGCAGCTGAGAGGAAGGAAGGAAGATGAGAAAAAGGGAAAGAGAAGACAGGAAGGGAGAAGAGGAGAGGAGGGGATGTAAAAAGGATGGGAAGGAGAAAGAATAAAATGGGGGAAGGAGAAAGGAGGCAAAGGATTAGTGGCTGCACTGAGCCCATGGAGCACCACGCATACTTACTCCCAGGCTTCACATCGAGTCCCCACCCACCCAATCTAGAGCCAAAGCCCCGTAGGGAAGAGAGCAAATAGGCTTTTCCATCTCTCATTCATTGATGTTGGTGACTCATCTTACTGGCTGAAGGACATGCTGATCTTTCCGAGCCACAGCCTCCTCCTTCCTGAAGCCACCCATTCTGGTAAAAAAAACACAGATGCCCACGTTCCTAACTGTGTATCCCTCCTATGGGCCTCGGTAGATAACTGTTACTAATTGGTACCTGTTTCTGAGTTCCTAGGATAATACTGTACTTTTGTCACACCTCCAGAACTAAAACTTGAAAAATAAGTCCTACTCACTGGCACGGGCTGACCGAGACCTCAGAAGAACACCTGTGAAAGCCCAGGGTGTATATGTATTCAGCTCCATCTGATTCTCCACGGCTGCGGCATACCCACAAGCTAAGGCTCCCTGTGGCTTCCTTCTGAACTCCCAGAGCTAACCTATTTCCTCAAAAGTGCCTCGAGGTAGTCCAGGGTAACCTTGGACACGACAGTTCTGTCCATCCACTGGAACTCGACTGTCTGCCCTACAGCTGAGGCAACGTCCCCAGCCTGTGTCCTCTCTTTTTACCCTTCTCGGCCAGGTCACACAGAGACAGGCAAATGCTAAGATAAGAGAAAAACTGGACCCATTGTTCCAGTAACTACAGTTCATTAATTTAACCAACTTCATTGAGTGTCAGGAATATGTCCAGACAGTAGTGATACAATGATACAAGACACACTGTCTGTGCCCTTAAGTAATTTATTTCTATTTACCTGCATATATAAACTTAAACCTATTTACCTACCAAGGTGATATCATTGCCTGTTTGTTACCACAACAGATAAAAGTATGCAAGCTCTCTTTTATACTTCCTGAAGATAGACTGCTCCAGATTTGCTGGGTTTCAGTATAACATGGATGCAGAAGCTGAGGACCTAGTGCCATGAAATTGGTACTCCGACCATGCTGCTTGGAAAGTAAAATCTTCACTTTCTACTGTGACTTCTCTCCACAGACATCTCTGTACCACTAAGTAACCCAGGTGATCGCGGGGATCCAAAAGTGTTCTCAGTGGGCACGCCCTCTCCGTGTAACAGAACTGCGAACCCCTACCAGAAAGCCAACAGGACCGTCTCTGGGATTTGCAAGAACTGTATTGTAAAAGGGCTTCCTATTTCTTAACACCATCAGCAGTGTGATCAGATAGGAAAACAACAAGGATTTATTTATTTAACTAGAGTAAGTGATTCTTCTGAGCAACACAGAGGGAGGTAGGCTAGTTCTAAATAAGATGGGTGATAAAGCAGCCATAGTGTACATTAAGCCCACAGCATGTAAATTGAAGATTTTTAATATCCCTTTCGAAAACCTGCAATGTTCGATTTGATGTGTTTAATAGAACACAATCTATAACTTCAATATGACAGAAGCATATGAAGTATGACTAGGAAGACCAGTGCCACTGGTCAGCTTCCAAAGGTGTCACAAATTAGACTAATCTAAATAAGCCCTCTCATCATGACTGCCAAAGCTGCTTTGCTTCCAGATTTCTCACCTAGAAAAATGCTGCCAACTTCAAGTCACATCATATTTCTTCCCTTTGCTCAACTCCCTACATCCTGTCACCACATCTTTTCCATTTTACTTTCAAAAGAGCTCTAGAATCTATTCTGTCTTCTCCATTCCCTCTGCCAGACACTAATAACACTTTGCCTTGAAAACTGGACTCATTCTCCTTACCTGCATGTTTCTCCCAGTCCTTGGCTCTACCCTCCAGCAGCAATAGTTCAGAAATGCATATCTTGACTCTGCCACCCACCTATTAACCATCCTTCAATGTGTCCTTGGAATTTTCTGGATACATTTTACACTCCTCCATAACTTGGTCCCTGAAAATGCCCTAAACCCAACTCAAGTCAACATTACTTAACTGCATATCGATTGCTTTCAATACTTCCCATCTAAAAGATTCAATTCCCTGAGTGACCACAGTGTATTATGAGGCATCTACAGATCCACAGACACCAAATATCTTCTATAGACTAAAAATGTCACACACAGAGACACACCATAATTGTTCAAAGATATAAAAATGAATCTTTGAACTTAACAAAGGCAATTAGCTGTTATAATTCTGGATTATTATTAATACAACTGACAAAAATAATGTTTTCTAGAAGGAAAATGGGCAATAATGCTAATGGAAAAGATATTGAGAATTGGGAAAGGGACAGTTTTTTCAAAATTAAGTATTTCCATCGATCCTGGGAAATTAAGAGGGGAAAGGGCTTTCTAATCACTTAGACAGCTTTATCTTCCACCTGTCTTTAATTCTACGTGCTTTTTTTTTTTTAATTAGACAGAACCCACCTCCTACTAAGCATCAGTCTTCTTTTCTGTACTGACGCTATTCTCTTTAACTGGTTGGAAGGAAGTGATGATAATTCTCCAGATGCTTCCATTGTCACATACTTGGTGGAAAAAGACAGCGTGCACACCAAGGGAATCAAAGAATGTTTGACTCTCTTGGCCAGTCGTACCTAGCAGCCTTCTAAATCAGATAATAGAGAAGGAAATGGAGAAAAACCACACTGCTTAATGTTCAGAGGCTTATGAAAGAAACACAGTCACTTAATACCTTGGCATATGGCTAGGAGGACTGCAGCTACACTTTACGTGAAAGACTTCAAAGTCATCTATGAGTGTAAATTTAAGACTTTAGAAGAACAAGCAATAAACTATTAACCGGTTTATCTGTAAGTCCCTCAGGCACTTATAATAAGGGAAGAAAATTCACATCTGTTCAGTGTCAAAAAGAATCATAAACTATCCACTGTTTTGTGGTGTTTATAAACACGTGCAGGTGAGTTAGGCATCATTAGCAATACTGCCTGCAGAAATAAGGCAGTTACAAATGTAGAACAACATCTCTCAAATTCTGAGAAACACCAGGTCTATGAAATACAGGTGTTTTACACACACACACACACACATTCAGAAGGGTTCCATAGTCAAATATGTTTGGAAAACTCTTGTGTAAATAAATTTAAACTATGTTCTTACTGTTGTATTTCTCATGTTTTAAAAATATTATGCATTTTGAAGCTCTAAAGTATATTGTAACATGATTCCTTATTTTATTTCACTAAGAAAATATTTTTTCATGGAGTATCTCCAAAGTTTTATAGGTAATGCTCTCAGAAAAGTGAGGAGATAGAGCTGGTTTCATGATGAATTTAATTTCTAGAAAATGAGTCAATTATTACAATTAAACTTCTAACTGAAATGCAGAAGGATTTGGCATGTAAGTAGTCATGAGCATATAAAATCAGATTAAAAAGAAGCCATGAAATAATTTTTTTTTAAATTGAGCTGATATATATATATATATATATATATATATATATATATATCAGTATTCATAAAGAACATTTTGTCTTAAGTAAGAAATAAAATTAAATTTGAGAAGACAGGCAATCAGGATGGAAGCTAGGTTTTGTTCAAAGTCCCTTCGAATTAAGAAAAAATTTTACTGAACATAAATGACATGCATATTTTCTTAAAAGAAACATGCCTCCTCCCCATTAGAATGGCATAATTATTGCAACATACAGCAAAGGCACAGTGAACACCAAGTTGCTTTCTAAACCAGGTCATCCAAAGCTGCATGAATGTGCCAATGTGCCCCAAAAGGTTTTTTTTTATCATACAATTAATTTGCAAAAAATAATTACTTAGATTTGCTTTACATGTGAATGTCAAATCATAACAAACATCAAATGTGGAATGTCCAAATATATTCTCTATTATCTTTTTCTGAAACGGTATTAATGATAAAGTCAAAAATAGTCTTTTCAAAATGTAAATGAGGTCAAAGCATTGATGGCTTCTGCTCACACTTGCAGACCTACAGGAACTACATGATCTAAGCCACGTTTGCTCTCTCTCTCCTCCTGCCCTCTCCCTCTCTCTCTTCCTCCTCTTCCAATCCAACCACATAAGTCTTCTGGCTCTGTCTCATTCCTCTCCAGATCTTTAGGTGATCCTTTTCCTAGACCTTCACCTAGCTCAAGCACCTTCCCAACATTCAACTTTCTGCTCAAAAGTCACCAGATCTAAAAGGTTTTCCTGGTTTGACCACTGTTCTACAGTAACTCCATATGTCACCATGCCCTCTCCTCTTACTCTATCTTACTTTCCTTTCTGGTGCTTCTTGGTGGCTTAAATTTTCATTTGTTTATCATACTAAAATGAGAAGAAAGCTCTTATCTTTCCTCTTTACTACTTAAAAACATGCTTTTCAAATCTAGTTGTAGATTAGAAACCCTAAAAGGTTTTAAAATGTACAGATGCCCGAGGGCTATGCATCTCTAACTGAAGCAGTATGATGTAAGGCGTAGGCATGTGTTTCTTGAAAAGGACTCGAGAGAAAGCTGTCTGGGACATAGGTGAATAAATGGAATGAGTGACTGACATAAATGAAGACCCCTACTTTCTGTCAAACACATTTAAAGAGCCAATCATATTTGGGATGCTGTACACAATACTTAGCATTTAATATCTAGTGGCCAAGATAGCTGTAATTGTCATCTGCTCAACATTACACAGTACAGTGACATTTTAGAAAGGGAAAGAACTTTAAATTGCTAATCTGTTGGGGAAAATAATTCGGTTCTCAGGTTCATGTCACTATAAAAGAGGAGTAGTGCTCCATGATTGTGTTGAGTGATAATAGCCTTTAGTTGTATGATAACTCATGATATATTAAAACCAAGACTGTTATTTGAGCTCCTTACTTTTCAATTTTTATAAGCTGATAAAAATGAAATATCAACTTCCACAATAAAATTTCTAAAAGGCACTTTGTGTCTTATTGCCCTGCATTAAAATAAGCATGCCATATCTTCCTATCATTCCAAAAACAGCAGCTAAATGGTTACCACTTAATCTCTTCCTCCAGCATCTCATCAGACAAGAGCACTGTCAAGGGTACAGGGATCAAACACTGTACACACTCTGACCCAACCAAGAAACAAATGGCTCACCCCTGTCATAGTCAGCAATAATAATTAAATCAATCTTCCTCTCGAGAAATCAGAAAAAAGGTTTCACAGGTGGAAGCAGTTCTTACTGCCAAAAGGCTTTCCATGACTTGACACTTCCAAGATTTGGTGCCAGAAAAAAGTGATGAGAACCTTGGACTGTTCCTAGGACTTTTCAGTTGGTGGAGGAAAATTTCATTTCTTAGAAATCAGTGTTAAAAGAAAACATGGATGTGTAGATAGTGCTCTATCAGGCTTCTTTAAAAGCTATGCTAAGTAGGTACAGACTTTTGGGGCTCTCATTGAAGATCTTTCCGCTTGAAAATTATTAGCAGTTTAGAGTAAAACTGAAGCCTATTTTGGTCAGAATATATTCTTCTTAGTCATGAGTGACACTGTTTATAAACTCACAACTAGAGAATGTGAGACTGAACTAGGTAAAATCATCACGGTAAACCAGTGAGTCACCAACCACAGGATGTCAATCAAAGAGGACTGGAGATCAAGGGCAGCGAAGCTTATTTCCAAGGAGGAAGCAAAATTCTCCAACATCTTATTACAAAGTGTCAACAAATTTTGATAATGAAGATATTTTTAAAGCAACTATAGTCATAAAATATGGAACAATCACAAATTAAACATTGAAAACCTCTACATGTAGCTAGCCGCCAACCTTTTTCCTGCTCTGCGGACCTACCTATTCTTTCCTCTCTGTGGTAGTGACTCTGATACAGTTCCCAAAGCTCACCAATGTATAAGCGACATTTCAAATTGAGCTCACTTTGCTGAGTGCTATAGTACTGTTAATACTATGTGAAAAAACAAAGTATTTTCCTTCTAAAATTATAAGGAAAAAGAACAATCACCTATTTTGGGCCTATCACCTCTCTTCAGGAAAATTAAAATAGTAAATGGTCAACATTTTTTAATTCATCCAGCTAGCATATCCATAACTATTAAGCCACTTTTATTCAAAACAATACAATGACACAACTTTTCCCATGAGATGAATTTGATCACAATCCAAATAAACCTATGAGATGAATTTGATCACAACCCAAATAAAGCTTTTGATTTTGCAGTTGTAGAATCATGAAGCAAACATAACAGGAAATGTATTTATTAACCTACTAGAGGAGAAAAACATTTCAAAAATTCAGTTTAGTTCAATAGATAATTTGAGTTAGTAGATAATAGTTTATGTCATTTTTTACTCTCATTTTGAGGACTGTTAAACATAATCGTAGCACCATTTATTTCTCCATAGCTTGTATCACTCTGGAGCCTAATTAATTCTCAGTGACTACATCTGCTTTGCTCACAGCTTATCTCCAACATTTCATACAATGCCTGGCGTATAACTTTAACTCAATACGTATCTGTTGAAAGGATAATATCATGTCAAAAATATTTAAGAAAGTGAGAGCAGAGTGGTGTCATATCAGTTTTTATATACTTTGAAATAGATACTTAAAAATTTTATATATTTCTTTGTCATCCAAATCCAACTTAACATAGTAAATTTATCTAGAAAAAAATTATCATTGATAAGCCTTCCAATACATCCTTGTAACTGTCTTATAATTATGTTGCCATTTTTAAAAAATCACAAGGAATTTTTGGTTCTCTCCTCAAAATAAAAAGATGAAAAGGCCAAAAGAATATAGTCGAGTCTGTTATCCACTATATAATTAAGATGATAGACTGATTATTTTTTAAATGTGTCAATTATTTAATGTTTTCTGATTAGAAACTGACATCAAAAGATGCTCAAGTATCACTAATCATTAGAGAAAAGCACATTAAAACCACAATGAGATATCATCTCACACCTGTTAGAATAGCTATTATCAAAAAGACAAAAGATAACAAATGCTGGCAATGATGTGAAGAAAAGGAAATTTCCATGCACTGTTGGTGAGAATATAAATTGGTGCAGCTACTATGGAAAACATTGTGGGGGTTCCTCAAGAAATTAAAAGAACTAGTATATGATCCAGCAATTCCACTTTTGGGGCTTTATTTGAAAAAAACAAAAACACTAATTCAAAAAGATATGTACCCCCATATTCATTGCAGCATTATTTACAATATTCAAAATATAGAAACAACCCAAGTGTCCATCAACAGATGAATGGATTAAGAAAATGTGATACACACACACACACACACACACACACACACACGCACACACACACACATATATATATATGTGTGCATGTGTGTGTATAATTCAGCCATAAAAAAGAATGAAATCTTATCATTTGAGACAATATGTTTGGGCCTTGAGGGCATTATGCTAAGTGAAATAAGTCAGACTGAGAAAGACAAATATTGTATGATTTCACTTATATATGGAATCTAAAAGAAAAAAAAACACAAGTTCATAGATACAGAGAACAGATTGGGGACTGCCAAGCAGAAAGTGGGGGTGTGGGCAAAATGGATGAAGCAGGTCAAAAGATAAAAACTTCCAGTTCTAAAATAAACAAACCATAGAGATGCAATGTACAGCATGGAAACTATAGTTAATAAAACTGTATTGCATATTTGAATGTTGCTATGGGAGTTAGTAGATCTTAACAGCTTTCATAAAAGAAAAAAAAATTCTATAACTATGTATGGTGATGGATGCCAATGAGATTTATTGTGGTGATCATTTCATCATATATACAAATATCAAACCACTATGTTGTACACCTGAAATTAATATGATGTTGTATGTCAATTATACCTCAACTTAAAAAAATAAAATCTTAGATTGAAAGAAAATAGATGTCTAATGTTCATGCTTTTAATCAAACAACAAATAATACAAAGGAGGGTCTCAAACACAACTGGTATTAGAAACAAGCTTATTTTTCTTTACTTTTCTTCATGCACAACACTGTGCAAGAAGTAAGCAGTCTTCAATTTTATAATGTGCAAATCTATTCTGTTATCATTAAATGTCTCCTAAAGAGACCATGATTCACCAATTACATATACATTTATTAAAGTAATTTGACTGAATTTCATTTTACTTTTATATGGAAAATGAAAATTCCAACTACTATTTCTTTATAATCAAGAACAAATTTCTGGAGACTGTGATTATGGCTAAGTCGTTTTGCAAACATCATTTTGAAATTCTTTATGACAATGCCTTTTTCTTTAAAAGTGATTTTAGCTTTTTTTTTTTTTTTGAAGTGGTTTATTGTCTACAGTTACTTGAATATTCCTACATGGACTAAAACTGTTAATTAAAATGATTACTTTCATATCTATATGTTTAAAAATAGGTCCATTATCAAAAAGACAAGATTCCACAATGGAAACAGAAAAATAGTCTTTCAAAATAATATTTTAATATTTAACATGTTACATAACTATATAAGACCACACAATATTAAAATATATTCTGAAAGCAGAGTTTTAAAAATCTGAAAGCAACTAATTGCTCTTTGTCTAGGAAGTTACTCATCTGAATCCCTGACAAGGGATCATTCTATTTTCTATTCTCTCTTAGTCTGGGAGTTTTTGTCCAAATGGTTCACAGGCTACTTGAATGTGTTCAAAGAAGTCCCCAGATTACCTATAATTGTATGCAATATTAGATGTGTACATAGGTATTTGTTTATATTCTCAGAAGACCCTCTGACCTTAAAATGTTAAGAATCGCTGCTTAGCATTTATCGATTCCTCAGTGCACAAGGTGATGTGAATTTGTGAGTGGTCTAAATAAGCACACACAGATTAGTAACGTGGGTTAAAAGACTTTAGAACTATTTTACTTCGTTTCTAATTTAACACAGATCAATAAATATATGTAAATAAATTGTCAGTACAGCGATAACAGTGCTATACTGAAGTACAAGAGTCACAGACAAAAATTCCTTGGAGAATACCCTCATTCGCTTACTTGCCCTGCTGTGAAAATGGGCCACATCTATGATTTATGAATACTTCTGCCCAGACTCTGAGAGTTGTTCTTACTTTTTGTGACAACAAACATCTCCTTGGTTAGCTGACTAGTTTGAGAGAAGCAAACAAAAGACAAAGCATTGAGCATCTTTTGCAAAATCAAGTTTGAGTAGTATTTTGACAAGGAAGGAAGGGAGGGAAGGAGAAAGGGAAAGGAAAAGAAAGAAAAGGAAAGGAAAAGAAATAAGCTTGTTCACCCATGTAAATATAAATACAAAAATAAGACCTATTAATACAAGTGTGGCATTTTCTCAGGTTTACAGAATGGATTTTTCATTACTGAAGTTTTAAACTGTGTTGTTTGTACACTTTTTTCCCTTGATGAAGTACTTGCCTGTTTTATTTTTGCTCATTGGCCTTTTACATCAGGTTTCTACTCAGTTTTTTGGAGTGGGAGGTGGTGGGAGTGCCTATCTGTCAAGGCTCCTTTATTATAGACATAATTTTCTTATTTGACAACTTCCTGATTCATGTGACGTTTGTTCTTGTGTATATTTTTTCTTTTCCACAAACTTATGCTTGAATGAAATATGAAAGTAAGATTTCTTTAGACTAAAGTAATGTATTTTTACATATTTTTTCTTTTTTTTAAGTTTTTAATTCCGGTAAAATATATATACATAAAATTTAACAATTGTTAAGTGCACAGTTCAGTGGTAAGTACATTCACATGATCACTTTCAGAATTCTTTTCATCTTCCAAAACTGAAGCTCTATACTCCATTAACAATCAACTCCCCATTGCCATCTCCCCCACCCCCGGCCCCCCAACCTTGCAGGCCTTGATAAAACTAGTGTATTTTTGATAGATGGGAAAGTATGAACTCACTGAGGAAATGAATTTCCTAAAAAGGTTTGTATTTCTTCAAAGCGTTCACTGCCTAGAGGTCTTCCTCAAATACGTGTTCGTCACTGACACTATCTCTTCATATTAGCACAAAAACATCATGTTGTTTTCTGGACGTCAGAGGCATCTGTGTGTTGGGAGTTATTTCCAGTAATGAGGATGGTTTCTCACAACCTGCCCACATTTTAAAAAAACCCAGTCCTTATTAATAACACAAGATAACAATAGAGTGCCAGACACTGCTTTGTGTGCTTTACAAGTGTGTTAGCTATTTTATTTCTCACAACAAGCATTTAGGTAAGTACCAACATTATCACCATTTCACAGATGGGAAATTAAAGCGAGCTATCAGCCTGTTTTTGATGGATTCATTGTATCAGTATAAAAGTTTATAGAGTCATTTTAGTGTGGGAACATATCCAAAGATAAAAAGCCAAGGAACATGCTGGTTGGTTTCCATATTTATGTTGCCAAGAAGGATTCTTCCCAGAGTTCAATGTGACAATGATTTCAGCATGCCCACTTGTGAGCTCAGCCTTGTAGAATGACATGCTCACAGACTATGAAGAGCTAAGCTTGAGCCAACTTCTGTTCTGTTGCTTCCTAATTGGGCAACTTCGGACAAACCCCATAAATATATCCCATCTGTAAAATGGGGATATCCTAATGTGCCCTGATTCACAGAATCTATGCATATACCCATGTGTGCATGTGTGTGTGTGTGTGTGTGAGAGAGAGAGAGAGAGGAGAATATGACAGAATATGCAGACAAGGACTTCATTAACCACAAAGTGTTCTAAAAATATAAGAGAGTATAATGATTATTATGTGTAAATGGGCAAAGTGTTCTAAAAATATAAGAGTGTATAATGATTATTATGTGTAAATGGGCACCTAAGAACACAGGAGAAGTGTCAGGCAGTCCTTAAAAGTGTGACCTATGGATCCAGAATGTCCGGTTTAATGCCAATTGAGTGGCCCTGCAAGTTAATGAATCTGTGTCTCATTTTTTCATTTGTACGGTTAAAATAGTATCATCACGGCTTGTTGTGTGGGTAAATGAGTTTGTACAAGAGCTTAAAACTCTGCCTGGCACATGGTGAGTACTTGGTAAATATTAGCTCTCATTTTTTATTTAGTGTTTCCTATTACCAACTGTAGTTATTCCTATCCCTAGCAAGTCTTTTCCTAAAACAATTCACATAAAGGGCTTTGTAAAACATTTTACACTCTATGAACAAAGAATGTTAGTTTAAAGCTGTGTCTTACTCATTTATCACCTCATGGATTTTGCCAGGTTAATAGCTTATCACAAGTCTTTGCACACAAAACTCATCTCATGTTTCTGCTAAAACCTCAGAATCAATTGAAAGGGAAAAAAAGTTTTACTTACTTGCTTTTATTTAAAATAGAAACATGTTGTATGCCATAGGTTTAAATCAGTGTTGTCCTGTTTTGTTACCAAACTTCATCTTTGCTTTGGATTGTTTCCTTAGAAGTTCAATCTATAATTCCTGTAGAACTACGTCCTTCATATACTTTATATATGCAACATTTTCCTATTTCAGCTCCTCAATAGTGATGCTGAGGATTGGAGATACGCATTCAAATGGAAATTTTACCAAAACATGCATTTAAATGTATTACATGTAGGTCACCCTACATGTAACTTACTATCCAAATTGGGACACTTTGGAGAGTGCAAAGAGAGTTGACTAGATAGGGCACCGGGATGACTGGTACAATCTCAGATTAACCCTGGCCAGTAGGGATGCAACGTTACCCCAACTGAAAGGGTGAGGACAGTTAAGAAAAGTTTAGTTAGTAGAAGAAAGCTGCCTTCTTTTTTCCCCAAAGCCTTAATTTCTCCTCATGGACCTTGGGTTATTGTAGACATGAAGTAAGTAATTGTTGAATAAATGAAGAAATGGATACATAAAGTAGGCACAGGAATTCTCACATTAAATGACAGAAAGGGAGGATAGCTTATCAGCTACACTTCGCTCCTGCAGTAGGATTACCCATGGGAGTCCAAACTGGTGTGACAGGGTCACATGATGCTACCAAAAACACCAGCTGCATATTATGGATTAGAGCATACTCATGTAGATTTTTAATATAAATGTTTGATCTTTTCTTTTTCCTAACTTTTGGTGAGCATCTTTGGCTACAATCTTTAGAATTTGTGAAGAGCTCACACTCCTCTGTTGTAAGGTACACTTCAATCAAAAATGTAAAACACTCTATTTAGAAACATGGGTGGCATAAATGATAGGCTATTGAAGCTTTGGTGGGTAGAATAAAGCCCACATCCTCCACAGTTACTGTTGCAGTGCAGCAGGGTTTGGGGTCAGAAGGCTTGTGTGTTAAGTCCTAGTTCCGTCATTCTCGGCTTTGGGACCTTGAGCAATTCATAGGACCTCTTCTCATATTTTTAGCTGCCAATATTTGTAACTTTTTGCCATTTCTTCCCCTTTATTCTGTATAATAAATCTTTTACCAAGAGCTATTTGTTGTCCCCCCAAAGTTCTCTCTTTGTTGCCCTTAAACATTATACTGTATACCAAATGTCACTCAAAATGGATTACAGACTTCAATATAACAGCTAAAACTATAAAAGTCTTAGGAGAAAACATAGGAGTAAATTTTCATGACCTTGATTTAGGCAGCGTTTTCTTAGATATGACACGAAAAGCAAAAGCAATAAAAGAGAAATATATACATTGGTTTTCATCGAAATTTTAAAAATTTGTGCTTCAAAGGTCAGTAACAAGAAAGTGAAGACAACCCACAGAATGGCAGAATATATTTTCAAATCATACATCTGTTGAGAGTAACTCAACAATAAAAAAAACTCAATTAAAAACTGAGCAAAGGATCTGAACTGACATTTCTCCAAAGATACACAGATGAGCAATAAATACTTGAAAAGATGTTCAGTATCATTAGTCCTCAAACAAATAAAAATGAAAGCCACAAAGAGATACCACTACACATCCTCTAACAGGGCCAAAATAAACAAGATAAACATTAAGAATTGTTGGCAACCACAAGGAGAATCTGGAACCCCCAAACATAGCTGGTGAGATTATAAAATGGTGTGGCCGCTTTGGGAGACACTCTGGCAGATTCTCAGAATATTAAATACAGAGTTACTGTATGATCCAGTAATTCTACTCTGAGGTAACTACCCAAGAGATTGAAAACATATGTCCACACACACACACACAAAAGCAACTGTACACAAATGTTCTCAGCAGCATTATTCAAAATAAACAAAAAATAGAAACAATATAAATGATCATCAACGGAAAAATGTATAAACAGATTGTGGTACATTAGAATAATGCATTTGTAGAGACATTGTTTCTTTGGAAAGTGGAAGCCTCAGAAAAAAAAACGAAACTTTGCATGCACTCTGTATTGATTTATTTTTTTTAAGATAACGTGTGAACAAGTTTTTTTTTTAACTTTTTTTATTGATTTATAATCATTTTACAATGTTGTGTCAAATTCCAGTGTTCAGCACAATTTTTCAACAAGTTTTGTTTTTGAGATAGATTTTCATGTTTGCCTTTTTGCTGTATCAGAAAGTTTCAATAATTTTCATCTATTATTGAGAAAAAGATTAAATCTCAATATTTGCAAAATTGGTTTGTACTTAGGCAACCGTTGCTTTAGATTATTTATTAATGTAAGATAATGTGCTGTAGTCAAATGTTACCAGTGGGGAAGCTGGGTGGTGGTTGCATGGGAATTCTCACCAGTTTCGCAACTCTTGTGACACTATTATTTATTATTTCCAAAATAAAAATTGCTTTAAATATCATAACTCCTCACTCTCACTGTAAGTATTCTGATGATGTTCTGCTTGCTTGTTTCAGATATGACTGGAAAATCAATTCAAGACTAAGCTTTAATCTAAAACCTCCTTCTTTTTCCCACACCTCCATAGGACAAGAATTGATGTTTACACAAATGGATGTTTAATCTGCATTAACCACTGAGTAATATCAACATCATACCACATTCAAATCAGGAGGCAAGATTCACAGTGGACTCCAGCCATCACTGTATAGATTACATGTTTCGGTAGGGGCTGTTGGTTGGCAAAAGTAGCACATGAGCTAATGCCCCAGTCAACAGTTACACATTTGACCAGACAAGTTCCTGGCATGGTGGGTATGACTTGTTAACTATTAAAAACAGATTATTGCCCAACAGTGTGCTTAGCAAGTTTCTGAAATAAATTTTAAAGTAGTATCAGAGAAAGTTATATAACATTGATATATCCCATAATGTATCAATTAGCAGCTTCATTAAAAAGTCTCCTTAAGAACAAGTTTATCAAGTTCTGTATAAATCCATCATGTGTTTTGCAAACATTTCATGATAAATCACTTCTATAGTGAGTATTATTTCTTTTGGTATCTATTACATCTGTATTTCCAAAGGAAAAACATACATTGGCTCCAGTTGATAACGAATTCCAAAATTCACTTCAGGTGTCTAATATCTGTTTTAATTCCCCAACATAAGAAGACAAACAGAAAACCCATGAGAAGAACCAGTCACTGACTGTACATTGAAATTATTCATGTGCCAATTAAAAGCATGAATATATTTACATATATCCACTGAATTTGATGAATACATACATCCATTGAATTAACGGTATTTAGATAACTGCATTACATAACGCGTTGATTCTCACAATTTATTGTAAATAGCAGTTACAAAAGCCAAAGAGAAGAAAGAAAACTGCATGTGTAAAGATCCTAAGGAGGCAGTGTAACATTACACAGAGGCTCCAGCTGTCCTTGGGTCGGTCCACCCGGATTTGAGTTATGACTCCATCACTTACCAGTCATACACACTTGGATAAATTACTTCATGTCTCAATTTTATCAACAACAAGATCTGAGTTATAATAAGCTCTACAGCATAGGATAGTGTAAATTTCTTAACTCCATGCCTGGTGCACAATAATGAGCCCTCAACATGCCAGCTATTATTACTGACATTTATGAGCCTCAATTTCCTTATCTATGATGGTACAATAGCAACACCTCTTCTGCCTATGGATCACCTATGTTGTGAATCAGAAGCAGTAATGCTTCTTACTGTGTCTTATACACTATAAAGAATAGGCACTCCACAAATGTAAAATATTCTTTAATACTGTGATTTGTCAAATATTCACTATGGATTATGAAGGCTGTTTCCCAAAAAAACCTATAAGCCTTGTCTTGCTTGTTTTTGCTTTTTGAAGACTCTGTTTTGTGGACACTTGAGTCCAACAGCCACGAACTAACTGCTCTGATAAACATTTGGAGGCATTAACTGACTCATCGGGAAGCCCCATTAACTTGGAGATTTCTGCAGTGCCTCTGAAAGTTCTTTTTGGGCTCAAGCCAACCATCCCATTATAACACAACTGATCATTACATGGATTTAACTCGACCTCAGATTAAGCCATATTAACCAATGTTACCATCTTAAACAACAGAAGCCTGATAAAACCCTCCCAGGACTGGGGCCTATAAAAAAGGGGTTATTTCTGTTTTTGATGCCAAGGTTAAAAAGAAGTTTTGCTCTTGATGATTCAGATAGGTGTATTAAATCATGCCTCTCAAAAAAAAGGCCACACAAAAATCCTGCTGAAGAACATGCTCAAAGCAGGAATGAACCCCCATCACATCTTGCACTGTGGCTTTAGACCATAAATTCCAAAGAGCAAGAATAATAACCTCACAGTTCTCTTCATATAACATCTAACAAAGTGACATATTCAATATATTCAAGCACTGTCGAGGTTATTGCTATTAATAAGAATTTGAAAGAATGAGGGGGAACACTATCTCAGGAAGAGTGAAGAGGACCATGATATATCAATTTTCTTCCCTTTTCTATAATTTCTGCTCTCCTTTACTGACTTCTTCATAAATATAGTCACATCTATTTCATCTTAAATAAAATCTTATCTCCACTCCATCCCTTTCCATTCACAGCTAACCTTTTGGAAAAAGTGGTCTACACACAGTATTTGTATTTTCTCACTTCCCACAAACTGTTGAAACCACAGCGATTCCGTGTACCTTCACCATCCTACCCTGCTTCTCGTCCTGCCAGAGAAGTTCCCTCTCACTGTCTCTGTGGGATCAAAGTTAGTTGAGGTGCAGTGAAGTTTCTTAGAGGAATTAGAAAAAAAAACAAGGGTAAATTAAAAAGGATCTTGAAAACCATTTTACAGCGTTCTGTTGTGACAGCAGGGGCAACTGGCAGGTAGTACAAACTGCTTGGGAGAGTGGTGTGATGCTAATGATTTAGGAAAGTAGTCTTCCATAACTGAAGGGAGAGGAGGAGGTACATCTGCCTCACAGCTAGAGCTACAAACAGGTCACGAAAACAAAAGGAACATTTTTCAAAACCATACTTAGTAAGCAAAAAGTGTACTTTTGGCAGAGCCTAAAGTACATAATCTGAGGTTTTTAAGAATGCAGATACTTGTAAGCTTGGCTCAGAGTTCTGGCAAGAAATTATTATTCATGAAAATAAGACCCTGATTGTTTTTATAATAACAAAGTAATACTTAAAAAAAGTATTTAATTTTATTTTGCAAAGATGTACCTGGATATTAAAGCAAATCATGTAAATGTACCTAAGTGACATCATGCAATAAACACAGCTATGAACCAGCCAAGAAGGTCACATCTACGTGTGTCTGATGCACCATGCTCATGTGAGGTGACAATGGCCGCCCAGGACACGGCCACCCAAGAACAGCACAGCTATACAACTAGGTGGCCTCGTCCTCACAGAAATGCTCTCTTAGGACCTGAAATCAATGCTGGAAATTTCTCTGTCCTCATCTCTCAGCCTGTGATACAAATGCCAGGAAGCGACAGTTTCTCAACCCCACCAAACAAGCTCGCCTTATCATGAATCCTACTACCTTGTCCTTCAAAGTTGGCTCACATCTAATTTTCTCTGCGAATCCTTTCCCCGTGAATCTTGCGTGAGCCTTTGTAATACTTTTAAAGCTCAGTTAGAAGAGTAAAGTTTCTCAGAAACAGAGTTCCACTTAACAAGTTCACCACTCACCAGATTAACTGAAACTCTCCAGGAAAGTGTAAACCACACCAACTGCTGCCCACAGCTAAGCGAACACTTACAGCTACTAGACTTGGCCCCACGTATTTAAACAGTTCTGTTCCCATTAATTCTGTCCCGTGCTTACTGTGATGAAAATTGTGGGCTGCCTTAACAAGCATCTATTCCTCATTCTTCCTTCCTAACAAAACCACAATTTAGTCAGGTATTCGCTCCCTGCTGTCACATTATATGTGGGCAACACAGCTATAAGACTGAGAAGAAATGATTGCAATTGAGAGCGAATTTGCACGTACGTAAGTGTCCCTAAGTTCTCCCTCCCATTTGATAAAGTAAATCATTGGTATGATTTGTCGGTATTCGTTCTGTAGGAAAGTCTTTGTAGAACTCCAATCAGCAGACTCACACTCAAACAAAAGGCCTTAACTTACTTGAAAAGTTTGAAAAATAAACACATTTGTATAAGCTTTACATTAAAATAAGATAGTTTAAGTAGATACACATGTTTTTGTAATTATGAAACTTTTACCATCTTTTGCTGATACCTTATCAGCAATACTCCTGTTATTATTCATTTAGCATTTCCTCCCTAATATGCCATTAAAAACAAATCAAATATTCCTAAGTTTGTGTCAAAAATACATACTGATTGCTCTAAACATGTATGGATCACCTATCATCTTTGGCTCCCTCCTTTTTTATCTCTAGAACTTTGCTCAAAATTTGATTTCCACATTTCTTCGTGAATCACCCTCTCCAAGGCTCTTAGCAATCTGTCTGTTGTAATTACCTCCACATTCATTTTGTCTCTAGAATTTTTTGATTTTTTCTGTTCCACTCTGCAGAGGTGGAGAGTCCATAAAATGCTGGGAATGGAGTACAGATTTCTTGATGCCCAGTTTCGCTATTCCTTTAGATGCCCCAGATTTTGGTTAAACATCAAATATTATTACAACTTCTTTGTGATGTCAATCTTTTGAATTCAATATCTCTTCACTAAATCTAGTGCTAACATTCTATGTCATGTTAGTAAGTGTTTTGGAATGAGAATCAGAAGACACTGAAATGTGTAATGTATTTTTATCACTTAATGTCTCTTAAAAGTAATTTCAAATATCTAAGTTTCTGGAAATAACTGAAAATGAAGATTAGCATCTATTTTTACAAGGAAGCAGCAGGAAAAAAAGAATTTGAGTCTAAAATCTTTGGGGGATATCTCTGGCATTGAGATAATGTGCATCACATAACATTCTTATATTAAAATACACTTAAAACTAAGTAATCAGTGAATTAAGATGGACTGAAACTAAAGTTTGCATTGTACTTTTATTGTTACACCTATTTCTTTAATACAAATATTCAAACTAAGTAGTAGCTCAAATAGTGGCCCCCAAAAAGATATGTCCAGATCCTAACCTCTGGTACCAGTGAGTGTGACCTTATTTGTTAATAGAGTCTCAGCAGATATAATTAATTCAGTTAAAAATCTAGGATGAATGTGACAATGAATTATATATATGTTCATGTATAACTGAAAAATTGTGCTCTACATTGAAATTTGACACATTGTAAAATGATTATGAATCAATAAAAAATGTTAAAAAAAAATCTAGGATGAGGTCATTTTGGATTTGGAGTAGGCTCTATAGCCAATGACCAGTGTCCTTATAAAAGAAGGGGGAAGGGAATTTGAGACACAGAAGGGAAGGGAGAAGACCACATGAAGACAGAGGCCGAGACTGGAGTTACGAAGCTACAAGCCAAGGAGTGCCCACTGTCACCAGAAACTAGGAGGGAACCATGGAATGGATTTTCCCCCTGAGCTTCTAGAAGGAATCAAGCCTGCAACGCATTGATTTTGGACTTCTGGCCTCCAGAACTTTGAGAAAATAAACTTTTGTTATTTTAAGCCACCAAGTTTGTGATAGCTGTTAGGGCAGTCTTAGGAAATTAATATGATATATCATTACTTATACGCATTTATACATTTTCATTTAAGTCCTTTCCATTTCCAAAAATAGACTTCCTGAACCATTATAAGAAAAAATCTGATGGATACCTGTTCATACAGCTGAATAAAGGAGCACACAGAAAGAAATAGGGAAAAAAAAAGTTTAGAAAAATGTCTAGTCTAAAACAATTGCTGTAAAGAACCAATATGGTATAGTAAAAGCCATAGGTCCTAGAGTTAAAATGGCAATCTCTATTCTTAAGTCTATCGTTTTTGTATTTATATAAACTTGGGCAAGATATTTAACCTCTCTGAGCCACAATCCTACCTCATCCATAATGAAAGATGACAACACTCTTTCTTATGCAGTTGTGAGAAAAATACAGTAACTTATGTTAAGAATTTTGCACATTTCCAGCATACAGTAAACTTTGAATAAATATTATCTGTTAATAACTGGAATTAAATGCTCATAATAAATCATCTCAAAATCAATCCTTTAGAGCAGATATAAATTCTCATGAGTCTCCTTGAGAAGCTAGCCTGTTCTCCTGTCTCAACAACAGTTGCTCTAATTTTAAAGAACCTCAGCCACAAAAGTGATATTAATTTACGTAAGGTAATATTAAGAATATCTCCCAACCAAGAAACAGTTATCCTCTATTTTTAACTAGGATCACCATTTACTTCACTAACACGGCAGATGAAATGTTTCTAACTCCTACTTTTATGCTTGTGTTCCACCACTTCATAAGTAGCACCTTCTCAAGACAATCCATGCCCTCTTTTGGCCTCTATGACCCTACAAGATTCTAATACAAAAACAATTATGCAAATCTCTGTCTACTTCCTTTTAGGTTAATCAATACTGAGTGACACTACCACAAAACCTTCTATAATTAATATTCAACATGTGAACAGTATTTCAGAGTAGAGTCTACACTGGAACACCAGCACATTCATTCCATGATAAAATCCTAATCCTATAAATGAAGCATTTCTTCCTTTCTTTCTTTATGTATTCTCTTTGTTCAGGACACTGAAGCTTAGAGAAGCCTAGTGAACTGCCTGTCACAAGGTTATATTTGTCCAATATATAATGTTTCTTTTTTAACTTTTTATTATGAAAAAAATCAAACCTATATAAAGTAACATAATAATATAATAAACCACCATGTACTCATCACCTAGCTATGTTTATTTAGAAGATTTATTTTCAATTCCTCAAAATCTCCCTAATGAGACAACAAACACACATCTCCAGCTGTAATGCATAATTTAAAATGTGCATCATGTTTTAAGACAAAAGGAGGGAAAGAGACAACCATAAAAGATTATTTCAGAATGAAAATTTTCCACTGTAAGTACTCTGTCTCTAAATCCATTAAGACAGAGAATATCCCTAGGTAGTAACATTCAAGTGACCGTAAATGTGTTCACCAAAAACTTACTGACAAAGCATGAACCAAGCATGAAGTTTCTGAAAATTCACTGGCAAAGGCAAAACCTAAATATGCATAAGCTTAGTGATTATATGTGACATAATGATACTGTGGGCCAAAAATCTGCTTTCCAATTGATATTCAAAGTAAGCTACCCTTAAATGTGTATAATGGTATCATGGAAAATAAGGTCTTTAAATAAGAAAAATAGAGTTCCTCTTTCCGTCCTATTTGTAACAATGAGCAATTCCCCATTAAAGTAAACAACACCTGAAATATTTCCAGGAACCAGTCACCATCGGTACCTGCAGAGATTCTGGAAGAGGGGTTTTCTTTGCTAGTACAGTCATCATGAAGAGCATTCATCCCATTGACATGTCAGTGAAAAAGAAAACAAATTCAGCTGTAAGTAAAAGAATCAATTCTAAGAAGTAAAATTGGCATGAGTTAGTAAAGACTCAGAACTTCAACACGGAGTAGAGAGATAGCCAGAGAGGCGAAAAATGGAAAGCCATTTCAGAGAAGTCACTACATTTTAAACAACCCTTCCGAGAACAGCCTGGCACAAGTACAGGACAGATGGGGGTGGTGATAACTATAAACATATTTTTACCTTACTTTTGTACAATTGTTAAGAACTGCTTAAATTTTAGAAGCTCTTTCTCAGATGCAGCACAGTAGACCTTATAAAAAGCTAGTTAACATATATTACTGAAATTATGACTACCAAACAGACACCAACAACCTCTCTTAAAATGCATATGTATTTTAGATTGTGGTTATTAATTAAATAATTAGCTTTACCTAAAATGTTAGTGGTGGGGTGGCGGGGATGTGGCAGTAGGGGGAACCTTAGTGAGAGAGGAACTGGCGGAATTGTCCAGGGCAATGTATCCCTTATAAGTGATGTATCTCAGAGCCTGGAGAGACCTTAAGTCTAGTGGGAAGTTAGCATCTTTGTACCAGATCCCGCTCTTTAAGTTAAGGGAGGTCAATAAGAGGTTTCCAGAAAAATATAATTGAATAATTAATCTGTCTTCCCATGAGTGCAAAAAATAAAATAGGCTTCTATAACAGGAACAAGTTTACAAATACGAATTTTGCAAATAAAAATATGAGAAATAGGGTTTTGAAATAAGCAGTGTTCACATCTCCTGGTCATTTTTGGCCACTAATTAGCCTGAGAATTTAGGGCTGGCATGAATCTCAAGAATCTAAGGCTCCTCAGATAGAGGTAGTAAATCTCCCTGACCCCTATGTCAAGTTGGGGGTCATGGACACAGGGCTCTTAATTGCAAATAGCAGAAATGTCCTCCAGTAAATTTAAGTGAAAACAAACTTATGGAAAATTATGGAAGGATATCAGAGACTCACAGAAACTCCATAACGCCTAGAGAACCAAGCTATGCTTGAAATAGTACCGAAATAAGAGCACAGAAGTAGCCCCATGTGCTCAGCACTGTTGCCATCACCAGGCATGCTCGCCAAAGTCCACTCTGTTAACCAGGATCTGGGTACCTGATACTGTATTAAAAACTCTGAGTGGCTGCCCCTGTAGATGAAATCTATCAGCCATCATCATTGCCAGAATGGATGCTGCAGTGCCTGTTTCTTGTCATTAATTTCCAATTGGAAGTCTTACCTGTGTGCATCTTACTAACAGAGCCTGGGTTATATGCACACATCCTTGATTCAGAAGAGGCTGAGGAAGCAAGTTTCTGGGTTCTATTATGGGACTTTACTTACAAGGAAGGATTTTTCCAAACACGTGAAGAATAACAAAGATGTTGGCTGGAGTATCTAAGATGTCAAAGGTGTCAAAGATGCGAGAACACTATCATGGATCCCCTTGGAGTATCCGCACACTGGCCTCTGAGAAACAGTCTCTACCATTGACTGTAAGTCCACGATCTGGATCTGCCAACCTCTCCTCTCAACTCTTACCACTCTCTTCCCACCAGTCACACTGGTCTTAAGAGGTCCTCCAACAGGCAGGGCTATTCCGGCTTTTAGGATTTCTGCCCCTGAGCATGCCTCTGCCTAGAACCCTCTGCCCCCAAATGTATTCATGGCTGACTCCTGCTTTGTTCTCAAGTCTCAACTTAAATGTCTCCCCCTGAGGGAAGATTTCCCAGACCACCTTCCGTGGATGTCTTCATACTCCTCCAGCCTTGTCACTCTTTTCATGCACTGATCACTATTTGATTTTGTTTTATTTGCTTATTTTCAGCCTCAGTCGCCATAATCACCACGATGAAACCTCTCTGGGACTATGGATCGTGTCTGTCCTTTCTGCTGCTGTATCTTCAGCACCTAGAATAATGTTGGGTACACATTAGCCTTTCAAGTATTTGTTGCATGATGAACTCCTGCTATAGTTTAATAGATCCTATAAATGTAGAGACTGAGGAAGAGAGGTCCCCTGCTTTGTATATGACCATAGAGCAAATAAATAATCAAAGGATAAGTCCCTGATTCCCAACCATGCAATTTCCAGGAAGAGAAAGGTACAGGCAGTCTCAGGAGGCAGCAGAGAAGAACAGAAAGAACACTGATTAGGAAAAAAGCATGAGTTCCATAATCATACATTTCTGAGTCCAAATCTGTGCCCTCAAATCTAATATAAGCCTCATGAGTTTTTTCAGAGAATTAAGTATGATAATCTATGTATGTTATACATATATACATGTTATTTCTATAACACCTGCCATGTACAGGAGGTTAACAACTGAGACCATAAAAATTATTGTCAATGTATGAGTAATGATCCATGTCTGAGTTCACATTCTCTGAATAATGTGCTAAAAGACACATATCCTTAACATAATCTACATCAGCATCCTCATGTATAAAACAAGAACATTCATTCTTACACAAAACTAAAATTTACTGGGAATCTGCTACATGCAGGGCACGTGTAATGCACAGGTTGAAGTCTCGAAATGTCTTTCTAGCTATTAATGCTAAGGGTCTTTCAGTCCCTTATTGCCATCTCCAAAGATTATCTTCTCACTGTAAACTAAAGGCAAAAATAGGCTATTATTTTCACCTCTTTTATTTATTTCAAAGCATTTACTGAGTCAAGCACTGTTCAAAGTAATGGAGACACAGAAGCCATTGAAAAATAACCTCTGCCTTCAAGGTACTTACTGTTTCAAGAGAGAAACAGACAAAAAGAAAATTAGCAACAATGTGACACATACAGGATACTACAGGAGGTACCCAACCTAGAGTGTAAGTTGGAAGAAGTGGTTCTGGGCAGAGTCCCAGCTGTAGGGAGAGAAGCTGTGAACCAGGAACAGAAGAAGGGGTCAGACCTGCCCAGCAGAGAAAACAGCAGCTGCAAAGGCCCCGAGAAGACCTTAAGCACAGCGCCTCTACGAAGCCAGAAAGCTCAAGAGAGTAGGGTCACAAGAGTCCTCAGAAGAGAGAATTTCACAAAAGGGCCTGTCCCCGACACCTTTCAAGAGCTCTAATGCTACAAATGATTAATCGTCCTTAATTACTTTGCTTTTCTCAAAAAAGAGAAATTCATCCATTAACTATTATAGTCTGGCACAAATCCTCAGTTTGGGGTTAGGATTTACCATTTAAAAAATTATACATGTGTTTTCAACATATTTTCAATGAAGCTCAGTTTTATGTTTCTTTTTTTAATTCCTCTCCATATTAGCAAATTTTCTTGAAGCAAATTTTCTTTCTATCCTTTGTTATCTCTGTGTGTGGAATGCCTTCAAGTCACCTTCCTTTGGCAATTTCATCTTAATTCCTCCAAGCAGCATTTTTCATTTCCTCCCATAGAGTGACAGCACTTTCTGCATTACTTCCATTATATAGCTCTTAGCAAATTGCCTTTTAATAAGTTTCTCTCTTGCTAGACTGAGCTTCTAGAGGGAAGGTTTTGATCTTTGTATCCCAAACATGATCTTTTTTTCCTAATAAATATTTTTAATTTTAGAAGAGCTTTAGATTTACAGAAAAGTTGTAAAGGCAGTACAAATAGTTCCCTAGGGATCTCTTTAAAACTCAGATTCTGATACAGCAGGTCGGGGAAAGTCCGTATAGTCTAGATTTCTAATGGCTGGTCCAGGGACCATAATCTGATAAGGGATGAATGTCAGACAAATTAGGACAAAGGTTCTCAACCCTGGCTGAAAATTGGAATCACCTGGGAAGGTGTTTTGTTTGTTCTAAAATGGCAATGCCACGGCCCACCCCCAGAGATTCTAATCCAATTCATCTGCCCTAAACACAGGACTCCTATTTCAAAAAACCTTTTCAGGTGAATCCAAGGTGCAGCCAGAGTGAAAAATCACTTGTCCTCCTAAGTTGTCAGACACCCACAACATAGTAGGCTCTCCATTTCTTTCTCTGTAAAACAGAAATAAACACAAGTACCTGATAAGGTGTTATTGAGACTAAACAAAACAGTGAAAGTCAGCACCAAATTCAGCGCTTATTAAATTCGACATGCTGGAAAATGTTAGTTACAAATTCTGTCAGGCAAAAGGACATGGAAATCCATATTTCTCATCAATAAACCTTTGAGGACATTCTTCCTATGCAGTCTTTCCAGAGTTAGACCGCTCTCAGATCTCCAGCTGTCACTGAAAAGGGCAGGAGTTCATGGTGTCAGGGTGGAGTCACCATAGAAATCTGCTAGTCCTTAGGGAATGTGGTCTAAGTATCCTCTGATTAATTCAGAGGGCCCACAGCTGAGCCTGGAGTCCCTGCCTGGGCGGGACAGAAACAGCTTTGTATGAGGACAGTCCACTGGGTGGCTAGATGGGTCTAAGCTGCTCATTCCAGAACAATGAGTGGTCACATCCAAACTGCAGCTGGTCTGGAGGAAAGATCTCAGAAAATCTTCTGGTTTCAAACTGCTGTTCATAGGCTTGAGGGCAAAAGCTCCCAATAATATTCAAAGAGTGATGTATGGTCATTAAAATTCAAGCCAGAGGACACTAGCAATTGTAAAAAAAAACTGCAAGTCTTCTACATCTCTTCTAACACACAGCCCCTTCTCCAACTGTAAGGAATGTAAAAGTAACTACTTTCAGCAAATACTGGAAGTTAAATGGTGATCTTTTCTTTATATTCCTCAATCATCTTTTTATCAAACTAAACTAAGGCTGTTAGGGTCTTGGGGGTGATTAGAAAAAGTTAAAAGATTAAGAGATGCCATACATAATTACTATCCCCGATGAGGAAAGAACAACTAGAAAGAGACTTAATCCTAAACCAATCACTAATTTTTTTAATAGATAAGCATAATTTCCCCCAAAATATTGTCACTTGCTTGAACAGCTGGAATTCCATTGACTATCAAGACGTAGATTAGGGGGGAGGGTACAGCTCAGTGGTAGAGGGCATGCTCAGCATGCACAAGGTCCTGGGTTCAGTCCCCAGGATCTCCATTAAAAATAAATAAATAAACCTAATTACTAACCCCCCCTTCAAATAATTTTTTAAAATACTTAGATTATATGATATTTTCCATGGCTATTTTATGTCTATTATCTTACCTCCTATCATTTGAGTAATATACTTTAAGAAATAACGAGGGGGCATTTATACACACTGTGGACAAAAAAAATGTCGCTTGCTGTATCAGTAAACAAAGGACGTTGAAACATCAAGCCATCAGCCACTACAGCCACCTTGGACTGTGCATCCTGAGGGGATTCAGGATGGATAAAAACAGGATACTGGCCATGGACAGTTAAGGCGCATATAGAAGAAATGATTTCAATGAGCCCAAATTCTTGCATCTCCCCATACATAGAAAAGCACTAAATTCATTAACTTGAGATATCTGGCTTTTGTTAATTAGCAGTAACCTTTGGATGTTTTGACTACCTGGGTGTTTTTTTTGTTTGTTTGTTTTTTGTTTTTCGTTTGATCTCCTATACATCCTGGCTCCTCTCTTTGAGAGCAGTCCCTTGGAGCTATCTGAAAGGCTGCCTCCTGGGCTTAAATCCTCAGCAAGTTCCCTGAATAAAACATAATTCTCAGCTTTTAGGTTGTGCATTTTTTTCCAGTCAATGAGACACATATAAATATGGAAAAATACTCAACAAATTGTAGTAGAGGAAAGTCAATAAATTTTCACATTTTACTTCCATTTCTGTACCTTAATTTTTTAAATAAAAGCATGTTACTTTCAGAAATGTCGGTACATTTATTTTCTTTAGAGATATTGGGCATCTGTCAGCAGTCTCTGTTTCTTAGTCTAGGTACAAGAAAATTACTTTTGCAAATCAACAGACTGGATATACTGCATTAGTAGCTACCACCAACACAGAGAAAAGTCACTTAAGCTCATTTGGTCTTAGAGTCTCACTCTTTATGTAAAACTATCTAAATCAAATTTTCAGCAGCAGAATGTCCCACAGAGATTATATCCATATCCTGTTCTTGTTTGGTAAATATGGATCGATTCTAGTCATTTAAGACAACAGCTGACTAGACATTGTCACTAAAATGATCTGTCATCAGTGAATATACAACATTTCAAAAAAAACTTACCTTTGCTCCCTGACATCCTTCCCCTTCCCACATGGTTTACTCTTGGTATGACTTTCTGATTTTTCTAGAAGGTTCTATCTCTCACATAGTTAACTCTAGAACCACCCAGACAAAGGGAGAAGTAGCATAAATGAAGTTATAAAACTGTATATAATGAAAACTTTCTAAGCCACAACAAGCTTCTGAGACATAGAAATGCTGACACTACACATAGAGAGGGCACACGGAAAACAATGTTCAGATGGAGAATTCTGATATTTTCTTCTATATATACCATGAAATTTTTGCTCATTCCATTGGAGAGGAGTAACATTCTAAAATGGCAAACGGTCTTTATGACTGATATTCTATCCTCTGCCCTGCAAAAATGGTGCTAAAATCCTGTACACCCAGAAACCTTCTACAAAAAACTGTCACGCCAGACTCCTCCCTTTTAGTTATTCCCCACACCCAAACAGGATGTTCTTTTAATTCCAACTCTTTAATAACTCTTGCCTCCAACACTTTTTCTTGGTATCAGAATGGTCTTCTAACTGGTCTCGCCATCTCTAACCACCCCCTCCAATCTATCTGCCCCACTGCTGCCACAATATAAAGCTGATCAAGTTACTCGCCTAAATTCCCAGATTCTTTAAAATGGCATATGAGATGCTTGAGATTTGGCTCCCAATTACTGTTCCAATTGCCTCTTGGAATTCTCTCCTGAGCAACCAGCCCTCTAGCCATATCAAATTAATTATGGTCCCATTTTTAACACAGGAGGCTATGTTTCTATGGCTTGGCATATGCTCCTCAATGAAAAAGTTCCACACCCGTCTCATCTGCTTAGATAAGACGATTTCTCACTTTTCAAGATTCACTTTCTTCAACAACTCTTTAGTGAAAGTACCTCAGAGCTCCCCAAGGAGAGACAGTGCCTCTGTTCTTTATGCCACCTTTGCTTCCTCTGCAATAGTAGGAATTTGGTACTTAAGTTTTCCTTTATTGCCTCACTGAGCAGCACAGATCCTATGAACATAAATGTTTATTGAAAGAACAAATGGATGACTGACGAAACAGCACTGGACTGAATATGAGATGACTACTGATGCTGACCACCATTCTCCTGAAACCGAGTCCCCCTAAAACTGAGTTCCCTTACTGAGTTTATGATCAATCTCTTTATCCAAAACTTTATTCCCTTTTTACCAAGCAAGGGCTCTGCGTGCCTGTGGCACAGAAAGTCAAACACTGAAAGCAGGTGTCTGCAGCAAAGTCAGGGTTTGTCTGCAGGGCTCCAAGCAAGGAGAATGGGCAGCTTGTGCTCAAAAGACCCGAACTCCTCACAAGCTTTCAGACAAGGGTTTTGAAAGACAGACCTAGGGGAGAGGTTTGAAGGATGCATGATCAGCTCATGAACCTTCTGATTGGTTGGTTGGGAGGTAACAGAGTAATGTTTCAGGAATCTCAACCTTCTGGTTCCAAGGAGTCTGAGGTATCTGTGGTCAGCATGTAACCACCATCCTCCACCTGCATGTCAGGAGTCTTCTTTTCTACAGAAGGACTCAAAGATACGATCGGATTGTTATCTATATCCCTTCGGGAGGAGCTAGAAGCTTTGTGACTCTATTGTCCTTATCATTAACTGCTTGAGTCTGCTCTTTAGAACCTGGGGAAGGCCTAGGAGGCCAAAGCCTTTTTTCCCTTCAAACAAGAAACAGGGGACATGGGGAGCTTTTGTACCCTGGAAGGCCCCACAGGATCCTGGGTTTCAACCCCCCTTTTCTTTGATACTCTTTTACTCTAATGTGTCCTGAAAGGACCCAGTAGCAATAAGGTTGCCATACTAGGTAAATTTCTTTTATCCTTGCAAATCTTCATCTTCTATAAAATCACTTTTATGATTAAGTACTGGAGTTGATAAATTATTCATTACAATTTACCACTTTTAATAATAAAAGTAACATATAATCATCTTTAGAAATATTAGAATGTAAAGATAAATGAAAGTATAAGTTGTCTACAGTCCCAACAGGCAGAAATAATCAACCACTGATAACATTTTTGGGGACATCCTCCTAAATTCATCTTTTTAATATAAACAGATGCTATTACATACAAAACTGGAATTATATTATACAAACTACTTTATAACTGAATTTCCCATTTCACCATATTCTGTGATGAGTTATAATAATGATTTATAATTAACAATCACATGAAATACTTATTAAAAGTGTAGGTTGCTGGACTCCATCTTTTAATCTATTGAAACAATCTTTGGATAGAGAGTCCTGAAACATTCATCATAACCCACTAAGTGATTCTATGTACAGTAAACTTTGAGAGCCACTAACCACAGATAGTGATTTCACATCCCTATGGTAAGTGACAGAAAAGTGAAGGTTTCAAAGGTATTTATTTTGGCTGCACATGAGAAAGCACAAGAGCTGTTACAAAATGGACTGGGTTACCCTCCCAGTTGATGAGCCCCTGGCACTCTGCAAATAGATTTTGAATAACTAGTCTCAAGGATGTGGTGGTCATTCTGTATCAGGAAGGACGTTCAAAGGGATCATTTCTAAGGACTGTCTCAACTGTAACACTCCAAGCCTCTATAATTGAAGAATGTTAAGGCTAACACATGCTTCAGAGGCAAGAAAGAATAGTCACCTGGGAAGAGAGTTACAGAACTGGCTGGGAGTCTTTTCGGAGCAGTGGTTTAGAGATAAGGCGGCTCTCAAAGCTAACAAAAATTTTGCACATAATTAATCGAAAATAATTATTTTTTCTAGGAAATATTAGCAATTAACTGGTTTGCTAAAACTTTTAAACTGGTGATTCTGTGTTTCAAAGACGTCTTCCTTGGTAGCACTGATGCAGAGCGAGTGAAAGGTAAAGTTTCAACTTGAACGAGTGAAGGCGCCTGCAGCGTACTTGGCCCAACGTGGCCAGTCTGGGGACGGAGCCAGGAAGAAGAGGTGGAGTCTGCACGACTGTGGAAACGCCAGTCATCTTATTTAACCGTTTAATTTTCAAACAAAGAATCTGAAGCCTAGAGATGCTACGTGTTCTATATCCACATAGCTAGTTGGTAACAAAATAATTACTCTCGAATTCCATACTTTTCTCACTCCTAGTCCAGTGTTTTGAGTGGTAAAGATTTCTTTACTACTGTAAATTGCCTTTTATTCAGAATCCTACAAAGTTAAAGATAAATCACAGAAGGTCCAAGTGTTTGAAATTTTATACAAATAAAGATGCCATATTGTAAACAAATGGCTTAAAATAACTGCATTTTAAAACTTAAGTGACATTTCAAGGATAGCTGCAATAAGGCTCCTCAGAGTTATAATTTAATCCCGTTTGGCAGGAAAATCAGTGATTACTCTCATTTTCTGACATTTAAATGAAAATGCCTTCCAAAAAGACAAATAATATTTTCAAACATAGTCCTTGTGTTATACACACTTTACGTGTCTACCTGAGTTTATATACACGTGTCAATATTTTAATGGATGTGTTTGTTTATAGGTGCTTATGTTGTATACATGTTAATTATAGAATATACAAGTTTTTATTTTTTATAAAATATTATGTCTAATTATAATAACATTGTTCTTGGAGGTTGACTGACTGACGTAGCCACCATATACTTACAGTGAAAATTATACTTATATATTTCCAAACAAGAAGTTTGAGAATCAACAGCCTAGGTAATTTCAACTTAAATAGCACCTATATGTTGACTCATAAATTTGCATCACTATCCTAGATATTTCTTGTGAACCACACCCACTCAATACATCTATTTCAATGCTTCTCAAACTTAACAGATCCAAAATCAAATTCCTAATCTTCCTCCTTAAACTCTTCCTCCAATGGTCATCATCATATCAGAAATGACAGGTCCATCCATCTAGCTGCTAAACTTGCCATGATTCTGGACTCTGTTCTTAACCCCTGGCAAGTTATGTCCCCGTATTCCAAAATACATCTAGAATCTCACCATTTCTCACTCCTTTTACTGCTACAATCACCATCACCTTTCTCAATAGCCTCCTCACTGGCCTCCCTGCTTGTACCCTTGCCCCTAAACAGTCTATTCTCCGAACAGTAGGCAGAGTGACACATTATGTCAGTCATCGCCTCTAATGACTTCCATTCTCACAATAAAAATAAGCCCTACAAGGCGCCCTGTGGTCTTCCCACCACATTCCACTACCACTCTGACTCAATTTCCTACCACTCTCCCATGTGCCACCCAGTCCACCTTGCTGCCCTTCCAACTTTCCAAGAAGAGTTTTTCCATGTAGAAGGTTCTTCCCCTATATGATTTTTCTCCCCTCACCTACTTCATCTATCACTGATAACATCAAGGCATCACAGAGGTATTCCTAGACTAACATCTTTATCAGTCACGGTCTAGAAGGAAATGGGTACCACACTAAAATTAAGATAACTGATGGAGCAGTTAATAAAGGACTATTTACAAGAGTTTGGGAAGGATGTAGGAAAACCAAAAGGGGTAATGCAGAATCCCAGAGACAGTGATAGTAGAGCTACTGCCACCCCCAACCCTGAAGGGACAAGAGAGAGGAAGGATACTGAAAACCAGAAAAGGAGTCCAATAGAGAGGTCAGCCTTGAGAGAAATACTTATGGTTGGAAGGGGACAGCATCAAGTGAAGGCCACTTGCAAGAAAAGAGCTAAGAGAATAAATAACATGAACTCACACTTCTCCCCACTCCTATCTCTTCCCAGGGGGCCTATTAATATGGTTTATACTGAGAAGAGTAGAGAATGGACCTGGGAGAGACAATCTGAAGATGTCCAACCTATCATTTCACTCCATTTCTTCCTGGCATTTAAGCAATATTTGTTGAATGAATCAATATGATGCAATGGTGATTGTCCATTGAATAAGGCTTTTAAACACGCTATATACACTATGTTTCCTTAAAAAAACAAAAACAAAAACAAAACTCCTCTGACAGTGGTTCAGAAGGCGTTAGGAGCCACAGAGGTCATCCAACAGAGAGACTAGGAAAGCTCACGTGAGTTTGATACAGTGAATAAGTCATGCAATATCTTGTGTGCCTCACGTTCTGCCTTATAGAACTCAAAGTTGGTTTGCACATTGACCAAGACAGGGGAAATATAAAAGAAAGGAGGTAAGGTCATGGATGGGCGCTGCATTGAGGGTCCTCCCCGCCACACACACCTGGATGCTTTGTAGGTGATTTATGATGAACTGATTTGTGATGTTCAATGAATAACAGACGTTTCTGATAAAAGAAACGATGGGAAAAAAAGTCACAAGTATGTTATATTCTGATGGGTAAGGAAGTATTAAATGTTTAAATATCCATCTTACACACTTATATCCACCATGAATAAATCAAGCGAGGCTTCTCATAAGTCACTTCATCCCTCTGGCAAGGGTTCATTAAAGAAAAGCTCTTTGAGGAACCAACATTAGTAGAACTTCTGATTCTTTAGCTTTCTAAATTATTTGGAGTATCTGGGGACTTGTGTGCAGCCATAAGAAGAGCATGACTTCTTCTGTTAGAGTCCCCCAGATGCTCCAAAGTTGGTACACTTAGAGGAAAAGATAAAACAATGGGCAGAGGCGCAAACGTCTGTTTTACTTGTGAAAACTGAGGAATTCACGTTGGTGGAGACTTTATTAGCAAATAATGTATTTGCTGATTCTGGTAGCACCTCTCAGGACTACCCCCAAAGAAAAAGCAAAAAAAAAAAAAAAAAAAAAAAGCTATTAGAGTAACATATCCTTAGGAGACACAGTGGAAAACACTAGAAGATAGCCTTAGAGGTCTTCTTTCACATCCACACCCAGTTTCATTAAGCAAAGAATCTCATTCCCTGAGGATCCCTATCTGTCTTTATTTTCCTGAAAGGGAAGATGGTGATAAACAAGGTTGAGGAAAGCTAGAGAGGGACAGAACTAGATTGAGTTGCTATGGTTTTTGAAATTTACTCTAAACCAAACCCTAGAAACATAACCTTATATACTCCAGTATCATTCCTATAATCTATTTTTATCCTGTTACCTTCTTTCCTCTGAAAGGAAATCAGCTATGTTACTATGATTGATCTGCAATTTAAGAAGCTACAGAAATAATCTCTGAAAAGGATCTTTGGGTTCCTGGGAAAAAATATGTTTGCTCTTGGGACCCCAATCCATATGCTTCCCATTTAGGGCAGATCCAGGTTTTGTGAACTTTGAAGCTTATACAGGCAGGGGAGCCCTTCTACTAAATACATTTCAAAATACCACCAACAATTTGACAATTTTCACAAAAATCCAGAAAAAGCACATATGTTTTCAAATACTTATTTGACATGCTTCTGTATATTTCCTCTCTTTTGTTGTTGTTGTTTTGTTTTGCTTTGACTTACACACTTTGGTTCACTCTTCATGTTTCAAGGGTTTTATATTACTTTCTATGGGAAGACTACAAAGATAATGAAAGGTTTCCCGTCTCCGGGACAATCAAAGTTTTGTTGCTGTTTCTCTAGCCACATGTTTTCTGTGCCAGGTGCTCTGGGACACATGCTTGTTACAAAATGACCTCTGGCCATCTACTTTCACTCATCATGCCAGGTATGTAGGCTCAGTGAGCAGTGTGAAGATTCCTGGAAGACATTCTTTCACCAAGACAGTAGAAAAAACTTAATTATACACTGAAGTAACTTCCAACCACATATGACCATATGAAATTGCCAATGTTCAATCATCTTCGACCTCCAAAAATGACAATTTCATATGTCTCACACTAATATATCCCACTAAGCCCAAAATAAATGTACCTCCAACTCAGCATCCTGTTAGCCAGATTCCAAAATTGACCATGGCCACTCTAACACACTTTGCACCAGGGGAGACAGGACAGAGGGGAGTTGGTGTGCAAAAAGATCACAGCCTCAACTGATTATGTTTAAAACATCTTAACTGCAAATCTGACATATGATCATGTGCATAAGGCCCATGGTCTTGGAAAGAACCTGGGAAAATAAGGAGTCCTGAAGCCTAAGGTCCATCAATTTCAGTGAATCACGTCTGCAGTCCCAATCCCATCACTGAAAGTTTTGTCATCTGAGCAGTCCCAGGGAAGTCTACAAGGAACATCAGAAAAGCAAACACACTTCTGTTTTCTTCCGAAGAAATAGTTCCCACGTGTCACATAGAAATGATTCTCAATTTACAGGCACAAGCAAAGCAGGCCTTGTCCATCCATTATGGGATTCAAATAAACCTGTCCAAAATGATGAAAATTTCTGTGAAACAAAGAGTCCTTTGTTGGCACAGGAATCTCATCTCCCTACCATTATTCCCTAAGGTATTCATCAATTGCATGTTCAGTACATCAGGCATCTTGCCCTCATGTGAGCACTTGTAAAACAGCGTCCTCGGACAAAAATGATTTCAATGCAAAATGTAAACTTGTGGTTTATCTGGAGTCTGACACCAGGCTATTTCCTAACTGGACTTACGGTGAAATAGCTCTCTGGCCAAATGCCTTTAAAATCTGACACAAAATGCCACACAGAGATCAGAGCTCAGCTGGACCCCTCAACCCATTTTAGTAAGAATCTTTTTATTTCCCCTGCTGGTTTTACTGGTAAATCTCTCCCCTGCAGACTGATGCCTTGTATAGACAAACTGTTTCTCTGTAGAGCTATGCTGAGTCTGCAGCACCGTCCAGGAGAGCTGTGCTGAGTCCACACAATGGCCACCATCTGTTGCAGAGCTTCTAGGAACAGTGTCGTCAGCATGAAACACGGTGTCAGCCCTAGTCATTAAAAGATTGTTCGGGAAGTTAAAGCCAATGATGAAAACTTATTCCAGAAGGTCATTAATACCCGGCTTCTTTGCAGTAATTGAGAACAGAGCTACATATGGGTAATAAATAAAACTACATCAAGTGTTCACTCCATTTATATTTCAAAACATATCAAATACAATCAACATGGACTGCAGATTCAGATCAGGCAGAACCTCAACTATGCCACTCGCTGAGACATTGGCACTGGTAAGAGTAATAACAGTCAACAACAACGGTATTAACACTTCTCTTTACTGAGGGGTTACCATGTGCCAGGCTCTGTGGGAGCTGCTTCAGACATCTAGTGTCTTAAATCTCACATTAACTCAATAAGGGGGCGTACTGTTATCTAAAGGCAAGCTATTTTAACCCTCTAAGCTTTCATTTTTCTCATTTTTAAAACAAAGATAATTTCACTTATTTTGTAAGATTTAGGTAAATATCAACGATAATATAGGTAAAGCACTGAGCATTCAATAGTAATAAAATATTGCATGAAATAATAATGTATGAAATAATAAAATATTTGTTATTAAAATATTATTGAACTCAAAGTTTATACAGATTATATATATACTGAAGTATGAGGTCTAGATTCAACATGTAAAACATAAAGTAGAGAAAACTTCAAGCACTCATCAGGTGACAGAGGACACTGCCTTGCTGATAACACAGATTTGAGGAACAAGATAAAAACGAGGCAGAGCGGCTGTGTGCGGCACATCACCATTTACATCAGTCAGCATGTATTAAAAGCTTACTCAAGTATAGCAGGGAACTGCAAAGGAGGTAATAAAACAGTCCTGGTGAAACTGTATTTTAAGAGTACAGAACACATATAGGCATTACATTATTCTGTTATTTGGAGCAATGCATATAAGGACAATGAAATAAGTAGCAAAACAAAGCATTCGTCTAGACACTCAGAAATCAAGAATTCATGAAGGGTGAGAGCTGAGAAACGTGTGCTCATTATGTAATTTCCAGACTAAACTCCACCTTTAACATGCAAGTAACAACTATGTGCTAAGTGACAAGGTTAGCTAGTGGTTCTTCCCAAACAGTCAGCACTACTCTATGGAGAGTTCATGCCCAGTGTCTCCGTGTTCCACCCTTCCCTTCATCCTCTACCCTGAAACTATCAGGAAAAACACCTCAAAGGTGCATAGAAGAAAGGGCTTATACTGCCTTCACCAATCTACAAAGATTCTTAGTGGTTCTATAAACTAAGCATAAAAATTGTAGCTAGAATAAAAATGATGAATAATGGAAAATCAAATTTACCAGAATGCTCTGATTATCACCACCTAAATCTGACCAAAATGTCTGGCTTACATCATCAACATGAATATTCAAAACCAAAGGAGATAAGAAAGCTTACAAAAAAAAAACCAAAAAACAAAAAACTTTGTATTAAAAGTCTACTCAGGTATAACAGGAAACTGCAAAGAAAATAATTAACAATAGGTTCATGTAAGTAAAAAGTATTCCCTTCAACTACTTTGCAAATTTATTCTAGGTTTGAAATTATTTCCAAGTAAGAATTACAAAAAAAAAAATAGCTAGCAAGAAATTTTAACAATAAAATGAAAATGAAATTTTAAGATATTTATATATTCCTCTTAAAATTCAAGAAAGATTATTCTAATAATATTATTATCATTTTTGAAAGGAACATTCCAAACTTAGAAACATTTGCAGTCAATTATGAATACTGGTTCAGTACACAAAACTACAGGGCTTTTTCCACACGTAATTCTCCTATGTATAAATATGAATCTCTGGCAGAAACAACAAAGAAAATCAAAGTTAAAAATAATCCCATTTGACCAGATATAATATGAGATTGAACAAGAAATGAAGTGACAATAGTCATACTTAAATATTTTGTTTTCCTTTTCCTATCTCCATTGTATTCAAAGCTGCCAGTCTAAAATATAATCAGGAAATGCACTGCCTTCTCCAAGGAGTCCTCCAGCTATAGTCATGGCCTCATATATTGATGGCAAATGCTCTAGATTCTCCCTAATTAGAAAATATCAACACAATTCTGTATAATCTACTTTAAGGATATACAAAGCGATGTTACTGCACTGAGTTCTGTAAAATATACATTCATAAAAGTTTCAGTATGAATAGCTTCATTTAGCATCAGCATATTGCCACTGACTTCAGTAGATTAGAAATGAGATGCTGCTAAAGGAAATCAGTTTTTGAAATGGTTAAATAATTAAGCTGAGGTATAAACTTAAAAGACCCTAAGTTGCTATATTGTCTTAAAAGTTCCAGCTAAAATAAACAGGACATCTAAGTAGGGAGAAAACATCCTCATGCAGAAGGAGGCTTCTTTGAATATTACTCTTCTTGAAGAGAGAGCATTTTCTATATTCACTAAGAAATTATTGTTGCAGGTCTAGTTTCAGAACGTCCCCTGGAAAATGATTCAGGGGCATCAGAGACTCTTCAACAAATTTAATTAGCAGTGCTGACATTCAGTCGTTTACACATTTAGCCCTGAACAAACACAGAAAAGTGCTTAGAGTCATCACAGGCACCTCTGTGCATGAGAGGCATGAGGGTCCCAACTTTAGATTTAGTAAGTCTTATAATTAAATCCCCTTTCCTATTTTTGTCATTAGCACTTTGGTCTAAGACAAATACACCAGGTACTAAGTTTTGTTATGCTATATATGCTGCAATAACAAGATTTCATTGAAAATACAAGAAAGCATAAAAGCAAATGATTATACTCAGGAGCCTAAATATATAACTCAATTAATGAAGTTTTATCAAATTCGTAAATCATTTGATACTCCTTCTGTCTGCAAACATGCTAGCTTTTTTCCTGTCCAGTAACTTGCTGCACAGAGGTTAAAAAATCATAGAAGAGTGAGAGGTTGGGATGCCCTATAATCTTTGGATTACATGCCAAAGCAACTTCCCCGTTAAAACTGGACACTGGCATTAGGAATCGTTAAGTGTCCACAGATGGCTCTAAAATGCAGTGGGCTGGATATATTTAATGGGTACATACAGACTAAAAAAAAAAAAAAAGGGGAAGAATTGATGGTAAAAGGAACACATTCGCACACAAAAACACACAACATATACAATCTTCAGCTATCTCCTCAATGGTATGTTTTAATTCAATTCCTGCTCACAAACTCCTTAACTGTGCACTTTATTGAAAAAGGAAATTGTCTCTGTGGGTGGCAAAAACATTGAGATTCTTCAGGATATTGTTTGAATAAATATTAAAATAACATTCCTTCATAAATAAGTGCTTATTCATCCTTCTAACACATTCACTGCCAACTGCAACTTTGAGTGCAAGAGAGTCCCTACAATGTAAAAGAATACAGATCTTCTTCAACATACGATGTGCTTATGTCCTGATAAACCCATTCTAAATTGAAAATTCCCTAAGTTGAAAATGCATTTACTACACCTACCCTACTTAACATCATAGCTCAGCCTCGCCTACCTTAAATATGCTCAGAACATTTATATTAGCCTGCAGTTGGGCAAAATCATCTAAAGCAAAGCCTATTTTATAATAAAGTGTAGACTACTTCATGAAATGTATTGAACACTGTACTAAAAGTGAAAACCAGAATGACTGTATGGGTACAGGATGGTTGTAAGTGTATCAGCGGTTTACAATCATGATAGCATGGCTGAGAGGGTATCCCACAGCATATTGCTAGCCAGGGAAAAGATCAAAATTCAACGTGTGGTTCCTACTGAATATGTATAACTTTTGCACCATCGTAGAGTCAAAAATCATAAGAATCATTGTTTAAGTCAGGGACCATCTGTATATGACACAACAGTCCCCACTTATAGCAGTCACACAGGGAACAGCGCAGAAACCAGATATGCTGACTCAAAAACCCATGCCTTTCCTCTACACTGAGATTATAATCATGCTAGTCTAAAAAAACAGAAAAAGAAAAAGAAGAAGAAGTACAATGGTGATTCAGGGGAGAAGAGAGAGTACACCATGTTAAAAGAAAACCCGAAAAGCCTTAACGTGAGGGGTAAAATGTAAAATGTGAGCTGTGCCTGGAAAGGAGTGTGGATATTAACAGACAAATGAACTAAGTGAACGAGAAGAGACAGCAGAAGCAGAGGTGTAATCTCCTGGGCGCTCAATGACTGAGCAGCTTGTGTGAACACAAGAGTAATGGGAACGCATGAGGACTGGGCCAGATGGGGGTTGAACAGAAAGTAGAGATGAAGAGGTCTCTGCAAAGATGAGATTCTGAAGGCTTTTGACCAGGTTGAAACAAATTCAGAGCCACAGTGAACTAGACTGAGAAAACACCAAAGGCTGAGAGAAAAGTTAAGACAGAATTTCAAGTAACAAAGGAGGAGGTGGTGAAGACCAAATTCAGGTCAGAGAAGTAGTGGGAATGGAAATTGGCTGGTTCTAATGTACCTCTCAGCCATAAAGCCTACATTCCAAATAAATGTGACCTTTACTACACACAGCTAAGTGAAGGTAGTATAAGAAACTTTATTCAATACACATTTCCAAAATAAACCTCTATGACACAGCTGAAATAACAAAGGGAGGGAAAAATTGTAGTATTGGGAAAGACTGAGAAACAGCTAAAGAAATGCCTAGTAAGGGAACAGCTACAAATCTGGAATATAATACAGCACCCCGAGTATTATACCCAGCCCCATGTTATTACTGTTCTCAACGTCATTCTGATGGAAATCTAGAATTACACAAACTGGAATCAGCTTCAACTCTCTCCTTTAAGGTCTTACTAAAGTTAAGGTCATGAGAACAGAACAAAATGAAGAGGCCATATTGTTACTTCCTTTACAACCCCACCTAAGAGTCAATGCCAGCCTCCTCCCCTTTCCCCATAAAAGAGTTCTAAGACAAAAATATATTAGACTCAATTGTGTTCCATAATAACTAGTATTTTACAGAGATCACTGTGTATAAAATTTCAAAATAATGAAGCAGAAGAATTTGGGGTCATGTTCTGAAAAATCCTATTTTCATAACCTGAAGCCTCTGCAAATCAAAGGCTAAGTTTATTTCCCTCAATTCAGTGTTTCCTAAAATGTGCCAGGTGATATAACAGGTGACTTCAAGTGATTCCAAAGTAACCTTTTCTGTAGCCCTTTTCATTTTACTGTTTATTTTAATGTGTATTGAAAAAAAACATGGATCATTATATATTTCCCTTTTAAGTATATTTAATTATTAAGACACGTTTATTTGAATAAAAATATTAAAAGCTGTACAAGTGATACTTTTATATTGCCAGTGACACAATAAGAACTTAAATGTGAAAAAGTTTTAGCATGACACTGTGCACATAGATTTTAATGTCCGTTAAACTTAGTGACATAGGTATTTTTTATCAGAATATCACTTTTAATATTCCTACTCGATCTCAAGTTTATGGATAATCAGGTCTATTACTTTAGTTAGAATTTATATTAGTGTTAAATATAATATTGATATCCAGAATGTGGTTTATATTAGTTTGAAAACAAAGAAAACATTTCATCTTTCTATTGAATTTGTCACTTCAAATCTTTTAAATCAGATTAGGTAATTAAAAAGAGAAATTATAAAAATAATCAGAAAGTACAGATTTAAAGACAGGTGTATTGAAAACAGTAATTTGATACGTTAAAATTAATACAGTGCTTGGATTTTGAAAACATTCAAATTTTAACTTCAAAAGAGTTTGAGCGCTGTTTCTGTAAAGAAAATGGGTTAAATACATGTTGAGAAAAGCTTGAAATAAGTAATTCTTTAAAAATAGCCTACAGTACAAATTTCTTTTAAAATCAACAGGAAGTTAATTAAACAAGAATATATACCGAGGGCGGAAATAAGAACATTAAGTCTAAAAATACAGGAAATACTGTTTGAAGTAGCCCAAATTTCATTGTGAAGGTCATTTTTTTGCTGTTGTACTTGGCTCTTTTTCTGCGGGAGTGCCAAAATGTTAAGTTTCAAAGATAAATGTGTCTGAAAACATTTTCTAGACAGTACATAGGATAGGATTTTTATTATTAAAACACTTTTACTCAATTTTGCAAATCTTAGGTAAAATGTTAAAATTTTAGTTTATATTATTTCCATTTATATTGAATATACTCTGATTCACATATTTAAAGGAAAATGTTGAGGGGTTACGTATTAAACTATACATACACACACACACATTTTGACTTAATGATGCCTGATCTATTCTGGAAGGTAGTTTGGTTTGGTTTAACAGTTTCTCAGAACACATATATACATGCTGTGCTGCACTGCAATAGCCTAAATGCATATATATTTTTTTTAAGTTCTAAGAGTTAAAGAGCTGAATGAACTTTTGCTAAGACATAAGAAAGAAGGTTTGATTTCAGGTCCCAGATTTCACCTATATAGATATGTGAGAACACTTTTTTCAAGCTGCAGAGAGATTTTTCCCGTAACAAATACTTTCATATATATATATTATATATTTAATCTAACTATTGGCAAACACATATCTACTTCTAAGTGAGTTACAGTCAGTTATACATACATGGAGTGAAGTTTGAACAGTGTTGTATTTATATAATTTTAATGACAATTCAAAACATATTATGGACTGGTTTAGGGATAGCTACCTACCCTTGCAAAATATATGGCAGAAAAATAAGTTTTAAAATGTTACTAAATCATGGTTCTCAATGGAGTGAGTGTGCACCTCCAGGAGATATTTGGCATCAACTGGGGAGAGTTTTGCTTCCCTAGGGGGCACTTGCCTCACCTGGGGGGCTTTTGGCCCCTAGAGGACATTTAGCAACATCTGAAGATATTTTTGATTATCACAGCTGGGGGCATGATGCTGGCATCTAGCGGGTAGAGGCCAGAGATACTGCTAAACATCGTACAATGCACAGAACAGCCCCTTCCCCCACCCAACAACTAAGAATTATCTGGCCTGACAATATTGCCCAGGTTGAGAAATCCTGTACTAAATGCATCACCATCAAACATGTTCCAAAATGTTACGGTCAAAGACAGGAGAAGACAGTAAACGCATAGGAGGTCAAATGAGAGGGAGGAGAAGATTAAAAAGAAAGACCAGTATCAATTACAGAAAAATCTAAGGTATATCATAAGCATTTTACTGTATGGTTAATATGAGAAATGCAGTGTGGGGCCAAACTAGTAATGATCACAAACATGCAAAAAAAGTGTGGACAAACTTGACAAACTCCTTTTCTTAAAAAAACTTCTTTTAAAAAGCTTTCCTTTAAAGAGAAAAAAAAGGATACCTATATTTTTAAGCTACGGTTCTGGCTTGTCAATGAATGAACTGACTTGTATACAATTATTTTATCCTCTCATGGACACGTTTCCCATTCCTCACAGATGCTACGCCAAGAAGATGCTAGAGTAGCTTGGGGAGACACACTGGTCAGCAGTGATAACTACTTGGGTAAATGGTCCAAATAATAGTGACTTAGGATGTACAAATCAAATCTCCTCAATTCCAAAATATGTTGATCTCCTCTAACCCAAGTTAAAAGAATATACATTATGATTCCTTTTTCAATTTTCTAACATCAAGGTGTATATGTAAATAGATGCATACTAAACTATGAACAACTTTTACCTCTAAGGAGCATGGTTGTGAGAGGGTATGAAAGTAAACATTTATATTTTGCTAGATCTGGGGAGTATTTGAATATTTTATAATGGGAATGCATTCATGTGTAGTAACTTTTTTTAATGAGTTTTCTCAAGAGCAAAATGCAAATGTTCTGCTATGGTCTGTAAACACGTAACACAAATATCTTGCTTTATATGATTTACATGTTGTTTAAAAGTTGTAACAGCTTTAATCATACTCCCCAAAAGGAATCCGCTAGTTAAAGAAATCCTACAGAATTTATTTTAGAGGTTTAAAAACTTTTTAGAAAACAAATATCACTATTACATTAAATGATGTATTGAGCTAAGTTTCTATATATGGAGTTTATTGAAAGAAAAGAACAATTGAATACTATCAGCACGCCATTGTTACTACCAGGAATTTTATTGACAATTCCACTTTGATTCCTGTCTGAAAATTAATCAGCCGATACCATTAGGGCATTTTCAGGAACTTAGAAGTTCTCCTAATAGCTAGGAAAAATTCATACCACCTCTGAGATGGATTCCATGAATGTTCTGCAAGTTTTATGAGGGCTACTCTGATTCATTGAAATACTATATACTGCAGTAGTTGACAAACAGTTACAGAAATATTTTGAATTTTCTCCATTCTGCTTTATTCTGAGCAGGAATAATTGCATTTTTGTTATTTTATGATTGATTTTTCTCATTTGTTAACATATCATTTTAAGGGACCAAAAAATGAATCAGAAAAAAATCAGTTATTTCATCCAACTCAAATTAGGCAGGTATCATAAATTTTTCTCTCTCATCAGTTAGGGAAATTTACAATAAATAGCCAAGTGAAATTTTGGCCAATGCCAAGGATTAGCTTGCCAAGGTGTAAAAAATGAACAATGAAAAACTGGTAATGAAAAAGTCATGATCATAAAATCAATCTCCTTATGAAACTATAATTTCATTCTCAGAAAAGCATTTCTAGTTCCATCTAATAGCATCTTTTCTGCAATATACAGATATAGATACTACAATACAAGAAAGAATAACAGAAGTCTATTAATATATTTAGTAGCATATTTTAAAATATATTGTAAATATATCTTAATAAAAACATATGCTTATAATCATATACTCATATGATTAGGCATATTATTATATATTATAAATAAAATCAGTGTCCTCAACTTTTCAAGGAGATTTATCCATTAATATAGCATCAGCCATTAAATCAAAAACATGTCTAGTCCTTATTTCTCATACTTTATCATTAAGTCGCATTTTTCAACACATAAACATTTTGACAGGTTGCACCATGATATGGAAAAATAAACTAGAAATAATGTAGAGAAAGATATCAAAATACACACATGTTATTCCAACAGACAAGCACATGCAAACCAAGTTACTATTAAACTATGCTAAATATATTTGTCTTCAGCTATCACTACTTCTTAGAACTTGCTCCTCCAATCACCAACTGAAATATCAATTGATGAAACAGTGTCAACGACATTTTGCTTCCAGTATATTTTGTAAAAATATAGTTTCTATTTCATTCAACCTCAGACTATTCCAATTAAATCTGAGAAGAAACGTGCTTTTAGGACTTAAGTCCTCACATAGGTAAAATCATACATGTAATCTTAAGTACTCATAGAAAAGGTGGGCCATGAAAAATCTTTTCATTCCTTCATATGGAGTGAGATGAGGTGGGGTGATGGTCAAGGCAAGATTCTTCTGGGCTGTTTAGTTCATGGTGCAGAATTTGAATTGTTTCTGCTAAAATCTCTGAGGTAAAAACTGACTTTGCCAAGTGATAGCCCTCACGTAATGGATAGGCTGTGGGTGAATGCACAGGTGTGTCCTTCTCCAACTCATTATCCAACATTCACATCTTCCAAAGACATAACTTTAGCATACGCATGTTGGATGAAGCACAATTTATCTTAGGGAAACTAGATCTTGAATTCCTTATTTCTGCATTCACTCATCCAATATTTGAATGCCTACTGTGCCAGGCACTCTTTAGGATCTGGTCCCTCAAGATAAGCAAATGTGCCACGATCCCTGCTCTTGTAGGATGTCCACTGCATTGAGCAAGGAATAAAAGCATAAAAGTAGCTTAACACTTAAATACATTATTATTTCTCATCCACCACCTTAAATTCATAGGGAGAGATGAAGTAACTTGATAAAGGCTATGCAGTTAGTACCAAGGAATCAGGTGGAAAATTCAAGAGTCCACAAGTAAAAATGTACTAAAAATGACTCTAAAGTGCTAAAAGAATCATTTCTGTACTATATCTAATACCAGTGTCTTACCAAGTTAATTTGCAAAGATTCTTTTACATGTCTTTTTTATCTTTTTATTTTCCTTTTTATGAAAAAAAATTTTTAAAGAACAAGAAAAATTAAAAGACCTAGGTATCTTCTTAAGTCCTGGTTTTTAAAGAAAAATTTATGACATACAGAGAATAAAAAAATCTAGATATGCTGTTTTTGAAGGAGTTATTTAAGGAGTTGTCTGAAAAGATCTGAATAAAAGTAGGGTTTGAAGTCTACTTCAATGCTCTATTTCTCTCCAGTCTATTTTTCCAGCAGAATTACTTTACAAAAATCAAGTTTGGTTTAAGACAATAAAAATGTTTACTAACATAACTATATTCAACTATATAATAACTATATTACAGATGCCGGTTTATAATGTTTATGATAAAATAATGAAATGCTTTTCTAATTAATATTAATAAAACCCTATAGTGCGTAGTTTTCAATGATCTAGGAAAATCCATTTTGTCAAGATTGGTTACAGCCACTTATATTTACCACCAGGTACCCCTACTTCAATGACTGGTCAAATTCAAACTGGTGTGGGAATCAGCAAAGCCCAACGTGGAGGAACAGGAACAGACTGCAGCACAGTACAATTCTGGTTACCCCTAAGAATGGCTTTGTGGAAACAAATTGTAGAGATATTCTTTGGGGTATGAGAGATAATCTAGGGTGTCCTAAATACATCACCTTTTGACCAAGGATTGAGGTTCATGTGGTCAAACCTGTGAAATCTTTATTCAGTTTCTGGAGTGGAGCAGTGTGAACACAGAAAGCCACAACCCCAGAATGAACGTGAAACCCTGGTCAGCTTAACTGGCCAATTCTAGTAAGACCTGCGTTATATTAGGTGTAATTTGGCTTTTACCTTTAACACAGAATAATTCTTTCAAAATGTTTGGCAAGTCAGTCCTCTCCTTTCTATCTCCTATAAGAAGACCGTGGTTTAGATCCCTATTATCCACCTCCTAGGTGGGTGAGACTGTCCTGTGGAATAAAGATTTTGGGTTCATATTTGGGTTCCTCTGAGTCTCTTGCTGACTTTCCATTTTCTGATTTCCCTTAACTATCAGTGCCATCAAGGATCTGACCTCATGGCACTAATAATCACCCAATGTCAATAACTTTCAAATCTGTATCTCCACCCCAGGATTTCTCCTTATTTCCAAATGGCATATCCACTGCATATCCATAGGGCAACTCTCTCATAATGGTCCCAAAGCACCTCAAACTCAAAAATCCAAAGTGGAATTTTCAGTCTTTCCCTCCAGCCATGTTCTTCATCCAGAATTTCCTTGTCCTGAGGAATAGTACCACAATCAATACAAGTCTGCACATGAGTCTCTTTACTCCTTCTTCCTAAAATTCTCACATCCAATCAGCCAACAAGCTTATAAATTAAACATCACTCCAATTCATTCTCCTCCAATCTCACTGATACCATCTACATTCAGATCCTTATCATCTCTCATCTAGATTCTTAACATTTCCTAATCATTCTCATACCTCTTCATTCCATCTTGCCCAAAGCCATAAGGTTTCACACGTGCAAAGTTTATCAGGTTTCTTCCCTCCTTTTCCCTTGCTCTTGTGTTTGAAAACCTTGAAGGACTCATCACAGCTCACAGCCATGCTACTCTAACAGAGGCACATATACAATTAGGGAAATATTAACATCAAGCCAAGGGGTAAATGAAGTCACAGAATTAATACTCCATAATCCTGAAGGGTTGATATTGCCTCATTGTAATTAAAGCACATTAGTTTTACTTTAAAACAAAGTTTATAGAATAGGCTTCAGGTTCAAATGGACTTGAGATTTCAAAGAAACTGTACTTGCAGTGGGCAGCCCCAGAATGTGAGTCCACGCTTCTCTGACACTAGGATACTTTGGAAGAATTTAGCACAGTACTTGATACATAAGAATAAAGTTTGAAAAGTGTTTTGAATGAATGAAAGTCTGCATGATAAGTGCAGGAATGCCAGGAGCTTTAACTCACTTAGCACACAACTATTGGCTCTCCCTTATTTTACAAATGTTATGCCAGGAGACTGATGACTTCATTTAAATTTCAATTATTATCACAGTCCGTCCATTAGGTCCTTCTTACCTAATGTCTCCAGCTACAGACAAGCTACATGATACTCTTCTATAATAGCCCTGACCCAGAGCTATTTCACTTTCCTCCAAATAGGTTCAGTAACAGAACATCACTGTTGAAAAATCAATCTTGACTGCTCATCAGAAGCTGCTTCCTTATACTGGGTAGGAATCTGAAGATAACACAACTTAATTTCTTCTTAACATAGAGACCGTTCATGTTGTTACATCTCCAAAAATACAGGATTGATAAAGAAGAATGCTATTGGATTGAAACTGTGAAAAGGAACAATTTCAAAAATAGCAAACGATGGAAAAATAGAAACTTTAACTATTTACTGATTCTCAGAAGCCTCCTGAAATGATCTGTTAAGAAGGAGAACAGGGACATCTGATGTGCTGTCTGCTCTCCAAGCCCAACAGAGACAGTGTGGACTCTAAAAATCTTGGGGCAAAGGGAGAAGAGACATGTAAAACAAAGAATGTTACTCATTATCAGGTTCTAGGAGGATTAACATGTTCGCCACTACTGTCACTCACCAACAGTGCTCCCTGAGAGGAATTCAGGGAGAAAAACAGAACAAGGCATTCTGTGCTTTAGAAGAACAGATATAGATGCATATCTCAGGAAGAATTTTAATGAGCTCAGATCCTTGAATCTTCCCATACATAGAAAAGCACTAAAATAATTAACTGGAGTTGCCTGCTCTTTGTGACTAACAAGTGATCTTTTACCAAGATGTATGCTTGACTACACATACTGTTTAGCAAAAAATCATACATACATACATACTTACATAGATATGTATGTATACTGTCTTCTCCGCTACCCTTCAGAGCAGTTTTCTCAGAGCTATTGAGAGGTTTTTTCCCAAGCTATAGTTCTCAGTAAGGTCCCTGAATAAAATTAAACTCACAACTCTTAAGCTGTGCATTTTTAAGTCAACACACACAAAAGAAAAATCTCCTGGTGCCACTGAAGATTCTTGTTTTATATCTCTCAGTGATACATACAAGGTTCCTGTCATTATCTTCATTTTACATTGAAGGAAAAAGTTCCAGAGATGCTAAATAATCACCCCAAGATTTCTAAGCTAGTAAATGATGGAGCCAGAAGCAATACTACACAGCACGGGAACAGCTGGTAAGGGGCCAAGTTTATCTGTGTCTCAGTAAGTCTTCACTAACTCATCTGGGGTTTTCCATAACATCCCACCGACTAGACATTTCGCTTCATCTTTTTTTGCAAAGGTTCAGTACATAAGATGTACAGGGGGTACATAAATAAAAGTAAAACCAAGCACCAGTACATTTCTGCTTTGTGAGTTTTTTCTCTCTCTCTTTTTTCCCCCTTTGTCTTTGTGTATTTCTTTGTTTCCCAAATTTTAACAAGGGGAAATTTTTTTTAAAAGTGTTGAGGAGGAATAAAAAAGAAAAGATCCAAAGCTGATTTCAGTAAGGTTTTAATTTTAATACTGAGGAGAATTAGTTTCTAAAAGACTTTTCTGTGCTAATCGTTTTCACATGCAAATTTACAAAACACAAGGAGGCTTGCTCTTAGCTCCTGATGGAAACGATGTCTTTTAAACCCCAGACTTGCTATCTGTCTTGGTCCACTGTTTGCCAGGTGTGGAACCTTATGAAAGCAGCTCTTTTGCACCTTTCCTGTTTGCCCATTTCTGTCCTGCTCTAACCTTAGAAGAATCTAATTATAGGAATGAGATCACTAAGCAATTGAAGCTAACTCCTAAAAAAAAAAAGAAAAGAAACTAACTCCAGACTTCAGTGCTCTCCTGAACGCACACCGTGCTTGACTAACCTGTTGATTCTTTTCCTAGATAAAAAGAAGTAAGAATGAAGAATTAAGCAGTTAAAGAATGACTGGCTCTCCATCCTTACCAAACTTGCAGGCAGATCATGGGGGGCAAGACAAGACCTGAAGAGAGAGTCAGCCAGTCTGCATGAAGTGGAGAAGGATGCAGAACCCAATCTCCTGACTCAGTGATTCACTCAGATTCTTTCCCCCACTTTTCCCTTTAAAAACTGTCATGGCTGAGCAGAATCTTCAGCGGTGGTCTCTGAACAGGAGTCCACCATTTCCCCAGATTGTCGGATTTTTGATTAAAGCACCTTTCCTTTCTACTGACACTTGCCTCTCGAATTATTGGCTTTTGACTGGGGAGCAGCCGAACCTGAGTTTGGTAACACTTAATTTCTTAATCATTTACAAATTATAAAAAATGTTTACCACAATGCTTACGACACAGTGAGCACTCTGTAAATGCTATTTGTAGGGAAGGAAAAATATCTTTTCTCTCTACCCTCCTAAACTCTCAACTGACACCGCTGTAAAATAAAATTCGTATTTTATGACAAGAAAAAGGAATAAAAACCCCCCTCTGCCCTTTGGCCTCCTCTCTCCCCTCACTGTGCGTTGGGTATTGGCATTAGGCATCAACCAAACCTTCCCCACCGGCAGAAATACCTGCTCAATCGTAAAGAGCAACTTCTTCCTAGCATCAATAAGACAACTCCTTAAAGATAACATTCCTTCTTGCTCTCGTAAGGGGTCACATGGCACTTAGATCTGGATTATGTAAACTGTCACTAATACATCATTTCATGTACAGCCGTCTGTCTTGAAAAACTTATATAACTGTGGCTTGACTTCTAACGAGCAGAACAGTTCTCAGAGCTTTCTGAATTGCTCTTCTGGGTTTATAATCCTTAAATTTGGCTTGAATAAAATTTTCCATTTCTTTCTTAGATCGACTGTATTTTCTGTTGACACTCCCTGTAACAAAAGACAGATTAACAAGGGACTAGCATTCAGATTTATTTAATATAAGTTTTGCGTGACATGGGAAAGAAACAGAGACCCAAAGAAATGGTTATATCTGAAGGTTTTTTACGCTAGGTTTGAAGAAGAGTTACAAGTCTTGGAAAGGTATGGTAGGACAAAGAGTATGAGTATGAGACAAAGAGTAAACTAGGAAGAACTTAGCAAACAGATGCCTCTCTTCTCTTCATCCCTTTGTTTTCCGAGATAAGGATGCTCCTTTCCTCCTAGGATAGAGAGGGTACCTCTCACATGAGGATTGTATGACCAGCTTCAGAAGACAGTGAGAAAGTCCTTCCTTCATATGCCATTGCTCAAATCCCTTTCGGTTGAAATATCCAGTGTGTTGAAGTGCCATATTTTGAGGTAGCATATCCTGAACCCCGTCATATTCTTGTTATCATTTCTCCCTGGTTCAAAGAATCATTTTTGGTGTGGACTCACAGGTATAAGAAAACACATTAGGAAAAGAGTTCAGGAGCCCCGAAGATCCTACTAGAGGAGACAATGGCCCAGGGTGGAGGGACGGGGACCATTTCCACCTTGATTACTTTAGCACTAGTGAGAGCTGGAATCTGAATTGTCTGGATACTTACTCTCTTCCTCATTTTATACCTGCTGTGAGCCAAGTGATATTTTCTGCTAAAATTTCCAAAGTAGATAACCATAGTCCCTTTATAATCATTTCCATACCAAGAGGCATTCATTCACACTCAAAAACCCACAAGAATGTGGCTCCCTTTTAAACCAGGGAAAGGTCACCAGAGGGCACTCAGATTCTGGGCAAAGGGATACCCCAGAACAGTCCCCGAACAACAGCTTCTAAAAGAACAATAGTCCTCTGAGAACTGCAGCACTTTGTATTCTCTGGTTCTCTTGCCTAACTTTGAGAGAAGGTCATGATCTCATAGAGCAAGTATCTCAAGCATGTTGACTGCATTTTTACTCAAAAAACTAATGTTCACATCTCAATCACAGTAGGAGGAGGTCTTGTTACCTTGGATGTCTCCATCAGTAACTACTCTTCTGAAAAAAAAAAAAAGGAACTACTCTTCTAAGGTCTCTTTCACTTTCCTTTGACATGCAAATTACCAGCTGTCTATATCCCTCTCCAACCCAATCTCCATGCTTCCAGTACCCACACTGATACAACGTGCCTGGCTCTTTCTTGACCAATGAACCATTTGCTACTCTGCTTTACTGCAGGTTTGCAACATCTGTAATATTTCCACCTCCAGTTTCACCAACTACTCTTCATGTACACTGCCAACACAGTCCTTCCCTTTCTGTTTCTCACACCCCCTCATTCCCAGCAAACCTACCCACTGTGACACTTCCCTGTTCTGAGCCTGTTAGATTATTCCTGGTTTTGCTTTCCTCCACCTTTCCCTTAACCCACTGGTTAACCACTTCTGAGAAACACAGCATGAATACTCTAAAATATATTTCACTCCTGCTTTTGTCAATTCACAGACTTGGGTAATTCCTACCACCCTTAGAGCAAGAAGGCAAAGACTCAGATATTATCTCCATACTTTGATACAGCAAATTACAAAAAGCCAATGTGCATAATGCTAAATCATCAAAAAAAAAAAAACCTACTCAAGAGCATGGTGGCAGGAAATAATTAAATTGCTTATGATTCCAGTGAACTAGAGTTTTATAACACTAGTTCTGACTTAAAAGATTATATTTCTTCAATTTTTAACCTCTGTGAATGGACCTGCATTTCACTATTTTCTTAATTTTACTCCTATTAGCTTTATCTTTTATATTTAAATAATTATGTTAGTTTTATCATGACTCCAAGCTTTAAACTACACAGACAAGGCTCCGAGATTCCTTTAATGTTTCCTAAGGTATATTTAATATTCCCAATACACAAGACACCAAACAACCAAATAAACAGTAGTGTGATTTTGTTACCGAAAAATCAGCCCCTGTATCCAGAAAAGTGAATTCAAACTCGGAGGCAAAATCTGGGAGCAAAGAAAAGAGCAGCTTTATTGCTCTCCTGGGCAAATTGGAGTCAGAGCAGACTAATGCCTTAGTAACTATGAATACATCTTGGGGTAGGGACTTGGTGATTATATAGGTAAACGGCCAAAGTGCAGCAGTGACATCAATCAACATTGTTTTACAGGAGTTCGTCAGGCGTCACGAGAACTTCCTGTGGTCCACCAAAGGGGCATCTTGCCCATGACCTCTCCTATCTTGATCTAATCCGTTTGGTGTCCTGGGGGCTTCAAGAAGATCTGATTTTCCTAAGGTTATTTCTGTGACCTTCTTGGAACATAGCTTCTCGTTTTAGGTGCAAATTATTCAGGGTGAGGCATAAATCACAGGGTTGGGGTTGCTAAGCATGTAATCAATCAGGCAAATCAAATAACAGTAGTAGCAGAAGGGAAGACAGGTTAGTCAGCTAGAAAGAATTTGAAAAAAAACAAGCTAATCAAACATAGTATATTCTTTAAGCTGCCTTAGCATCAGGGAAGCCATTTAGATTCCTTCAATTTTATGGATTAGATTTTGAATTTATATTTTATTTTATTTTTATTGAATAATGTATTATGAGATATACACAGTGTATTCATCTCAGAATAAATTGTTAAGATGATTAATATATTTACTGTATCAAAATAATAAAATTTGGTGAATTGACTAATAAAATATTTGTATAGAGTAATAGCACTAATCATATCCAAAGTTTACACAACCCAAGCAGTCTATAAGTTTTCTTTAATTATCTAAATCGTTACTTTTAAAATGTTTATTTCAGATTAAGATATCAGTTAATAACTGTTCTAGTTAAGATACTTTCTCATTTAAGTAACTGAAAGTTCTAGTTCAACTTGGGCTGAAAAATAAAGAAATTTATTCTCTCACACAACAGTAAATCCAGAAATATGGCAGGCTCATTCAGGTACCCAACAGTGCCATTAAGCACCCAGGTCCTTCACATTTTTTTCTTTCATTGTTGATACATTTGTTTTGCCTTCAAGCTAGACTTCCTTATGGACAAAGAATGACCCCCTATTGCAATTTCAAGCATCTGTTCCAGACACGGGACCAATACCAAGAGCTGACATAGACTTCTCATCCGATGTCTCCTTCCCAAGTGTAGGGAAACTTTTGCTACCCCACCTCCCTCCAGTCCTGTCATCTCATATAATTGAGTACGACGGGAACAAGGAACAAAAACTTCCTCAAGAACCAATCGCTGACAAGAGGAATAGAAACACGATGACGATTAGCTCAGCCTAATCCAAATTTCACTTCTATTAGGAATGAACCACCTTCCTCTGAGTTATGTGGGGAAGAGTGGACGTCTGAAAAATACTAGAGTTCCAGAAGCAAAGAGTAATAAGGAAATTATTTGAATGAACAATCAATAACAAGGATGAGAAGTGACTCTTAGAAGTGAAAAGATGCTTCTTATGAATCAATGTGCAAGAAATGGAAAGGAGAATTAACTTCAGGTAGAGAATCACATCTAGCTTGAGCTGTTCAGTGTTATTCAGTGGGAACATGGAGGTCCAACAGGGAAGGGAGGCAAAGACGTGACAGTGATGCTTGATGCTTGCCATTAGAGAAGACAAAGTGGAGTCAAAAACAGGAAACAGACTGAAAGACAGTTATCACTTATTGTGATCTTGAAGCTACTGTCAATTTTCAAGTACAAAACTATTACCTCTCACTCATCTCTTGGAATGTTAAGGTGGTCCAGACCTACTAAAACTGGACTGATCTATGAATGTTAAGCTCTGTAGAGTAATTATCTCATATTAATAACTCTAGAGAAGCTGTTGTTGTCATATATTTCAAAAATAAAATTGAGTCATCTGTTTCCATTAAATCAAGTATCAATAAAACAGGAAATTAATTTTAAAATGGAGGTATCTTCACAGAATTGTCTAGTCAAGCAAAAAGAAGGAAGGGAATATAAGGTGATAAATCACATCGCCTGTGTTTTAATTATAGATTCCCCTTCATAACCCCATAATTTTCTATACTTTTATTTATGTATTCTGTATTTTTATTTTCCCAAATTTTTGGCATATGTTAACTTTTTCATGAATAATGGTCAGGAATAATATACATCATATAACCAAAAATATAACCTTAAGTAATTCAGTGATGCATAGAAAAAAATCAAGTTTCTATATGTATATAAATTATTTATTTTTTCCTTAGTATTCAAAGGAACTTGCTGATACTGACATGGTTACTTGTTACCAAACAAGAGATACAAAAACCTGTTTAACACGTCTATTCTCTGTTGCAAAATGTATCTGTTCTCTCTTGCAACCACAAGACAAAATTCGCAGCAAACCTTTCCAAAAATAGTTAATGCTATAATGTGAAAAAGATAAATCTATTTTTTAAATGTATATGTTCTGAAATAAAATTAAATGCTTCTTTGTTGGACTATGTCACTAAGTAAGACAACCAAGAACTGCACACACGCTTCTTGAATAAAGCAAATTATCTGCAAAATAAGCATTATTTATTGGGAATTTACTTTCAAAAACAATTTAGGTCATCTCTGTATAACTAAATGCTATCAGATAAAACTGAGTTAAATAACTCCAATTTCTTTTAATCTCATTAAATGAAAGCACAACTCATTGACATCTTTAAAGAAATCAGTATAGATTTTCAGGGATCCCTAACCTTTTTTGTGCCATGAATCCATTTGGCAGTCTAATGAAGTCTATGGACCTCTTATCAAAAACTGTTTTTAAATGCATAAGATAAAATACAAACTATTTAAAAAAAAAACGGACTTATCTAGGGGGAGGGTATAGCTCAGTGGTAAAGTGCATGCTTAGCATGCACGAGGTCCTGGGTTCAATCCCCAGTACCTCCATTAAAAATAAATAAATAAATAAACAAACAAACAAACCTAATTACCTTCCCCTCCAAAAAAAAAAAGAGAGCGAGAGAGTGAAAAAAGAGATAAGGATAAAAACAGAGGAAAAAAAACTTTAAAAAAAAGAAACAAAGTACAGTTAATAAATTATATTAAAAATAATTGGAGGTACAGTTATATGTCTGTAGATATATCTACAAATGAAAAATAATACCTGAGAGCAGATGTAATTATTATTGCAATTTTAAACTAGTCATAAACATAAAAACATTTCAGAATATGTGCAGTCAGAGCAATGAGACATGACAATAAACATCTGCAACTTCCAGAAAGTTACTGGTACTTAACACTGTGTGTGTGTGTTTCCCTGCCTTCAAAACTGAAAAATATACTAAATTTAAGTGAGGTGTTCATTAGAATAATAATGTTTTTGTTCCCTAACCGAGTTCATGGACCCTTTGGAGTGTGACATGGAGCACACACTCAACTCCTTGTGACTCCAATTACATGTTAGTTAGACCTGGAGAAAGTAAAAACTATACAAAAAGAAGATAGCAGTTTTTTAATTAATCCAGTTAATGTTCTTAAACTCCCATAGGCAATTACTAATGACTATGGTCATCATCATGAAGACAGAACAGAGAAACATCTCTACAGTTCCCAGATTCAGTCTGCTCTGTTAAACCACTCAAATGGTTCTATGACTCTCTGCCTTCATTCACCACTTGCTGTCTTGAACTGCCCCACTCCCTTGCTTGCTAACTCATCTTCATCCTTGCCCAGGTAACCATCACACTATCTTTCTAGACACTGCGTCCCCTCATGCTGATGAATAACCTCCACCCCTACTCCTTCAACCTTCTCTCCATTGTAGAGCAGAATAACAAGTTCTATTTAAGTCTAAGTTAATTTGAGATAAGTCTCTGTCACCTACTATTAAAAAGGACATAACAGCCAAAAACAGAAAAAGTGGTGCTCAATAAATATTTATTAAATTCAACTGGATAATATCAGAATCCCTTTGTCAACTCATACTTTAAATATGGCTATATTTTTCAGAATGAGAAGGGGGGGAAAAGATTGCAAATTTTTATGAGGATTTTAAAGCAAGTCAGTATCTCACTGAATAAGCCCCAAAGAAAGATTTATTGTAACATTGTTCTTTAAAGCCTCATCTACATTACTCTAGGAAATCTCATTTTTCCAAATTAATCATAAATTTCCTACTCTACTTAATTTAAGCAATTAAGCCTATGATAATTCAAATGTTATCAATTTAGTAGTAGTTCCACCTTCAAAAAGAATTAAAGACAATGTTGGCAATATGATAAATCTTACTTGTTTGTCGTTAAGAATTTTAAAGGCTTTTCTCCTATATTCAGAATCACAATACAATGCACTGAAACAGAAATAATAATTCACAAAATACTTACTCTAATTGTAAAGGCTTGCTACTTTATACATCTGAAATTTCAATAGACTTTTGTCATTTCAGATGGCATTTAGATAATTTCAAACAATTCACTTACTCAAATGTGACTCTAGCAATTCTCTCAAACTGTATTTTGCTAAACTCACTGCATAAGCAGCATCTTCTTACTAATTATACTCAATTACTATATGCAGCATAGAGGGGTAAACTGCTTTGAAATTAACTCAGTTATACAATTGTTTTTTACAATAAGCCAAACCTTCTCTATTCTCTGTATCTATGTATACTACCAGCAATGATCAACATTTATGTTGGAGAACATTTTTATGATTATAATAGTGCATGTCCTCACAGAGGTAGTAAGAAAGTTCCACCATCAGCCAAAATTCAGTACGTAATAGAAAATAACAAATCTGACTCCATATTAGATCTGTTCCTTTGGCTTTAACCCTGTGCTCTGTTTCCTGGGCTTAGTTTTGCTGGTTCTGCACCTTTTGTAAAAGAAAGTTGCCAAGAACCCGAGATATATAGGATAGCTTATTCTCAAGGCTCTGATCTTTAATGATATTAACACTTTTCCATTCATATAAAGATAACAAGTTACAGAATAGAAAATATTTGTTTTGTTGGAGGTTTACAGGGACACCATGATCTGACCCATGTGGACAACTGCAAGAACAAAGGATTCCAAGAACAAAGAATTCCTAAACCAAGAAGTTTGCAAGAACCAAGCATACCCTCTTGTCCTTTATAGTATAAAAGGAAACCAAATTCTGACTTAGAGAAGGTAGTTCTCTAGGACATTAGTCTGCTATCTTCTCAGTATGCTGGCTTTCTGAATAAAGTTGTTATTCTTTACTCCAACACCTTCTCTCCCGATTTATTGGCCTGTCTTTTGGCAAGCAGAGCGAGTTTGGACTCTGTAACAAGTATTTATTAGAGTTCTTCAAAGGCAGACAAAAATTAAATAGATTACAGTGACTGATATATATGTTGACCTTTAAAAATATTTTACAAAATATTCTAACTTCTTAAATAAAAGTCTTATAAGTACTCACCAAGCTATGTTTTTAACCCACCCAGGTGGAAATCTGGGTAAATTAACCTATTTGCTGTTAAAATTTTACTGGCATTCATGATAGTTGTAAATAGCTAAAAGAGAAATCAAGAGGCTAAAATCAAGTTCACTCTCTTGTCAATGTTTAATTACCTCAAATTTGGAGATGTACTACAACACAGATGGTTCTACTTTTTAGCTAAAACTCTGTCTGAAATTGACATTACCTCATTCAAATACAAACTACGTAAGAAGTAGAGCTTGGATACCATTTGATGAAATATTACATAATTATTTTAAAAGGTTATACATCCAAATCCTTAATGACTTCCTTTAGTAGGTTACTTACACTCTACACTTCCTTCTACCAAACCTCTTGACTAGCTGTGCTTAACTGAAGATCATCATTTCTACAAGAGTAGAGTAAAAATTGAGCCCAAATCATTCCATCTGCTCTTGGTTAATAGCTCTGGCAAAGTCTAAGTTCCTTGAAATTCTTGGAGGACGTATGGTTGGTGTTTCAGGGAACAGGTCAATGATAACATCTGATAATCATCAGAAAAAGTTACACAATACCAGGAAAACACTACATTTACACACAATTCTCACCTCACAGAACCTTATAAACTTACCAGTAATAGCTACCTTCCAAGCAGTGAATTTACCTTTTGATGGTTGTTAACTGTACATTTGCCTGTGGTCTATTTAAGAAAAGTAGAAAAGGCCTCCATGATGATGTTACCATCAGGGCCATGAACCAAGAAAGGGGATAGTAGATCTTTCCCACTTTTTTCTCTGCCTTGACAGGTATAAATAGGAGCCTGAATACTCCTTTATAATCTGGAGAAAAAATGTCAAGGATCTCTAGCAACAGTTATCTGGAAAAGATCTTAAATTAATGGTTAAAATTAGCTCAGAAATATCAATTAATTGAAGTTATTTTTCCTTACGAAAAATACACTTAGCACAAACAGAGAATAGCAAAGAATATATGTCATAATTTTATGTACATATACATATAAACATACACATGGGGGGGATTAGTTATTCCAAAACTTGAGTTTCTAAGGCATATTCTGAATCTCCTCTTCAGAAAGCATGTGATGAAGACTATATGTAGGTGTTTTTATATAATGTTAATTGAAAAAAAAAAGTGAAATAAAGACAGCTAGTACTGTCTAGGTATGCTCTTAGATGCATCCTGGAAAATATGTACAGTGTTATTTAAAACTCTTTTAAAAAGTCATATTAATCTTTGCAATCACAAATGTTATGTAAATTAACTCACTTATTCATATTATGGGAGCAAATTAGACCACCTTTCCAAAACTATTCTTAAATACACATTATTGAATGATGAAACTAATTCCAAATTTACCATAACTATACTACTTCACTGAAAACAGAAAATTGGCACTTACTCTCTTCCACAATATTTGAGCTAATTAACTGTCTTCTGATGAAAAATAATCATGCACTATAAGTATCATTAGAGTGACTGCAAACATCTTCTTAGCACAAAACTGACAAATAACAGAGACTGAAAAGTGTATAAGAACTGTTTTCTAAACTTAGCTCTGGAAAAATGACTTTTAGGCAGTATTTTTAAAAATAATGCTGGATTTCAATTTCATATTCACACTGTTTGGAAGCAAAGCCATTTCTCTGCTCAAAGTTTATACTATTTTTCCTCTTCCAATTTGAATATATTTAAGTTCCTACAGGAACAAGTTTAAGTTTCCTAATCTCTAAATGCATTAAGACAAACACTATTAGATCTACCAGCCTCTAATACGTTTAAAGACCAGAGCTCATCATGGCAGTCATGCAGTTGGCTCCTGTAACTACTTTTGAATTCACTATTATATTCAACTAAAATAACTTTTTTGCTCTTTAGAGTTTTCAGAAAACAAATCGCGGTTTTGTAAAATGAACCAAAGTGCTCTGCTAAGTAAAATTTAAATAAAAATCATCTATTATTCAGCAATGGAGATTAAGATTTTAAAGATTTTTAATTTAAAAGCAAAAGCAAAACTGGATATTTCATGTTAAAATTACCCTTGAATATTAGATCCTTGAACATTCACTTGTGCTTTGATTATTCAAAAAAAGTGCCTATTCTGTTAATATGATCACAAATTCAACTACAATTTCCCATACACTCCTACTTTTTATAGATTCACCGTTAATAATAAAGTCTAAAAAGTTATGATTAAGATTTTTACAAAAGATCTTATCCTTTAAACAATTTATCCATACTTATTGTTTTCTTTCTCCAATACAGCGATCTGTTCACCTGAAAAATAGTTAAGTTAAACATCCAAGAGTGTGATACAGCACATTGAGCTATAAAAATAGTTTGTTTTACTAACTGACATATCAAACTAAAAATTAAATATTTCACAATCATCATGCATGTATCAATAGTTAACAAGTTCATACATTACAGAGAGCAAATAGACAATAAATTATATGTTGGTAAAACATTTAAGAAGTAAAATAACCTGCACAAAGTCACAGTGATGACAAGTTCAGTTCTGGGATTTGAATCCAAGCCTAATGTTCCCCAGGACATAAAAAGTATGCGACAAATATTGGTTGAATCAATTAATGAATGGCTCCAAAATTTACCCTCTAAACTTTTAAGGAAACTGCTGTGGCCATTGGGAGAAGAAAGTTTGTTTGTACATCATAAATGTATTTTAGTCTCTCAAGTGTTATTTCCGAGAAGGGTGCCAATTTCTTCAAATATATTTGGTAACTTCTCATAAAGGCAACATTGAGCTGGTCTTAAAAAAATAACCGGTTCTTGAGTATAAATATAAACCAAAATAAAACATAAATGAATTTCCTGATTGTTCTCTTCTGTTTGAGAGAATGACTCAGCCTTAGCCATAACAAAATCTCACCCAATATGCTCAAAAAATAAAATTTATGATTAAACTAAAGCTATGATTAAAATGTAAAAGTAGTAATTTTTATAAATTAACTACAGATATGTCACTGTTACATGTGTATTTTAGATATAAATGTTTCAGTTTACTCCTACAGGTTCAACTGAATCAACTGAGTCAGAAGCCTTATGACCTTTATGTCTAAAAACCTATTAACACAATTTCATCTCTTTAATGCTCACAGTAAGCTTGTACTTATGTAAGGGAAATTTCTTTACTTTGCAAGTGGAAAAACTGAAATCATAGACAAGGAGAACACTTTGCCAAGGGTGATTCATAAAGTCAGTCTCAAAGAGTAGGCTGATATTCACAATCTCAAACTCACCAACCCAGAGGAAATACAAACCATATTAGTGGTTTTTACTATTCAACCCCCAAATCCACAATAGTAGACCTACCTTCTTGGGAAAAAAAAAGGAGAGAGAGAGAGGCAAAGGAAACATGAACAATTATAACACTTAAAAGAAGGGTCTAAATTGCAGATAAGGTTCTGAGTTCCTGGCTAGTCTGGAACTTGGAAGCAGCAGGGCCTTAGGCATTTGGGCAAATGTGTAAAATACTGAGATCACACCAACTTCTCCCTCAGGTGAAAAAGCAATATCCATTATCATCATCATCGTGACCACTTCTGACAAACACAAGGAAGACTTCTGGACACATTTTCCACTTTAATTTCATGACCCAAATCTGTGCCATTTGAGAATATCTAATAATTGAATTATTCAATTTAGTAGAAAACCATCTGCCCCAAACCCAAGTCTTCAGTTCTTAGTGGCAATAAGAACAAAGAAGGTCAAGGTCAAGGGCTTGAAGCAGGCCTAGTCCAGTTGAGACAAACAGCAACAAAATGTGGATATTCGCAAAGTATGATCAGCACAAAAAGCATCAGGCCCCCAGCCCAGCTACTGCACTGCAATACTGATAGGGAAGGGTCAGACTGACCTCCTAGAGCACTTCTTTCACAGCACTCTGGGCTTAGTTTATTTTTTTGCCAAGAAGACTGATCTTGGTCACCTAAAATTTCTCATTGCAAAAGAAATCCCTTGTTTAAACCCAAGTACAACCAACAGCTCCTTTCCAATTATTCCCTGCAACTTCCCCAGTCTCTTTCATGCCTGGCTACTGAGCTCAGTCTAGTTTGGCTGCGGGCCAGGTTCCTCTCTTCTTTCCTTGTCAGTCGTAAAAACTTGGAAAACACTCCTGGACGGCTCAAGGAGACCTTTTAATTATGCAATGGGGCAGTACCTTAGCCTGTCTGCTGTTTTCAGTAAGGCTTGTAGTCGCCAGCGACTTCAGTCTCCCAACTGGTGGGTTTTCTAGCAAGGCTACTTGTTTGTGTTGGGGAAGGAGGAAAAGACTGGCAGAGAAAGAGGCGATTTGCAAATCTGAAAAATGTCCAGGTCCTCTCAGAGTTTCCTACCGCCTCATATTCACTCCTGTCTCATTACTGCCCTCCTTTAGCATCTTATCACCCATTTGGTAGCAAAGACACAAAACAATCTTTCTTGGGGATCTTCTAGTCCTAGAAATTATCAAGTGGAGTCTTAACTAGAACACTCTCCAAAAACTTTTACTCTTAAATGTTGATGAAAAAAATTTTTAAAGCAGGTCCCAAAATAAATTTATTAAATCCTTCTTGATTGCATTATACTTTGTAAAACTTGCAGACTGAAATAGCGCATGTAGATGTCTGATTGCAAGTGAAAGTAAGGTGAGCTCAGTTGGCAAAATCTACTAAGACTAGGAAGGGATACCCTGACAAACAGCCTTCACTAACTCGGGGTTTGCCCAAGGTACTAAGTGCACTCGCCAAGCCCAGCACCAGCTACGTCTTCCTTACTCTACCCTGGCAACTAGTTCCAGCTGCAGCGTCCAGCTTCCTCCTGTTCAAGTCCCATTCAACATCGTAAACACATTCCAAGAAAACCAGCCTGCCCAGAGTTCCCTCCCGCACACAGGGAAGTCTGCGCGGCAGCCCCAGGAGCCACTGGGAAGAACCGATTGCGCTGGGTTCCGATCTGTGCAGTCAGCCAGCCCACGGGGAGGTGGACCCCGGCAAGCGAGCCTGGCTGCGGGACGGAGAACCCAGGGTCTCTTCACCTCGCAGCGCGGTGTGCCCCTCTAAGGTAGCGCCCGCCAGAAGGAACTACTTGACCCATTCTGTCAAAGGGTAAAATGTGGGCGCCACCCCTGGGTTTGGGCCCTCCCCGCCCCAGGCTTTAAAGAATCCTCGGCCCGGCCTAGGAGCTTCGCGCCTCCCCGCCCCCCATGCCCACACTCTCCCGGAGCCAACAAAAGAGAGGTTAGGCTGGAAGAAGTTTCGCTCCTGGGTCGCCTGTCTGTGACCCGGCGATGAATTGCCGGCTCGGTCCCGTCTGGTCCGCGCACCCTCAGCCGTACTGATCCACCGGCGCCCCCCACCCAACCTCCACGCTGCTCCCTCCAGCTCCTGCCACCGGCCCCGGCCACCCGGACCAAAGTTACCACAAAGGGCTCCAGGAGTCGGGAGGCCGCAGCGTCCTCGACCTCGTGAGGCTCCCTGTCATCCCTGAAGCACTGCCACGGCAGTCGTCAACAGGTCTTAGCCTCCTTTCTTGCTGGACGGCTCCCCGAGCCTTTGACTGTCCTAATTTTTGCAACCTGCCCAGCGGCGGCAGCGGCGGCGCGCAGCCCCGCGCCCTCCTTCCCCGACACCCGGCCGGGGTGGACCACTGCCCGCCGCCTCTCAGGATGTCAGCTGAAAAGAGACCAAAAGCTACCTGGCGGGACGCTGGGCTTGCAGCCCGGGAAGCCCCCACATAAATCGCGGTCTCTCCGTACCTTACTGACTGATGCAGTCGGGTCAGGCTCCGGGCAGGGGCGTGGAGAGCCGCCGCGTCCTCGGAGCCCGGCGATCTCCTCTCCAGCACAGCCGGGGCGCCGTTTCCGTGGCCAAGAGGGAAAGTTTCTCTACGTCAACACGGTGCTGGACTCGGGACCCTCCAGCTCCGGTCCCCTCCCTCTACGCGCTCTCTGCCCCCTCCCTCCTCTTCCTAATCGGCTGAAGCCAAAACTGGCGCTGGCGGGCGGCTGGGGCTGGAGGCTCGGGACTCCGGGTCGCTCCCGGCTGGGAACGCAGGGCTCCCCCTCTCGGCCAGAAGGAAACTCTCCCAGACTCGGCTGGCGCACTTCTGGCGGTCTCCTTGGACACTTCCAAACGGGACGCCTGTGTTCAAGCCCGCTGACTTCCTTCAATCCCTGATGCTCGTCTCCTCTGGGCCCCCGGGGCTGTGTAGGGTTCGCACAGGACCCACGGGGGAGAGTGGGATGTGAGAGAAGCCCGACTGCAGGAGAGGCCTTACCGTACCGGGTTCGCAGCCCGCACAGAAGCCAAAACACAGTTTCCCCCACCCCCATCCCTCGTCCCCCGCCGCGTTTCCTTTTGAACCTCCTCCCTGAAGCACTGGATCGGGACAATTCGCTTTCCCTTATCTCTATGTGTTTCCGAACACAATTTTAAAGCGCTTCTGCTGCTTAACAAGGAAAAAAAAGTGTCAACAGACGCACATACACGAATACGAGTAGAACGTGCCTTCTTTACAGCCTTTATCAAGAAAGCACTGACACAGTTGTGCTGTGGCACCTCTACACTTTTCCCCCCTCATTTTTAAAAACTCAGACCGAACTTCTGCACTTTGTTAAGCCTTTAAAAAAAAAAAGAAAGAGAACGAAAACTGCCTCCACCACCAGATCATGCTCATTAGCTCCATTCAGATGTTAACCTCAGATTCAGGACCTCGGTATAGGGTTCAAGGGACAACACAACAAACCATTCTCACTGACCACAGTAAACTTGTGTGGGAAGAAGGACAGGGAGGAGGAGTATGCTCATTTAAGCGACTGTCTGAGGATGAGAGGACCTTAGTAAAGTTTTTTTTAGGACATTTCAGAATTTAGTTTAGTCATTTTTTTTATTTGAATGTGAAAATAGACGGACAAAGGGAAAAAAGCATTTTGCAAAGCTAACAAATATAATGTGTTACAGTGGAAGCCAGGGCTTAGAATCAGACAAGCCAGATTCCTTTCCAGACTCCATCCTTACTCATTCTGTGCCCCAGGACACTGGAGGCAATTACAACTGCCAAAAAGAATTATATAACAGAACTTACAGTTACGGTCACATTTATAGGAGTTAGAATAGAGTAGTGTCAGGCACAGAGGAGACAATAAATACTTGGTTTTTATATCTCACTATATTTGGCTGTAACTAGGAGAAGATGGTACTAGAAATTTCCCCCAAAGATCTTGTTAACTGAATCAATTTTCTTCTCCCTGACACTTTTTCCATTAAAAAAGATACATCACAATTTTTGAAATGAAAACTTAAGTTAGGGATTACCTAGCTCTAGCCAAATTCCCTTACTTTAAACACAAAGCAACTGAAGTCCAAGCATATTAACTGACTTTCTCCAAATCTCATTGTTAGGAGATGCTAAAGCTAGGACCAGAAATCAGGCCTCTTCAAACGTGGGCAGAGTCCTCTTTTAACTATGTCTTCCACTCTATCACGACAATTAAGCACACAATGTAAAATAATTACACTGAAGATATTAATCTGAGGACAATGCTAGTTGCTTCTTCTGTAAATAATCTTAAAACAATTTTCAAACAACCCTTAAAAAATAAATGGTGCTATTTAGGTGATCACTTAAATTCAACATGATTATAAAAATAAATCACAATAGCCCAGTACTTAGGAATAAGGAGGTTGACCGGATGACCAAATCCATGCTTCCATTATATAATTATAAATATATGGGTGTGTGTGTACTTCTAACACAATATTAAACAATATTTTTGAATAGATAACTCCAGACTCCCAAGAATGCACCAACAAACCACTATGATCAGTGGAACCCAGTTTGAGAAACACTAGTTTAGTTTTCAATACAGTACAGCTCCACGCAGGCCATAAGAATAAAGCAGGCTGCAGAAATCAAACATTCTATGCTCCATCAACTGAATTAATGGAAAAATCTCATAACATGTACTTATTTCTTATTCATTTGCCTGTATAATCTTTAAAGAGAAGTTCTTCTAAACCTTTTCTCACCTTACTCAATGTTGAAAGTTGCTTGGATTTTTATATAACTCCCAGGCTCTCAGAGATAAGATCCTTTATCTTCCCTCTGAGTAGAGGGTCTCTACTACGCTAGCCTCTCCCTAAGTTAGCCGCTAAAATCATTTCTGGAAGGCATTTCGTAGCTTTCTCTTTTAGAGTTCTATGCTCCCTTACCATGAGACTTGGAAGTTGCCAAAAAGAGAAAAAATTATAACCATAAAGTACATCCATCATGGATAGATGAATGGGGATGCATGAATTCCTATAACTGTCTTTTTCTAATCATTACATACAGGGCTAAAGATTACTCATTTTTATATTTCCTCCCAATGTTTAAAGTCTCTAAACTTGTTATTGCTCTGTAATTTTTATAACATGACTTATGACATGAACTGCTTTATGAAATGGCTTAGAGGTATAAAAATCTAAAGGATGTCAGAAGCAAGTTTTTAAAAACACTAAAATCAAATAGGACAAGATTTAAAATCAGATCTATAGCATGCCCCAGGAACTGAAGAAAGGAAATGCAGAGGCTCTGGCAGGGCACTATCATTAGAATATGCCTAACTCTACCCATGGCAAATACTCAGATTTCCATCTGAAGAGTCTTCACATTCATCATAGGAACATATGGACTGTGGTGGAGACTCAGCGGCTTTCCAACATTTTTAAATTAATTTTCCTGCTCAAGCCAGTTTCAAGTTTCTCTGACTTGAACTGAAAGAACCTTGACTAAGACAGACAACTACCTGTTATTTATGTTGAGAATAACAATTTTATTGCTGATTATTACAAAAATATACAAAAACACGCTAACTTATTGGTTGTTTGTCTCTATATTGCTGCAAAGCCATCAGTTAAATTATTCGACAGTTTTTTTTTAAAGGAAATAAAAACCAAGATGGAATTCAATATCTCAGTTATGTAAATTGAAAAGGGGCACATGTCTTTTTGGTATATATAACAATGGCCAACAATCCATTACAGTCCTAAGGGATCTGGGTTCCGGAGTTAGTGTTACATTTACTTTCTACGTTCCATCATTTTATCTTTCAGTCTATTTTGGTCCTCTTGATTAAGAACATGAAACATACTAATTGCAAAGAATAATAATAATAATAATAATAATAATAATAATAATAATAATAATAATAATAATAATAATAATAGGGGCAATACCCAAAAGAAATAAATATTACCTGTTTTCCCATCACCAACAGTACTATTGCTAACATTTGGTCTATACCCTCCAAGTATTTTTTAAGTCTCTGAGAGACTCTCCTCCAATAAGTAACATTCCTTCTCTATGCCTAAGTTAGGGATAAATTGAGAAATAGAACAAAATTTTAAAATGAAAGCTAAAATATTATCTCAAGTATTGACAGAGACCTGGTTTCAATCGGTAAATCTAAAAATGAATAATCAAAGTAACATTCTCAGTCACTGTGGTTCCCGGGCTCCCTACCTAGGAAGAGCCAGTGTCTTTGAAAAAGGGGTTAAATGTTTTTCCTGAGATCCATTCCTCAGAGAGAGAGAGGAAAAGAAGGGGGGGGGGTGGAGAAGGGGGTAGCTGAACCTTGCATTTCAAATAATTCTTGCCACATTTATTCCTAAATGTATTTATCAAATATGTCACAATATCTTTCAAGGGCAGATAAGTAAAGACCCAGAAAAAACATTTTAGCATGGAAATCAAGAGCAAAGGCATTATTCAGTACCTATAGCCACTTACATTTTTCTTTCCCTTTTTTCACATGGAAGTAAACTGTGCATATTTACTGCTTCCTAACAATATACCAGTATACCATGGGCTTTTCCCTTACCAGTGTTTATTGACTGTTTCTTTTGCTATTATAAACAAAGACATTAAGGACATCTGTACACATACTTTTTGTACACTATTTGTATATATTTTGCCTATCCCTTGCCAATTATTTCACTAGAATAAATACTTAGAAGTATATTCTCAAGGTTAGAGTATAGACTTTTTTATTATTATTATTACTACTATTTTGAAAAAAAAAAAACTCAGGTTACAGAAAAGTTGCAAGTAGAGTACAAATAATTATTTTTCCCTAGCCATTTGAGTGTAACTTACCAACACGATACCCCATCCTCCCCAAATAATTTTGTGTACTTCCTACAAGCATAGACCTTGCCATGAAGGTAAACCATAAAAACTCAGGACATTAACATTAACACTTTTCTACTATCTACCTTTCAGGTCTCATTCAAGTTTTTCTAATTATCTCTATTACACAAACAGGGTCCAGTTTGAGATCACATGTTACATATAGTTATCACGTTTTGACTTTCATGGCATTAATACTTTTGAGAATTGTTCTCTAGTTATATTGCAAAATGTCCTTTAATTTATCATGTTAGATTCAGGTTATGAATCTTTGGATAGTGAAACATGGAGGTATGATACTATATTCTTTTTTTTTTTTTAATTCTATCAAGTTGCACTCAATTTTGAATTGTCCCATTACTGATGATCTTCACTTGATTAAGGTGATGGTATTGTCAGGCTTCTCTTTTTTTTTTTTTAATTAATTTTTTTTAATTGACATATAGTCAGTTTACAATGTTGTGTTAATTTCTGGTGTACAGCTTAGTGATTCAGATACATATATATATATATATATATATATTCCTTTTCATATTCTTTTTCATTATGGGCTATTACAAGGTATTGAATATAGTTCCCTGTGCTATACAGTAGGACCTTGCTTTTTATCTATTCTATACATAGTAGTTAGTATTTGCAAATCCTGAATTCCCAATTTATCCCTCCACTCCCCCTTTCCCCTCTGGTAATGTTGACCCCTTTTCCTTTGTAATTGGTACGTATTTTCTGGGGCAGTATTTTGAAACTATGTAAATATTGCATTCCTCATCAAACTTTCAATTTATTTATTTATTTATTTATGTTATATAGACATATGATTTGCTATTTTATTTAAATGCTCATAATCTATCATGATTTATTTTCATAGTCAGATTGTCTCAGATTTGTCTCAGATTTCAAGCTGATTTTGCAAAGTCTTCATCATTTGGTAATACTTTCTCACTTTTGGGCACAAAAAGGTATTCAAGTCTCATCACGTATTTTCCCAATTCCAGACCTGGAATCAGCCATTCCTCCAAAGCAGCCAGTCCCTTTTACCGAAGGATGGTATTTAGAAGCTGAGTTCCAGGTACAATGTCATCGCTATTAGGCTTTTGCTTCACTTATGTCCTCTCAGTGGCCAAAGCAAGGGAATACATGTTGTCTCTTTCTCTCTTTCATTCTTTCTCTCTTTCATTTTGAAAGTCATGAGTTCATACACTTGCCTTCCACTCCAGTCCAATACCACTTTCCATACTTGTAAACTCCCTTCTCCTCCAGTGAAAATATGGCTTCCACGTCCATTATTCTTATTATATTTTCTTATTTAATCAGTGTACTTGTCTGTAACCAATCTTTCATGGCTGTCACAGCCCTCTCCCCTGTGTGATCAGGCCATTCTTCTGCAGGAACATCTTCATCATTCTGCTCAGGGGCCAACAAATCAAGACAGACAGCCGTCTTGTGCTTTCCTCACCCCCACCGACCCCCAACACACACCTCTACCAAGGCTCTAGGCTGGGCTAGGCTGTCAACTCTGTAGATTTTCTTCACATCTTGCTTGGGCTCTACCTTATCACAGGATGCTGCTTCTTCACTGGGACACCATTTTCACCACACTCGGGCTTCCTCGTGGCTCTCTGAGGCATTGCAATCCCCCCATCAGGGTACTAATGCAACAAATGTTTACCTCTTTGGCACATTCCTAATAGATGAAATTCATATTGCCAAACTAATTCTGGAAAGTTTGCAAAAATGTGTATTCCTATGAGCAATATATAAGTGGGTGCCACTTCAACATGTGGCACTTGTCTTTTGTTGATTACCTATGTTATCTGTGTAGTTAGCAAGGAGGACTCATTCTAATGTGTTTAATGTGTATTTTTTTGTTTTTATATGCATTCTGCAAAATATTTATTTTTATATGCATTTTAATGTCTGTAAAGTTTATTGTGTGAACTATTCCATCTTGGTTGTTACTTTTTTTTTCCCAAACACTTCTCAATTTTCAAATAATTGAAGTGAAAACTCAGCTCAATTATTGTTTTAAATTTTATTACTTTCACTGTTAATAAAGCTGAACATATTTTCATAAGATTAGGAAACATTTATATCTCTTTTATAAATTGACTATGTATACACTTTGTCTGTCCTTCTCTTTTCCCCATGGATTTATATATTTTTATTTCTCTTACCCACTTTTAAGAGTTCTTTAAAAAACAAAATGGTGGGGATGTTATAGCTCAGTGGTAGAGTGCGTGCTTAGCATGTACAAGGTCCTGGGTTCAATTCCCAGTACCTCTGTCAAAAATAAATAAATAAACCTAATTATCTCCCCAAAATAAAATAAATTTTAAAAAAAAGTTAACATATTAATATCCAGCAAAAAAACCCTCAAGTATTTGTTTCTTTAAACTTAATTTAAAATAATTAGATTATTGTGGGATTTTTTTTCCTTTGGACTATATAGAATTTCTTTATATACAAAAAAAGTACACGATTCTTTTAGATTTCTAGGTTCTTTGGTAATGCTTATAAAGATATTCTACTCAAACTAATCACCTATATTTTCTCCTAGCATTTTGTAGTTTTACTTTTTGCTTTTTTCTTTCCAATTTAGTTTGGTGAAATCTAAGTCAAATCTTTTGTCCTTTTATTATTTTTTTCCAGGATAATTACATAAGTGTCCAATGTCATTTACTGAATGATCCATTCTTTCCTCAGTGGTCTTGGAAGTAACCCCTATCATGCATTAATTTAGATTTAAATAGGGTCTGTTTATAAACAACTTCTAGGTGTGGTCAAACAGTATACACAAAGCAGGAAGACTCCCTAAAACAAGCAAAAGGCAGACTGAAACTCTCTCAGCCATGCCAGTGGAGCTTATCCATGAGTCTGGAGAAAGGGGTATCTTCTCTAACTACAAAGGCATCCTCAGTTCCTGGCCAAGCACCTGCAGAGCTCCCTTGGAAGGGTGCTCAGGGTTTCTCTAATTTGCACAAAGGCACCACGCAGGCTAGCAGCTGCCCTTTCCCATTTATCTTTCAGTGTTTTCTTGCAATGAAACATTATTAATTACCTCACCCTATAACTGTTTAAAATATCTGTTGGGTAATTTCCCCTCTATTATTTCCCCTTTAAAAGTTTCATAACTATTCTCTCAAGTTTATTTTTCCAAATGAACTTTGGAATACTTCTGTTAAGTTTCCTTATCACATCTTCTTCTTTCCTACCTTTGACCCCAAACTCTTCTGTTAGAATTGTTTTCAACTTATATATCAGTTACTTGAATCATTTCATTATTCAACTTTTTCTTCTGATCCTGAAAGAGAAGATGCATTTCCAACTCAAAAAGAGTTGACCTCTGCACGCATTCATATTATATCTTTACCTTCCAAGCCATTACATTGCCGCTTGTTCAGTTCCTTGTTTACCGCTGAGAATGAAAGGGCCATTATTCTACAGGAACTACATAACACAAATAACACTTGGAATGCAACAGCTTACTTTACAGTAGAAATGAGGGCAAACACAGATCTTAATCCAAGTCAGGTTTGGACTTCTAGTTCCAGTTCACATGCACCCGGGACCATAGTGAGTGTCTTATGTGGAAGTCAGTCATGATGAAAAGAGAAAAACTTGGACTTGCTTCATGGAAAGCCCTGGCCTGATGACCAGGAATGGTCTCCTGAGATGTGCTCTCCTGCCTCAGGATTTGCAAGCTTGGAAAGTTTGCTCAAAGTAGTTTTATTTGCAAAAAAACCTGCTGAGTTCAGAAGGTATTTTGTCCATTTGAAGATTCACATACTTAAAATACAAAAAAATAGAACAAATTGTATTGCAAATAGAATTATGCTTTTTTTTCAATTAAGTAAGAAATAAATAATACATTTTAGACCATTTAAAAAGTGATTTTTGGCAAAAGAAAACTTTTTATTTGAAAATTACAACTTGTGGTCTTTCACTAGAATGCTGATTTCTTAAATGCCATTTAAAACTCTGTATCAGAAATTACCCAGACCTGATGATAGGGCCTGTCAGAAAAGCAAAGCAAAGCGAGGCACCTATACGCTTGAGCTAGACATAGTGTGATTTGGGAACATCATCATGCTTTAAAAAGCAAAGGGGACATTGGCTCCTATCACAATCTAACAATCAAAGATGTTCTCTCCCTGAGTCTCTTTTTCATTACAGGGATGAAATAATCCTAATAATGGCTCTTCTGCAAAAGGCAATCTGTGGCAAGAATTGCTAGAACACAGCCTTGTCATGTTGGTTCCGTGTCAACAATCACTCTAGCCTGGCAACAGAATACACACAGATAAAGCACTGTCAGTTTAGTGGAAATTGGCTGGTTTTCAGTGGGTGTAACTGTGCAAGCTCATTGTTCAATTTCAAAAATGAAGCCCTCCAGAAGCAATTTTAAAATTACACTAATCTTTCACATATACTGATATTGTAGGTAATGATCATCCATTTTCCACATAAAAATAAATTGCTTAAGACTTTTAAATGAACACCACTATCTATAAATACAGTGTTCTGTCGGAAAATCTATACATTGTATAAGTGAAAAATATAATAAAGTCCTTAATTAATGAAGTTAAGTTGTTTTTAGTGAAAATTTTATGTACTATGTCATAAGTTTAAGGGAGAATTAATGAAGTGCAAGTGAATGATTGTACAGATTTATCTTATAAGACAGTGCTTGAAATTTCAAGGAAGCTCTCACAGCTTAGATTCTATTTACTGAATTCAGTTTCAGATACTTCTTGTAAGTGTGAATTTTTAGACTGTTGATTTTTGAAGGAAGAAGCACAGCATAAGAGTTTTAAAGCATCGGCTTTGGAGTAATAGTCACGAGTTCAAATATGTGCTCTGCCACTTACTGGCTATGGAATCTTGGACAAGTAGCTTCCCTTCCTTTAATATTAGTTTCCTCATTTCTGAAACAGAGTTGTCAAAATTACTAGAGTTAGTAAGTATGAAACATTTAGCATAGTCTAGCAAGTAAATACAAAATAAATGGTAGTTGTACAAAGTAACATGTAAAGCTATTCAGACTTTTCATATGTTTATGGGTTGCCTTGAAACTGAATCAATGTGGGCCAAAATATAAGAGAAAAAATAGCTTTGGCTAAGAATCAAACTGTAACTGTACATTTTTCTTTGGGGAAGTAAAAGATATTTCTAACTTTTTTTTTGTCAAGAAAAAAGAAATTTGGGGATTAAGGAGGACAAACTATGACATAGAAATAAATAAGCTACAAGGATATATTATAAAACTCAGGGAATACAGCCAATAGTTTATAATAACTATAAATGGAATATAACGTTTAAAAATTGTTGTACATCTGAAATTTTTATATTGTACATCAGCTATACCTCAATTTTAAGAAAGAAATTTAATTACATAGTTTAAATTTTTTTGAGATATAGTATGTCAGTTAGTTCCAGGTGTATAGCATAATGATTCAATTTAAGCATGTATTTTTAAATGATCACCACAGTTAAGTCCTATTAACATCCATCACCACACATAGTGACAATTTTTTTCCTTTAATGAGAATTTTAAGATCTACTCTTGTAGCAACTTTCACATATACAATACAGTATTATTAATTATAGTCAATAATACTCTACATTCCCAGTACTTAATTTATTTTATAACTGGCAGTTTAAACTGGTGGTCAAAAGGTACCAAGTTCCAGTTATGTTTTTATTTTTATCTTTTAACTAATCAATGGCATTTATTCAGATATTGCCAGTTTTTCCACCTAAGTGCAATTTCTATTCCAGAATCCCACATAGCCTTTATGTCTCCTTAGTCTCCCCTAATCTGTGATAGTTCCCTGCTCTTTCCTTTTCTTTCATGATCTTAATCAATTTGAAAAAAAATGGATGCGTATTTTGTAGAATGTCCCTCTAATCAAGTTTGTCTGCTGTTTTCTCCTAGTTACACAGGGGTTATGAGCAATTAGGAAGATGCCACAGAGATAAAGTATCCTCATCATTATCCTATTGGAAGTGCATGTTATTGATGTCAGTTCACACTGGGGATGTAAACTTGGTTATGGTAGACGTGTCCACCAGCTTTCTCCACTGTAAAGTTACTTTTTTGATCTTTGTAATTAATAAATATTTGGGAGGAGATACTTAGAGACTATGCAAATATCCCATTTCTCCTTAAACTTCTGCCCAATAATTTTAACATGCATTGATGGACTTTGCCTGCAGCAAGTATTACTGTACTGGTTCTAATAGTGATTTTTCTCTTTTCCTCAGTTTTTCCAATTATTAAGTGGAAATCTTTTGTAAGGAAGAGTGTTTCTTCTGCCTCACCTAATGTCATCATTTGACTGAGTTTGGTTCAAATCTTAAAACGCTGTCTACTCAAAGAACTGGAGGAAGTGCACCACTAAGGAGCAGGAATGATGGAGGTCAGCCTGCTCCAGGAGTTTCATCATCATTCATGCAGCATTCAGAATTGAGTGCTTCTAATGCCAGTCACTGAGCTGGTGCAGGAGAAATGACAGTGAATAAGCACAGTCTTTGTCCTTAAGGAACTCACAGTCTAACAGAGGAAACCCATGTAATAAATAAATACAGGTTAGGCACTAAAATAGAAATATATTCCTTAGTGTTCAGGGCAGGAAATCAGGCATGTTGTCACAATGTGAGCTGGAGTTTGAAAGGTGACTGGGTGTAGAGCAGGCAGGCAAGATGGAGAAAGGCATTCTTGGCAGAGAGAATGGCACGATCAAAGGCTAAGAAGCTTGAAATAGATAAATATGAGGAACTTCAAACAGTGTGTTAGTGAGAATTCAGTGACAGTCTTGAATTTATCTTGTAAATCTTTGTGATGGAAGCTACTGAAAGTCCTATAATGTAGTACGTTTGTTTTAGAAAATGCACTCTGGTGATGACCATTTAGGAAAGATACAGAAGCTGTGTAAAACTGAAAGTAGGGAGACCAATTAAGGGACTTGAGTTTCCTTTTTATCAAGCTTAATATTTTGGGGTATCTGAACACAAAATAAGAAAGGGTATAAAAATGACAACCTTTAGAGTGATGTGATTCTTTATTGTACTAGGAGAAGATACCAGTCATAGGGTCTTACATCTTTAATTTATCTCAAACATTTTGGGCCCTGATAATGATCATCTTGAGCATCTTAACTTCTGCATTACCGGAGTTTCAAATACTCCTGACTTCTGAGAATAGCCAATGACATAACATGATAATGGAAAACCTAGATCTTACAGCCACTACTTTTACAACCCTACAATGTATATTTTCAGAATCTTTAATAAAACTATGAAGAAAATGAGAATGACATGGGTAAGTCTTATTAAATTTGCATTCCTAAAGTTACATTATGCAGGAATCACCACCCTTTTAATTGTTTTAATATTTAACATCAGCTGTTGAGAAAACTTAGTCATAAGAGTAAAGACAATGACTGAAGGAATTTCAGAAAAGGATAAGATTAAGAAGCTCACGAGGAAAGGTAAACAGTAAAGGAACACTCTAGTTATTACTGAATAATACAGACTCTAGATTATACAATAGAAGCTGATGAGAGGTTAAAGAAAAATGTACAGTTACTGGCAATTTAGATTATGTCCTACTATGACAAGCTAGCAACAGGCTGACCTCTGTGTTTACGTACAAAAACATGTAAGATTCCCCAAGTACCAGAAGTATTAGCCTATATAAATATTTCAGAAAGTTCTATGAAAAGCTATGTACTAGTCAGAGTCCTGGAAGGAAACAAATAAGTCATTCAAACTAGGTAACTGGATAAGAGTTTAATAAAAAGACTGTTTATAAAGGTGTGGGCAAAGTTTCAGAAATACTGTTACCCTCATAGGGTAATACTTAGGGAAGCCATTACCACACGGAGACCTAAAGGGGCAAGAGGAAGGGGAAGGAATGGCTACTAGAACCCAGAGAGGGTAACTATGTGGAGAAGAATGTCTAATGGAAGTTGTGACCTTTAGTAAAAGGGCACAGCCAAATGATGACTTGTCAGGAAGAGGATGGGGGTATAAGTGTGCCGACATCATTCTCCTCCCACATCTCCACCTCCTGCTGGTGCTTCTCACTGCGCAACCACAATAGAAAATCTGGAGGCAATGGAGCAATCAGATGCAGTCTCAAAATGGGTCAGTCTTCCAGGGAACATACCAGGACAAAAACAAACAAACAAAAAAAGATGGTGGGTAAATCTGGAGGGCTAAACCGAAGACATTTAACATATTTTAACCAGTAATTTCTAAGATACAAGAAAGAGTTATCTTTATTTAAATTGGACTGTATTCAAATGTTTAACTCTAGTGATAGATGAGTTTTAATTAACATGAGTTTCTTTGGTTTAGGACTTAATAAATTTGGGGAAGCATAAAACTTAGCATGTTGAAGACTTTTCAACATTTAAAAATAAATTTTACAACTATTGGAAACAGAAGGAACTTGCAAATATATGAAAAATGAAATAAAAAACAAAAATGGGTATAAGCTTAAAAACTTCAGTTGCCTATTAGGCATCATGAAATCCAATTTGACATTAAAATAAATATGAAAAATCCCCAAAAGATATTTAGAAAAATCATTTACATAATGCCCAAACATCAGAAACCATTTAGATGCCTTCAGGCAAAGTAAAATGTGCTTTTATGACACTACCATTTAAAATTTCTTCTTCAAGCAGAGTACATCATGTGGGAATCTGGGTTTTTTTGTATGTATCTGTTGGTACAACACTTGAATTTTCCTAAGGATAACTGAAACAATATTGTCTTATTATCTACTTCAAAGAATGTGTAAAAGTAGAAGCAGATTACAATTTTAGTAAATCAAGACTATGATAGTGTATTATTTCAACTAGTATGGAAAAATAATTCCCTTTTCATTGTAAATATTTAAAATAAAACTAATACTCACTTGAGAATAAAAGCCTTAATGCAACTTATTTGTAAAATTTTTGTGTTCTTTTTCAGGATATTTTATTTTGTATCAGTTTTAGTTTGTTATTAGCCAGCTCCTGGTCAAAAGTACTTTATAAACATTAATTACTTCTGGTAAGTACTATTAGCTTTACTTTTACAGAGAGGAGGTAATTTTCTCATTTATTTTTTATTGAAAGTCTTCAGACTTTTCAATTGTACTTAGTAGATTATTTCTATAACTTTCTACTTTAATAACTGATTTTTATTAATGTATTTATTTTTATTTCCTTGACAAGAACATTTAAATGTTAAACAGGTGTATAATTCTAGCCATAAATATGAGTAATAAATGGCATTATTATATAACTGGTCTTGGCAAGTCTAAAAGAAATAATTTGACATCACTTGAGAGGGTAGTAATGTAGTAACAAAGAAGAAGGGAAAAAATGCATGAGTTGAAGTCAGAACAGTTGGATTTGGGTCTTGTTACGTTCTTCTGGAGCTCTGTGCATCAACTGTACTAGCCCAGGATAACATTTTATGGTAGTAAATAAGATTGTTTTACATGCTTCTCTGTACTCATTGCTCTGGTAGCAATATTTCCCTCTATTCTCTGCTTATGCACATACAGGTGCATACATTCTGGCTTTTGAGCCTCTAATTAGGCTTTTAAAAACTCATCTTGCAAATAATAAATACCTTGAAAGCAAAAGCACTTTAGATTTCCAAGTGACAAGCTTTGTTGAGAGAGAGAAGGTTCATTTGGCATTTTCAAAAGTTGGGCTTTGCATTATTAAAAGCAAGGCTGGTAGAACAAATGCTAGAAACTCAAGTAGAGAAGAATGATAATCTATCAACTTTCCTACTCCAAACAGACAAACAAAGGCTTAATTTGGATGATTCTGGGAACAGCAGACGTAGCTGCCTGGATTTCACAAATAGCCTTGAAGCTCTAGAGCATGGCACCTGCCAGCTTTCCAGAGAGTTAATAGTAACTGTGCCTGTGGGAGAGTCCAAAAGAAAGGGTGCCCCACTCTCCCAGCGAAATGGAAAGAAAATTTCTCCTTGAACATTGCACTCCCCAGGAGGCTGAGGATTACAGTTCTTCCTTCCTCATTCCCAATCCTCTTCTCATCCTGACTGGCAATAGGGCTTGTTCTCCTTCAGAGTTAAGGGGAACAAGACCAGTTGTGGGTGGCTCACTTTAGAACATATAATACATTTTTGCCCCTAGCTTAAAGCTAGAGCACAGCCGGAGAGCAGGAAAACCCTATTCAATATTCTGTTATGCAAACTTCCTGAAGATCCTCTAGAAATAATTCTGGTATATTTTTTCATTATTCACAAATAATTTTTAAAGATTGCAATGATGTGTTGAGAAGTTAAAACCATTGTAATGTTGCTTATTGACATTTCAGCAATGACAAAATGAGTTTTCAAAGGAGAAAAGAACACATTAAACAATTTTTTGTCACACGGATTCATATGCTAAAAATTCCGTACAATATAAAAAGCTCATGAGATTTGCTATCTGGAATAGGAGGCCTAGATGTCAAAATTAAGAAGTAATTTTTATGTAATGATACACCTCACTTACATTTGCTTCAGGATATAGCTGCATAGTGAACGTTTTATACATGGAAAATTGGACTGGTCATTATGACAGAGCATGATTCCAGCTGGAAATCATACAGAGCATGTTTTAAGGAAATAAAGCATTATCTTAGCACTCAGAAAAATCTGAAAACTCTCTGTTTTATAAATATAGTTATTATGTTAGGAATTATTTTCACAAAGCCTTATTGGAACAATAGTTCATATTCATATTAAGAGTAGTGGTGGAAAATTTTTAAGAAAGATGAAATTAGAGACAATGCCATACTATGTTAGGAGCTCTGTTTTAAAGGTTCTCACTCTGACTTAAAAATAACTCACTGAATTCTATTTAAACTCACATTCCAAAGTATGAAGGAAACAGAAGAAAAGGTATTGAAAGCAAGAAAGCTATGTAACAGATGTAATTTCAACTAATGTATTATTTTGAAAAGTTTGAGTAAGCCAGTTAATTACTTTAGATTCACACTCAAATTATGGATAAAACTTTCCTTTTTCCCTTTACAAAAAAGTTATGTGCTGCTCTTATCTGAAAAAGAATAATGCAAGAAAATCTTGAAGGATTGTTTTAGAATTCAGGATAGTACACTTCCGTCAGTTTTTTCCTTCTATCTCAGATAATGCTGTTTCCTTTATTGTCTCATGTTCTTTATTCCATCTACTGCCAAATATTTTGTAAAACTGTAATTTATCCCAATGCATGAAAATAGTTCCTTTCTTTATAATATCTTTACTGAAGCAAGTAACATTTGGCTAACCCTTGGAAATAACAGATGAATGAGAAGAGGTAGCAAACGAATGTAATGATATAGAAAAGTTGTAATTTAAGGTAAGGAGAAGGTGCTCATGAATAAAATAATAGAGATGTTTCTAAGCTTAATTTTTATACTGTGTCTAATGGTGATTAAAAACTTAATGAAGAATACATACAGAATATTAATAGTGGTTAGACTCGGCGGTGGAAATATAAATTAGCTAAATTTTTTAAGTGTCTGCATTTCCTAAATTTTATACAATATTCCTTCTTCCTAATTTAGCTGTATTTTTCTAATTTCTAGGTTATTATTACTTGCCAAGATAAACATTATTAGAAATATTATGCCATTTTAGTTTTATATAAATCATTTAATAGTATGAAAGCAATGTACTTTTTTCACTTTTAGTTCAGCAATTAGTGGGAAAACGCCACTTCCTTCTTAGTCAAATTACTAATGAATTCTTACAATTCCAATTTAAACCCTCAGCTCATTGAATGTTAACTAAGTTTGGTGTGTACAGCTTGCATACCACAATTCTGGAGAAAAAAAAAACACCTGTAATTATAAGCCCTTTTAATTTGATGTAATTCTTAAAATAAAATCCAGCCTCTAATCTTTGGGATAAAGTTTGGACCAATGGAAAGAGAGTGGACTTTGAAATGAAACAATTCTGGGTTCAAATGCTAAGCTTTCTGCCTAATATTTTTAAAGTACTTCTCATCTTTAACATTATGCACTTAACATAATAGTCCCGAAATTTCCTTCCCTTTCACATTACAGTCTGCTTCTCACATCAAGGGGTAGAGCTTATTTACCCTCTCCTTGAATCTTTGCTGGCCTTGTGACTAGCTTCAACCCACAGAATGCAGTGGACGTCTAAGTCCAGGTTTAAAAAGAATAGGCACTTTTCATCTTTTCCTCTTGGAATCCAGCTTCCATGCTGTGAGAAGCCAAAAGCAAAATAACAGCCCATGTGGCAATGCCATGTGGAAACAGAAAAGTCCTAAAACTACATAGAGGAGAACCAAGAAGCCTCGCCAACAGTGAGGACAAGGTCCCAAACACATGGCCCCAGTTGAGCCACTTTAGCTAAGCTCCCACTTTTCCATCCTGAATGTTCCAGCTCTGGCAGCAGGGTATGGATGATATGCGACCAGAACAGTCACATAGAATGTCCCCATGCCTTGAAGAGCCCTGTGCTTGGTTTAGTGTTTGGCTGTCACCAACTCAAAATCCATAATAATTGATAAACACAGTCCCACATTTTCCTCTTGCACTGGCCTGGCCAATCACATAGCCAGTCTTGCCCAGCAGACATTGGTGTGGAACTGAGACCATCCAAAGCCACTGTGCCCTGTCCATATATCTGATCAATGGTATTTTAAGTAATATTTAAATGGTGGTTGTTTTCAGCTACTAAATTTTAGGGGAGCATGTTCACAGCAACAAATATCCAAAACACATGACATTTGAAAACAGCATAGAAGCTCAGAAGGAGACCATGAAGAATATTTCTTGGGGGGGGGGGGGTGGCTAGAAATGCAGATATCCTTCCAAAGGATACATTTAGAAAATGTATTGCTTTAGAATGATAGATGGTCAAAGGAATAGAGGATATTTTGGAAACAAAAATATTATTAACCAATAAATTATTGAAAAAATTGTAAGATTTTATAACTGCAATCAATGTATGTACCTTACCCTTGGTTGATGTTTAAAATATTGCATAATGGATGAAATGTTACACAGTAATTAAAGCTAGACAATTTTAGAAAGTTCATTTTTAATAAAGAACTAGCTCATAATAAAAAGAAAGAAAAACAAGCATGTATATAAAAATACATTTCCATGGAAAATGAATTAAAGTTACCTAGAGTAGATTAAAATAATGCTTATAAAGTAAAAATTTTGATGATCTTTTTATCAATCAAAAAATATGTAAATACAGTTTGAAATGCCCTAAAATTCTATACTTTGACCTAGCTGAACTGAATTTTTGTGTATGATCTGAGATGAGGATCTAATTTTATTTTTATTCACATGAATAGACAATTGTTCCATCTATTGTCCACCTCTTCACTGGTTTATAATTCCACATCACTCATATACTAGTGTCATTTTCTTCTTGGTCTCAATATTTCTTGGGAAAATAAGTGTTCCTTTTTAATACTATTTTGTGATGTTTCCTAACCAGTAGTACAAATAAAAATCTTTCTCCTATGTCACATATTTAAAATAATTTTCTTAAACAGTATGTGGTAGAAACTCTGAGCCTATTATAAGCCTCTGAATCAAACAATGGAATGGTATGTTGTTAAAAATGCCCTCTTAGGAAACAGGAAATTGTTTAAAATAAAAGTCATCATGAGTAATGTACAAAAAATTCAAAAACAATATGTAAAATTCTCATACATAAATGAAAAGATGCTAAGATTAGTCAGTCAGGAAATACTGCTTGAATTAGAAACTCCAGTTCTAAGAAATCTCCAGCAATGGAGAACTGAAAACACACACATACACACAAACATACACACACAGAGCAAATGCTTTGTGATGGATTAAAATTGTTTGTGTTTCTAGAAAAAAAATAAATCTCATGTTAAATAGAGTTAAGTGGGAAGTTAATTAATTAGATCATGTCTTTGAAATCCTTGGTTTGCTTGAAGAGACATTAAAATAAATAATTTATAGAAAATGATGACATTTGAGAAGATTCTTGCAAAACTGATTCTTTTAAACAAAGGTGGAAATAAAAAAGATCATCTTGTATTTTAGCTAAAATACTTGTTTTTTATGGCATAGAGATTAAAAACATAGCTAACAAAGTCACATTTTCTTAGTAGTGATCGAATCTTTACTTCTTACTAGCAATGTGACCCTAGGAGAGGAGAGATAATGCAATATTTGAAGCAATCAGTAATGACTGCTGATTTGAGAAGCTTTCTGAATTCAGTTAAGATAAATTCAAACAAAATGCACTTAGACAATTATATCAACACTAATGAGAACCAAATACAAAGACAAATCTCAAAAGTAGTTGGAGGTGGAAAAAAGTGCATTATCTTTTAAAAAGATAAATGGAGCAACAGAAAGACTTGCACATTACTTCTCAACAAAAATTATGGAAACCAGCATATAATAAAATGAAATTTGAATAGTGCTAAAAGAAAATAATCCCAACTTATCATATTATACCAGTAAAAGTATCTTCCAAAATTTAAGGAAACATAACTTTTTTTCTAGATAAGAAGGATCTGAAAGAAATTTTCATCAGCAGATCCATGATAGAGAGATAGAGAGGTAGATAAAGAGATAGAAAGGTAGGTAGATAGATAGATAGAGAGAGAGAGAGATAGAGAGATAGATAGATAGATAGATAGAGAGAGAGATAGAGAGATAGATAGATAATGAAGTCGAATTGTTTTTCTCCTGCCTTAAGGAAGCAACAGTTTATACTATATGATATAGTCTAAACAATTATCTCCCATGTGAGGCTGCCCTGAGAATTTCCTCATTTACCATAGAATAACATTTATTTCATTCTCTGTCATCTGTTTTTTCATATGCTAATCATAGTATTTCTTGGATTGCAGAGCAGGGATTTATTATAATGAGACTCTTCTTTTAGGATAGACTTGTGGGAAGCAATGGTGTAAAATAGTTCATTTGAAACCTATAGTAAGTGATAGTGACATAGTTATCTTTTATCTCTAGCAATTGGAACATTGCCTGATGCATAATATGTATTGTATACATATTTGATAAGTAAATGAATACCTGAATAAATTAATGACTTTGTAGTACAGGCTGGCTGGCAGTGGGAAGGGATAAAAAACACGGCCTATCATCTAAGTGGTTATAACCTAATGAAGATGACAAGACTTTTGCACATTCAATTGTTTAGCAAATTTATAGGTCCAAATGTCAGTCATAAAATGTCTAATATAGACAATAAGTCCTTTGGATTCAGCAAAAAATACTATAGGAAAGGAAAAAGCTAGTTAGTTGTCTTAATAAAATCTTACGAATTTTATGCATTCTAATTTAGCTTTCTTCTGAGTGGTATGGAAGTTTAAGAAGTTTCTGGACATCTTCGCTTTTCTTAAGGCATTGAAGCCTCCTACACACATCAAGCAGTTAGATTCTGAGTGGACTTGTGGTTTCTGCATGCTTAACAGCTCTCCTTTTGGCAATGGCACCCCAAATTTTCTTAAGAAATAAATGAACCCAGTAGAGCACTGGCTTTGACACACTGTGAAAAATGAGCACTCAGTGAATACTCTAACCCTTTCAGAAGGGAGATTTTATACCTACAAGCTCGAAGAATATAAAGACAGCAAGACAGCGGCTGTTCAGTGAGCATGACTTCTCAAGTACCTCTAGTTTCCTCACTAGTGACTGTGTTTTTGCTGAGGCAGTGATATCCTTATCGTTTCTAGGTCCTACGTGGTCACAAGAAGCCACAAGGAGAAGCTGATCAGTCCTCTTAAATCTCTTAATGCATCACTCTAAACCTCTGGCAATTTTATGATTGATTGACTTTAATAAATTTCACCTAGATTGAGTATCCAGAATCTTTTTCTGATGCTATCCCTGGATGTTTCTGTTACATGAAAAGATATCCTTTATATATTAAACTTATGTGTTTAGCGTTTTTATTCCTTGAAACCAAAAGAATCCTTACTCAAAAATACAGTAATGATGCTATAGAAGCTGAAGGACTCTCCTTCTTGGACTTTTCCTACCTTATCATCTTTTCCTCCATCTTGGTCCAGCAATAGAAAATCTCTTTCATTGCCCAGGGATACGATGTTGTTTGGGAGCCTCACATATTTACACCCTTTCTGGTAAAATTTTATGTTAAAGCCCAGCACAAAGATCATACTTATGTTTTCTATGAAGGCTTCAGTGATAGTACGTAGCTCCCTCTCCTCACCTCCTACACACAAACTTCATCATTTCATTCTGAGACAGAAAGGGGACAGGGCACAGCCATTCAAGGAATGACACAGCAATCAACACCAGAATGGGGAAAGATTCAACCCCCATAGGCCTTGAGGCTCAAGATGGTGGGAGATTTGACTTCTAGTAGACCTTGAGCTTCATTATACGCCCATTGTAATACATTAGCATGGTGAGTAACATGCCCACAGGCACCATGGCAGGCCCAAGGCTAGCCACAAAAGGTCAAAGAGTGGGTAATGGCCAACTTTCTGAGAAACCCAGCCCCTTTCCCAGGATAGTTAGACTGGTCCTTCCACTTATTAGCATATGAAGCCAGTGAGCCCATAAAATCTGGCAACACTGCCCCTCACAGTCCCTTCTCTCTCCCTCTTTGGAGAAGGCCCGCACTCTGTCTATGAAGTGTGTACATACTTTTACTCTAATCTAAGCACCCAACCCCCACACCTTGTGGCCTTTCTCTTGTCTTTTGATAGATCTCTAAATAAATCTACCTTTATTCAATTGTGGCTCACTCTTGAATTTTTTCCTGCATGAAGCTGAGGACCCACATTTGGTGGGGCATGTCACAGGGGCTCAGCTGAAACCTGGGACACGGCCCTCCTCATGCCCCACATCCACTTTCCTGCATCAATTCTGTACCAGTGGTCTGTCTTTTTCATATTATCTTTGTACATGTAACACTAATTATTTCTTAATATCTGGTTATCCACATTATTGTATGCTTATTGAAGGTTGTCATTTTATTTGATTCATTTTTTAATCCACCAGCACCTAATATGGTGAAAGTAAATTTAAAGCAAAATATTTATTGAATGCATAAAAATACCAGCAAGAAAGAAAGTAAACTGAACACAGCAACGCACTGGGCAAACTACTCTAGAAGTATTTTCTCAACTAGATGGCTATGTCATGAGGGACTATTTTTTTATTTTTATTTCGTTGAGGTTTCCCTCATCAGATTATATATAATGAAATCTGAAAATTCAGAGGCACTTTAAAGCATTCCCACATCAAAAGTTTTCTTTACATCATTAGGGCATTAAAACAGAAGGCATACCTTGTCAAGTATCTTATCTCTTCTGAGCTACTACATGAATTCTGTTTTGAAGTTTATACATGGGGACCAAAAATAAAGTGAGTTTACAGTGGGGAAAAACACACAATAACAATGTCTTAAACACGTGTCAAATGGACCATATTCAAAGCTGACAACTCTAACTTTGTTTAAAACCCAATTGAAGAAATAGTTTGCACAACTAGCAATGCTGATAAATATGCCACACTATACCAAAAACAAACAAACAAACAAACAAACAAACAAAAAACCAGAAAAAAAAAAACCCCAAACCAACAACACACAAGCAAGCAAACAAAAACAATAAATAAAAATCAATTTCTTACACAGTTCCAGAGGCTGGGAAGTCCAAGATCAAGATACCATCCAATTGTTCTTGGTAAGAGCTCTTTTCCTGGCTTGCAGACTACTGCCTTCTTGGCATCTCCTTATGTGGCTTTTCCTTGGTGTTTCTATGCAGATAGAATGAAGAGAGAGAGAAAGAAAGAGAGAGATCTTTCTTCCTCTTCTTATAAGGCTATTCAGGCCATCATGAGGGCTCTACCCTAATGACCTAATTGAACCCTAGTTACCTCCCAAAGGCCCCATCATCAAATATCACAGTGAAGGATAAGGCTTCAACATATGAATGGGTAGGGAGACACAAACATTTAGTCTGTAACATAGCTATTCATAATTTGACTTCATTAATTTTACAACTAAAGACTTACATCATTTTATTATTTTAAAATACCTTAGGTATTTTAGGCAATCTTAGGAAGACTGCCACTGTAAATTCCTTGAAAGCAGCAACTTAATTTTGTTGACAGTTATATCCTCAGCCCCTACAATAATTTGTGGACAAGGTAGATGCTCATTAAATATTTTGTTGAATGAATTGATGAGTGAAGGAATAAATCAATGAATTTCACAATGATGTATAGATGCAGATAATGAAAGGGTCTGGAAAGTTGGTCCCTCCTTTGAATTGAGTAAGAGCTCCCTACAAAAAAGAGTTCTATATTTTATTATCCACGTATTTTATTCTTGTTTGGGGAGAGTCTAATAACAGCAACGCAAGCTAAGTTTTTAAAATTTTTATTTTTGACAATGCCTACGAATCATGTTAGAAAAGCACTCTTGGACTTCAGAGAGAATTTTACGCAGAGTATTTGCACAGGTGAAAGTGCTGCTGCAAAGCCAAAACAAGGCTGATGAGACAGCCTGCAATGGCGGGAAACTGCTGTCATCAGTAGGCTGGAAGGACAAAGAAGACCATATTACTGAATTCCAGAAGCCACAGCCACCTAGTAGAAGCTGGATATACAGTGGGCCTGTACAGCAAGACTTCAGTGCACGCTGGGAGGGATGGTTTGGTGGGCAATAAACCTACGGAGAAAACAGCCACTGCTGGAGAAGCCAGTAGAGGTGGATACTTACGGGGAGAGTCTGTGGGGTAAAATACCCTGACTTCTCATTTGATCCTGCCTTCTGGTCTCTTCTGAATGCCTCCTGTTGGTTGACACTGGCTGAAGTTAGTGGGCAAGGGGTTCTTGGGAAATGTAGTTCCCACTGCTATAAAAGAGAGGAAAAAAAGCTGGAGAATGGAACCGAGAGCAAAACAGCCAAATGACATGCACTGTGATTTTAAGTAGAATAATACTCCTATTTAACTCTTTATATTGCCATATTCCATTTTAAGACAGAATCAGATATTTTTTTCCTGATTTCATTTTGCAAATATTCTCATAAAAAAAATCTAAAAATTCTTTGGCACATACATACACTTTTCATTGAAGATGAAATTATAAATCCAATGTTTGAGAGACAAAAAGTGGTATAAAGACTACAGTTTTTCCAATTATAATCTATTTTTGCTTGCTGCTTAGAATAATTCAAAGCAGTATAGACAGTATTTCATGCCACAAAGTTTAAAAGCCATGTGATTTAATATTTAAACATAGTGAAAATATTTCAATTAACCTGAAGTTCTAGATTTTAAAGATACTCATATTTTGTCCAATTTGTTTCAGATTTGTCATTAAAAAAAAGTTATAGACACAACTAAAGGCCCATTTTCACAGCCAATCCCTGTAATTTCTTTTTGGAGGCATATATTCTATCTACATATATTTACACTATTGTTTGTTCTGATCTTAAATTTACATATATTATATTAAGTGTGAATAAAGCCTTAGAACTTGTTTTTTTTCTTACTCAATGTGTTTACATATATATCCATTAGTATGTCTAGAACTTGTTCGTTTTTTTATTTTAATTGTATATGATTGTGTAGTATACTGTTATTTGTTATCTTTCCTATTGCTTTACCGAAGTTTATGTATTCTAGATTCTAATCTTTGGTTGACTAGGTTGCAAATATCTTCCTGCAGTCTGTGCAGTGGTTTTGGCTAAAAAGCTTTCATGGAAAAAAAAAAAAAAACTTTTTCTTACATACTGTATCTGTAGTTAGGAAGAGAGAAAAAAAACAGAACAATAGGTAAAACTATTAAAGTATTTTTTGTAAGCTGAATCAGTGATTTTGCATGTAAACATGCATACATCTTCCCATTCATACACATGGCACAACAAAAAAAACCTTGCAAAAATGCTTTAATTTGCATATGTTACACTGGTTGATTAATGACTGCAAAGAAACCTGAACTCATGTTATGTACAGAACATTGGTAAAGGGAAAAGACAAAAGAAATTCTGAAAAAGAAGTACCTTAAAATAGAGATTCTAAGAGTAAATTGCTTCTTATTAAAAAGAATAATTGTTCTTTAGAAGAACTGTTGCTTCTTTTCTGTGGTATTTATAGTTGAGAGTTGAGTAAGTGCATTTTATTATTCATCCACTCATTCATTCAATTTTTTAATTTTCTTAATTATTTAGTAAAATTTATCAATGAGAGTTGAGATTCAAGGTGAAAACATTTTGATTCAAGTGGAGAGGGGTAAGTTTTGTAGCTGAAGGGAAAAAAATAGCTTTGCAGCTATTTGTATCCATTTTCTTTTGGAGTTCTCTTGGACTTTTTCACTCTGGATCCTAGAGTCTGTTCTGTTCTCCTTCTGATGGAATTTGGTGATTATTATTTTAAATATTGGCAACTGTGGTCATATTAAAACTATGCTGTTTATATTCTGGCAAACTGTGACACTAATCATACTTCTTATATAGCAAGTATAGACTGCAAGAAATCACTTCCTCAAGTGTCTTATATGCCTGAATTATTTTTATGTGTATCTAACTTTCCTTTCTACCATATCATCCCAGTTTGTTGGGACATTCAGAACTATTTTGCCTTTTCTGTCTCTGCTCCTAACTCCACACCTGGATTTTGCTAAGGCAGCTAAATATTTTAGTTTCTCACAGGTTGTATAATTTCCCTTGGAACATATTTCTTCTGTTTTAAGATTTTTTTTTAAAATTAGAAACTTACACTCCACATTCTTATATGATCCCTCGTTATCCTTTCAGATACCTATATCTATATCTGTATATGTAGCTATGTCTATATATCTCCAGGGTTATTATTAACTTTTGCTTCCTCTTTATTTTCCTTATCTTGAATGTTCAACTCTGGTAAATCTGCACCTTAGTTATAATGCTTTTCTGAACTATTATTCTCAAATGATGAATGTGGGTGATAAGCTGAATCCGTGGCTATCCACAAATATCTTTCTCTCTGCCAGGAGAATGATATCTGGTCTCACTAAAGAATTCTCTGGTTATCATCCTTTTTTCTCAGTAGTCTAATCATTAATCCATTTCTCTAGCAGATAAGATGTTGGACACAAGTGATTCTTTTCCTTTGTAAATGACTCGTTCTTTTTAGGAAAAAAAAAAAAGTAGATGTTTTTCATCATTTTCAAAGTTCAAAAATTTTTACCAGCATATATCTTGTGAGCAGACTGTATATTGCCTTACAGTGTAGATGACCTTGGTAGTCTAAAAAGTCAGGGAACCTTAACAGGGAGGAGTGGGCCATTAACACAGTCACAGAGCATTCAGAAGAATATGGGGAAGCAAGATTTTCAAGTTTATCAACCCACATATTCCATCCCATATATCAGGGTCCTATTTTTCCCAACAAGTCTCTGGCCTTGTCAAAGTGAATGTAGCCTATTTGAGAGTTTAACTTCCTTGGAGCTTGGCTACATTTGTGGTTAAGTCCTGGGCCTGGGCTTCAGCTTTTTCTTCCCTTTTGCTACAGAGTTTGAGAGCAAGCTACCAAGGAAGCTCTCTGGCTGGTACATTTGGCTGTTAAGTGCCAATTGTTCTCAGCTTTTCTTAACCTTTACCCAGAACAATTATACTCAGCAATAGCTACCCAATTTCCCTGTCCTTATAATCAAAATTTCCTATGCCTGAAACATCTCACTAGCTAATATACTGTCTTCTATTGGTAGAACATCTCCTACACCAATGGCAAAAGTTTTTATAATCACTTTGTTTCCTTACACTTTCTGTACTTCACTTACCACCAGTGATTGAGTCCACTTTACTAACTGGGTGTTAGATGGTCTGCATCAAAATTCCAGTCCTAGCATCTGCTTTTTCAGACCACCCTCTGATATCAACTGTTACAAACTGAGAACAAGTCTTCTGTTTTTCAGGAAGAGGAATCTGAGATGGATATTAACATGTAGAATATTTCTTAAGAATCTTGGCAGGAAGGAAAAAAAAGCAAGATTGGTCAGAAAAATATGAGCTATGATGCAGTCCAAACTAAATTCTCAGCTGACCTCATGAGGAGATATGGCACTGGAATGGTCCTACAGGGTTATCCGGAGTTCGGAAAGGAGACCTGATACTTTACTTCCATACAGATTGATTGATGTCTGTGACTACTCTTGGTAGGAGGCATGAGAACATGTTTGGCAGTTTTCTTCAGCCAAGATAATCCCTAAAGATGGCTGACAGCTGAAGACTTTGGGTAGTACTTTCAGAGGCTGGAATCTGTTCTTCATTCTTGAAGGACCATCTGGACAGTGACAGCAAATACCATTTTAATTTTGGCCAAAATTAAATGTCATGGAGAGGCCCAGGGTCTCTGCTGTTAGGAGCCAGTGTGGTAGCAGCAGATGGGTTGTCAGACCCTCTCTCTCCAGTCTGGAAAAGTCCACTTTGTCTCTTGAATTCTTTTCATTTAAAAACCCAAGAAGACTTGGCCTCTTTTCCAATTTCCCAGAAAATTTTGGGCAGAGAGATGAGGTATAGTCACTCTGACCCCAGGATTCCCAGGTTACTGTTGATCTTGCTTATGCTCATTCCTGGATTCTTGATACAGTTCTTTGACCCCAGCCTATAATCTGGCTAGGAAGGAAATTGGTCTTGAAGCAGTTCTCTGTGTCTGGACTGACAGAGCCAAAGGCATCACTCAAGGCTCTACCTGCTGTCCTCAGGAAAGGAAGATGGATAGCTCTGTCTTTATAATATATCCAGAATGCAGCCACTTCCTACCACTTCACCTCTCCTAGCCAAGTCCCAACCATCTGCATCTCTCTCCTAGAGCACTGCTATACCCTCTTAACTGCTTCCACACTTACCTATTTTAGTCTTAATACTATAGCTACAGTGATCCTTTTAAAACATACGTCAAATTATGTCTCTATTCTAGAAAAAACATTTCTTTTAATTACACTAAGAGGAAAAGCTAGTTATTATAAAAAATTATAAAATTCACTGCGATCTCTACTAGCAGTCCAACCACCACCCCAGTCCCTATTACCACATACATCACTTTAACATCATCTCCTTCCCTTTTCTCCTTGCTTTTTGATATTTTTTGATCAATGGCGTTTTTGTTGTTTTTAAAAACATATCAAGCATCTTCTTGCTTTCAGGACTTTGCACTTGCGTTCTCTCTGCCTGCAATGCTCTTGCGTTAAATATTCACAAGGTTAATTCCCTTATCTCCTTTGCCAAATGTCACCATCTCAAGGAGGCTTACTCTGAGTCTCCCTTATTTAAAATTACAACCAGCCCCCACCCCTGCACCACTAATCTCTTTTAACTTACTTTAGTGTCCCTTCTAACAAAGCATACAATTTATTAATTTACCATATTTATTTTAATTGTGAGCCTCTCATGCTGTAATTCAACAAGATTAGGAATATTTATCTTTTTACAGATACCACACATGCATCTACAGGAGTATCTGACATCTGACATACAGTAGAGGCTAAAATAAACAGTGCTCATGTGAAAAAATGAATGAATCAATACATGACTGTAGAGGAACTTAGACAATTTCGTGCTGCTATCTTTCTAGAGTCCCTGATCTTTTATACTTTGTACAAATTTTCTCTAATCTTCACAGTGATCTTGCAATATTGGCACGCATTTATCCATTACACAGATTGAAAAACTAAGGGTTAACTACTGAGTGAAACATCCAAGATTCAAATCTAAGTCTGTCTGGATTTCAAGCTTATACGTTTGTTTATTTGTATTTTTCGACTCAACATTCAAATGGAAAATAATTATATGTGAATAATGAACCTGACCAAGACGGTTCTAAGAATGATTATTTCTCCTATGAGTAGTTGAGATCCCGTCCTACTGAAGGAGATTAATCCCACAATTGGGTTGAGGAAAGTAGGGACTTTTCTTTCATCTTTAATATTTTAAGCTCCTTGATTCCTGTTTCTCCCCCTTACCTGGGAAACATTCATTATCTTGCTCTTAAAAAAAAAAAAAATGTGCACAGAAGAGTTTTTGGAGAATACAATGTCAGTCCTTTTCCCACTGAGAGTTACCCTCCATCATTCTCTTTACACAGTTACTAGAATCAGTATCGAACAGAATCCTGGTGCTGTTGCAAAACTTATCATTAATAGTACTAACATCCGTCATGAAAGACCTCACCAGCAATTTGGAAGTACGGCAAAGTTACCAACTAAGAAATGTGTTAATTCTTCTTACTCTGGAAAAGATTGTCCTTAATTAAAAATTAAAAAAAAAACACCCCAAAAACTTGTCTTCAGTTCTTCCAAAAGAGAACTTTTACACCATAATTTGCACTTTCATTATATATTATTAATAATATATTATTATATATTTCCAACTTATATTTTTATATTGTGGAAATTACATTTTTTTAGGTACTTAAATAAATAGCTTTATTGAGGCATAACTGACATAAAATAAACTGCACACACTTAATGTGTGCAAGTTGATGTTTATAACGTATGTATACAATTATAAAGTCAACAGCATCAAGATAGTAAACATATCCATCTTCTGCAGAAGTCTGCTACTACCCCTTTTTAATCCCTCCTTCTAACTTTTCACTGTCTTTTTCTGTCTTCAAGGAACCACTGAATTGTTTTCTGTCACTAGAGATTAGTTCGCATTTTCTAGAATTTAATATAAATGAAACCATATGCTATGTTGTCTTTTTCTTCTGGCTTCTTTTACTCATCATACTTATCTTGAGATCCATTTGCACTGTTATTTATACCAGTGGATCACTCCTTTTAATTGCCAACTAGTTTCCCATTTTTTAGATATTTTATTATTCACTCAACTCTTAGTTCAGAATTTGTATTTTTCAGTTTTTGGCTACTAGAAATAAAGCTGCTATAAACATCTATGCACTAGTGTTTGTATGGATACATGCTTTCATTTTGGGTAAGTACCTAGGAATGGAATGGCTGGATCACATTGTAGGTGAGTATTTTCATATGGTAAGTGAATGTTTTAAGAATCTGTCAAATGTTTTCTCAAGTGGTTGTAGGTTTTCACATTCCTGCCAGCATGTATGAGGGTTCTGTTGTTCTGCCTCCTTGCCAACACTTGGTATACTTTGTATGTTCTAATTTTTGCCATTTTGATATTCCTAATTCTACTTAATGTGTCCTCGTTCTCCTAGTTTCTTGTGCACATGGAGTACAGTTATAGTAACTATTTTCAAGTTCTTGACTGCTACTTCCATCATCTGTCATTTCTGGATTGATTTCTACTGATTGATTTGTTTTCTTCAGTATGGGTTGTATTTTCACATCTCTTTGCATGCCTGATTGGATGCCAGACATTATGCGTTTTACCTTTTTGGATACTGGATATTTGATCTTATTGATATTACCGACCTGGTTCTGAGATATGATTACATTTTTAGAAACCATTTATTTGATCACTTGGGTTTTGTTTTCAATTTGTTAGCTTTTATCAAAGCAACATTTAGTCTAGGGTTAATTTTACTCTGTCAATGAGATAAAACTCTTCTGAGTACTCTAGCCAATTTACTATGAAATACAAGTCTTTTCCACTCTGGCTGTTGGGAAAAGGAAATATTCCTAGCTTTGTGTGAGCTCCCAGCAACTCTTCCTTTTAATCCTTTTGGGTATTTCTTTCATTGGTTTTAGATAGTTTTCTCACATGCATGTGCTGATCAGTACTTGGCTAATCCTGAAAGGCTCTGAAGCTCTCTCTCTATGAAGACTATTCCTCCCCTGTCTGGCCCTAAAATCTCCAGCCATCTTTACCACCTTGGATTCCCAGCTCAGTCTGCTCAAATTAGGTAGATCATTAAGTCCTTCCTGAGTTTCCTTTCCTGGCATCAAGGCCCAATAAGTCCACAGTAAGATAAGGCAATCTTAAGTCTCATCTCATTTATTTCCTGTCTCTCAGGGATCTCTGTCCTTAATTGCTGGATTTCCAACGTCTTGGAAACTCATTGTTTTTGAATACTTTAAAAAATGTTATTAACAGCACTAATTTTCAGTCAGGAGGGTACATCTTGTCCATGTTACATTATTTTGGCCAAAAGCACAAGTGAGGTACCTGCATGTGATTTTTACTGAATACTTTTAATCCAAAGTAAATTTCAAACAATTCTACTGCTAAAAAGAAATAGGCCCGAAATGAAGTCACTTATGCTAAGCCCCACTAAGATTTAATACCTAACCTAATTGCAATTTCAATCTATCCCAGGAGAGAAATTTTAAACCAATCAGTCAGGAATTTCCTAATCAACCCTCTTGAGGTAATCTGCTTGATAAGACCCCCTTCTTTCCCCTAAGGGAAGGTGACCTTGCCTGAAATAATTCACTCTTTGAACTTCCTTGTCCCATCTGTCTTCTGCCTGTAAAAAGCCTTCCACTTTTAACAGTTCCTTGGAGTGCCCTGCTAGATGGGATGCTTCCCCATTCCTGTATCGTTGCAAAAAGCTAATTAAATCTTCAGATTTATTCAGTTGATTTTTTTTAACACTGCTAAATTATTCAAGAAAAAAACCCAAAAATATTCCCCAAAGAAGTTTAAAATTCATGCTTCTGATAAGAACATCTTCCTTTTAGGAGATCATTGTAGTTGACTTTGACTAGTGGTAAAAAAAAAAAACCTGTCAGTTCTTGTTTACCCTTTATGGTTGTCAGGCTTAATTTACAAATGACATTGAATTCTCGAGTTTTTGCTTCTACTTTGAGGCCTCTGTGAGAGATGAAACTTATAGGATATTTTAAATAATTATAGCTAGAAACTGTTTTGCTCTATTTTGTAGTATTACAGTTCAGGTCCCTCTAATATTTCATTTACCTTTTTTTTATGATTTATTTAATTTAGTAAATAGCTTGCCAAGTTATAGACATGATTTTAAATGCCTTACATCTACTAAAACATCTAGTCTTTAAAACAACTTTAGGAGGTAAATTTTGGCTTTCTTTCTCTTTTTATTAAATGAGGAACTAAAACAAAAGAGTCCTTTAGCCAGGAAATAGAAAAGCAGGTATGCAAACCTCTTATCCCATTACTTCCTCTTATTAGGATATCAGATTTCTATACTTCTTTGGTTTTGATGATTTAGGATTTGAGGTTCTACTTATATTAGATCTATTGACCAATATTTGTCTTGTGTTAATGCTAAATAAAAGCATAAAAATTCTTATAGGATTTCAGAATTTTGAGGCAATAAAACTAATTTTATCCAATTTATTCATACAGACAGAGACATGAAAATTTAGTCATATTCTTTCAAGCCAGCTAGCTAGCTAGAGCAAAACTGACTTATTATTACATATATTAGTCTAGGTATTTTAAATGAAAATGTTATGTAACCTAATGAAGAACAAACTACCATTTAGATAAAAAGATGTTCATTTTATTTTTTTCTGCTTGCATAATTTTCATTAAGTGGTTATTTGAGAAAATATCTTCTCACTCCATCTCGTTTTTCCAACTTTCAATCCATTTAACTGAAATGGTAGATTAAGTAACATAAATAAAGAGATTTGTATTATTTTCATTGTATTATCACCTAGAAAGAAATTATTTTGCTAGTGTAGGAAAAAATATAGTGAATAGTCAATTAAATAAGGTAATGTGCAAGTTACAGATAAAACATCATTAGAACTATATCAGCACCAACCTTACTACACAAAAGTGTGATGCAAAGATTGGCTGTGTAGGTATCAGGTGGGAGCTCATTAGAAATGCAGAATCTCAGGCCTAGCCCCAGACCTGCTGACTCAAGAATTTGCATTTTAATAAAATCGCCCAGTGATTTGTGCACGCAAAGTTTAAGAAGTACTGCTTTTCCTTGTTGTGCAGCTGTGTCCTCCTTCTGTTCATTTACCTCCCCAGTAAGGAGCTATAATCCGACTAATTATCTTTGATTAGTGACCCTTAAAGAGGCTGGGAGAATGGAACTTGAAGCTTAAACTCCAAATTACCGACTTCAAACTGAGAAATATCAAACTACTTGATTCTCTGACACCTTTCCACTCTCTACCCAGCTCTTCTGCACATCTGAAACCAGTTAAACCTCTGAGTAATCATGAGCTGTCTGTATAGAAAAATATCCAGGAGTACTGTTCATCTTTGTGATTTCCTGTTCCTCATCATTTTTCTATAGATTATTTGTTCCTTTAAAAATTATTTGTTTAAAAATCTGTAGAATTTAAACTTAATTTAATATAATCAACAAAGTTACAGACATTGAAGTATTTTACTATTTGTATTGAGTTCTCGAACATTGCTCTCACGTAACTTTGTATTTACTTGGAATGGAGTTAGAAATGTTCCAGATGTGAGTAAAGTCAACTCCTTTGAAATATAACAAAGACTAAATAAATAGAGCCTTGAGAGACAACGTAAGGAATTAAGGGATAATTCTGAAACAAACTTTTCTTGGCTTAATCAGGTAAATTCCATCATCAAATTATTCACATTATTATTTTATTGACAGAAAGCACAAACAGGAGAAATATCATAGAGTTTCACTAAGATTCACATGTTAAGTGATGAAACAAATAAAGGCATGAAATGTAGTTTGGCATAAATATTTAAGTCGGTTCTGGACTAGTTTGCTCTCTAGGAGAAGAAAGAGGCCACTTATGCATCTGAATTTGAATGTTTTCCTCTTCTCCAAGACTGAGAACTTTAAAATGGCTCACAAAATAGACCAAAAACTGTGTCTATCACAGTGCCAAGAACATATCACAACACATCTGTTTTGTGGAATGATTGAGTAAATGTTGTCTGTGGCATTTTACTAGTTACTATTCTATACCATTTTCAGGCTACACTACTGGTCATTATCTTTGATCCTCCAGTTTCCATTCTAAAATTTCCTCCACTAGGGTTACAAAAGGATAAAAATAAATAAATGTATACCATTACCTTTAAAGGGCTCCATTGATATATATCTGTCTCCTGGAAGGTTTCCATCCCTCTATTACAATGGCTCTAAAATCTGTCTGTAGTTATCAATCACTTGGAGAGCCTAAAATGTGCCCAGGCCCCACCCCAGAGTAATTCTATCTAAATTTATATATTTACATAGTGTCATATATTTGATTATTTTTTTACCTTCCTTGAACCCTCAAGGGATACAAACCAATTCATAAACTTCAAATGAGGCAGCTCGCTAACACAAATCACAGTAATCAGTCAATGGGCAGAGATGTGATAATTCTGTAGGCAAGGGGAGATAATGGCACACTGAAGTTTTATCATCTCACTGAATTTTTTCTGTTTGTCTTCCACATCAATTTTGTGCTTCATTCTATGATAGACATATTTTTTTCACAGAGTGACTATATGTCAGTAGCCCAGTGTTCAATGGCTTAGTTATATATTACTTAGTACTTAGGCTAATTTCAAGGCCTATAAAATTTAAATTTCTTGCCTTGAGTTTTGACAGTTTCTGGAAGTATAGTCTCATGGTCCAGCACCTGCTCCCACACTAGTCTCACAGTTAGTTAAGTAGTGCTTTGCCTTTTGTGGTTTTACTTGTTTTTATTCTAACCTCCACTCCTTCTTTCCACTTCTAATTCCAACAGCATTGGCCCATTTCACTAAAGGTGAATGAATCTCTTGACTCTTAAGTGGATTGTGTAGTCCTCTTTGTGAAACTGTGGAACCATCTCTGGTTCCATCTATGACTTCAGAATTTCCAATTTTACTTGTCAGAACATTTCCCTGAAATACATGCTGTATAACTCTGGGACTGTATCAGTCCAGATAGGATAGGCTATGCTGCAGTAACACACACTCTGCAAGTCTCAGCGGCTTGCTAACAAAGGTTTATTCCTCACTACAGCACGTGTTCATTCTTGGTCAGCTTTGACTCTTCTTTAAGTAGCTTTCACTTCAAGATCTGGGATACTGCGGCTTCTAGCAGAAACACTAACAGTCGTAGTGGTAGAAAGAAGGGAGACATGATAAACCACACATTGGCTTTTCTGCCTGTGTGTGACATACATCACTTAGCCTTACATTTCACTAGCCAGCCAAGCCATAAGGCCACACATGACACCAACTGGGTAGGGAAGCCATGACCTCCTTTCCCTGACCGGAAAAGACAGTGAGTATTATAATATACTCTCCCATAGAGGCATTAGGGCAAAATAAAATTTTATCTACTATTATGCATAATATTTTACTTTTTAGTAGTCATTTATTTATGTTTGCTCCTTCATGAAACTGAGAGTCCTTCAGTTGAGAAACTAATTTTATTAGTTTTTTTGTTTCCTCAGCACCTAGTTAGGACCTCACATATAGTAGGCATTTGAAAAGTTAACTGAATAAATCAAAGATAAACATTATTAAACTACAGTTGTATACAGGGCTTGCTGAACACTGATGTTCCTATAATAAAACCACATGATTCTTAGGTAAAGCACTTCTAACATGAACAGCTATGCACTCAGATTATTTCCTGATATCATCTGCCAAACACATCTTATCACGTCAGGCATGTGGCAGAATCTATATTAGAAATATTAAAGAAGCTCTCAAGGAACTGATCTGGAGAATAAAGTTTTTGACTTCTGCCAAAGACTTTCTGTGTATGTTTCTTAAGATCTTAAAAAAAAATGGATGGAGGGAGTTTATCTGCCTCACTTCTTTCATCAGTAAAATAAAGTGTGTCACTGTCACAAAGGACTTTGAAGTACTTGTGGAAAGTCACTAAACTGTAGAGGGCACATCATTTACATTCATCCTCAAAAGACAAGACTCCCTTTTGCCTTCTCAAAAATGAATGTGCACACTGTCTTCTTGTAGGATTAGTTACTGTAGATTTAATCATATAGACTTACGACGTAATCCACATCTAAAATAGTATTTGCTTTTAAAATGTTAGGTTAAATTATATTTCATGGTAACATGATTGTAATAGTAAACATAATAGTAAAAAGTTATTTTACATTTTGACATCTTTTCTCAATACAGAAAGGCAGGGAGGAAAGGGATGGTTTTCCATGAAATTACATAAGTGTATGTTAAACTATTACTATTTTGCATTTTAAACGGTACTGTATAAAGAGATGGATAGCTTTTTAAAAATTATTACAATAGTCAAATATTATATACTTACTTCTTATATGAAAATAAATATTGTTAGGGTAGAAATGATATAGTTGAGGTGAAGGAATTTAAATTAATTATGTGAAATAAATTACATTAGTAAAAGAATGTCTTTAGATTTAGACATAAGCAAAGTCAAAGCCTTAAAGAAAAAGAGAGTAAGGGGGCACATCTCTCCCCTTGCTCACTGATGCCTGAAATTGAGCTGTGGAAGTAGAATTCACTCCACTTAAAGTTTTGAATTCCTGTTAAAATGCCTTTTTTTTTTTTAACTACAGTAAAAATCACCTCTTTTAAATAGCAGATGACTTGAAAAGAAGAGACAGAATCTCATCATATCCACACAGGTTCTTAAAGAGAGCATTTAAATATGGATGAATTATATTGGGGAGAATGGGATTAGTCAGAAACTGAGCAATCAATGCTGCTATTTAAAAACTGTCAACAGCTTCCTGTTCTTGGTGTGGCAGTGGGTCATTCTGGGGTAGACTGCATTTGTGTAGCATCATTTAAGTGGCTCATCTTAGTGACAGGAATTTAGGGGGATGAAAACTTTGTTGTTGTTATTGTTGTCATGGTTTCCTTATGAAGATGTCTCCTTAATATTCTTGGAAGGAAGAGTTCAAAACTTCTTGAGAAGGGAATGGAAAAATTTGCATAACACCTGAGGAGCTTTGCAAAGGACACAGAGTATAGAAGTCATTCTCTTTTATGATAGTTTGCTTTTTTAATAGAGTTCCATTATAACCACTCTTATGATTGATTGCACTTAGGTCTTTTGAAGTCTAAGAACACCAAATGTTACCTAAGGAAACTCATCATGATGGCTGCTGTAGGAATCAGGGCCAAGAATCACAGAGGGTGAGGAGAGCTGGTCCAGCACTGCATGTGACCAAGACCGGACGTCACTTCTGATCCAGCTTTGGTGGCAAGGAGAATGGAGCTCACAGTGTGATGAGTCATACAGCCTTAGGAGTCCCCATGCAAAATGTCCTTAATCATGAATGAGATGATAGGGATGCAGGTAGATGGATTTTCCTGCCTGGGAAAGTTTACAAAACAATACAAGAAACATTTGAGTACTCATTTCATAATTTTGACAAATATGAATGATGTGCCAGACTTGCTTCAGATTCTTTCTTTTTACCCTTAAGATATATTTGAAATCTCTTGTGATTCCTCCCTTATCCCATTTCCTTCATTAACTGTTATCTGGAGTTTGATATTTATTATTCTTGTGTATATTGCCTTTATTATATATAAACCCATAAAATATAATGTACTTTATATAATTTTAAATGGTATATAAGTGATACCAAGTTGACTTATTCATCTGTAACTTTTTTGTTGTTCAGGATTATTATTTAAGTTATATCCATGTAGACAGATGAAGCTACAGTAAAGTTTTCTATCGAGTGGCTATACTTATTTATTCCCTTGTTGATGGACATTCAGGCTGCTTTAAAATATTTCCCTCTAGGCTATAGAGATAGTGTAGCATGTAGGTCAGAAGGATGGACTCTGGGACTAGACTCCCTCTTCTAAAACCCAGTTCCACCACTTACCAGCTATGTGAATTGGCTGATTCCATACCCTTTCTGTATCTCAACTTCATCATTTATAAAAAGGGTTATAATTAACATCTACGTCAGAGAGTCATTGAGAGACCCAAAACAGTTAATATAGGTAAAACATAATCATCACTCTAACATAATTTTAAAAATTTAAGAAATCATTCTTATGTATGTGTCTTATAAGTTTCTTTAGGCTATATCCCTAGGAGTGGAAGCCCTGGTCTTAGCTCATGTACATCTCCAATTTTACAAGATACTGAAAACTTTACAAGGTACTACAAAATTGCTTTCCAAAGGAAATTTTACAAATTTTCATTTCTTTCAGCAACAGATGAGAATTCTGTTTTCTTCACTTCCTCTTCAGTATCAGGCATTTAAACAATGTTTCCCAGTTGATCAATGGCATTTTCTTGTGGTGTTATTTTTCATTTCCCTAATTACTAGAGAGGCTGAACATCTTTTCATCTGTTTTTTGACTATTTGGCTTTCTCCTTTTGTGGTTTGCCTGTCCCTAGCCCTTATTATTGTTGTTTTGTTTTAATTAGATTGTTTTTCTTTATGTTATTGATCTGTAGGTAATCTTAATATTTCTGAATATCAATAATGGTTAGGCTTTTTACATTTTATTAAATTATTTTTAGTACTAAATTTAAAAATCTTAATGTAGTTAGTTATCATTGTTTTGGAGATTACACACTCATGTTTGTTTAATAAATTCATTTTAACCTAGAGTCCTAAATATAGGCTATTACCCTTACTTCTAGAAGTGCTACAAGTTGCTCTTTATGTTAAAGTATTTATTTATCTGAAATTTAAGTGAGTTTTTGTATATGAGATGATATAGAAATACAGAACTATTTTTTTCCATATGAATTATCAATTTTTCTAGCATCATTCATAAAAGTCTGTTATTTTACCTTTGTTAAAACACCATTTATCAAATATCTGTATTCTGTTTCAATAATCGTTTGTTTGACTCTGCAGTCATAACCACACAATCTCAATTAGACCCTTAAGATAACCTTATTTTCTGGTTTGGTTAATTATTCTTCTTCTCCTTCTCCTTCTTCTTCTTTCTTTTATTCTTCTTAAGTTTTTATTTGCTTTTTTTGTTTGTTTTATTTTTATTTTTTATATTTTGTTCTTAAGTATATGTTTAAAATAATTCGATCAGGCTCCAGGAAAAGCCATTTTGAGATTTTGATTAGGAGTATGCTAAATTTATAATAACCTTGTTGAACTCTTCTATGTGTTTTATGATTCATTTATTCATTAACTTACTATGTTCTAGGTTTTATTACAGATACTGGGAGTACAGCAATGAAAAACAATCAGATAAAAACCATTGCCTTTTATGGAGCTTAATATTCTGGTGTGTTGTAATAAACAAAACAAATGAATAAAATGTTAGGTAGTGATAAGTACTAAAGAGAGACAAAATAAAGCAGGGAAAAATGATCTCATGTGAAGTGTGTGTATATGTGTAGCTAGAATTGGTCAAGGAAGGCCTCATTAAGAAGGTTACCATTCTCAATGAAAAAATTTAATCAATACTCAATCTAAAAAAAAAAAAAGGAAAATTTTATTTGAGCCAAAGTGAGGATTATAACTGGGAAGGCAGTCCCTCAGAGAGCTCTGAGAACTGTTCTGAAGAGGTAAGAGGGGAGGCCAGTATATAGGTGATTTTGGCAAAGGGAGTATGTGCAATCTAGCACATATCTTGGTAGAGGTTGCTGCTAGTCATGAGGAACAGATATCTTGGTTAATGGTTTTAATGCTTTTCTAAGTATAGGAAGATGCAAGAATCCAGGTTCATAAAAAATTTCTCCTGAAGATATCTAGCCATCTGAGAGCCAGTTCTGTCAGTACACACAGTGCCTCATCCTGATCTTCACCCTGAATTCTTTCCAGGGTATAGGTCAGTGACTGAGGTGGCTAGTGATTTGACTCTTACAGAACTGGATGGTGGACGGCATTCTTTATTTTACAGTCCCTTCCTTCTTGGTCTTAATTTCAAGCAAGGTTTGGGAGGCATTTAAATTGCCCCACAGTGCTAGGAATGTTCATTCCCAGGTCAGGCAAGGATTTTGTTGATAGGACACTTACTATGCTATTACTGGACTAGACCCTGTCAACAGTAGCCAAAAGCCTCTGGACTGCCTATCCTACCAGTCTGTTGTGGTCCAGGAAAAGATTCCCTCTTGTTGCTTCTTCCCATTTCTAGAGTTTCACTATTATAAGCATTGATTTTTTAGAACTATATATTCGGTCAATTGTTTTAAGTCACCTAATCATCATTCATTTCATCTGAGACTCAGTTACACATTTAGTAATGCAAGAAACAATAATCCTATAAAATAGGCAGAATACTAGTAATATAGCTAGTAACATCAATAAGGTCATAGTATGTGTTTCAGTTAAGAACTTCCATTAGGGGCAGTCTGTATCTCCTCTGGTCATATGACCAGTCTGTTCTGCACCACTCTCTATCTTTAAGGGAAATAACTTATTGGCATTGTACCAAAGATGTCTTCATGTACAAGGCTAGTTGTGACTCACAATGACTTGTGAGTCACAACTTACAGAATTGAGAAAGGAATGTTATCTTCTAAGGTGTTACATAGATAACACCAAAAGAAGAAAAATTGATCTTTGTTGTTGGGCAGGTATTCCTGCCATCGGGTAGGAAAACCTGAACAGTAACTGATGTATTTCTGGAGGCTCACAGTGGACAACTCTGAGAGTGAAAAAAAAAAAATCCAAGGGGACCCGGTCAGTCACAGGAGGGCTGCCACAATGTTGTGAAATTTACCACCAGGAGCTCAATCTGGTTCCCATAGTAAATATTAGAAAAAAATGCCCTCCTGCTTCCTGAAGGAGGAGGTAAAAAGAAGCCATTTTTAAATAATCCAGAGCATTCGGTTCTTCTTAACAAGGCCTGCTCTTGGGGAAATGAGCTAACCAGAGCATAACCTGCTGGGGTATGATCAGAGCCTAAATGACCCAGGGGAAGGGAATTACCCAACTCCAACCCAATCTAGCCATCCTGTCCCACCTAAGTGGGTAGACGGAGAAAGTGAGAGACTCTGTGAAGTTCAATGTACAGAAGCACAGACTCACTGAAAGACTGAGAACTAAGCATAGCACTATAGAATGCTTTGGCTCCTCCCACACCTCACCACCACATTACTACAGGTCTATATACTGTAGTTCTTTTTATCAAGTACATCATATCTTGCTATCAATAAAAACTTACAAGGTATGACAAAAGGCAAAAAACAACCTAATAAGACAGAGCAAGAATTAAAACCAGACATGGAAGGGATTTTGGAATTATCAGACTGGGAATTTAGAACATTAAGGAAGAATTTATATCAGTTCTCTACAATTTCTACTGGAAATCAGAAGCAGAGTGAGTACCTCCTAACTCATTCTGTGAGGCTAGCATTACTCTAATACCAAAACCAGGAAAAAACTTTACAAGAAACGAGAAATCACATCAATATCTCTCATGAACATAGATGTAAAAATCCTTAACAAAGTATTAGCAAATTGAATTCAACAATTTAAAAGAATTACATACCATGACCAAGTGAGATTTATCCTAGACATTCAAGACTGATTTAATAATTAAAGGTCAGTGAATATAACCCATCACATCAATAGATGCAGAAAAAGAATTTGACAAAACCCAATATGAATTCATGAAAAAACTCTCAGTAAACTAGGAATAGAGGGAAACTTCCTTGATAAGGACTATCTACAAAAATACTATAGCTAACATCATACTTAACACATAGTTAACATCATACTTAACACAGCAGCCAACACAATATTGAAGGAAAAAAACAAAAAGTTGGAGAACTGATACTACCCAACCTCAAGACTTACTATAAAGCTATAGTAATCAGGACAGTGTGGTATTGGCAAAAGAATAGATAAACAGATCAATGGACTAGAGAGCTCAGAAATATACCCTCCTATATACAGTTAACTGATCTGTGATAACGGAGCAAAGGCAATACAATAGAGCAAAGACAGTCTATCCAGCAAATGGTGCTGGAACAATTGGACATCTACGTACAAAAAAAAAAAAAAAAAAAAAAAAAGAATCAAGACACAAACATTACACCCTTCACAAAAAATAACTCAAAATGGATTACAGATCTAATAGTAAGATGCAAAAGTATAAAACTGGAAGATAACATAGGAGAAACCCAGATGGCCTTGGGTATGGCAATGCCTTTTTACATACAACACCAAAGGCATAGTCTATGAAAGAAATAATTGAAACTGGATTTCATTAAAGTTGAAGCCCCTAGAATGTACAATATTAACAGTATATTGTAATTTAAACTATGGATTTTGGATAATAATGATGTGTCAGTAAAGGTTCACCAATTTTAACAAAAGTATCCTCCATTTGGGGATATTGATAGTGGGAGGCTATGCATGTGTGGGGGTTGGGGGTGTGCAAGAAATCTCGGTACTTTCATCTCAATTTTTCTATGCACCTTAAATTGCTATTAAAAATAAAGCATTAATAATAACATATATTTTAAAAATCTGTACAGAATTAGTTTTTTTTTCTCCATAATGAATCCTTTCCCCACCCTGTCCCTTGTGCAGTTTTAGAAAGTGGTTTTTCTAGTGGGCATCCTTTTCTTATTCTTCATTTAAAGATAATTAAACAAAATTCTCCATTAAATGTGGACTTTTGTATCTTTTTAAAAGTCCTTTATTGGGTTAAAAAGCCCTATTCTACTCCCTTTCTGAGTGGGAATTTTTTTCACTTTTTTCTTTTAGAAAATGAACATGTTTTCTGAATTTTATGAAAACTTTATTTTGACTCATTTGATATGACAACAAGATTTTTCTTCTTTGATTTCTAAGTAAAATAAGGTATATCAATATATTGTCTGAATTTCATCTCTTCTTGCATCCTGGAGATTAAACAAAATTTGGTCCTTTTTTTTTTTTGCTTTGATTTTTTTACACTGCTTGATTTTGATTGCTAATATTCTATTTAAAAATTTTCAGCTACATTTGTAAATCAGATTGGTCTTTTATGTTTTTCAGTGAGGTTTTGGTACTAAGATTACTGTCATCTCACAAAATGAGCTAAAGGAGCATTCTTTCTTTTCTTGTACTTTTAAATTAAACATTTACTTGCAGATTGGTACATGATTTGCCTGAAACATTCACTAGACCTGATATTTTTGTTTGTTTTGGTACTACGTAGAGTTTTAATTACTCTTTAAATTTCATCAATGGATAACGTTCTATTTAGGTATCATATTTCTATTTAGTCTGCACCTTCTTTCCAGTGTGCTGGCAGTAATTGAAACAGGGACAACTAAAACTAGGGCTTCTCCTACCCTGATTTAATTTTCTAATCTTTTACTAGCAGGATTTTGAAAGGAGTATAACTTTCAAACTAAATAAACCCTTAAAGTTCTTGAATTATTCTTGGCAGACAGAGAGGTAAAAGGAAAGAGAGTTTGGGAGCATATTGTTAATTCTGGCACTTGAGTGATTGAAATTATTAGTGAAAATACGATATTATTTGTACCCGAGGTTAGTGAATGGGGTCATGTCTGTTACATCTATACCTATTCTTATCACTATCTCATTATCCATCATCTTTTTCTTTCTCTATGACTCTTTTTATCTATCCACATTTCTCTAGTGTCCTATAAGTAATAGTTTATCTATTGTTCCTGGCAGAATACTGGCTACATAAATGTCCATCTTCTAATCCCCAGAACCTGTGACAAATTAGATTAAATGGCAAAGGGGAATTAAAGTTGCAAATGGATTATGTTTGCTAATCAACTGACCTTGACAAGGGGAGAGTATCCTGTATTATTATCTGGACAGGTAATCCCAAGAGTCTTTATAAATGGAAGAGAGGGTGCAGAAGAGAGCAAAGCAGACAAATGGCAGCATGAGAAAGATTTAGCCTGAAGTTGTTGGCTCTGAAAACAGAGTAACGGTGTCATGAGTCAAGAAATGTTAGTAGCCTCTAGAAGCTAGAAAAGGCAAGAAAACAGATTTTAAGGTAGCCCTTCGGAAGAAATGCAGTCTTGCTAATAGTTCACTAGCCCAGTGAGATCCACCGCAGACTTCTGAATTCCAGGACTATAAGATAATAAATTTCTGTTGTGTTAAACCACTGCCTTTCTGGTAACTTATAGCAGCCCTAAGAAACTAACACGTGGGATTCAAAGAAATAGGGAAGACACCAACACTTACTAACTGCGAGTTATTGAAAGTCATTTCAAGTCCCCAGGCTTCTCCCTCTTCCTGTTTAATACAATCTAACTCTCCTGTACATTTAGAGGGTATGAATATTCCGTCAAAGGCAACACTTATGTTAAATAAATCAGATAAATGATAGACTAATTCACAATTCCTAATTTATTGCTGAGGAAAAATAAGAAAATTTCCTTAAAGGATGAATCTCAACATGTGAGGAAATTACAAGGGAATTAGTTAAGAAGCAGACTGTGTGTGAACATTATAAACAGGTATGGTCATCCTAGGAAAAGAATTTTTTATGACCATGAAATGTTTATGTGTTTATTTCTAGTAAAAAGAAGAGAATAGGTTTATTATTATTAATACTGAAGTCTTTCTCAGAGTAAATAGGACCATGTCATAATGCCTGAGCCAGATTAGATGTGTTCGAACCTGAAAAGAAACTCCTTTATGTTGTAGCTCCTTGATTTCAATAGCTATAAGGTAGACTTTCTGTATACTGGAAAATTTACCACTTGGCAACAGTACTGGGAAAAAAATAGGTTACAGTAATATAGTTGGTGGCAATTTGATGGTCAGTTGCCTACTTTTGCCTAAAAAGAGTTTGAAAAGGGAGTAGAATTAAAAAAAAAAAAAAAAAAGACTTAAAGTCCAGACACTTTGATTCCATAGTGAAGAGGTTTTACCAGTAGGTGGGTTTCTACATATGGAATTTTACTGAAGAAGTAGCTTTCAAACCTTTGACTGTTTACACTGGGACCCAGCGTGTGCATGTACACACACACACACAATTTACCTTTCTTGGATGTGATGCAATCTAACATCTTCTATTTCATTTTGTTCTATTCTGTTTCAGTCTGTTTCATTAAGATGCTATTTCAGACACACTGGATTTATTTTATACCACACTGAGGGTGCACCCAGCAGTTTGAGAATCACTGCACTACAGAGCCTTCTATAAGGGGCATAACTGGGAAGGTGTTTCAATTCCCAGCATATGGTGTGCTATATCTGCCTCTCTGTAGATGCCCAAAGGACATGAGAGGTTTAGTGGAGGCTGAGAATCTGACTTCCGAGGAAGCATCATTATGCTGGGATCTACAGGGCAGTGTGAAGAGTCAAGAATGTAAGGGAATCAGAACCAGAACCGGAGGGATATCAGAAGAGGGAAGCACGATTCAGAAGAGACGGTGTGAAGCACTGTAAATGTGCGTAAGCAAGTATAATGAGTGGCAGCATTCTATTGTGCCATTCAGACATGCTGTAATCCAGTATCGGCTTTGCTACTTATAATTTTATAACTTTGCATGAGCATCTAATCTTTCTGTACCTCATCTTACAATTAATAAAATCATTTGTATGAATTACTGAGCACTTATTGCCAAGTACTATGAAAAATGCTTTCAGATACTAACTTAACCACTATTTACACCATCTCAATGAGGTAGGCAGAGTTTTTATTCCTGTAATACCCATATATTAGAGTTGTTTTAAAGAGGGTAAAATAACATGAAATAGTTCCCAGCACATAATTAACATTCATTAAATCAAAATAGTGAGATGTAAGAGTATTTTGAAACCCTAAAAACAAGCAGCAGGCAAAGGAAACCCATGCAGTCACTAAGTGTCATTCTATCTTGTATCTATGACATGGCAATGGCATTAGTTTGCTTATCTGTAAAGGGGGATAAAATCAGGTTGAAGTAAGGAGTCTGTGAGCTAATGGACATAAAGCACTTATTACCGGGAGAAAATTCAACATGGCCCTTCTGCTTGTCTTATATTAACTTTTGTTCTGGACTATCTGTTCAAAGATGTTTGTAAAGGAATCAGCCTGGGGAGACAGAGAGAATATCCTCCATCAGGGCAGAAGTCAGGATTTTGTCTTTTTAAGACATTAGCTCCCTGTGGGACAAAGGTTGGGCAGGTTTGCTAGCAACTCTCTTTGAAAGATTAAGGTTTCTTAAACTTTGGGTTCCTCGGCTGTGACATAAACCCATCATGTGGGCAGCATTCTCATGAGTCCACCTACATATCTCTGCTGTGGGTCCTGGATGCTAAAGGGAACAAATTCAAGACTTGAAGTTCACTTGCTTGCTGTGCCATGGGTAATAAAGTCCTTCGTGACCCTGAAGTCTTTTCTTTTCTGCCAGCATCTATGAAACTGTGGGAGCCTAACTTGTTAGTGTGTAAGTTGGGGGAAAAAACTCAGACCATTCACAGTCCTTAATACTTAGACAATGGCTAGCCACATACTGAGTACTCAGTAAATTCTACCCTGTCAGTGCTATAATATTTATCAGTGTGGCAATGTGGCAGATAATCAGTTTAACTAAGCAACTATTTAATGCAATTCTGCTACATGCTACTCATGATGTGAGGTGCTAAGATTAAGAGGCTGAATAAGACAGATACTCTGATTTCACAGTCTGGAGGGGAAAACATCTGCATATAGATCATTATAACATGTCTAAATATTGTAATAGAGATGTGTGTAGGGATCTAGAGCTGCAGAGAGGAGGGAGCATCTGTCATTGCCTAAAATGTGCGATGAAGAGAATATACCAAGAAAGCAGCTCAGGGTAAGTATTAACCTCAAGTGAATTCGAATAGCTGACAGTGAGTGTGGATTTGTCAGTCACAATGCCAACAATAATTTATTATTTTATTCTTATTTAATGTTACCATTTGTTCTAAGTGGAGTTGTTTCCTCCTAAAGCCGACGTCAAAGTTCTAACCCTTGTTACCTGTGAATGTGAACTTATTTCAAAATTAGGGTCCTTGCAGATGTAACTAAGACGTAATTTAGGTGAGACTATACTGGAGTAGGATGGACCCTGATGCCAATATGACTGGTTCCCTTATTAGAAGAGAAGAGACCTAGTAACAGACACACACGCAAAGGAGAACATGTGAAAACACAGACACACAGAAAGAAGACAGCCATGTGACGACAGAGGCAAAGATTAGTCATACGGATGCAAACAAAGGAATGCCAAGTATTGCTAGCAACCACCAGAAGCTGGCAGAGAGAAAGCATGGCCCCCTGACACCTTGAATTTTGACTTCTTGCTTCCAGAACTGAAGGAGTTCTAGGAAACTACTATACCATTTCTGTAATTATTGTCTTCCACATCATTCATCATCTTTAGACAAGCATGAGGAAGGGATACTGCAGTCAGAAAGAAATATGTGAGAGAATAACAAGTTCAGGAAACCATAATTGCTGAATTTTACTCCATGGGGAGGGAGGTGGCAGTTTATGAGACTGGGAAGTGACACACCTTCTAAGGATACTTGGATCCCGAGGGAAGGTGATGAGCACGGTATGCGGGTGCTGGCAGACCTGTCCTCAAGTTCCAGCCCCTCCACATAGTGTATGTGCAATCTTGGGAAATCTAGTTATCTCTCCAACCTTGGTGTCGTCAGCTCTAGAATGGGATACCAATTTCTACCATGAAGGATAATTTGGAGGATTTGGGAAATGAGGATAAAGCACATGCTGAATATTTAATACATGGTAGTCAGTGGTGCTGTCAGAATCGTGTGTTAGGGAGGTTTTCTCACAGCTGATGATGGAAGCTGGTGGGGAGGAGGGGTGTGGTTGCGGGGCAGAGACATCCCTGAGGCAGCTGTTGAATCAGCCCTGGTGAGAGGTATTGGAGGCCTGAGCTATAGCAGTGGCACAAGCGGGGAGAAAAATGAGGACATGGGTAAGGAATGTTTCTTCATTAAAATTAATTGACCAATATTGACCAATTGTATGGAAGCAGTGATGAGACAGCAGTTGTCTCATCTTCCACCCTTTTCTGGTAACTGTGAAAAGGACGTGATATTTCAGGTGTTTTGTTTGTTTTGCTTTGTTTTATTACTCCAAGTAGAGTGCTATTATCTCATTCCACTTAAAAGGCTACATTCACTCATGGGCATTACCCCTTGAGTGAGGCCTAAACTGGAATGTGTCTGGAAAAATCATCAGAATGAAGAGGAGTTGCAGTCATTTCACATGAAAAATGGCAGAGAATTTGAGGGCCTTTTATCCTGAAGAAAAAATCAAAATGATGTGTAACCAATTCAAATTAATTCAACTCTATATAACAAAAAATTACCAATAAATTGGATTACTCAAATGTAATGGGAACCCTGATTTTGGAATTCGAACATATAAAGAATTGTATTAGAATCACTTTCAAAGTCAAGTCACACCTTAGATTCCTTGATTTGAGTTTGAAAGAACTATACAAAAAATGTTATTCTCTGCTTTTAGAAATTCACACACAATACAAGGAACCCCCACCCAAGCCTCAAGCCTAAACAAACAGAAGCACAGGAAAACCATGCTTAGAATGGTAAGTTATTTTTGCATGAAAGAAAAGTAACAGTCTCTTGAAAAACTATTTAATAGATTTTAAGGAGTTTTACAGATTCAGAAAGGCATTATAAAAATGAATAAAATTTGGATAATAACTTTAATGCATTGGAATATTTTTCCTTTTGAGGCTTATATTTATCATATAAAATGTGCATCACTTTCTCTATCTGTTTCTCTCACACACACACACACACATATTAAATATAGAACACAAAGACTTGAGACAGAATACAAATTTCATATGAGTGACCATTTGACCAGAAAATTCAATACTAGATGCTTCAAATATAGGTAAGAAAAAAAAAAATCTGAAATGACAAGTAACCAAATTAATTCGTAACAACTAAACAATGAGTGTGAAGTTTACCAAGTGGAAGTGACACTTCTGAGAAAGCTGAAAACAAAGTTCTCTCCTAGAGGACTCTCTCTTTCCAAGGCTTATTTGAAAAACTCCCAGGTGATGTAAATATCATTCCAATATGATAGATAGCCCTGATTTTCCTTGGAGTCAGGAATATTAATGGTCATTCTGTTTATTTTCATCTTCATGGTACATTTCTTATGAATACCATTTAGCATAATTTCTAGATTCGTGTGTTTTTTTTAGCTCCAATCATTCCAGCACAGGAAACAGTCTTCAAACGTAGCTGAAAAAAAACTGTAGACTCCAAGATTGTTTTTTTTGGTGTCACTTGTGGATTTGTCTTTGCAATCTATGCTAGTTTTTATTCAAATAACCTTAGTGGTAGCAAAACTTTATCCTTAGTAAAGAAGAGTTTGATTTTTTAAACAACCTATGTCATTAAGACCCATGTTAGGGGGAGGGTATAGCACAGTAGTAGAGTGTGTGCTCAGCATGCACGAGGGCTGGATTCAATCCCCAGTACCTCCTTTAAAATAAATAAATACCTCCCCCTAACCAAAAAGGAAGAAAAAAAGGACCCATGTGTGTTGAATATGGTTAATGATTAAACTATAAAATTAAGTAAGATTTGAGTATAAAGAAGAAAAACAACACTCTTTTTTTTTTGTCATTCAGTTGAGGCTGAAGCTTTACAATTCAAGAGTCAGTATTAAGGTAATTACTTTCCACATCCAAATACAGATTAAACTCTACTAAACATATAAATAAAAAAAAAACTAAGAATTTGAGAAATTGTGACAGACTTTCTTCAGAAAAAATGTTTTAAAATAACTAAAGTTTGAGAAAACTACGATAATTTGCGTATAACATTCCTCTTTCTCTCCTTGATTTTTTTTTTTCATGTCTACAGCAATTTATCACCTTTGTATGTACTAGGAGTACCAAGTATAAATGTCAAGGGTCAGTGATTATTGTCCATTTGCCCCCTGGGGTCAGCTAGGTCTGAACCCTTCCTTCCATACTGGCCTTTCCAGGGAACCTGATCTTTTACCCTCCGTCTTTGTTTCAGGCCTGTGGGGGCCGTGTCCTACTGCATTCCCACAGCCTCTCTCCAACATAATGAGTTTAAAATTCTTATAGTAATAAAGGCTAATTGAAATGAATTCTTTGAATTCTTGTGCAAGTTCTCTTATGAGTGAAGGGCTTTCCTCCTAGAGACTGCTGTGATTTTCTAAGGAGACTCAGCTCTGCTCTCTGGACACTATTAACAAAAATTATTAACAGTATCAACATGAATAATGCTGTTTATTTCAGGTGATTGATTTTACAGAAATGAAAGCATTGACAAAATGGTTATGGAGGCTAGGAGAAAAGAGGCAAAATCTATAGCTCTCCCCCAGCTTTGTCTTGGGTATGACCTTTCTGACTACTTCTGGGGGTCACCTTGAGTGGTGCCAGAAACCATGGGTGATAATACTCTGTTATTTCACTTTACTGAGCCAGGACATGGAGATATATCAAGATGGTAGAAATTCCATATGGACTGGAGAAAAATGGACCACATTTAAATTTGCTAACTTTTGATGGACTGTGAATTTATGTATTTCCATAAAACAAACATATGTATTAAGCTAGAGCATAGGAATAATTTACTCAATTGCTTTTTTATTGCATCATAAATCTATTCAATGAAAACTTACAACTTATTCTTTTTTAATACACTATTTATAAAGAGTTACTAATGAGCATATCAAAATGACATACTGGAGTACTGGAAAGGATATTTGCAAGGGCATAATTTAAATTCAGGACCCTCAGGCAAAATGTGCTTTAAATCTGTCATTTCCAGTATTGGGTTTGTCTTTATAATTACTGTTGATATGTGTGAAAATGATACTTCTATATACAATAGTAGTGATGAACAAATTAACTGTAAGTACAACATAATGGGAGTATTATGATGGTTTAAGAACTTGCTTTTGGAACTAAGTAGACCCAGGTTCATATAAGTTCTTTATATTCATTGTGTCAATACAGCAATTATCTGATCTTTATAAGCCTCTGGTTTCTCATCCACATCCACAATAGTAATACCTACTTCATAGTTTGATTTAAGGATTAGGTGAGAAGTTAGTGCAGTGCTTGGCATAGTATTTGCCACACAATTCTCCATAAATAAAAGTGATTATAATCTCTCTGTGTTATTCTCTAGCCAACTAATTACTAATTAGCCAACCAATTACTGCTGATTTGTTATTTTTATATCTAGACATTAAAAAAAATTATTTTTCTTTTCCATATGCTCTACTCTTAAATAGGTCTTTATCTTATTTTTCTAAATTTAAGAAAAAATATGTTTAGTTATATAGTTTAGATGTATATATATGCTGTATAGTTATAGTTTAGTTACATAGATAGACGTTAGATAGATAGATAGATAGATAGATAGATAGACAGACAGACAGATAGATAGATAGTCCTTTTGCTCATGTATCCATAGTGTATCAGCAATATTAATCAACTTCCACTGATTTGGGAGTTTGTTAGAATGATACTGGGTTGCTAGCAGAATGAAGAATGACTGTAGATAGAACTTCCTGGAGAAAAAGGGAGAGTGGCCATGAGAATCACACAACCAGAGTCACAGTTAAAGTCATGACAGAACAGTGCAGGGAGGACTCTGATGAAACCACCATTGAACACTTATCATAGCCTTTACCTCTGGTGCTGCTGGCATAGAATAGTGACACCACATTTGTCATTGTTGCCACAGATGCCCATGAGGATTATATGTTGGTGACATTCCTCTTGAAAGAAATGTCTTCAAGCTACGTTTGAATCTCTAGCTTTTGTTTCCTATGCCTCTGAGGGGCTAAGTTGTTAGGCAAAAAAAGCAAGTTTCTAGCATTTCAGGTTCAAGGAGAAGACTCTACTTTCCATCAAGACCTGTAAGGTGGGACATTTTCTAAACATAGCAAAAGGAGTTTACATGCTGGACAGCCAAAATTGACTAGTGCTCACTACAAGCGGCAAATTTTAAAATGAACCTTAAAAAAAGTTTTAATGTACATTTAAGGTTGAAAGAAACTGACAATGACCATGGATAAAGGAATATTTCACCTTGAATTAGGCATCTCTACAACTTATTTCTTTAGGATAAATTATTCAGAATCAGAACCCACTTACCAAATTAGAAACAAGGACATATTGATTACAAATTAGGTATGGTAATACTATGAATACTGTAGGTTTTCATTTGAAATCTTATTGAAATGACTTAGCCATCACTTCTGAGAAGTATTGATAAAGGAGGTTGGTCTGGGTGAAATACCCATATAGATAAAAATAACAGCAAATTTTCTATCCTCTAGTTATTTTGTATGCTGTTTGGAGTTGGATGACATCTACAAACAGAAGAGCAACACTATGACTTAGAATTTGTATAGTCCTTTATGTTTGTGAAGACTTTTGCATCCAATCTTTCTTCTGTTCCATTGAGATGCGCTCTACAGCACAGAGAACAACTGTGAGTATTTCTATTTCATAGGTGAAGAGAAAAAAGCCCAACAGATTTTTTTTTTTGGCTTTCTTAGATTCAATTCATTTTCCTTTTGCTTCCTTTACCTTTTGGATGGGCTCAGACACGAGTTTAATCAATCTGAAAAACTTTCTCAACATTATCCAGAGAAAGCTGTCGGATATGCAGCTTATATAATTTATATTCGTTGACATGTCAGTTAGGAAGATGTATGGATGGGAAGAAAAACGAAGCCATTTTCTTAAATGAGTTTGGGTTTCATATATTTAAAGCAGTTCCTGACATTTAGCGTTATCTTGGATCATTAGCTGTATGTAAAAAAAAAAAAAATTAATTGGTAGAGTTGGATTGGAGGGAGAGTGCTGTCTTCTCAGTTCTAGTAGGCACCTGAGTGAACCTCAGGGGAGAATAATGCAAATTTGATTACCTTTCTTTCACTCAGTTATCTTCCTTGCAGTCACTTTTGACACTCAAGCACTCTTTTTTCCCTGATAGACATTTTTAGAAATCTTTGCTTCCCTGTGAGTTTGTCTAATACACCACTTAATATTTAGAAAACCCAAACAAATTTAAATATTTTGAAACTGAAAAGCCAAGGCATAGAGATAGTAAGTCCCTGAAGTGAAGATGCTGTTCTGATGCCAAATGACTGGATTTTGTTTGTTTCTTTTTCTCTACACCTCTTAGGATGAAACCTGGATTAGAGAATAAAATAGAGCACTTATTTCTTCAAACTCAATTAACTGTTCCTTTTTTTAGAATTCTTTGTTGAACTATCCCCACTTCAACTTTGTCTATTTAACAGCTTAGTCAGATAAATGTGGATAATCCCATCCTTTACTGATGAGCGTGTGTATGTGTGTGTGTGTGTGTGTGTGTGCAGTTTCTCAACAAGCCCTTTTGTCTATTCTCTCTCCATCAGTCATCTGAATCCCAGAATGATGAGAAGTCATGATTTGTTTTATCTAGTTGTTTTGTGCTGCTGTCCCTTAAGAAATGGGCTTTCTTTTCAGTATAGAATAAACCATCTGGATATTTTGATGTTGATCAAATGAAACAATTAAAATTTTATTGTGGGATCCTTAAAGGTCCTCTTCTTTGAAGATAAATAATTTAAATCACCTTGGCTATTCTTTGAGAGTTATCTTTCCTCCTTTAAAAGGAAAATTCCCTATGACATTTTAGATCTTAATGTGGTTTTTACTAACTTTTGAAATTGTTGCTTAAGTTAAATGAATTAATCAAGTTAAATGTATTCCAGTATACACACATAAACTTAATTCTTGGGGGCCTTAGTGGTGGCGCTTCTATTTGAAGGATTCCTATAAAATATTAGGCAGCTATTCCTTTAGAACAAAAAGGTGAAAAAGATTATTCTCAAATAAGAATATGTTTTAACTATTCAGCACAAAGCAATTAGGTAAGAAAAAGCAGGGGCTCAACAGGAGTATAATGGGATTTTTGGGGTACTGACTGGATGGTTAGACTGACACAAATACACTAAAAATTGTACAGTAGGTAGAGAATGCTGAATATTAGAGTCACCTAACAGCCTAAGTTTGGCATCAAACCCAGATATACAGTTGTTTAAAATGCATGAGAAAAACAACAATAACAATAGCAAAGCAGTATCTATTACCTTCTTTGCAAAAGCTAAACTGGAGAAATCTACGGGAGAAGTATCACACTGTGCTTGCTTGCCTTGCCTACGTGCGGGACTGCAGGAAACTCTCAGGTCTCTGAAAGAGCAAACGCTAGGCTTACTCAGATTTCTCTGTACTCTGTCCTTTCCAGTATTTTTCATTCCTATTTATTCATTACTTATTTACTGCCTATTTTATGACAAAGTTCTCATGAATTTTTCACCAGAAATTCAAAAATTATTTGTTGGGTCATTTTCTCAAACGCATGAACTAGGACATTTCAGTTTATTAAATAAGCTGGTGAGTGAACGCAATTCAGAGTATTAGTTTAACAAAATCTCTTAAGCCCCAGTTAAACATACTTAAAAAAGATCTAAATTAAAAAAAAATTTTTTCAACCTTGCTTTCTATTGTTCATTGTTTTCAAAATCAGAAGCCAAACGTTTTCACTGAGTACCTAAATTTAATAAGGAGTCGTGCCTGATCCCACGTGCTGGCTTAGAGAGAACAGAAAAGACACGTTTCTGGCACTCTAGGTAGGAAAATGAATAAGAGATTACTTCAAGTAAATAAAGAATTAGATAATGATAACTGTATTTTTTAAAATGAGATTTTCAGTGGGCCACAGGCGTATATAACAGGGTAATCTACCCTAGCCTGGGAGTTTGGGAAGTGTTTCCCTTAGGAAGTAATCCTAAATCCTGAAGGAGAGCAGCACTTCTTAGGCAAGGATAAAGATGAGTGTTCCAGGCCAAAGGAAGTGCAGGTAAAGGCTTTGAGAGGGTAAACAGCCCAATCGGTGCGAGGAAATGAGAGAAGCCCAGGAACGCTGGCATGGAGAGACTCGGACAGAGTGTCCTATTAAATGACTGAGAAGCACAAAGCACTGTATTATTGAGAGAGGATGAACTATGTTGGTGGCAGTGAAATAAGAGAGAAACAGGTTGCTGGTCAACAGGAAGGGACTGGGTGTGGACGAGAACAAGAATGTGGGGAATCAGGAGCAGGGACCAGCATGACTTCAAAGGTCAGTGAATAATGGTGTGAGTATTAGAGACTGGAAAACAAGAGAAAAACCAAGTTTGAAGATGAAGATCAAACGTTAATTTTTGGATGTATTAGTTTGTGATGTCTATGAGACATGTCAGGTAAGTTGTTGAGTATAGGAGTTTGGAGCTTGATCTAGAGAAACAGATTTGAGAGTCATCAACACCAATATAATATGTTGGTCGGGGTTTCGTCTAAGTTGTTCTAATGAAAAGAATCCCAAATACAATGAATTAAACACGACAGAAATCCATATCTGTCTGTTTCAGCAGTGCAGAGAAAGGTAACACAGGGCTGGCCAGTTAACTCTGTTCATTTTAGGACATGGTTTTATCTCTGGACCCATGGTGGCTGCTCCAGCCTGTGCCATCCTGAATGCATTCCAGCCCAAATGAAAAGGAAAAGAGGATGTCACTTCTTTCTTTAGGGATAGTGGAAGTTAGACAAGTCACTTATAATCTCTTGACTTAGGCAAGAAAAGTACACTCTGTGTTTAGTACCATGGCATTGTCTAGTGACTCAGTCACACAGCTCAAAGGGTGTTTACTGGGAGCAGAAGTGGTAAACATTTTCGAGAAAATCTGTCATGAGAAAACAGAGTGGGACAAAAACTGGAGATATTTAAGGGGAAAATCTTTTAAGATAGGAAACTTTTGATATAATTAAATTACGGAATCAATCGTAAGTGCATTTCTGAAGACATTGAGAGGAAGCTGGTGGAGTATTCATCTCTAGGCAAGAAATAAGGCAGCAATTCCACCTGCAGAACAGTAGAAAAGGATGGAGACATATGCAGAAATAGCTAGGGGCTTGGAGGCAGAATTTAATGTGGTTCCATTTGCTATTTGTTATCTGTAATAGACAGTAACTTATCTCCTGAAAGTGACTAAGGGGATGGCACCAAGAGTCAGCATGTTGAGGAGAGAGGAGGGAGGGCAAGGCAGACATGCGCAGATGAGCAGGTTGTGCCCTACTTACCTTTAGTTTCCCATGAGAACAATGCTCCCTAGAGTTACAGGGTGCATAACCAAAAGGTCAGTGGAGGCACTGACTTTCGTAAAGTGTGCCAAGAGATCTATGTTACTGCTCAATGTACAGGCCGTTTGTGGTTGCTAGCTTGAGCTTTTGTATCAGACATCAGCAATGAAACTGTGTTCCTATTCCCCATACTCTATAATTTATTTAGACTTCCAAACTGTCCTTTCATCAGTTACCTTATTTATCTTCAACTGTTTCTTTTTCGTATTCTGTCTCATTTGAAAACTTGTCCAAGATTCTACATTTTTTCTTGACATTTTTTTCTTTCTTAAGTTCTTCCCATTTATCTCCACATTTAACTTTTTAATTTTATATAGTTACAGTTTAAACTTTGGTTTTTAAGGGAAGTAACATTTTAATATACTTAAGAACTTTTGTACATTTCTCATGCTCTTTCCTTATGTCAGCTTTCTTCAGTTTTAAGTGCTGATTTCCATATAACTACTCATTTTTCCTCATTATATTTGGTTTGTAGGGTTTTTTGTTCATCTTAGGTATTAGATCTTCCAAAATCATCTCACTTTTAAGTTGATTTTTAGTGTAATAAATCTGGAATGGCAAATAGGTTGCATCAGGAGGGACCAGTTCTGATTAATGATGCCTGTTATGAACAAAAAGTTGAGAAATGTGGCACACATGACCTGTATCTCATTATCTTTCTTTCTGATGTTGTTTATTACAAAAGAACAAATGCACAGCAACAACTAAACTGAAGGCTTGGTCTTTCGGAATGTAATCCTGGTTTTATTTCTATCTAGAGACACTGAGGTGATTGAGCAAAACAGAAGTTCTGCACAGCGTTTGGAGTCTAGGAAGTGGAAACCAGGAATTTTCAAGTGTATAACTCTATGGCTCACTTTATTCTTACATCACAGTGGTTGTCCCTGATAAGAAGTTGACAGGCAGTGTCAAGACTTGCTGGTTCTCAAAAAACCAATTCAGATATCTGAGTTTAATACACTTCATGAACTGTCTGTGACTGATCTCTGACTATTCTTCTAGAAAGTCAGTGTCCTTGTAAGAAGTCTGGACTGATTACTAAAAATATGTGACATTTTATTATCTCCTTTTCCCATATCTCAAAATAAGGAAATGGTAGAAGTGCACAGGGCAGAGAAATGTAGGTGGCTATGGGTTCGGTCTTTAAACTTTGAATCAAAATGTCAAGGACTCATAATGTAAATAACTCAAAATGTAAATGTGTCTTTCAGGCTCAGTATGGTCATGAATTTAGCTATGTAAAAAAATTTTGGTCCTAAACATGGTCCAATAAGGCCAAAACAATGGTTCTAAATGCTGTCCTGTGAAGAAGTTCCTGTGGTCAAGCCATTTCCTAGAATAAACAAATTAAACTCCAGGTCAGATTTTATGTAGAGTAAACCTTATAATTCATAAGAAAGTCCTGGCTCTGTCTTCAGGCAGTCCTGATAACCATTTTTATGCAGGGATAGGAAAGTTCTACATTTGAAAGAAGAGTCACAATGAATTTCTTAATTTTCATAATTAAATATCAACTATGATAACAGCATGCCTGGTATTTTAAATATATAGACTTTTTGTTAATCAATAGTAAAGAGTAACTCAACTTCAGATGTCATTCTCATGTTAGTTAATAATCAGATACTCTTAGTAATCTGGCTGAAATAATTGAACATCACTCAAGAAACAACCTAAGATATTGGTTTTCGAACTGTACCCTACTGATCTATAGTTTCTCCAGAGAGTTTTCAAATTAACCTTAAGAAGCTTCCTGGGTGGATGAGGAACCACTGCTAACCCTATCTTCTGCAAGAAAAGGAGGTCTGCTTTGAGATCTCTTAAGTATTAGCCCCATGAACAAGCATTTGTTTGGAGAACATATTTCTCAAACAAAAATGAGGTTTGTAAATCACTGTTCTAACGATAATAGAAACCATCCTTTCTTTAAACTCAATCCCTGAATCACAGCGGATGAACATCTAACATAGGGACATTCCTTTAGCATAGATGGCTAGATAGACAGATAGATAGATAGGCAGATAGTCAGATAAATAGACACAGTAGTATAAATATAAGGATGTAAGTTAATGCCAAATGGCTCTTGGAACATGGAATCTAAGAAAAGCTTCTCTCAGAAATGGCCCCAGGGTCAAGATCATACCAAGAGAAGATTTATATTTTAGTTGATGCCAAAAAGTGGAGGCAAAAAGAGGATTTTGTGAACAGTCTGAGTTCAGAGGAGAGCTGAGTAAACACAGAATGTGGTTTCAAAAGCAGAGTAAAAAAGGTTTTCAGGAAAGACAGGACTTGGGTAAGTCAGAGAAAAGGAGGAAAAAACTCTCAAATATATATTGAAGGAAAGATTATTGGTGGGGGACACTAACAAGGATTAAAGGGATGTGAGGCCTGGAGAAATCACCTGACTTTGAAGTGTTATGTGACACTGTCATTTCAGTGTAAGATGAGCTTTTGTTATCTCTGGCATAAAGAGACCAACAAATAGGTTTTCAAAAAGAAACTGATGAGGAGATTATATGGAAGAATCTAAAGAAATCCTTGTCAACTGTGCAATGGATTGAATTAGTTTCTAGAACTTTCTCCTAGTGCAGAAGCAGCAGAAGCCTCAAGAGGTGGGCAAATTCAGGATGATTATGCTCCCAAGAGGAGGAGAATCTTGGGCAGGAGAAGGGACTTCTTAGATCGCAGGGAGAAGCATCAGCCACCCCCGAGGATTTGAGGCTTTGGCCTCTGTGTGAAACATACAACATGCTTTCTAAGGCAGGCTATGTTTATTTAAATCAGAAGATAACCAAGGAGGTAAAATAAGCTTTTCATTACAACTATCAATACTTGGACAGACATTTGTTTTACTTCTCTGGTTATCTTACCCATATGTCCTATGGAGAGAATCTCTCAGTAAAAGAGATGTTTTCCTTCAAAGGAGTTTGTAATTAAATATTCTTCCCTCTGAGAAAATACTGTGTGTTTTAAAACTGCTTAAAGACCTTGCTTTCTTTACAATATTCATGAAACTAAAAGGCCATGGGGGGAAAAAAAGAGTTAAGGTTTAAAATTAGTTTACTGAGTGAAAAGACTATAGTTTATTAAACTCATAACTAAGGACAATACACTACTATAATCAAAAGATGCACATTTTATGTGGAGAATTGCATAATTAAGGGCTTTGGCTATAAATACAAGACATGGGGGTATTAAATATTTGCCATATTTCACAGAATAGTTTTCTAAATACAAGAGTTGTGTCATAAAAAACTTTGCATAATGAAGATATTTCTGGAAAGTTTTCAGTTTCACTATATTCTAGCAGTTTTTACTATAATTGTGTTGTTCTTGTTGCCTCAAATATCTTTCCTTTCTCTGTGAATCTATCAAAGAGATGCCAATTTCTCAAAGCTTAAGGCTTAATACTTTTAACTTAAGTGCACAAACCTATTACCTCATTTTTAAACTATAAATGTGCTGTATGCAGTTTTTAATCTTAGCTACAGTATGCCTTTTTAAAAATTCTGTAAAGGAAATAATAGTAACGTGCTATTAATATATAGGTATCCTCTGCTTTTTGAAAGTTCTTTTTACAACATTTTGCTTTTATGAAGGACCTACATCAGTGTCTGTTTTTGCTAACCGAAAGAAATCCAAAGAGGATTTTCACTTTTACCAAAAAAAAAAAAAAGCCAAAATAGTGTTTGGTGTTTGTTTTGAAGGGATGTGTCACAGACGCAGGTAGAGTGGCACCACCAAGCTCCACCCCCAGGAACTACGCTCAGTATCTCGGCATCAAGTGGCCATAGCTTTGAATTGTGTCTGTGAGCATCTGGGCTTTATTTCAATTTACTTTTTGCATCTATTAGCAAGATGTATTCAAAGGTAATTGCTTCTTTACACCATTTCAGCTTACAAAAGATTTCATAGGAATACTCAATTTTTAGGAGGAGTGTGGGGTACCTGCATATGCCATAGCCACTATTTAAAAAAACGTCTAACACCCAAGTTGTTTGTGCACTCAATAAATGACTTTGAGTTTACCACTGATTTCCTACTTGGCAGTGCTGTTTTATAATTGTACATACAACATGCAGTTATATCTACAACAGCTCAAATAAAGTCAGCTTACATTCCTCTAGAAGCACCAAAGGGAATGAGCCAGAATCATTCATTGTTGATACTTTCCTTTATATCCTGCTGCTGTCATTGATTCAGCTTGAAAGCAGTTTAGGTACTATTTTTGCTAGTAGTGGCACATTCTTCTGATTCCTGGTGATTCTCTGATGAAATCAGTTTGAGTGGAGTTAATTTAGCAGGGTTTATGGGATTTGGCTTCTCAGGATAAGCAGCTATTTCAGTGCCCATTGACATTTATCTTCTTTTACAGTGGTTAACAAGCACCTAATAGAATGAGGGATTTTCAAGGGTCACTCTGCAAATCTTTGTTATGTTTCTAAACAACAGATCTCTGGGACTTGAAGCTTCTGTTCATAGGAAATTTGATAATCAATCGTTATTATGATATGGTCAATAAATTAAAATTGTTTAGTTTAAAGAATACTTATGGAGAGCTTCCTTTAAATGAATATTTGAAGCAAGACTATGTAAATATCATTGCTTGAAATATTAATAATCACGTGGGGAAGTTGAGCCATTTGGAACTATTTGCGAAGAAAAGTCTCAGTGAGAGTGTTTAGGGATGCCAAATAATTGAAATAAGGTTTGTAGTATGGTTTTTGCTTGTCGTATATTTTTTCCATGAATGAGAAGTTAAGTCTTTTGGATAGAGTTATTTGGTAGGTAAGTGCCAAACAGCAGACTGTTAATGATGAGTAGTTGACTATTATAAATATAATGAGTCCATAGAAAAATTAAAAAAGAGATAGTGAAGTATCTAAGTTTTCAGTTTCTTTCAGTTTCTTTCTCTGTCTCTTTTTACCTTAGGCTTTAACATTTTTTCCCCTCATCTTTTGGCACGAATCACTTTACCAATCTTCCCTTTACTCTGAATTTTTGCGTTTTCCCATCTCTGTCTCCTTATTAATTATTTTTTCATTCATTCCAAATTTATTGGCTTCCTCCTATCTGCCAACATTGCTCTGAGCACCGGGAATCCAGAAATACAAGGCTTCATGGAGTTCTCCGTGTGCTACTTTCTCTGTAATGTTTAATTCAAGTCAACTAAGTAAACATTTTCTAACATCTCCTATGTATAAGTCACTATCCTGGGGAAACAAAGGTGTGACACCATCTTTGACTTAAGAGTCTCATAATCTGGCTAGAGAGGCCAACATTTACAAATATATAAGGCATGGTGTAATAACTGGTAAGATAGATGTTTATTTAACTAGTTGTAGGGGTTCTAAGAAAAGATCTAACTTTATACCATTGGGAGCAAGGCAAAGAGAGAGCAGGCTCATCACTACATTTGCCATTTATGTTTCATTTCCCTTGATGTATACATGTCCAACAAAGACCTATTGCTTTTTTGTCTTTTGTCTTTTCTCCTTAGTGATTTAGCTAATCTCAAGTTTTCATTTTCTCTACCTCTATATATCTGGAAGGCTTAAGAGTCCTAAATAAAAAGCAGTGGTGATCTATGTTGAGTGGTGAAGAAAACTGGAGAAGTGGGCACCTTGGGGAGAGGCACTATGTATTAATTAATTCACCCCACAAATATTTATTGAGCACAAACTATATCAAACACTGTTCTAGGTTCTGGGCATACAGTAGTACACAAAACAAGCAAAAATATACCCTCAAAGAAGTTGTATTTCTAGTGACTAGGACAATCAACAAATAAATATGCAAAACATAGCATGTCACAAAGTGATCAGGGTTATTGAGAAAAAGAAAGCACAGAAGAGAGATAGGGAGTCTTAAGGTTGGGGTGAGTCTGCTTTACATAATATGGTGAAGACAGTCCTCATTAATAAGGTGATGTTTGTGCAGAAACATGAAGGTAGGAAGGGACTGAGCCATGCAAGTATCTGGAGGAATAAAATTTCCCACTCAGAGGAGAGTAAGTGCAAATCCCTGGGGTGTGAACATGCCCGGAGTGTTCAAGGGACAACAAAGAGGTGATGCAGGGGCAGAGAAGGGGATTTTAAAATGAAGTCACAGAGAAACAGAAAGATCATGTAATGGGGGTGATGACTGCATGGGCTGTTAGAAAAGAGAAGAGGTCAGTATAATGTCAGTCATTAGCTCTTAATCAACATAGTAAGGATCTAAACTTGAGTTTAAGTAGCAGGTGAGGAATTAATCTTTTGCAAAGACAGGAATTCAGTCCAGAGAAAAATTTCCCCCAATTTTCCCATTTTAAAGAGTAAGATGGAGCAGAAAGGGCCTAGCTTTGGAGTCAGAAAGTTTGGCTTTTTCTTTCTATTCTGCCTCCAAGTAGCTGGGCTATCTGGGGCTGATCTATTAACCTTGGGTTTCTCGTTTTTCCTGTGAAATGAAAGGCTGTTTTCTCGATGATATTAAGCTTTAAAAATCTAATTCAAGGACAAATGGCAAGTGAGTTCAACCTGGTGCTGCAAAGAGAGCTTTATTGTTTTCCGAGAGCCTGGGATACCAGGTTTGTGCCTGCATTTATTCTTCAAAAAAACCCCAAAAACTTCTTCCTCTTTTTTTTATACTTCATAACAATTTTCATAAAATAACAGTTCTCTCCATCTATTTCCTGGTTGCTGAGAGAGGAGTCTTCCCTCTGGCTGGTTTTCTAGCCTGTGTTCTGAACTCCACAGGCTGGAAACAGAGCACGGTGAATCCAGAGGTGCTCTCTGGGATCCCTGCACATAAATGCTCATCCTCTGTTCATAACATCTGTAGCACCAGCATGAGTTGGTGCCATTCAGAAATGCAGAGAGAAACTGGCTGTGGAGGAATTGCATAGTCCCTGCCTTCTTTTTCTCCCAGAATGAGTCCCTTTAGAACTTGTTAATATCTCTGCTGGGCCAAGGCTTCCATGATTACCTGAAAATGTGGAACAGCATTGCATTTTCTATAAAGTCATGATTTTATGAAGTGAATTTATTGTATACCACTCTTCAGTTCAGAAATGGAGGGCTCATGCTCTGAGTGCCTCATAAGTAAGATCTGTTAACTGATTATTTTTTAGTTTTTGTGGATAGAGATTAGCAATTTTCATTACAATATTTTTTAGCAGATTAAAAAAAAAAAACCCAAAGCAACAGATTGCAGGATCTGTAGGAAAATGAATATTTAATGGGAAACATAATGAGAGACTTTATGAACAGAAAATTAATTGCTCTAGAAGCAGAGGAATCATCAAATAAAAGTGGCTTTTTATAAGAAAAAAATGATCAACTTCTCAAAAAATAACATAGACAAGTGGAGATGGCAAGTCAGGAAAACAATTGAAAGAAATCAAACTGTATTTCTATAGTTTAAAGGTATCAACTGAATATCTCATCAGAAAATGCAAATAAAATAACTTAAGTTCTTAGCTCCAATAAAAACAATCAAGCAAAATAACTTGAAGAGCTCACTAAAGAGTTAAAGATATAAGCACGTAATTTCTGGGGCAAACCTTACTCTTTAATAGAAAAACTCATAGTTACTTGATTTCTACCTTATTTTACTTCTATTTCTCTCCTGAGAGTAAGCATATTAAAATATTGTATGATCTTCAGTTCAGAAGTTTAAAAATCATGTTCACACATGAGTTAATGTATAACTTGGGCTGGATTTTCAGTGGTAAGTCAAGGAGAACTTTTTCTTTCTTGTTTTTCTTATTTTCAATTATAGTTTTATACATTATCAATCACTAAATAATCCAAGCCCCCAGAGTAAAATATCGCGATATATAGATGACTCAGAAGACACTGCTCTAACTTTTAGCTAGTTATCGTCCCTGGCCTAGGAAGTCTACGTTATTCTTAAGGCCTGTTGATACCATCGTGGTCATGAGTTTGAGTATCTGAGTCTGGACCAGTGAGTCACGTCCCTCAGCTACACTAACATTCTTCTAGGTGTCATGATGCAAGACAGGAAACAGAGTATCAATGACTTATTGTAACTCATCCTTTTGATGGCAAAGAATTCCAGTGTGCATATCTTGCTGACCCTGAGGGTGCAGGACACTACGGAGGGAACACCTGGAAGAGTGAACACACTGACTAAAATTTCAGCACCTCATTGAAAGGAGTCACGATGGGCAGTTTGGTTTTTCCATAGGATAAAATTGGTGTGATTTTCTTCCCTTTCTCTTTTAAAATTTCTGCACTAGTATCCAGAAGCCCTTCTTCACATCACACAGCTTCTTGGAAATGAAAAAATGATGTATATATTAGCCTTGGCTAATGAGACATGAGAGAATAGAAAATAAAGGAAGGCTGTGGAAGAAAATGTATGAATTGGCAAAACGCGGTGACTGGTTAAAAGCAGAGACTCCGAGGAAGAGAGGAAGCAGCAGTGATGCCAGACCTAAGGGACTTAAAAAGAAGGTGTGTGTGACAGTGAGGTGGAAACTGAAGAGAAAGCTGGCTTTACAGGAAAATGAAAGTATTTAAAGAGCGATGCTCCAATTGAAGGAATAACAAAGCAGTGCTTGAGCTAAACTGCCTGGTATTCTTTTTTCAAATTCAATAGTTATGCAAGCGAATTTGTGGTGGTAGATCCCTTTTATGTCTTCAGTTAATTATTAGATTGCTTTATGCAGTGAGACTTCATTGCATCAGTTCTCAGAGTCAGCATTAAGGTGAGAGCTGCCAAACTGGATGATGCATGCAGGACTATCCTGGTCCCATTTGGGTAAATATGGTCTAAGAATTAAAAGTGAAGGCACAAGAAGGGGGGAAAAAAAGGTAATAAGAAGACAAGAAGCAGAGCAGAGGGAATTAGATATATTATCCTCAGCCTGAATGCAACATTTGCTGCTTATTTTTTACTTTGTACTGTCTGTTGAAGGGTTATCAAATATTTTTCCCTTCTCCATGTGACACAATTTATTTTCTATTCTTGTTTCTTCAGTAATCTGCTGAGAGATGATGTCTTTTGACATTGCTCCAATTACAGTGATTTTTGAAGCTGGGCACATCACTATGGACAATCTGGAAGCTATGCCATTGGGGATACTACAGGCAGTATTGGCTCTTGAGGCTTTTAAGTCCGAGTAACTAGTACATCGAACTCATATGAGTCACTTTCTCTTCCACCTGGGCTATCACTTGGGGGCAAAAAGGAATAGCTTGTGAATGGACTGCTGCAGACTGCTGGCAAGACAACTCCTGTGCAAAGAAAATGGTTGGTGGGCCTTTCTGGAAGGAGTGGTTCCTGCCTGAAGCTCTCTGACTAGACCCCTGCAAGAGAGACCAGTTGAAAGCAAGTCCTTCTAGTGAGGATCGAAGAGCTCCCCTCCTGCTCCTTCAATGAAGAATGGTTTTCTTTTCAGTTTTAAAGCTCTTGTTATTTATTGGTGGTTTCATCTTAAAGGGCTATCTCAACATATCCAATTAGAAGAAAGTTATTCTTTCACTGTACTTGTTACTACATTGGATATAAAATTTTTTCTTAGCATCTAAAAGTTGTCCAAACCATAAAGAGACAATTGATTTAGCAATTTAATTATTTGCCCTTTAGTGTACAAGGTTCAATTAGTCACACCCTTCACTTACAGGCAAACCAACATCAAAGGTCTTGCAAAGTCATTTTCTTGTTTTATTATTTGTCCCTTAACACCTATCCTCACACTAAGCCCCAACACAGGCATAATACCCTCTATAATGTCTTCAGAATATGTAGATGTATGTTTGTGTGTGTGTGAACATATGTGGAGAGAAGAGAAAGGGGATGGAGGGAGAGACAGATATTTATGGGCATATGTTATAAATCTATATAAATTTATAGGCATCATTACCAATTATAGTGGAAGTACAAATTTTCTAGAAATTAATCAAACAAAAGTGACCAAGACCATTATGAAAGATAACTTTAATATAAAAATATACCTGAGTATATGCAAAGCAATACCGTGTTCATGGATGGGATATTTAATATCACAAAGATATCAATTTTTTCAAATTAAGTCCACAAGATGATACAATTCCAATAAAAACTGCATTAGAAGTTCCAGCTTATGGAATGACAGAGTAAGTCTTTTATGAGAATTTTGAGTTATAAATATATTCATTGGCATTTAATTTTCTATTGCAGTCTACAGGTTTATTATATTTATCACCTTTGCTATCACTATCTTGCCACATAAAATTTTAATAAAACTAATGGACACATTATGAGTTGAATTGTGTCCACCCTAAAAAGATATGTTGGAGTCCTACCCCTAGTAGTTCAGAATGTTACCTTACGTAGAAATAGATTTTTTTCCACACAAAGTCAATTATAACTGATATATAACATTGTGCTAGTTTTAGGTGTCACTTTTTTACTCTACTTCTGTGAGTTCTGTGTTTTTATAGTGGTAATCAAGTTAAAATAAAGTTGTTAGGATGGGCTTCAATTCCATATGACTTATGTCCTTATAAAAATGAGAAATTTGAACAAAGAGAAAGACACACAGAGGGAGAAGACAATGAGAAGACATAGAGAAAACACGATGTGAAGATGGAGGATTTGAGTGATGCATCTACAAGCCCAAGGATGCCAATGATTGCTGGCAAACCACCAGAAGCTAAAAAGAGGCAAGGAAGGATTCCCGCCAGGTTTCAGAGGGAACATGGCCCTGCCAACACCTTGATTTTGGACTTCTAGTCTCCAGAACTGTGACAATAAATTTCTGTTGTTTGAAGCCACACAGTGTGTGTTACTGTATTAAATCAGTCCTAGGGAACTAGTGTAGTACATGGTAACATTTATTATGTAATGCGTATATACTAAAATTAATTACAAATAAGCTATATTTAGGTCTTGTATAAATGTACTAATTTATACTCTTTATAAATTGAATAAGAATAATTTGAAAGAAACATAGGGAACAACAGTTATGTGTTTGTGTTACTCTCAGAGCCCACACTGAAGGAAGTAAAAATAAACCTACTCTTCATGTCAAACTGAGCCATTCTAATTATTCTCCTCACAGGTGACCCCTGTAAAAAAGTTAATTGCCAACATCTTGATTAAAATACATGTGGTAATGAATATGACTATTATATATGTATATATAAAATGTTGGCATATCTTTAATCAGGAATTAGCCAATTCAATATAATTCAATATTTATTTATATATAAAATATAATATTTTCCAATAAAAATAATTTTGTCTTCATTTTTCCAAGATTCTCAAGGTGCTTTGAAAATTTTTACATCATTCTCATAATACCTAAAACATGTCCTAAAAGATTCTTCTATAAAATTAAGTTCAAATAGTTCAAAATAATGAAAGTTACAATGGTATTATCTACTTACATAGCACTGTATAAAGTAGTAAGTCCAGGGTACTGCATTCTGAAATGCTTTATAATTCCTTAACCTCTGAAGTTAAAAGCATGCATTTCAATTAAATATATAGGACAGAAATAATTACAGTGATATCAACAATTTATCACATAGTACTTTGCTGTTCTGAAGCACTTTTCCACGTGCTCTATCATCTGAGGCTCACCACACCCTGTAGATGTAAAACAAGCATAAATAAAACAGTAAGATACTAAAGCTTTGCCCAAACTATTACAGCTTCTTAGAAGGAGAAGCCAGGCACAAGAATTCTCATCTCACATTTTGAAAATATATTGGTGTTTAAAAGTGTTTAGTTTCAAGACTCCCAACCATTAACATGTCAACAATAAAAATGTTGAATAATTCTATCAATTAGGAGTAGCATTAGACAAAATGAAAGGTCTTTTTCTGCCTCCAAATTCCTTTTAGAACTCTGCTACTCTACCTCTCTGGCCCTACTTCTCAGTGACACCCAGTGCTGTGATAACAAACAGATGAAGGACTGGTAACTTAATGGGAGGTTTCCCCAAAGCACGTAACTCTTTTTTTCATTCTTGTTGAGGTAGAGTTGATTTACAGTGTGTTAGTTTCAAGCATACAGCAAGGTGATTCAATTATACTTATAAATACATATATTCTTTTTCAGATTCTTTTCCATTATAGGCTATTACAAGATATTTAATATAGTTCCCTGTGCTATATAGTAGGTCCTTGTTGTTTATCTATTTTATATGTAGTAATGTGTATATGTTAATCTCAAACTCCTAATTTATTCCTTCCCTCCACACCTCTTTCCCCTTTGGTAAACATAGTTTGTTGTCTATGAATGTGAGTCTGTTTCTGATTTGTAAATAAGTTCATTTGTGTCATTTTTTAAGATTCCACATATAAGAGGTAGCATGTGGTATTTGTTTTTCTCTGTCTGACTTACTTCACTTAATATGATAATCTCTAGGTCCATCCACATTGCTGTATATGGCATTTCATTCTTTATGGCTGGGTAATATTCCATTTGTGTGTGTGTGTGTGTGTGTGTGTGTGTGTGTGTACATATATAAATGTATATATTTAGGTTGTATCTGTATCTTGGCTGTTGTAAATAGTGCTGCTATGAACGAGGTGCATGTATCTTTTGGAGTTATAGTTTTAATGGATATATGCCTAGAAATGGGATTGCTGGATCATTTGGTAAATCTATTTTTATTTTTTTAAGGAACCTCCATACTGTTCTCCATAATGGCTGCACCAATTTACACTCCCACCAACAATGTAGGATGGTTCCTTTTCTCCATACCCTCTCCAGCATTTATTATTTGTAGGCTTTAAATGATGGCCATTCTGACTAGTGTGAGGTGACACCTCATTGTAGTTTTGATATGCATTTCTCTAATAGTTAGCTATGTTGAGCTACATAAAAGAATTCAAAAATCCCTGGTGCCAAAACATGAGAAAATTTGGAAAATTTTGATCTGCGTCCCCTGGAGTTTGGGGAGGGCATAGAGATGATGCTTACATCTTGCCTGGAAAACCAAATGGCAAAAAAACTCAGTGGACATGCCATTGAGTATGGAGTAAAGAGACACAGTAATTGTGGAAGTGACCACAGCTCCCAGAGTTTGGTGGCTCAACAATGCTGACTTTTCCTACAGGCTATGAAGACCCTTCAGGAGGTTTCAGTCTAGATTCATTCTGAAAGGATACTTCTCTGGATGTGGAAAGGACTGCCTCTGAAATGCGGCAACTGCTACACAAAAAGACTAAGAAAGGCAGTAAGATCTCAATATTTGCAACCCTAATTCAGAGAATAGTGCCACAGGAGTGGGGCAGGGATGTGGGACAGTGTGGTAGATTAGATTTCCATGGAATGAATATCTACTCCATTGATGTTGGGCTCGCCCATGTAATTTGCTTTGACTATTGAAATAACAACAGATGTGACACAATATAGATTTGAATTATGCCTGAACAGTACCCTATCCTCTCTTATGCCTCTGCCATGCCTACAAAAAGAGTATGTTTCAGCTGGTTCATTCATCCCGGAAGGAGGATGATAATGAAAGATAGGTGGAGAAGAGTCACTCAGCCACTCCAAACTAAGCCAAACCATGGACTTCAGAAAAATCGTAATTTATTATTGTTTTCAATCATTGAGTTGTGGGGTAGTTTATAATGCAACAATAGCTGACTGACAAAGGAAGATGCTTCAAGGATTCTAAGAAAGTGTCCTACAAGAGGCGGTAGATTTGATGCTAATACTGGCATATCTCATTTTATTGCACTTTGCTTTATTGCCTTTTGGATACTGAGTTTTTTTTATTTTTTTTATTTTTTTTACAAATTGAAAGTTTGTGGCAATCCTGCCTTGAGAAAGTCTATTGGTGCCATTTTCTGAACAGCATTTGCTCACTTGTAGTATTTCAAACTTTTTCACTATTAGTGTATTTGTTATAGTAATCTGTGATTAGTGATCTTTTATATTACTGCTGTAATTGTTTTGGGGTCCCATGAACCATGTCCATATAAGATGGTGAGCTTAATCGATAAATGTTGCATGGGTTCTGACTGCTTCACTGACCGCTCATTCCCCAATCTCTCTCGCTCTTGGGCCTTCTTATTCTGAGATACAACAATATTGAAATTAGGCCAATTAAGAACCTTACAATAGCCTCTAAATAGTCAAGTGAAAGGAAGAGTAGCATGTCACTCACTTTAAATCAAAAGCTAAAAGTGATTAAGCTTAGTGAGGAAGGCATGTCAAAAGCTGAGACAGGCTGAAAGCTAGGTCTCTAGCATCAATTAGCCAAGTTGTGACTACAAAGAAAACATTCTTCAAGGAAATTAAAAGTGCTACTCCAGTGAACACATGAATGATAAAAAAGTGAAATTGCCTTATTTCCTGATATGGAGAAAGTCTGAGTGGTCTGGATAGAAGATCAGATCAGCCACAGCATTTCCTTAAACCAACACCCAATCCAGAGCAAGACCCTAACTCTCTTCCATAACACATTTACTCTCCAGCCCAGGGATCAAGGAGCAATACAGACTTTCAATCTTATTCTTTAAGAAATATATTTTGTAAGGTTATACATGCCATAGGCATTGATTCCTCTGATGGCTCTGGGCAAAGTAAATTGAAAACCTTTTGGAAAGAATTCACCATTCTAGATGCCATTAAGAACATTTGTGATTCACGGGACGAGGTCAAAATATCAACATTAACCATAATTCAGAAGAAGTTGATTTCAACCCTCATGGATGACTTTGAGGAGTTCAAGGTTTCAATGGAAGAAGTAATTGCAGACATGGTGGAAACAGCAAGAAAACTAGAATTAGAAGTGGAGTCTGAAGATGGAACTGAATTGCTGCAATCTCATGATAGAGTGTTAATGAATGAGGAGTTGCTTCTTACGGATGAGTAAAGAAACTGATTTTTTGTGATGAAATCTACTTCTGGTAAAGATGGGAAGATTGTTGAAATGACAACAAAGTATTTAAAATATGACATAAACTTAGCTGACAAAGCAGCAGCAGGTTTTGAGACAACTGATTCCAATTTTGAAAGAAGTTCTGAAGCTAAAATGCTATCACAATCATTGTGAAGAGTCAATCAATGTGGCGAATTTCATTGCTATCTTATTGTATCTTACTGACACAGATACTCCAGCCTTCAGTAACCACCAACCTGACTGGTTAGCAGCCATCAACACTGAGGCAAGACCCTCCATCAGCAAAAAGTTTGATTCACTGAAGGCTCAGATGATACTTAGAAATTTTTAGTAAGATTTTTAAAATTCAGGTATGTACATTGCTTCTAAAGACATAATGCTATTGCAAACTTAATAGACATAATAGTTACACTTATAGTGTAAACATAACATTTATATGCACTGGGAAATCAAAACATTCATATGATCAGCTTTATTGAGATATTTGCTTTAACACTAGTCTGGAACCAAACCCACAATATCTCCAAGGAATGTCTATATTAAACTGGAGAAAGATTTTTTAATATATGACAAAAAGACAGTTCTAATACCCACAAGTGAATATGAGACAGAAGGGAAGGGGCAGGGTTACAACCATTAAAAAAATGACCCAGCAACTATTACCAAGATGGCAGAAGATTCAACTCCCAGTAGACCCTGAGGCCCCAGACGGCAGGAGATTAGGTTTAGTAGACCCTGAGCTTCATTATATGCTCATTATAATACATTAGCATGCTAAATGGAACTCCCCCAGGTGTAAATGTCAAAATGTCATAAAATGTCCAAAAGTGGGTGATGGCCCAATTCCTGGGAATCCCAGCCCCGTTCCCAAAGTAGTTGGAATAATCCCCCCCGCCTTGTTAGCATATGAAGTTACTGAGATCATAAAAACTAACAGCCTTGCACTTCGTTGTCATTCTGTCACTCTCTTGCCTTCTGAGACAGGCTACACTCTGTCTATGGAATGTGTGGATCTACTTTTACTATAACCACCCTCCACACTTTGTGGTCTCTCTCTCACTCTCTCTCGCCTTTGGAGATGGCCCACACTCTGCCTATGGAGTGTGCATTTCTCTGAATAAATCTACTTTTAAAAAACTATGGCTCACTCTTGAATTCTTTCCTGTGCAAAGCCAAGGACCCTCACTTGGTGGGGTGTGTACCAGGGACTCGTCCAGGACCTGGGACACGACCATCTTCTTGTGCCTCATTCTCCTGTATCAAATGGATAGCTATATATTCTGTCCAGGACATTGTTCAGAGATGGGGAAGGAAAACAAACAGAACTGGTTTCTAGTGGGGTACTTTTAATTTTAGATATAATATATATTTAAAATACTTATTTTTTCCTTTCATGAATGACTACTTTAAAAGGTAAAATGAAGTAAATGGAGAAAGCCAAAGTAGGAACTGGTCACCCAAAAGTAAATCATCCACAAAACTATTCATTAGGTTAGTTTTTCTTTCAGCATTGGTGGAATAGTTTCCATAATTCAAGGGCAGAGAATAACTTTTATCTACTGCATAGTAGGGTAAGATGCTATCAATTTCATATACTTTGGCTGGATCTATGGTATCTTTATCATGAAGCAAAGTTTTTTGCATATTGTTAAATTTAAATAGTTTAAGTAACCCACTAAGTCTATTAATTTTCATTATTTATGCTAACTTTGTATTTTATGCTCTTATCTAAAATATAAAAATGTTGAAGATAATAAAGTATAAAATGTATTGTAACTATAGATATAATTAAAATATGAAAAAAGGTATACAGTATAAATCCAAATTGTCTTTGCAGTTTTGAGGTTAATTTGTTTTTTTACTAGTAGCACCTTGGGAGAGGTGTCCTTTGCTTCCCTGAGAGTGAAGTTCTTTGGTCTTTTCTGTTTGTAGTGCACCATGGGAGATTTGGCATTCCCTTTAGTCTACTTCAGGTTGAGAACTCCTAGTGATGGGGAAATGGGTACTTTTTCTTTTCTTTCTGCTAACGGCTATTATGTCTACCTGAGGGAGAAACAAAATAAAACCAGCCAATCAACAATAAATAACGGTACTCTATGAAGCTTAAGAAGTCCTTTTACTGAAGGGTGCTTATACATATCCCAAAACAGTTCAGAATAGAACTTGGATTTGTCTCTTTTTCAAACCTATTCTGGAAGGGACTGTGCAGGGTAAGTAGCATTAAAAAAAGTAATCTCCCAGGACATCTGTCTACTCAAGAACAAAGAAATCCCTTTGGGGAAAATATCAGCCTAAAATAAAAGAGTAAAGAAGTATAAGTTTGGTTTAAAGATATTGCATCAGTATCAGAAGAAGACTGATTTGAGGTAAAGCTGCAGGCTGTCATTAGATTATGCTGTGCCCATATCCATGAACTTATGTCTTAACTCCAGGGAGAAAAAGCTGCAATGAAAGAAAAAGTAAAACTCTATTGTCAGTTGCTTTATATTTTACATAAGGCATTGAAAACATTACTTATGTTTTTTAAAACAGATGAGTAATGTTTGAGCTGCAGATGCAGTGCGTGATGTCCATTCAGAGCAGCTTTCATCTAGGATAGAAAATACACATCAGGTCTTGGTGCCTTCAACATGGATAGTGCTGCCTTTGGTGCCAGTCTTGATAGCTTTGGCAGTAGACACCACATAGAGACAGAGCAGAGGTATGAAAAACCATAGACACAGTAGAGAATAACCAAGATGGATATTTGGTGAGCAAACAAGAGACATTTTCCTAAAGAAAATAAAAACTATCAGGGAAGAACTTAGGGGAGATGGAATTCTTGCAAAGAGGGGAGAATCAAAACAAGGGGACATTTTAAAAAACGTTAATAAGATTCTACTACTACCCTCTGGTTGGTGTCACCTAAATAGGATAAAGCAGCAGATTGAATATAATTACACGTTGAAAATTTGGAAAATACAAGGAAGAAAAAAGCCATCTTTATCCTGCAGGTAGAATCTTTGGAAAGTTTTATGGAGAAAATAGACCTGGATCAAGGGAGACATCAGAACCATGTGGTTGCTACTAAACATATGTTTAAATGTGACCCATTGGATTACACATTTCTGACCTGAAAGTTTTATGCACACTATTTCAAATAAACACTCACTCTAAATTAGCCATGTATTTCAAGTTTAATATTGTGTTTGTGATACTGAAGTATTTGCTTTAATTCTAAATTAAAATTTATATTGTACTTTTTCATTGCTAGTTTAAGATGATTCAGATGATCCTTGTATTTTGAGGAAGAGTTTCTTATTTAAAGTCTTCTGGAAACAGTCTTAGGTCTCAGCTTTGGAAACATGGATATGCACCCTTCTTCTATTGCTCTCAAAAATCTGAATAAAAGCGATTGCCACTTCAAAACAAACAAACAAAGAATCTGTGAACTGCAAAGCTAAAGAGAAACTTAAAAGAAAAAGAAACAAAACAAAATAGACAAAAATTATAAAATGATTATAAAAGAATAGAGTTAAACAATGCAAATTCCTGATGTATTTAACATTAAGAGAAAGGTGAAGAGCAATTTAATACTTGCATGCAGGTATTTGAATACAGACAAGAAAGACACTAGCAAGTCATTCTTTGTTTCCAATAGGAAACAAATAAGAAGACATGTGCCAAAAAACGACAGGCCTGAAATTCAGATCCCTGTGTACCTGACTCTAAATCTACTGATCTGCACACCAGCGGGCTTCCTTGGAGTTGCTGACGGGCCACTTTCATTCCCACACTACTCAGCTACTCACATACCCACTTCCATCCGCCACAGGTGATCTGTCTCATTGTAAACTTTTTTTAAGATTATTATTCTTGGGAAATTAGGATGAATAAATATTGAATTTTTAAAAATGATGAAATTCAATTGCAAATGCACCAGGTGATGTTGCTTTTCACAATAGATTCTTTTATAGCATAAATGTTATCATCTTATTTATGTGCTTTACAACTTTTAAATTTGTATATTGAGCTTCTTTAAAGTATGGTGCAACTTACAGAATTATGTCTACTCAAGAGGCAAATAAGACAGATTAGCAACCAAATTTGGAAGGGAAAAATGTACATTTTTTGTTCCTTTACTCAGAAAAGGTACTCTGGCTCTCAAGTGCCGTATTATAAGAACTGTGTTTAAACCACTGCTTAGGGACAAATATGAAGCATAGATGATGTAAATAAGTAATAAGAAAGAGAAAGAAAAAGCATAGTATCTTTTTCAAATGTTTATTATTGGTGTCTAGGAATTATTATTCTAGGATACACTTAGGAAAAACTCTAATAGAACTTATCTGCAAATTTAGAAATACTAGATCTATTATATAAAGCCAGGTCTACACAGATCCAATTGTCTTTCCTTAGGGATAAATGAATGCTTGCCTAATGGTTTCATAAGAAAACATTTTATTCAACTTCAAGCCTTGCATAAACAGATATTTTCAAGTGGAGATGATAGTGAGAGCTTTTTTTTTTAGTACTTTCTTGTACTTTAAAAATGCAAAGCATATTTCTGAAGTAAGCCCTTAGTGCTCTACCAGTAGAGTTATACAAATGAAAATCTAACTTAGCTGGAAATATAGCAGAAGTATCTCTGTTTTAAAGAGTATATAAAATGTGCACGTTGCCTCTTGGGTCTGAATTTTACAAAGGAAAACTGATGTTATTGCTTAGCTATTTAAATAATTGTTCATATTGTTAATGTTAACAGGGTAAATTATGCTAAAATTGTAGCATTTGGGGCAATCTTACATATCAATAAAATGCGATATCCACCTTGTGTGTAAAGATATATAGTGCAATAACAATTTCTGGCAGACATACCTGAATTTATCATTCATGTGTACATCATTATCACCCATACTATTTTCTTCCCAGCTGACAGAGCCTCTGTGGGAATTGTCTTATCCTTAAAATTTTAGCAAGTAGAGGAATCAGACCAAGAAAACGAGACCAGTGATTCAAAATATAGTTGTGTCTTCATCCTAAAAAAGAGTTCTAAATACTGTGGAGCTAACTGCAGCATCACTGGAATGACCTGTGGTTCTCAGGGTGATTAATCTCGAGATGGTCTTACTGTTCCTCTAAGCTTAACTAAACTTTAGGCAAATGTCTTCCTGACTCTAGGCCTTGACTTCTCTTTTCTCGAGCATTTTGTTTGAAAAAGCTGTAATTGTAAATTCTTTCTCTCCCCTTAAAGTTTTGCAACCCAGGAATGTCTTTCTCAAGGTTGCCATCTCTATGAAATGTAAACAATAAGGGAGGTAGCACTTCTAATTCCTAGTCCTGTGGGTGGTTAGGGGCCTAATTTGGGTGGGTTCCTTGCTCTAAATCATAAAATTAACTTCCATCATGAAGGTATGAGAAGGTTTATTTTTCCTCTGGGTAAGGCCAATTAGCAAATGCAAAAGATCTTTTATCCCCCACCCCAGCTTCTCAAAACTGTCCCATCTCTTGCTTAAATGGAGTTGAGTTCATATGGCATGTGAGTCTCTATCTACTGTTACAATAGCTGTGAATAAAGTCTTCCTTACCTGTTTAACTCTGTCTGATGCAATTTTTGTTTTGACAGAGAACAAAATCTTTACTGTTCTCTCTCTCTCTGATTATTCACACATCTGTTATATCTAATATACTCCCTCATCTTGTTAGATGAGTTTAAAAACTTAGTCAAAGTGATTCTCATCTCTTTTTTTTTTCTGCTATAATCTTCAGGAACAACTATGCTTATAGATCAATATAGCACTGATGGAAAACATCACAAAACAATGTGATTAGATCCACTTTAAAACCACACACTCTGTATTTTGTTGAATTCTCACCATGTGCACAACTCTATTTAAAAACTCTCCCTTTACTTTCATGAAATTAAATTCATAAATAATATGACCTACTTCACACAGAATTTTTAAAAAATCAAATCACAGTAACATAAATGAAACACAGCTGTAACAGAGAAGAGAAGTAACACTGCACCAGCGTTTCATATTACTGTGACTGAAACAGCCACAAATGCAGACTGATACTGTATGTTGTATAGATTCAACTAGCACAAGTAAGGTTGTTATTGGTGACATGATTTTCTGTAATTACAAGCAATTCTTGATAAAGATTTGAACAAAATAACTATTACTTCTAACTCACAAGTCACTTGCATAGCTGGAAAATTAAATCTTCACTAAGAGGTTGCAGAAATATATCATGTTTTTTTCTGTAAAGCAGAGATGAAGTCCAGTCTCAGATATGTATAAATAAGATACTCACTTATTAGAATATTTGACAGGCAATTTGAAATTGACTGTGTCCAGTTCTTTTTTGTAAGAGACTCTTCTATATCCTGCAGTGTATCTAGAAACTCTGGCCCCTATTCACTCAGTACTCATCAATTATGTAGTAATAACAACCAAAAAGTCTCAAATAGCCCCCACCCCTGACACAGATAGAGACAGAATGTGAATGTTTTGCTGATATTAACTTCAGTCAACACTTTAGAAAGTGTTGTTTAAATTTTAAGTCCCAGAAGCAGTTGTTTACAATTCAAGGGTTGTTAATTAGCATTAAAAAACTTTAAATCAAAGGGCCACACTTCAGCCACAGGTAGAACAAGCCACTCAATTAGTGTTATCTAAATGTACAGTAGAGAATTTGTTAATTAACATAAGAAATGGTAAAAATAAATTTTCATTGGCAAAATGAGTGTTGTACAAGATATGTGATTGGTTAAAAACAATGCACAGGGGCAGGGGAGGGGCAAAATAGGGGAAGGAGGTTAAGATGTACAGACTACTAGGCATAGAATAAGATACAAGGATGTAAAGTACTGCACAGGGAATATAACCAATATTTTACACTAACTTTAAATGGAGTATAATCTGTAAAAATATTGAATCATTATGTTGTACCCTTAGAACTAATGTAACATTGTAAATTGACTATACTTCAATTAAAAAAAAAAAGCATACAGAAAAAAATGCAGAGGCATCCATTAACAGGGTTATCAAAAACTAGGAAGCTCAGCATGCAAACAGCTGTGGAGGAGTACCCTAGTTCTAGTGCTCTGTGAAGACTTGTCCCCTTCATGTGGCTACAGGATTTTCTCTTGATCCAACTGGAAAGGATCACATTAGGTGATCATATTTCACCAGCAAATATCTGTTGAATTTGCCTCAGTTGAATTTTTTTTTAATCATGATGCTAGTTGGAGAGCCTAAGAGGACAGAAAGCTGAGATTTCATCTAGCTTACATTAACATGATTTTAACTATTTTTGTACCTTTTTATTAACATGGAAAACTTCAGTCTGAGACTTACTGTCATGGTAACAAACCACCCATTGAGGTTCTAGGAGAGAACTATTACTCCCACCTGCTTCAAGTTGTTGGCAGCTGCCAAACTGACTTGGGTAATTCGTAACAGTAATTCTCATCCTTGGAAGCTCTAAAGAATATTGATACCTGGGGCACTCCCAAGAGATTCTGATGAATTGGCCTGGTGTGTGGTCTAAACATTGGAATTTTTGAAAAGTCCCTGGAAATTTTATTGAGCGGTAAAAATTGAGAACCACTGCCATATCGCCTTCCCTGCAGCAGTTTTCCAACATTATTTCCTCTTTGTGCAAGTCCTGGTCTCTCTCCATTTTTAATAATTAAGTAACCTTCCACCTACTTATTGTGGAATTGAGAATATCCTATGAGAGTACTTTATTTTTCCCTTTTCTCCTCATTCAGGTTTCCCTGTCTTCACCCATCTGTATACCTGTCTGTGTCTCTTCCTTGCTAGGATAAACACACTCATTGCTGTTCCCTTGAATCCATCTTCTCCTATATTTTTTTTAGCACAGTGTTCCTTGAAGTTTGGTTCCCAGACTTTAGGACAGTGATACTACCAAGCATCAGTTATCACTTGAGAGCTTTTTAGAAATACAGGATCACATGCACCATCCCAGACCTACTGAACCAGAACATGGTATCTGGGTCATCTGTATGCACTTAAAGTTTGATTATCATTTCTCTAGGGCAGCGCTCCACTAAGTAGCTAAAGTTGCAACTCTATTTTCTCTCGGCTGCTTCTCTTTGACTAAAAAATATTCTCATTCTCATCCTGAAATAGTATTCTGAATACCCTCCTCCTCCTGAAACAAAGTTAGCATCCTCCCTCAGCCTTCCTAAAATCTCAAACCACAGTTCTCAACAATGTGTTTATACATTTATTTACTCACTTACTTATTTTTGAAAAATCCATTCATTAGTAAGTACTGATTGTGCCAGGCACTGTTAGTGGACTGGGAATACAATGGAATAGGCATGGGATCTGCCTTCAAGAATGTTAGAATAAACTAGGGGAGACATACAGTTAAATAGCTAATTATAATATGGTATGATTATTCCTAGAATGGGGGAAGCATATGGCACTGTTGTATGCACAGCAAGACAATCATATCCAGGTTAGCTCAGGAGGACTTCTGAGGGGAAGTAACATTTAAAATGAGTCATGCAGCATGCAGGATGAGTCAAGAGAAACAAGTGAAGTTGAGAGGAAGGGTAATGTGATAGGAAGATGTTAGGAATAAAGAGCAGAGAAGGATTAATGGCACGTTGACATGCTTGAGGACCTGAGAGAAAATAAGGGTATCGGTTTACCTTGACCCCTCCCTTAGTCTTCTAAGGATAATCTATATTGTCTCAGCTTTTTATCTTGCAGTTATTCCTTAAATCTTTTCAATCTGTCTTCTGATACCAACACTCTACTTAACTCTCACTGAGCTGTACCACTGCCCTCCTTATTGTAAAATCCAATGATATTTTTTCCCATCTTCATTCCTGTAACACGCTCTGTGCAGCAGAGTGTCTGGATGGGCAAAACTTGGTTAAGAGAAACAGCTATTCAAATCTTCTGGCTCCTTCCGACAGAAATGGATTGGAAAGTCAGTTTTTATCAGATTGTTTGTTATTCAAAGAGTAACTGATTCCTCTTAGTTATATTACTGTAAGACCAAACTGTGCCTATTGCTTAGAGAAAAGCTTGCTTAAATATTTTGCCCCACCTTAAATTCCTTGGCATGCATTTGGTTACTGGGCAATAAGTGGATTACTTCTCTTCGAAAATTATCAAGATAATATGTGTAAATTATTACCTCTGATTAAGTGCTATAATAAAAGTAATGACCATTTCTTTCATCTTTCCCCACTTCAGGACCGCACTACAGAGACAAACACTTTTAAACAATTTTTATTTCAATTACTTTCTTCGCTGCCTCTGTATCTCTAAGTAAATTCTTATGTCTCTTTTCCATAATTTATTAACTATATAACCCAGTAATTTCCTACAAAATACAGAGTTAGAGCTATATGTAACATCTTCATTTCTCTTCCTCCCTTTTGAATTATATACCTGTATTAGTCTTTTTAGCAATTGGTTACATTTGTAATTTAAGTAATAGGCTTACCCTGCTATTTCTTTTTCCATCATCTTTTGACTGTATATGTTGTTTTTGTGTTTTTATATCTCTTGTTTCAGATTTTAGAGACACTCTGGTCCCTGCACTTCCCTTCTCATTCACTCTTACTTTTGCTAATATGGATAACTGTTACCAGATTGGTAACATTTATACTCTGTCCTGTAGGAGAATTGATTTTTCAATATATTGCATATATGTTGATTCTAAAAGTTGAGAAATCTATTGGCCATATTAGCAACATCAATTTACATATATACGGATCATCACAATACCCAGTTACACACTCATTATATTTCCTTCTCTACATTTTTGACGTCCCAGTGATTCAGCTGGTATATAAAACAGAATATTTCTAGTATCAATAGATTCAATGATCACTGCGAGCCTTTTTACCACAAATTCTAAAAATTCTCGAATTCACATGATTTCTTTTGATTCATTAATTATTTGAATTTTTAATTATTTTACTTAAGAAATGGTCATGGGTGTTATATATAGTTCCTGAACTTATTCATGTTTGAGAATGTCTTCCTGACATTAGCTGATGCATCATCCATGTATCTATCTACTTTTCCCAGTTTCTTAAATTGTTTCAGACTGTTTTCATCTATCTTTTCCAAGCTATATTCATCTTTCTGTCTCTCTCTGTCTATTTTTTTTTTTTAAGATGTGTGAATACTTCTAAGATCACACTCTTGCTTGACTTCTCCTTAATGATTATCTACCTCACTTAGGACTTTGCCTTCCCTTCAGAGATACAGATGACAGGCTAGCTGTTAATTGTCTACACAGTTTCTGTAGTTGAGGGCATGGGGAGAAGCTCTTCTGGCCCAACTTGCAGTTCTTTCAGGAAAACCTAGGATCTATTCTATGTTCTGATACAAAGGGAAGACAGCCATGTGAAGATGGAAGCAAAGATTGGAGTTATGCTGCCACAAACTAGGGAATGCCGGGGGCCATCAGAAAACAGAAACGCAAGGAGAGAGCCTCCCCTAGAGTCTCTGGAGGAAGCAAGGCCTTATCAATATCTTGATTTTGGATTTCTAACCTTCAGAACACTTAGACAATAACTATCTGTTGCTCTAAGTCGCCTAGTTTGTGGTACTTTTTAATGGCAGCTCTAGGAAACAAATACGATGTTGAATTAAAATTTTTTTTCATTTTGCTCACAAAGAGTAGCAGGTGTTTTTGGTACCCTGATATCTTTAGTTACTAGTATATTTATTTTTCTACCTTTCTCCATTGAATTTTACATAGAATTAACGACAGTCCTTAATTTTTTTTCTTTATATGTGACTGAAGCACGTTACTATCTTTGTCTCTAAGAAGGTAATAATCAAATCAATGTCCCATTGTTGATAGGGATCTGACAGAATGACAGAAATAATTCTGGGGAGGGTATTAAATAAGAATTTGAGTCATTGGAATTAAAATTAAAAGTGATGAAATGAAAAAAAGTGATGAAATGAAAAAAAGTGATGAAACGAGTATGAGTTGGTGTCAATATAGTTTTTCATCTATCTATACAACTAATACATGTCATAAAAAAGGTATGTTTCATTTGGACTCACTTTTCTTTCACAATGTAACACTTTATATAGTGACATATCATCACAAATTATTCACTTAAAGTAATATGTCCTTGTGTTGCATTATTGGTTTAAGTTCAATCAACTGTGAAGCATGTTAAAAGTGATCCTGAATTAATTTATAATTTAAATATATTTAGGTTGACTCAAATTATATCTTCAACAATGTCACTTGCAGTGACAGACATGTTTTATGAGTGGGGAAGAAAGGGCTTTGTTGTATTTAGCAAAACTGGAATTTGGATGAGAAGGGTCTTGCATTTGATATTTATAGTTTGTGTCCTACCCAGCAAAAAAACCAGTTTGAGAGCTACCATTATTCATGGTATGGCAAACATAAAAATACAGTTGATTTATATGTATTAAACCCTCACCACAATTAAGTAATACAGAGAAACAATGTCTTAGTTATAGTGAGGTCTGAAGTCTGTCTCATTACTGATCATGGTTTTTCAAAAAGTTAACTTTTATTTAATTAACTTCCTTACTATGTTTTATTTTATGCCCAAGGGAAGCATGTCATGCTGATGTCCTAAATCTTAAGAGTTAGTTTTCAGAATTTCACTGAACAAATAATGATTAATTGTAGTTCTTAATGATACTAGGCATAAAAAAGGAAATGTTCTGTTAGTAATTAAACACAAATAGGAATGATAACACTTTTTTCCACTATGTTATATCAAAAATTAAAAATTAATAAGGAAAGAGAAATAATATTTTTGGTTCATTTATAACACTTCCTGGGGGCATCAAAGTCATTCTAAGAATAATTGTCATTTTCCCTTTGAAAAATAAGTCATAATATAGGGAGCTGAGCAACATGAGTGTTTTAATAATTTTTATAAAATGTAATAATCAGCAAAAGTTTCAGCTTATTATTATGTTTTCTAAAAAAAAACCCATATATTTATTGTTTCCATATTTTATATAAATCAAAGTAATGTTAATTACTTTGAATTTTAGAGAACTTTAATCACATTGTCATTGTTAAGAAATGTTGTACATTGATTTATTTACACCAAAATTAGCTTTCAGAAAGAAGCAGAAATGTAAAGTGATACAAAATCCATATTTACTGTAACAGAACTCAAAGAAAAATATGGCTATAGAAAGATTTTCCAGCTCCTATTATGATTTGTCAGGACATCACTCTGTTTTCTTTGTAACATTTAAATCTTTTAAAATGTGTTTTAAAAGTCAGAAATGTTTAATTTAGGCATAATTTCTCTCTTTATTGTTTTTAGGCAGTATATGTATTACTGTCCCAAAAACCTGAAAAGAGAAGTATTCTGAGGAAATATATTTTATTTCTATGATGTAAGTATATGATTTATTTCTTCTCTTTTGTATATCCAAATTTTTATAATAGTTTGGAAAATAATTTTATAATAATTTGGCAAAGCAAGAGTTCCTCAGTGTAAAAGCAAAGCTAGGCTTGTATGAAATTTTATTTTTGAAGGTATTGCTAAAAGAGAAACTAAAACTCTTTATAATGTTACTTTACTTCTTTCATTTAGACGTTTACAAAATAAGAATTTATGGAGCTTTAATTGCATAGTAGATTCAAACTCAACTATAATTTGTGGTAATAATAAGAACATTAATTTGCATTTGAAGTGATTAAAATAAAAACCTCTTGATTAAGATTATAAACCATAATAAATTCAAGTATTAGATATAAATTTATTTATTCTGATTTGTTTCTAAGAAATTGATTGTTATTGAGAGAAGAAAACATTTTATTTACACAACATACTTGATAGAGTTGAGCAAAACCTGCTTACTAAAATGTGTCACCAATGTTGTTAATGCCATTTTCTGGTACTGACTTGAAGTGATTATAAAACAATTTAGAAATGTTTACACTGTGTTTTTCTTTCCATAATTCATTTTATTCAAGCTATTATTTATAGGAAATAAAATAGTGCAGGTATATATTGTTAGAACTCTGGGTGTCTTTATGTATAATAGCATACTTTAAAAACTAACAAAACGAAGCAAAAGAAATACAAGTATCCCTTGTTTTATTGTGCTTCACTTTACTGAGCTTTGCAGATGCCGTTATTTTGTACAAATTGAAGGTTCGTGGCAACCTCTAAGCAAGTCTATTGACAACATTTTTCCAACAGTATTTGTTTACTTAGGGTCTCTGTGTCACATGTGGGTAATTCTCACAGTATTTCAATCTTTTACATTATTATTATATTTGTTATGGTGTTCTGTGATCCGTGATCTTTGATATTACTACTGTAGTTGTTTTGGGGCACCACAAACAGTGTCCACATAAGACGGAGAACTTACTAAATGTTGTGTGTGTTCTGACTGCTTTACTGACCAGCTTTTCCCCTGTATTTCTCTCTTTGAGGGCCTTTCTATTCTCTGAGACAAAACGATATTGAAATTAGGCCAATTAATAACACAATGTCTTCTAAGTGTTCAAGTGAAAGGAAGAGTCAATTGATATGACAAACTTTACTGTCTTATTTTAAGAAATTGCTACAACCACCCCAACCTTCAGCAACCACCTTCATCAGTCAGCAGCCATCAACTGACTGATCAAGTGGTGATCAATGGGTAAGGACCCCCCCACCAGCAAGAAGGATTTTGACTCACTGAAGACTCAGATGATGGTTAGCATTTTTTAACAATGAAGTATTTTTAAAGTAAGTTATGTGCACTGTTTTTTGGACATAATCCTATTGCACACTTAATAAACTACAGTATAGTGTTGATGGAAGAAATTTTCACATACTGAGTTATGGGAAAGTCATTCTGCCTTATACATGATTTGGCTTGAACTTTATGCTAACTACAACCGCCTGTCTTTCTTATGGCCTGTCAAATATGCATTGTACATCTGCTCTAAGCATTAAAGAAAAGAATGCCTTTAAACACTGAAATGGAATAACTGTGGTTCAGGTATTCAAAATGGAGCTGGGTGGCCACTGTGAGTGTGGCTTCAGACATCTTCCCTGTATCATTAAGGCCTTGAGTTTTATGAACTCTATCAGATTCAAGGACACCACTAGCCTTTTCAAAACAATGTCTGCTAGCAGCTGCCACCCGCAACCTTATCGTCTCAAGGTCTCTCGTTGTAACTATGCAAACATTTCAGGCCTCAGCCAATCCTTAACATGTGCTCTTACTTCTTGTCAGCTCCAATTATACTTCTTGACCAACAACTTATGTAATTTTGCAGTTTCTGCTTTTAGAAGCCTCTCCCATTTTGTAGTCTGGTAGAAGGCAATTCAAGTACTTCTTGAATCTGTGTCTCCCAGGCTATAATCTTCAGTTTGGCTCCAATAAAACCCTTTTCTATTCCTATTATGGATTGCTTATTGATTATTTCTGTTGACAGTGTAAACATAGCTTTTATATGCAGTGAGAAATAAAAAAAAATTATGTGGTTCACCTTATTGTGATATTCTCTTTATTAAAGTGGCCTGGAACCTAACTTGCAGTATCTCTGAGGTATGCTTGTAAAAGGCATATAGAATGGAAAGGAAGAAATGTATTTGTCTCTAACTGTAAATGACATGATTGCCTATGTCAATAATCTCAAGAGATCTACAAAACTAAATAAAAACAAAAAGCAAACAAAAACAATACCCTAGAACTAATAACAAAGCTGAGCAAGGTTGCAGGGTATAAGACCAACACATAAATATTAATCCATGCTAATAATGCACATATGGGGAACATTTACAATTGCTCCAATAAAAATGAAATATTGAAGTAAAAATATAATAATATACATACAGTATCCTTACACTGAAAATTACAAAATACTGACAGAAGAAATTTTTAAAAGACCTAAATAAATGGAAAGACGTATCATATTCATGGTTTGGAACACTCCATGCAGAAAAGATGTCACTTCTCCCAAAACTGATGCAATTCTTATAAAAATTCTAGCAAGTTTTTTTAGACTTAAGCAAAATTATTCTAAAATTTATATGGAAAATCAAGCAAAGCAGAATAGCTAAAGGCAATACTGAAAAAGGATAATAAAATGAAAGGAATCACTCTCTCTGATATCACTGAATACCACTCAACAACAAAAACGAACAAACTGCTAATCCCTGTAATAGCTTAGATTGATCTCAAGGGAATTGTGCTGCGTGAAAAAAGCCAACCTCAAAAAGCAACATGCTGTACGAGTCCGTTGATACAGTATGTCTGAAATGTCAGTTATAGAAATGAAGAACAGATTAGTGGTTGATAGGGGTCAGGATCAGGGGAGGAAGAAGGTGGCTTTGGCAATAAAAGCACTGCTGAAGGGATTCTTGTGATGGAACTATTCTGCATCTTGACTGTATGGTGGCCACACAAATATACACATGTGACAAAATTGGATAGCACTAAATATACACATGAGTACAAATGATAGCATGTACAGCTGGTGAAATGTGAATAAGGTCAATGGATTGTATCAACATTAATTTCCAGGTTGTGATGGTAATAGTTATACAAAATGTTACCATTAGGGGACACGGGTAGAGTATAGAGTATCCTCTGTATTATTTTTTACATGTAAATCTACAACTATCTGAAAAGAAAAAGTTTTTAAAAAGTACTACAAGTTTTTAAAAAGTACTACAAGTTTTTAAAAAGTACTACAGTTAATGAAATGTATTTTGTAAAAGATGAGATCTAGTGTGGCTGTTACATTTTGCTTTTATTAGTTCAGCCAAAGGGTCCTTTAAGAGAAGGTCAAATTAGGAAAATATTTTGTGTAAGGTAAATTCTGTTATGACAAGGGTAAATTTCATCTGTTTTTATAATGGACTGTGATACGTCTTCATTCACTTTTAGGATTGATTATAGCTGGAGACTTGGTTTTTTGAGTCTGCTCTAGTCTCTTTTATAAATCTGGCCAAATCTAAGTGTTTTATTCATACATTTACTTTCTGCTTCTTATAGTGGGTGATTGCCATAAGTGGCTTATTATATTTGATTGCTATTCTGCTGGATTTCATTATTCATTGTGTTAAAATTTTGGGAGATCCTCATTTTCCCTCATGTGCTTTAATAGCAATGGGTTTCATGACAGTCATTTATTTTATATTGAAGTTCTTATTTTATTTACATTTATTCTATTCATGTGAAGCACATGTTTCTGGATGGAATAAGTATGGAACAAGTGTGAATTAGGATAAATTTTGTGTACTTCCTTTCACTCTTTAGCATAATTTAAATTGGTCTAAAAGAATGGCCACATTATTTTATTTGAAAAATTTTACATCTTCAAATACTCTTTAAAATAGAAAATTATTTAATTTAAACTAACAAGGTTAAAATATATATTTTCCTTTCGAATTGCAGAATTATATTCAGAAAATATATAGAGTAAATAAAAATTATTCTTAAGCCTCTCATTCAGAAATAACTGCTATTAAGATTCTAAAAATAATCTAACCTATTTTATAATACAAACATACATATGTATATATATGCCTATGTATATATTTCATTTCTCTATATGAGGATAGACTATATAATGTAAATTTTAGCCTGACTTTAACATTTAATAATATATTATTAGATATTTTCCCCTATTGATAAATAGACCACTGTAAAATGATTTTTAAAGGTGCAATCAATATGTAAATAGCAACACATACATAACCAAAATAATAAGAAATTTATATGGTGTCCAAGTTTTTGCTACTTTAAGGAGTGCCCTAAGGAACACTATCATTTATACATTTGATTCATAGTATGAATTTATTAAAATAATTATTTGGAAGATTATTTTAAACATTATGTTTTCTTATGTTTTAAAAATACTTTAATATTAAGAAAACATTTCAAAAATTTTCAGACTAAACAATTAGTAACTCTGATACATTAAAGTCACTTTTCTTTTCTGTCATTGTCTAGGCCATGGCTAAGTTGTGAGAAAGTGAATAAATGAATGAATAAAAACACACTACTTTACCTTAGTGAGTTGCATACTTTGAGAAGGCTAACCTTTATCTTTATGCCTCATTTTCCAAACAAATTTATTGCAGCACTCTGGCCTATCATTTAAATTAGCTCTGTCACTACCTATTGAGTTTCTTTCCTTTTATTGGTTGTCTACTGTAAATGTATATATGGGCTTCTAACTTTTATTGTATTCTTTCAGCTGCTAGTTTGGAACCCAAGCTGATTCTCAGGAACATACTTGAAAGACAAGAAATGTGAAACTCTGAATATGTTTGACCACCAAATATCTCTTTAATTTCTGAAATTTTTCCAACCTCTAGACCACTTTCACATACACAAAGACTGCATAGAAAATAAAGTTTCACACTGCAAACTATTGTAATATATAGCAAGATAAATCATTGCAGAAAGTGTTAATGACAGACTTTCACTGTTAAAATGTGACAAGATAATAGTTGCACGTGTAAATGTGGAAAGATTTTCTTTCAAGATCTCAAAAAGGAAAATAGTTTCACCCATGTTAGTTCCCTCCTTTCTGTTTTTACTATCATCATTTTGTTTTTGCACAGAATAGAGTAATGGCCTCCTGTTTTGCTTCCACTCCTGTTTATTCCACCCTGCACAAGGCTGAGAGGTTATTCTGTCTTTAGTAGAAGTCTAATAACTTCAGCCATCTGCTAAAAACAAACAAAACAGAAACTGCCCGTACCACCCCACTGCCTACAGTTTAAACTTGTCAGGCTGCATTTTAAGGCACTCAGTGATCTGCTTCCACCTGCTCTTCAGATTCATCACTTGTTATTCTTCATGGATGCTGTGCTACAGTCAATCTGGACACCTGGATATTTCCTTAACCACTATGTATAGTCCCACTTCTATGCCTCTCCTTACTCTGTTTTATTTCACCTCTTCTTGATTTCTTGACTTCCACCATTTTCCTTTTTCATTATACTAGTTCACTATTCAACTCAAGATGTGAATTTTAAAGCTTGATAGGTGGTATGTCTCTGAACAGAGCACTGTGACCTTGGGTTCACATTGGCATTTAGAATTGGCAAAACCTAAAGATGCCAGACTTTTCACCTGCTGTTCCAGCTGAGGGTTTGACGTTGGATTTTTAATCTGAGCCAAGGAAATAGGGGAAATAACTACCAACCATCTGATACTGCAGAAATTGAGTCCATGTGGAAACTTGCCTTAAAAAGTCAAGCCAGTTTCAGTCATAACAGAAGCTATCTTGAATTTCTGCCTTGGAGACATTATTATTATTGTTGTTGTTGTTGTTGTTGTTGTTGTTATTGTTATTATTATTATTAAAAGATAGCAGTCACTGAAACATTGCATTACAGTAAAAAAGGAACCTGGAAGGTGGGCTCAGGAATGTGATTGTCAAAATGTTGATCCTGCACCAGAAGTGGTATAAAATAATAACTGTACCTTGTGTTTAATTTCCATTAAAGACCTTAAATCTGGAGGTGAAATTCTTAAAAAGAATATCAAATTGGCTATGAAGGATGATATATGCATAGCTCCAAATGGCTATTTGTCATAAAAGTAGTAAAACCTTAACAATAAGTGCCATGACCCAGTAATTACTTTCTTCAGAATTTTCCTTAAGATTTACTTTTTAAAACATTTAGACTTTCTATAGTATTTAAAAAGAAGTGGGAGACGTGGCATTCACAACAGTTTGGTGATGATGGTAACTTTAAGATTAAAAAAGACAAGAAGTAGCCTGTAGCATGGAAATAACCAAGGGATGTCCTTAGAGGTCAGACAGTAAAAACCATGAGAACCATAGATAACGCATGCTCAGTCATTCAACATAGCCCATTAAAAAGTGATTATGGAGTCACAGACAAGGACACACTTTGACTAAATGGGAGCTTTATAATTTTCCAAACTGCTGTCTTCCTAATCATTGTGATGGCCTAGCTGAATGTGAGAAAAGTGATTGTTTGCTTATCACAAACATCTACTGGGAAAACACCTGCTCTCTTTCAATTGTCTGCAATTTTAATGGTACCATATTGCAGAATTACATGCTGAACAATGACCTCTTTCCTCTTACACAGTTACACAGATGTCTGAATAAATGACCAACACAGACTCATACTGTGTCTAATGTCCAAGAATAATGGAAGTAAGGACAGTCAGTATTCCCTAATGAGGAATTATAAAGTAAGCTATTTAGAATTTCAAGATTTTTCTGATCAACACACAAGGCAAACATCCAAATTATGACTCTCAAAATTTTGAGTCGTAACTCTAGAGGAATCTAATATAAGGGATAGTTCTGGGTTTTCTTTCTTCATCGCCTTCCGTATCTTCATTTATGTGTAATTATCTTTCTCCTTTAATGTATTCTTTAACCAACTACCTTGAATACTATTGCAATTTTCAATAGTTTCTATTAAAGGACTCTTCTAGTGCAGAAGAGAAAGAGTACACACTTGCTCATTATTTAAATAAGATTATATTACCTAAATAGGCACCCAATCAATGCTCTTTGTTATTGATAGTGAGTACTCAGAGATCCTATAAGCATAATGAGCTATATAGGAAAGAATGAATTATTTCCACTGGAAAATAAATTCATCCATTCATTTTCTCATCATTAAAAATTTATTTAGTGGCCATTATATGGCAGGCATTTTGCCAGATTCTAAGGATAGAAAAAAGATGAATATTGAATTCTTGTCTTCCAGGACGTTAGCCTCTCGAAGAAGCTGGCAAGTATGTTAATAAAGAAGTCTGTATGAGGGAGAATGAAGTCAAAGGAGAGAATTTTAGAGTTTTGAGAGCATTTAGGAGAAACAAATAAATAGAGCTAGCTTTCTTTTCTGTGCTGTTTTCTTCTCATATTTAAAAATTTCACATTTATTTCACAACTTCCTGATTAAACAAAAAATTCTGCATCAGTTTTATGATAGCATTTGTGAAGAGTTGAAAGGATACAAAGAAGTTAGCTTTTCACTTGGGTGGGACGTCACATATGCAGATACACAGAGTGGAATAAATGCATTTTGTGGCTCTTCTTCAGGTTTGTAGATCTAGAATACTGAGAAGGCTGAGAGAGAGTTATTAACACTAGAAAAACTCAAAATATTTAAGATAGAGTGTCTATTAACTCAGCATGGGAACATTTTTCCGCAGCCCCCAGAATACTAAATATTCTTGCACCTTCAAATCACTGCTCTCTCAGAGATTAAATAGGCAATAAGGTGAATGAGCACAGTGAATATGGAAAGAGAGCAAAGAACTGCTGACTAGTTATAAGGTATATTTTATCCAGGCAACAAAGAAACCTTCAATATTGTTTCTGCCTCAGAACAGAAAATTATCTTTTAATCACAGAATGATTATGATGTTCAGATTTAGTGCTTCATATACGTACATGGATTAAAAACTGACAGATTCTCCAATTTCCAACTGCATTTTCTAATTAGTATTGGATCCTTATCCTCTAGATGATTGTGCTGTCAAAGAAGGTGACAGGTATGTTAATAAAGAAGTCTATATGGAAAAGAGTGAAGCCAAAGGAATATGTTTTGAGAGAGTTTACTAGAAACAAATAAATACTGCCATTCTGATAAATCCCCTTACACTGATATATTTTTCCTCAGACAGGTTGTAGTCCAACAGATTATGTTTATGTAAACTCCAACCACTTCTAGAATTCATGAAGCTACAGAATCATTTATTATTAGATTAGGCTAAAAAGTGGTATATCTGAGACTGTCATAGTCACCCTGATGGAAGCTTTTTCTTCAACTATTTTCTCTCTGCTCTTTGGGATGAATCATTTCCACAAGTGGCTCATTGCACTTGGTAGCTATTATTCTTCATTTCACATTTCGGTTTGTCAAAGTTCCAAGAATGTCTTATTTGCTGCATGTAGGTTTTATGACAGTCATATTGACATTGCTCTCATTCCATTTACATTTTTTCTATGTGTGTGGTATGCATATCTGCCATAGTGGAACTGGCTTGAATTAGGGGTATATATTGTGTGCCTTCCTTCTATTCTTTGGCATGATTTAGATTGATATGTTAATTTCAAAGTAGACATAGGAATAAATGTTTTTTGAAGACGTGGAATCTAATAACTCTGAACTGCTTTAAGGCAGACTTTAGGTCAATTCCTGCCTCTGCCTCAACACAGTGTCTGAACGTGAACAGGTCTCCACAATTTTATAGGCTTCAGTGTTTTTGCCTACAAAATAGAAGAGCCTAAGTAATCTCTAAACTATTTTCCATAGCAAAAATATATTCTAAATTCTATTACAAACCACATCATAATGCTGTGGGGCAAGTAATAAAGTATTGAGTAGAAGTATCAGTAGATTTCCTGGAGTGATAACTAGCTAGAGAACTCTAAAGGCATGGGTAGTGGAGAAAACACAAAGGTCAGGCTGAACAGATATAAAGAAGGCAATAAAATAAAATAAAATAAATAAAATAAAATAGACTTCTTGTTGGTGTTTTGAGTCTTTGGGATAGTTCCTTGGGTAGAGATTTCTACCATCACAGTCTGGGTTGAAACCAGACTTCTCTCTGCTTACCTCCCTCCTGAATACTCAGTGATCATTCCATAATAACCATATACTGTTCTCAGCCTTAGTATTAGAAAATTCAGTAAGTTCCTCACCTTGAAAAGCTCATAAAAGTAAGTATATATAGAAAACTTAAAATGTGGGTATTACATTTATCTCTTCATGCCAAATTAGAAAACAAATCTAACATTTTATTCAAAGTATGGAAATAAATAAACATATTACTAAGATTTTGATAGTAGGTATTAAATTTATAGCTATTTGTTCTAAACACTGAACTATGCCAAATAACTCATTAGCAATTCCTTCTGTTGTCTGAAGGAAAATCTTCAAGTGTAAGGCCAAAATCCCTTTTTTTTTAACAAAAATTAATCTAGTCATGAGATCACAGGTAAGTGTGAGGTAAGATAAGAGGAAAAAAATACTTGCTTTTGTTCAAATTATCTCTTAGGCTTAATTACAGTAATTTATAGGCTGAACATTTATAAGTTTGACTTAGTGTGACTTAGAACAGACTTCTACATAAATTTTTAAAAATATACAATTCCACTAAAATTTTATTGTTCTACTTTATCCCTAAATAGGAGAAACACAGTGAAACATAGAATATTCTTAGGACTAATTCTACCTGCTAGATAGTGTCAATCTTTAAGATTGAATGAGGTCATCAGTATTTGATGTTTATCTGGTAGAGAAAGGCACAGATGACATGATGCATGAATAGGCATTGGTTTCTTTAGAGAAAATATGTGTTTACTTTTCTAGTAGTGTCATTATGAGATTGAATTATAATTGATGGGAACAGAAAAAAAGAATATACTGTTTGGCTTATGTTTTGAAGAGAATGTTTACCAAAATGTGCTTCTACAATAAACAAAATCCTTTGATTGATCTCCCTATATTTAGAAAAATCTTTACCAGTATTTTTGCCACTAGTGTTTTGACTTAAGCTGAACTGAAACATATTTGTTTCAATTTTTAGGAGCCATAAAGAACAAAATAAATAAAGCCAACCACATGAAGCAGGGCCTTCCTAGTACAGAGAGCCTTAAGGTTTTAAGAGAAGTTATTTGTCTAAACTGTATCTTCAATGAAGCAGTCAGACCAAGTGTGGCTATAACAAGTACCTGGGGCTCACACAATAACTGAAAGTTTACGTTTAAGAGAGAAGAAATCCAAATACAAATTTGGACAGGCTTACATGAGAGCATGCTGTCCATATAAGAAAGATCTATTGTTTATAAACTAGGAGTTTAAAAATGCTATTAACAGTAGGATAAAGCTATAGGAGATAGACTTTTGTTTACCTATGAATTAGCAATACAGGTAAAGTAAAAACATGAAAAATGTATTGCTTCCTCTTATATCCTTGACTGAATGAGAGAGAAAGTAAGTGTTACAAGATTTAAAGTCAGTCAATAAGAAGGAAAAATATACCTCAAGTTCTTTCAATTCTGAACTTCACAAATCTGCAACGACCTAGCCCAAGACAACACCATTCTTTATTAGGGCCTTGCAGCAGCCACCCAACCGGAGGCTGCCTCCATCCTGGATGTCTCCCAGCCCATTCTTCAGACAGCAGTAGGGGTAGAATTTCTTGAATGTCAGAGTGAGTGAGGACCTCCGTAAATCCACTTCATAAATGTAACAAAAACACTGGCAAAATTGTGAAAATCAGACCTCTTCTCTGACTTGACAGAAATCAGGTGGCAAAAGGACCTTTGCGAATATGATTAAGGTAAGAACGTTAAAATGGAGAGATTGCCCAACATAATCACATGAGGCCTTAAAAGAAGAGAACAGTTTCCTGCTCCGGTCAGAGAGAGGTGTGATTATGGAAGAAAGGCATGAAGATGTGCAAACTCATTATTGGACTTGAAGATCAAAGAAGGGGACAATGAGCTGGGGAATGTGGGCCACCTTTAGAAGATGGGAAAATGCAAAGAAACGTATTCTCCCCAGTCTCCAGAAAACAATGAAGCCCTGATGACATCTTGATTTTAGCCCAGCTGACTCCCATGTCAGACTTCTGAACTGTAGAACTGTAAGATTATACATCTGTGTTGTTTTAAGCTGCTAAATATACGGTAATTTGCCGTGGCAGCAATGGAAGTTTAATACGTCCTTACATACTCTGTCAATTTCTTTGCCCTTCTCTTGCTTGTACTTGTTTGGCTAAACCCAACTCTGTGTTTATACTCATGTAGCTAAAAAGAGCTGAAGGAAAACAGAAAACTTGGTGTCAGTTTGACTTTAAATTCATAATCATGGAACTCAAATGAACCCTTAAAGGTGCCCAGCAATAGTTTCTTACTCCATTTTATCTTTTTTTCCTGATAATTGCTTACGTTCTCCCCTTTCCTCAACCAATTCCTAATGTCCCACATCCTAAGCTTACAATTACTTTCCTATGTTATTGAGAAAATAGAAGCAAAGGAAAAGAACATTTACAAGGCTTCTCCACCCTGTCTATACACTTAGCTCCATCTGTGTTCATATTCCCTTCTGTTTTGTTTTTATGGCTGCACTTCCATGTTTCCAGTTAAAGCTAAGTGCATCCATTTGTTCATTAGATTTCATCACCCATGATGGAGTCAAGGAAATTATTTTATCTTTTCCCCCTTTAGCCTAAAAATCTATCCACAATCTAATTACTTCTCACCATTTCCATTCTTGCTGCTTAGTTCAAGCTGTTTACATTCTTGTCCCTCTAAAATGTATTCTTCACCCAGAAGCCAGAGTAAGATGTTAAAATATGAGTCATGTTATGAACTGTTCATCAGTTATCTACATCTCCTGGATTATTTCCACCAGTGTACCTGATGCTGTTATTTCTCCCACCCACAAAACAGCATTTTCTTGACTCTACTTTTCTTGCCAGACCCTGCCTCATTCTACTCTTTTTACAGAAATAATCAATAAAAAGGAATTAACTGTTAGGGTCTTAAATTTGTTTTCTATAATTCTCTATCAATCAGCCTGACTAGGCTCTGAGTATGATCTTGTCAAGGTGAAAAATGACCTCCATATTGTTAAATCTAGTGGTCAATTCTCAGTCCCTAATTATTTAAACTTTAGCAGCATGTAACAGAGTTAATACATATTTTTCCACTTTCAGGATTACATCTTTGCCTCTTTTTCTTCTAGCTCACTGGTGGAATTTGCTGTTCCCTCCTGATTCCCTGACTTCTAAACTTTGAATTACTTCAGGGTCCTTGGAACTTTTCTCTTTTTACTTCTTATCCACATTTTTTGGTGAATACTTGTATATTTTGTATATACTGATGACTCCCATGGCTCCCAATTTATAGCTCCAGCCAAGACCTCTCCTCTAAACTCCAGATCATATAACAAACTGTATACTAGAAAACTGAACTTGGTTGTTTAATAGGCATCTCCAACTTTTGATATGTCAAAAACTGAGGCGTTGGGATGACACACTGTTCACATCAGCTCATACTAGGCTTCATCGTAGTAGCAAATGACAATGTAATTTGTTCAGGATAAAAACCCTGGAGTCATTTTACTACTTACTTTTATATGCCACATCTAACATGTTATCATATCTTGTCAGTTCTGCCTTTAAAATCTATGCAGAGTCTACTATTTCTTACCACGTCCATTGTTATTACTTTGTCCAAATAATAATCATATCTCACCTTGATGATGGCAACATCCTCTTACCTAAACTGTCGCCTTGATTTCATGCCTGTTCTCCTAAAGTATATTCTCAACTTGGAAATCAGAGTAAGACTCTTAACACATGTCCATCCATGTCACTCCTTTCTTCAACCCTTCAAAGCCATGCAATCCCAGTCAAATAAGAGACACAGTTCTTACAGTGACCTATAATGTCTGATTACCTCTTTGACCTGGTCTCCTACAAATCTGCCTCCTGCTTACTCCACTCCATGCATTTAGGTCTTCTTGTGGCTTCTTGAATAAGCCAAGTATGCTTCCATCTTTGCATTCCCTATTTCAATATGTATTTCATCTGCCTGATCTTCAGATAGCCAGTACTTTTCTTCAAAACACTTCCTTCAATTCATTTTTCAAATATCATCCCCTCAGTGAGAACTTCCCTGGCCACTGTGTCTAAAGCTGCAAACTTGTCCACTGCCACTACAGTTTCTAGATCTGCTTTATTTGTCTCTATAACATTACTCACTTTCTAACAGATGAATTTTTGTTGTTATTCCAATGAGAGTAAAGTTCTTGCTGGTTTTGTTTTTTTTTTAACTGTAACTTTATCTCCAAAACCTAGAATAATTTGCTGGTATCTTATATTCTCAATAAATGTCTAATGAATGAATGAATATAAAGCAGATGCTGCTGCTTTTTCCATTATAAACGAGACATACTTAAACACTTGTTTAATTTTTTTTTTTTTTTTGGTCTATCTCTAAGATGTGAGATTCATGAGTACAGAAAATTTGTCTTCTTGGTTAGAATAATGCCTCTTATACAATAGTCTTCACTTTAAAGAATCAGGGACAGAGAAACTCCTTTTAGTTTCTGATATACTTTTTTTGGGTATATATATATTTTAATTTAAGTATAGTCAGTTTACAATGTTGTGTCAATTTCTGGTATATGGTATGATGCTTCAGTCATACATGAATATACTTCATTTCATACTGTTTTTCATAAGTTACTATAAGATATTGAATATAGTTCCCTGTCCTATACAGTATGAACTTGTTTATCTAGTTTATATATATTAGTATCTGCAGATCTTGAACTCCCAATGTATCCTTTCCCACTCCCTTCCCCTCCTGGTAACTGTAAGTTTGTTTTGAGGGTGTGGAGAAAAGGAAACCCTCCTACACAGTTGGTGGGAATGTAGTTTGGTGCAGCCGTTATGGAAAAAGGTATGGAGATTTCTCAAAAAACTAAAAATAGATTTACCCTATGATCCAGCAATCCCATTCCTGGATATATACCCAGAGGGAACCTTAATTCAAAGAGATACATGCACCCCAATGTTTACAGCAGCACTATTTACAACAGCCAAGACATGGAAACAACCTAACTACCCATCAACAGACGACTGGATAAAGAAGTTGTGGTATATTTATGGAATACTACTCAGCCATAAAAGAGAAAAAAATAATGCCATTTACAGCAACATGGATGAACCTAGAGATTGTCATTCTAAGTGAAGTAAGCCAGAAAGAGAAAGAAAAATACCATATGATATCATTTATATGTGGAAGCTAAAAAAAAGAAACAAACTTATTTACAAAACAGAAACAAACTCGTAGACAGTTTCTGTTATATTCTTAAGAAAAATGAAAACATATACAACCATTAGGATATAGTTTTCAGATAATTTATAGACACTCTGAAGCCTATTAGTAATGTCCATTCTGGTAGAAACATATGATTTCTACTTCAGGGTTTATCTCTTGCTGTATCCTAAGGGTCTGGCATCACATCTGAGAACTTTAAAATCCTTATTCCAGCTTTTAATTGAACACAGAGTGAAAATGAATATTAATGGATTTGTGTCTTCTTTTCAAAAACAAAGAGATAAATGTGTGCACTGACCATGCAAATAAGAGAATCACTCTTGCCTTTTGTGAATGCAAATAACCATTGTGTTAGCCTTTCTTTTTATTATGGTGGTTCAATAAAACTGTCTTCTAATAAATTAAGATTTATCTCTGTACTTCCTTTTACCTAGTAAATAAAATTAAATTTTATGAAATGTTATAGCTATTTGAAAATATATTGTGTGAGTATGAGATATAATTTGAGAATTATTTTGCAATTTTTACCAGTGATTAAATTTTTTGCTGTTTCAGACATCAGGTAGACAATGGCAGTTACAAACTTACCAAATTAAAGTAGCTCAATAAATGGTGTATGTGAAATACATGAACTGGATTAGATTTACTTTATTATGACCAGAAATTCATAGGACAGAAATAGTTAAGTGTAAAAAATGGTAAAAAATTAGACTTTAGATAGTTTCATATAATTTTTCCTAAAAACATGAGATTCAGTCAATTAGAGTTGTAAAAATTCTCTCACTGAACCGTATTTGCTATCTTCTTAGTTTAAATTTACAAAAAGAGATGCTAATGCACACAGAAAAATTCTGTTTACAGATCCCATTTAAGACATCTTAGTAATAGGAGATTCTTGGCTACATATATGCACTGGAGTTACTAATTCTACTATCACTATCCACACAGGTGCTGATTACTGACGGTCCCTTCCCTCCGACGTGGCAATGTGTTATGCATCTTACATATGTACAGTAAATATAATTATCCCTGTATTATAGGTTAGGAACTGAGGCTTAGTTGGTTTTAGAAACTTGTTCAAATGTATGTAGCGAGGAGTGCAATAGCTGAGATTTGAGAGTCGATGTCCTTACCTCTCTTACTGCCCAAACCTCCAGACCACTTCTATTGCTTTACTCCTTAGTAAATCCTATCGTAAAGGACTTGGTCTTCTAAACTGCTTTTCATGATTTTTTCCATTTGATATTAATCAGAAATACAGAAGAGCTAATCAAAGCCCTCGATGAACTTGAGTTAAGGTACTGATATGATATCATATGTCACAATCCAAAAGAGTTGGTATTTTAATCATTTTGTGCAGTATTTTTCAGGATAGGAGTATAATTCATCTCGGGCTTTTGAAACAACAGAATTTTAGAGTCCTTGCTACTTTCATGGCTCTCTGAAGGTCTAGAAATCCCAGGTTGTCAACAAACCATGACATTTACTAAAATTAATCAGTGTTGCTTTTTGTGCTTTGAACTTGGAGCTGGTGGGATATGACTTCCAATCCAGCAGTTATAGTGTTGTCCAACACTCAAATCATTTGTTCATTCAGTAAACATTTCTGTGCTTGCCAGTTGCTAGGCCCTGGGCTGATACAGGCAATATAATAATAAGCCCCTCAAACCTCTGCTTCAGATACTTAAAGGCTTATGTGGGTGAGTCTCAAATCAAATAATGACACAAAAGATCCAATTACATACTGTTATGTACCATGAAGGAAACATCTTAGACAATAGACAATAGGGCTACCTGCCCTCGTCTGTTAGGACAGGGAATTCCTCCCTAAACAAGGGATATATTTAGAAAATGTTAACTGAGAGTGTGGAACAATACAGGAAAGTGACTGGCAGGGTCAATTTCTGAGGCAGAAGGGAATACTGACATCTGAGGAAGCAAAAGAAGAGCAGCATGACTGAAATGCAGAAGGCAAAGGGAAAAAGGCACATAATGAATGAGAGAGGTAGGAAGAGCCTTATTAGCTTAAGGTTATGGGAACTTAGGCCAAAAGCAATGCTCAGACACAGAATGATTTTAAGTAGGGGAATAACTGTATCATACTTGCACTTGCATAAAATCATCATTTATTTATTCTTGAAGATAAGTTTTTCTACAAAGTAGATAAAAAGAGAATTTGACCAAAAACATCAATGTGACTCAATCACATTAAGGCAAAGGGGAGTATTGGTCAATACTGAACATTCCTGTCACTACTGGGTTTAAATTGAATCTTAATTTTTAACATTCCAGAAAAACGTGAACTTGTAAATTTGCATAATTATTAGTACGTTCCAAGTATCATGAGAGAATTTTTAATTTAAGGACAATGCCATCTATGTTTGGTACTGCATTTCTGAGTGGTATGTTTTTACACATTTCCCACAATGAATTTAAGAGCCTTGGTTGGTATTTTGTTCTCATGACTTATTTTCCAGTCATGTGAGGCCATCATTGAAAGTTTTAACTCACTAGGAAAATACGTTGTACTGTTAAAAGGGGCAGAGGGGCCAGGCCAGATATGACACAATCACTAACTCTTTCTTCTATAAGAAGTCCTTGTCTAATATTGAACACATATCAACAAAGTGAGACCAAAGAATAGCTCTTCCTTTCTCCTTTCTTTTCATACTCTTCTTCCTCTGTATTCAGAAGGAAAATGGAAATCACAGTTCCACAGAAAAAACCCATAATCTTATTTTGAAACATTTTATGTAGGCTAAATTTGTGAAAAATATCAGCAGTAGCAAGGAATGCTTAACAGTGGAAACTGCCATCTGATGAATAAATTCATTATGAGGCTTAAGGATGTATTAACTTTCCATAGAAACAGGAAGCTTAATGAAATCATTAATTATAATATGATCCAGAAGAGGAATGGTGCACCACTGGTCTCCAGGTAAGTCCAGACCAGTGATTCTCAACCCTGAATACACATCAGAATTACCCAGGGAAGTTTTAAAACATAGTAATAGAGGGCCTCTTCTTGGCTTCTCTGGGTTTGGCCTTGAGCATCAGTATTTTAAAATCTCTCCAGGCTTCAGATTTGAGAAGAACTGGTCTAGACAAAGGATCTTTAATTTTAGTTCAGTTTTTTTTTTTTCACTTTCATCATCTCTCTTTTCTAATTGTTTTATTTTCTTCAAAGCCAAACTTCACAGAATTTTTGGACAAGGAAACAAAGGAGAGAGAATAATTCATTGGTAATTAAGTTTTATTGTTTGCAATTCTTGATTTCACCTTTCCTTGTTCAGACCTACTGTCACTGGCCTTGCCCAGGCCATAACACCTTGCCCTGGATTACTGAAGCTATATTCTGGTCTTCTTATTTTTGTCATTAATCAATATTAAATGTTCTTATCCAATTATATTTAAGCACACATTTAACTCTGCTACTGTACTGGGTACATTGGTTCTAATCTGTCTATTCCAATAGCTTCCCTGCTTTCAAAACCTGGCCTTGTATATTTCACCCTTCCATGACTGCCTCACTGTCATATTCTCAGCTCTAGCTTTTCTGCTCATTCTCATCACAGAGGATTTTGTTTTGTGCTTTCATCTCCCTATATCCTGGACAGGCCTATCATCCACATTTGCCTTTTCTTTCCTAAAACTTCCCTCAAGTCCCATATCCTCCATTAAGCTGTCATTACTGCAGCCAATACTAATTTCTCCCTTTTATAAACAGCTGTCTCTATATATTGTATCATGAGGATTGGAATTTCACTATTTTCTGACAGTTTTGTAAGTATTGTATCCTTCCACATTTACTTTATATTTTTAGACAGTAGAAACTAAGTATATTTTTGTTATATCATTTACAGTATCTTTGGACTCCAAAACTCACAGTGACTGCTCCAGAAATAATTAATGCTAATAAATATACTCCTTGCCCCCATGTAATTAATCTCCCTTATTCATGTAAGTTTTTAAGGGCTAGGAGGCATAAAACTTTAAGGGATCCTTCTGTGTTTGTATCCTTCTCTGCTTCTATGGCTGCTTCTACTATACTAAGTTGTTATGACCTATTTTTCCACTTTCCATACTCACTAGGTAGTGTGCTTGTAGGCAGGAGCCAGTCTTATTTGTTCTCTATCACTTAGAAGAGTTGCTCTTCTCCTTAGTTCCCTAGACTAGTTCATGTACTCCTTGTTCTACATACCTTTATCATATTATACATCTTCTATCACAACACTTTATCATAAATATCAGTTTAACATCTGTATCATCCAATACAGGGAAACCCAAAGGTTCTCAACAAAGAGTGATTTTGATCCCTGGAGGAGATCTGGTAAAGTCTGGAGACATTCTTGGTTGTCATAACTGAGGAACTACAGGTATCTAGTGGATAGAGACCAGGGATGCTGCTAAACATCCTTTAATGGATAGGATAGAGCCTTCCCTGTCAACAAAGAATTTTCCAGCCCAAAATATCAGTAGTGACTTGTTTGGAAGCCCTTATGTACTCTCAGGGTACAAGCACTATATTTGTGGATGTATTGCTCAGCACTGCTCCTGCTTATCATAGATACACAAGAACACTAGTGTAATTGAAAGATGAAGCCTAACCAAGTCTATTAACTCTTCTGAAAAATAATATACCATATCTATTTCATCCATTCATCCACTCACTCAGGGATTCGTAAGTATCTACTGATCACTTCCTAGGTGTCAGGCATGGGACAACAGGTGCACGCTGGAAATGATACTCAGGGTTCTTGCATATAGTAATGAATGCAGATAGTACACAGGCAATTTCAAAACATCATATGTACTCTGAAAATGCAAGTGCTAGATTTTATGAAAGCCAGCCCTAAAGAAGATCATGTAATCCAAATTTGAGGGTGAAGAAAGACTGAGTTTTCTAAACTAGGATTTGCAGGGTGAATATGAGTTAACAGGAGGGGAGGGAGAGAACATACAAAAAGAGCCAGAGGCTATAAACAATATTCCATATTTCCAGAATTAGAAGCAACTTGGAATGGATCAAGTACAGGATGCAATAATGACCTAGAAAGTGATATATCTAGAATAACAAACATGAGTCATATTAAGAAGTTTGGACTTTATTCTGATAATATTATAGAATTTTAAGCATAGTAGTAACATAAATGTAAGATATTACTATTATTTTTGTTACTATTATACATGTTATTACTATTCCTTGTAAAAAGTTGAGGTGAGGACAAGAAAATTAAAAATAAAAATTCTCAATAGGATTTATTTAAAAACAAAAAAGTTCAAGCATTCTTAAATGCTAATGTGTCATTTTACTTTAGCCCTATTTCTGTCCTCCTTCTGCATTTTATGCAATTTTATATATCTGTCTTTAAGGAAAATTGGATCTGCCTATACATGCTTTATTGAACAAATAGTGCTTGACTGTGAAACTTACTATAACACAATTTTCATGAAAGCATCCACAATGGGAAAATGGAAGATATGATAATCTAATCTAATTTGATTATACCTTATCAATGAGGAGGGGAAAGGTTTTAAAAATAATGCTCCAGGATTCCGCTAGTAGAGTGAGAAGTTTAAGGCAGAAGTTATTTACAAAGGCTTGGCTGAGCCTTTTTATTTTTAGGTCACTTTGTGAAAGAAAACAATGTTAGCCTTTCCCTTTAAGTCTACAAGTGGAAGCTACAAAATGAAAGTGTCCTGATCCTTTTATTTGAAGACTTTAATTTCATTTCAATTCTGGTCTTGTGAAAGTTGACTTAAAATGTCTTTAGCAGTTTTAACAATCTGTTTGTTTCCCACCTCTCCAACTCACGTTCTCAGAGGGATGAAAATATAATTAAATATTACCTTTCACACACACTTCACAGTGTGCCAAACACTTCAATGTGCATTGTCTTAACAAAATACTGGAGGCTTTGTTTTTACCAAGGTTCACTTAATCACCATGTTTTTCCTTTGGTTATAGAACTTTTACATGATGAACAAGAGAAAAAATATGATCAGTGAATTTAAATAATCATCAGCTAGTCAGACATTCTTACCCTTATCCAGTTACTCATTTTAGAAAGTTACAGTTTATTTGATTTTTAATTATGTATATCCAAAACACATAGAAATATTTCATCATAAAGACAGCTTTTTTTTTGTCCCATCTTTTGGTCTTTATGTTTATGGCATCCTTTCAAACCTAAGAGCTCAGAACAAACACATTTTTTTCCTGTTTTCTTGAATAAGAGAATCTATCATTCATATGCATCTGTTAAGACAATATACTAATAGGTGAGACTTGTAGAATTATTTCTGAAAAGCAATCAATAACTTAGTTTTAGGTTAAAATATTTTTGCAAGTTATTAAAGAAAGTCAATGCATTGTGTAATGACATTTTTCTTAGTGAAAGAGGAATATTTTTCGGATTATTTGGAAACTCTAATAGAGAAGCATACTGTTTTGAAAAATAATAGCATAGGTAAAAACAGTAACAAACAAGATCTTCATTAAAAAGGCAAGGAGAACCAGCAGCAAAGGAAAACTATAAAGACACTGTGTTTGGGAATAACCCACTTAAGAAACCTAAGTTGCTGACACATCTTTTTAAAAGAATGCATGTTTAACATATTTGGAGGGTAGAAGAATTTGCAGCAAAAGTAGTTAGCTTCAGGCTGTATTTAAGTCTCGCACACCTACCTTAATATCATGTATACAATTGCAGTATCTTTTGCAAAATACGTATTTTTTTCTTTCCAAATTTGAGGATAAAACTTTTTATGTTCAGAATATAATTTCCTTTTATGCATTTTTTCAAATAAACTTTGTACTTTAGAACAAGTTTTGACTTATAGAAAAGTTGTAAATCAAGTTAGGACAGATTTCCTGTATTCCCTACACTATTTCTGTATTTGATAATACCTTATATTAGTATGTTACGTTTGTTACAATAAATGCTATTGATATATTGTTATTAACTAAAGTCCGTACTTTGTTCAGATTTCCTTCATTTTTAACATGTCTCTTTTTCTGTTCCAAAATCCAATTGAGGATACCACATTACATTTAATTGTCATGATTCTTTAGATACCACTTGGTTATGACAATTTCTCATACTTTCCTTGTTTTTGAACATTTGCTAATTTTGAAGACTAGTAGTAAGGTATTTTATAGAATATCCCTAAATCGGTATTTAGCCGACATTTCTCTTGTGATAGATTGGGATTGTGGATTTTTGAAAGAAAGACCACAGAGGTAAAATACCATTTTCAGTACACTGTAGCAAAGGTACAGACTATCAGTGTGACTTACCTTGATTGCTGGGGAAATAGGGTTTGTCAAGTTTCTCTATTTTAAAGCTATTCTTTGCTTCTCCTTTTGCCTACTGTACCCTTTGGAGAGTAGTCACTATACACAACCCATACCTAAGAAGCGAAAATTATGCTCCATTTCTTTGAGGGGAGAGTAGCTACCTAAATTATTTGAAATTCGTCTACATTGGATATTTCTCTTCTCTCTCATTTAAAAAAAACTATTCAATCATTTATTTATATTAATAGGGACTCATGAATATTTATTTAATATTTTGAGTTATAATCCAATACTACTTCATTTATCTTTTTGCTCAAATTGTTTCAGCTTTGGCCATTTGCAGCCCTTTCAGTTGGCTCCTGTACCCTTCTGGCATCATTTTTCTTTTTTGAGCATATATTTTTTTGACACTAAAAGATGCTACAGGCTCATCTCTGTATTTTCTGCCCTATTCCTAGAGTAAGCCATTTCTCTAATGATCGTGGTTCCTTTTATTGGAGGATGGTATTAAAAACCAAGATCCAGGCACTAGTTATGTTCATTGCTTCTGGAGAGTCATTGCTTCTAGGGCTTCTCAGCTGACAGAGCAAAGATAAACATGTGTGTATCTTTATCTGTGTATATAAATGTATCTATAAATATTTCTATATGTAACCATCTTATCTATATTAAGCTCAACATGAGTTTATACTAATGATTCCAACTATAATCCATTACTGCATGGATCATTCTACCTTCTCCCCCTCACTTATCTGTAACTTCCCACTCTAAAAATGAGAAACCTGGCTCACATCATCCACCATTCCATTTGCTCCATCTCTCCATTCTCATATATATGTATAGTGGTATCAGAATTGTTAATCCATATTTTCAGGGAGATCAACTCTATCAGCTAGAATATAATGCTTATATATAGTTTATTTTGCTTTTAGTCTTAGATTCCATTTATTTTAAAATTACATAGTACTTTTTATCTCCACTCCCTTCAGTGAGGTTGCTTCATATATTTTTAATATTGTTAGATTGATATCCCAACCTCCTAAATTATTTTTTTAATTTGCATAAAAATTCACTCTGCACTATAGTTTTTTGGATTTTGAAAAATAGATAATATCATGTGTCCACTATTAAAGCACCATGCATAATAGTTTCACTGCCCTAAAAAATCTCCTGTGTTTCATCTATTCACTTCTCTTCCCTTGCCATCTGATTTTCTGAAACTACTGATCTCTGTTGTCTCCATGGTTTTGTGTTTCTAGAACATCATACACTTGGTAGCAAGCTAGCCTTGGCTTCTTTCATTCAGCAGTATTCATTTGAGGTTCATTCATATATTTCTCTGATTTGATAGCTCATTTATCTTTATCAATGATTAACATTCCATTGTATGCATATACTACAATTTATTTCTTCACTCACCTACTGAAGGACATCTCCATTGCTTGTTTTTGACAATTATGAACGAAGGTGCTATAAACATTATTGTGGAGATTTCTGTGTGGACAAAAATTTTAAAATCAGTTTGTTAAATACTTAGGAGCACAATTACTGGATAGTATGATATGATCATGCCTAGTTTTGTAAGAAACTGCTAAACTGTCTCTATAAGTGGCTATACCATTTTGCATTTCCACCAGCAATGAATGAGAGTTTCTGCTGCTTTGCATCCTAACACATGCATTGGTGTTTGGAAAACATTTACCCTCAATCTGTGTTTTTTCTTTTTTTTTTTCTCCTCTTAATAGCTTTATTTTTTTTTATAGTTTTTAATTTAAATAAAAATCCAACTTACCAATTTTTTTTCTTTTATGGATCATGTTTTTGAGTTCTGTTATTTATATTTTTAAATTCGTTTACTAAAAACATGATCTAAATTTTATTATTTATTGAGATTTTCCTCGTGGCCTAGGAATCTATTCTAGAGACATTCTATTTGTTTACGAAAAGAGGTTTAATAGCACATTCTCCTCGTTTTCCTGCTACGTTTCCAGTCTGACCTTTCTTAATTACTCTCCTATGACACTGGGGCTCAATCTTAGGCATCCTTAGTTTTGCTTTTACTTCTCACCTTCATCCATTACGATAAGCTTCCAAAGCCTATCATATGCCGGCTCCCAAATTTACTTCTCTGGTACAGATTTATTTTCATTTTCAGTCCCATATATCCAGCAGCTTACTTACATTATCACTCAAATGTGTTGTAAACATCTCAAATTCTTTCCATATTCAATACTGAATTTCTGATATCCATTTACGACCACCACTCCTGCCCACTTAGTTGCTCAGTCCAGAAATGTTGGTATTGTCCTCCACTATTTTGTCCTTCTCCTGACTTGAAATCCCCCATTAAATCCTTATACTTCAATTTATCCACTTCTTTTACTTCGCTTCTATTACCCAGTTTAAGCTTTCATTATCTCTCTTGGACAATAGCAGTATACTACCTGGTGTCCCTGCTCTCATTTTCACCCTCCAACATTTTTCATATAAAACCAATACCTTATATTTTTTAAATAACCTCTTATTTATTACCGTTAGCATATGATTGAAATCCTTAACATGGTCTATAAGGCCTTACCCATAAATATTTACCTCAAGCCACTTTTTCCTTTTCACTTGTTATATTCTAGCCCCCTCTAAATTTTCAGCTGGCCTCCCCAGCTATGTTTTTCAGAGGGGGGAGGTTTTTACACATGTTCTTTTGGCCACTATTTACTCAGCCAGATCATAATCACTCTTCAGGTCACAGATTATTGCAATATTTTGGAAGAGAACCTGCCTGACACACCAATACAAACTCTCTCTCTTTTAGGTCCTTTCACACTACCTTAACATTTTCCTAAATATTTTGTTCTATATCCTCCCAAATGTGGATTTTCCCATTCAATTTACACACAAAAGTGTAGATGAAAAGCTGCATATTTTCTTCTAAATATTCATATTAATTTTTGAAGATGGTGCCCACACCTTATTATCTAAAATTGAAGGTTTCCTAGTATAACAGAGTGTAATTTTCTTCCCCTATTTTGTTAAAACTTTACTAAAATTTTGACCACTGAGAACAGTAGATGCTTCTGGGAGTATTATCCAAGGCTGCTTTTGTGTTCAAAATACAGAAATAAAATAATCAGGAGACAGTGAACTTTTGTCAAAGATTTTATATATTAAGTTCAATGCCTAAAAACAAAATTTTGGGACTTAACAGTTATATCACTGAAAAGAAAAGGAAGTAAATTCTTACTTCAGCTTTCAAGTTGAACGAAAAGGTTTTAGTGAAAAAAAAACAAAAACAATGTCTTTGTCCTTCCAGTGGTCAACCTAATGAGTCTTACTCTTCTGATTTCAACTTTGTGATCACTGTTTTCTCCCTTACTTCTATGTGAGAAGACAGACTATGTTCAATGTAGCAGCCAGAGGACGGGTATATGCTGAAGCCACTCTGTGCACCTCACACCCATGTTTTTGTGTCTAGATTTCTATAGCATCTGTTTATATTTCAAATTTGATTGTGTGACCTGTTGTCAACTTCAGCTACACATAATGAAGATAGATTCCATTAAAAAAAAATATATATATATATTTTAACTTTGTCCTATTTGTATAACATCAACTAGCTGGATGAAAAGGTGTCATTTTGCCGACAGCTCAGGTGAGGTGAAAAGTGATTCAGCGCATCTCTCTTTTGATTGTCGTATACATTTGGTTGTAATAGCCCTGCTGCTTCTTCATGTGGTCCTCCCTAGATACCCTTCCTATGTCAACTTCAGCACTGTCCTAGACGTCATTTCTTCTAGAACCACTTCTGTAACTGTCACTTCAGCAGATATTCTTTCAGTACTCTTCTTCTCACCCACTGAGCCTCTACCCTGGCAAGCTACCCTCGTTTCTACTCTCAAATGTGTTCTAGTACAGGTATTTTGAACATGTCACACCTACTCTGAGCCCTGGAAGTTTATCTCTGTCTTTCCATTCCACTATAGATCAAGTCCCAGGTCCTTATTCTAAACATCAAAACCCTCCCACTAACAGACACGTATTTTTCTCCTTATCTTTCCATTTTTAAATTTAAACAATTTTCTGAACTTATTCTCAAGAAGCCTAGTGCCACTTTTTCTTTACTCTCATCTTTGAGTTTCTTCCCCTCTCAAAGCAACGCCACATACCTGAAATTAGTTTCCATTAACGACTACCAAAATCCCTGTCTCTGCCCCAACCCCTTCTCGTTTCTCTTTCCGTAACTAGTGTCTAACAAAATTTCACTTATTTTGAAAAGTCTTTCAGGATCGGTCATAATAAATTAATAATCTTGCTTAGCTTATTATGTGCATGAACCTTTTATAAGGCTATTTCTCTCATTTTCCTCACTATTGATATTTATCTTCTATTCTTGATATGTGTTATACTTTATTTTGAAATAGTGCACTTTTATCATTATCTTTCATATGATGGCTACACATTTTTAGTCTCCTCATCTTATAAATGTGTATCAGTAAGAATGTTTGGTTTTAGGTAACAGAAAACACTTCTAAATTCAGTCCAGATGAAATTTTTGATGGATATGAAGTAACTCTTAGAACCAGCCCAATAAAAATCAGGATATTGGCAGATAGCAATCAAGGTAGCCAGCAGAAGACATGGCTATATTCATGACCCAAGAGAAGTTTGGTCTGGATACTAGCACAGACACAGGGGGATCCACAAAGGACTCTACTGTGAAGGACTTTTAAACTATCCAAATCTTCATCTCACCACCAAGACTACTATTATGAGCAACAATTATCTGAGCACACATTATACATGACTGAGTATAGCTTCAATTCTATTTGGGTAAAGAAAGGCATTACCCAGCTCCTTGGCTTTCTCTTGGAATTTAGAACATTGCCTTCTAAGAACATTCAGTGATGGAGGATCCTCCCAAAGTGGAAGAATGTTAAAATATTGGTGGTTAAAAATTCAGACATATATACATAACAGTAGCTTTCTACCTTTTCGTCACCATTTTTGATTGTAGCCCAGGAAATGGAAAACATATTTGTTTTACTCTTATATGCTACTATCCTGGTTTTTAGGCATGATTTTATGTTTTTGGACAATGCTATTAATGTGATTTTTGCTTCAGTATGAATGCCTTCTTTTACAGGTTAAGAGAAAAATTTCCACTGTCCTCTAGCATTTAATGGTATTACTTGTGCTAAAATAATGAATTAATTTTGCCTTTTTGAAAAATAGCATGTATGTATGTTGAAAAGTCATTTGGCTTCAAATATTTGTCCTACCTTTGGTTTCTGATTGATTAGAAGCTTAAAATAGAACTTGTGAGTTTATGTGTCTTATGTATTAACTTAATTACCTGGTTCTAATATGCAATTTGCTAGATTTTATTGGCAGGGTATATCACAACATTTAATGAATCACATCTTCCACCAAGCTATGCTTTAAAAAGAAAGAAACCACATAATTAGATCAGGTTTACTCCACTTAAACACATTGGACTGGTTAGATACTCTGGCTTAATTTGCTGGAAAAAGATAGGAAGTTTTAAATTGTATTAGTTACTCATGCTTTGCTTTTCATTCATTTGAAGTATGAATCTATTTGGGCTAAGGAAAAAGAACTTGGCATGTCTTTGCTTTTCAGCAAAATAAATGAATGTTGTATCAGATGGAAACTGAGTGCATGTATGTATTCATGTGCAGTTTTTAGTCCTGGGATTATTAAACTCTAAGATATTTAATTTAAAATACTGTATGTATAGTTATACATTCATTAGATTCTCAAAGAGACCGTGACCAGAAAGAGATCCAGAACCACACTTTAGTGACTTATATTGTTTTCTTACTACTTAAAAAAATAAATTTTAACAAAGTTTCAAATCACCAAGTTGTTGAAAAGTATCTTGTGTTTGTATACAAACATATAAAATACCATCTCTGTAAATCACTATAACCATTTATATTTATATATATTCTCTATATTTATTTGGTGAAATGTAAGTTAAATACTGAATCACCATCTTAATACATGTGTAAACTAGATCTATATATTCACTAGAAATATCTTGATGAAATTAAATTTGAATACATTCTCAAATTATATATAATGGGTTAAAATGTTAATAATAAAACCTCAACCTAAAAAAGCAGGGCTTTTATAGATTGTTCAATGTGAACAGAATAAAAAAACCGGGGAAATGTTCTTCCACAGTTCAAAAGCTACTGCCTAATTAAGTAGTCATTCACATCCTTGACAAACACCTGAAATTCCGGTATACATCTTTGTTATTTCACTTCCATCTTAATGTAAATAAAAATATCAACCAACATTCATGTTGGAACTACAATCAGAAAGGTAACTGTTAAACATTTAGTAGCACACCATAGCACGTATGACAGGTGAGTCCAGCAGGCCTAGACCCCGTGAGGCAGAGAGCAAGGCCTCTGTGGTCCAGTCTGCTATGCTGTTATGGGATGACTTTCAGCTACAGCAATTGGCTGATACGTTTCCCCTTGATCATATAAGGAGATATTAATCCAAATTCCTCATCTTTACTAGAAAAATAACACAAGTTGTATGTCTCATTGATATGAATAACTCACTACTCCAAAATCACTGCTTTAAAATTAAACTCATTGCTTCTTTTTAAGCATTTGTATATATAAAATATAACTGTTATTTATACATGGTTTATATATTTATAAAGATGATTCACATATTTAAAGAGCCATTTCTTCTCCAGTTCTATTAGTCATTATTAAGAGTTCTAAGTTTTTACTTATATGATTACTGACTATCTTCTTTCTGAATTATCTTGATTGTGTTCACTAGAAACATAAACTCTAATTAAATATTGTTTTTTTTTCCTGGATCATCCTTAGGTTGTCTAGCTAGCTATGGATCATGACAGTTGGCAAAAAAAAATCTTTTTTAAAAATCCTAGAATTACAAAAGCAAACACACACACACACACACCCAAATACACACTGAACAGTATTTGTAATAATTACTTAAAAATTCACAGTAGTCTATAGGAATGATCTGTAATTCATTCAGTCTGTTATGATCGTACTTAACTTTTAACAGGTAAAACACATCCTCTGAAGTGTAGGAATCTACGGTGAATAAGTTTCAACTGAGGATCACTTGGAGTAGAGCCTGTCAGAGATGGCAGTGGCAGAGCGGAAAAGTGTGGTGGCAGGGCAGTGAGTGTCTGGCTATGTGTTGGCAAGTTCAGACATTCTCAGTGCCAGTGGTGGCAGCAGTGAGCATCCATCTGGAAAATGGCCAAGTCCTTGAAATCTGTATTTTGGATCCTGCTACAGATTTGTAGTCCAGCCTTGCTGCTCATTGTTTTAGTTTCCCTGTGTTATTCCTACTTTTCAATTTAGGTTAACTAGAGTCAGAATTGTCAGTCTGTTTCAAATCAATTGAAAACGGCATTGTCACTTTTAAAGAACTGATAACCTGTACTAGATGAGAGTTTTCTCTTGGCCACTATTATTCTCTTTCAAGATTCTTATTGATTCCCATTTCTGTAAGAATTCATTTTTTAAAAATCAACCAACGGGGTCTTGAGTTAGATGTGAAGATGAGTTGGAATTCTGTATCTGTGAGAGATAAATGTCTGGTGGGTTTCTGAACAATGAAATGTCTGCACAATATTTGGCTATCCAAAGAAGAAGGTAATGGTTTATTGTATTTCAAGCTATACCCAAAATATACAGTATATTCTTTTTTTAACATTTTTTATTGATTTATACTCATTTTACAATGTTGTGTCAAATTCCAGTGTAGAGCACAATTTTTCGGTCAGTATATTCTAAGAGAGTGGTCAGAATCTACATGTTGACCACTCCTAGGCATAAATGAGTTTAGTCATGCAATAAAAAGTCTTTCTGTTAGGATAGTTTGCATTTTTAAATTTGTAATATCTCTTGATCATTTTATTTCCTCCTTTCTAAAAATGAGTGGCTTTGGAACCTAAGCACTTGCATAAATAACTATTTTCTGAGACAAAAGAAATTTGAATACTATTACACACAGAGTTTAATGAACATTTACACATCTTCAGCAACTATATTAGAGTTAATACTCTCCTTTAACTGATTATGTTCAAGTAATTGATCCTTTTAACTAGTTGGGCATTTTATTGTTGGGAATTTTATTCCAATTATTCATCTAATTTAGACAATTGCAAGTCTTACATAAAAAATTATTCATAATAGGAACCTGATGAGCTGGAATATCAGACTTTGTCAGTATTAGTCTTGCATATTAACTCTATCTTTATCTAATAAGTAGGAGAGAACACTTAAGCTCTGCACAGAATGAGCTCAATAACCAGATGAGGTGTTGAATTTCCATTTGCAGATGAGCAATTTGCAAGTTGGGGAAAAAAAGGATTACAAAGATTTAATCATATCCTTTAATATTAAACATATCTCCTGAGAACCCTGAAAGAAAGTATTATATTTGCCTAAAATTCATAATTCAAAGCTGAGAATTCTTTTTAAATAGAGTTTAGTTAAGCAAATATTTGATATGTGTTATCCCCAGGTGGGAGGGGCAAATAGGAGTATGAGAGAGAGAGAGAGAGCCTGAACCATCCAGAATAATAAAGGGAGGACAAGCCCAGGGAAGAATTAATAGCTGTGCTTTAGTTGTTCCAGGAATGGTGGTGAGTGGTGTGTAGAGACAAGTTTGGACTGGAGGTTTAATTTAACCTGGGTCTTGATGGAGTTAGATAATAATTAACCCTTTAACACTTTATAGTGTTTCTTTTGGGTTGAGCATTATTTCATGTGCTTTATGCATATATATTCGTTTGATGCTCACAACAATTCTATGAGGTTGGTCCTATTAGAGAACTTGTTTGGAGATTCCAGCAAGAGAGTGCAGCTACTGGTGTACACCTGACCATAGAACAGTCCTCCTCTATCGTGGAAGGCTGTGCTTTTCCACTGACTGCAGATTCAGGCAGGATGCGCATGGAGCAGTGGAGACACTTGCCTAGCCAGACAGATCAGTGGACCATGGTGACCGATGAGGTAACAGATGTTGCAGCCATATCCCTCTCACAGCTGAGCTTGGTTTTATCAGATTCACTAGTACACAAATGAAGAAATTAAGGTAACAAGAGATTAAGAAAGTTGCCCAAGGACACATAGCTTGCAACCACTAACCGTGCAGACTGGAACCAGCACCAGTGCCTTTCATTCCATATTCCATTCTCAGATCACTTGCTCTACCTACAAGCTCTGCTAAAGGGGTGGTTCTTATTGGTCATGTTTCTTAATCATAACACCCTGCCTTCCTGCCATGCTCTCAGAGAACAAATATTTTGTACAAATACTATTCAAATATTTTGTGTAAATAATCAAGCTGAGCTAGTGAGTTTGAATTAAGAAATGTAGTGAGAATAGGCCAGTGGGTGGTAGAAATTGAAGTGCAACTGTCATGATACGGAGAAGAATCTGAAGGGGCCATGACCAAAAAATAAAAATGGGCCCAGGAATCTGATTGGCAGAGAAAAAGTTTAGAGTAGACAGTAGACCCATGGAGAGTCAGAGACACCATGGAAGAGAGTTAGAGACAACAGCTTATTACATTCCAGGTAAAGTGTGTCCTTATAATATGAGAGAAAAGTTGAGAGTGTGTCTGTTTCTGTTTCGACTTTATTGTGGATCATATCACTGGGGATTCACTGAGAGTTTTCAAGCAGAAGGATGAAATGATCACGCAGATGATACAGTATGACAGATCAGACAGCAGAGGGTGTAATAGATTGAAATGGGAGAGACTAAGAAAACAATATTTATTACAGAAGGGTATGGCTATAATTGAGCTAAAAGAATAATATCATTAAGAAAGGCTCAGAAAATTATCATGAAGATAAATCTGACTTTTTAAATATATTAATTTATTTATTCACTTATCTGCACATTTATTCCTTTATTTCCTTGTCAACATACATTTACTTCTATATGGGTTTCTGGGAACACCAAGGTGAATTACTCAGTCCTTTCCCTCAAGAAGCTCATTGTCTAGTGAAAATGTGGAGATCATGATCAAATAACAGACTATTCATAGGAGGGGCAACATATCCAAAGTAAGAAAATCAGGGAAACTTAAAAAAAAAATAACATCAAATTAGAAATTGGGGATGAGGAATGAAATGTCTAAGATTTTGAAATTTGGTGATTATGATGATAGTGCTGATGATAAGAAATAAAAGGCAACAGGAGACTGATTCATCAGGAACTACTTTCTAGGAATCTACGTGAAAATTGGTTGAGGTGAGGGAGATAGATGACCTGGATCACTAATAACTTATCTTTAATTTGTCTCCTATTGCCCTATGAGTCAGCTGGGGAAAATGTACATACAGATTTGGGGGCCAGCTTTGGAAAGCCTATATTAGCCAGAAGGATCAAATAAAAAACCCTCTGGCCTCACTGAAGGCAGGCCTAAGTTCAAGGAGATAAATGACCACATTGTCCTCATATCCATTAATCCTGTCCTCTGATGAGAAAAGCTAGTTTAGCTGATAGAAAACAAGCAAATGAGCCTAAGGACTAGACCAAGTTCTTCCAGATAAGTTCTTCCAAAACCAAGAGTCTCTTATGCCATGTCTTCTCAGTCCTGGGTGCCTCCAAGGCAGGATCTGACAGCCCTGACTCTCTCATCTCACCATCTATGTGGGAGAGAGAGCTCAAAGGGAGTAAAAGTGGGACCAAAGAGAAATACAGTGTGATGTTTTTAGCTCCAGGAGACAAGACTGGCCTTAAATAGACAGGAACCAAAGAGACTGATAGAGACTGAAACTTACCTCAGCAGAAAGCAACATTGCCCATCTCCCTTTGACATTCCTTGTCTCTCAGAAGTGCCCTACCTTTCTAGTATTAAAGAGTGATATGCATTTCAAAAGTAATAATTTTTAAATGAGTTTGGAAAATGTTTCATACTTCTTCAAGATCCCCGTGCACATTAACATAGAAAAGCACTAAAAAGTCCTATAGTAAAGAAACTCATTAACTTATTTTTCAAAACTTACTTGTTAATCAATCTTATTTATGTAAGCCATTAACATATTGCAGAAAACACTTTGGGAAACACTGCAGTAAAGGAAGAGACTATACATGTTTGCCAAGGCTTTTCCTTATTCTAAAGTAACATGTACTATTTGTATCTACTAAAGATAAAATGCATCTTCCCAAATATATATTTTATCCTCAATAAATTTGGGGCTAACAAGTATTATTTTCCCATGATAGTCATTAGGAGTAGGTAATCATGTGGTATTCCCAAAATCATCCTGCATAACTAGCTACTCATATTCTTAAAAATAAACTTAATTCTCAGAATTTAAAAGAGGTGCCTGCTGTTCCGAGGACTAAAAGGGCCTGTAAAGCCATGATGTTGGAGCTTGACTACTTTATTCATAATTTTGGACAATGATAGTTTGGGTTATTCAGCATATTTAAATGTAGGCTAATTCTTTTAAATTTAGGAGTTACCCCTCATTGCTTCCTTTCCTAATCCCCATACTGCAATCTATGAGGAAATACTGCCTTTTCTAGCCAAATATATTTGAAATCTATTGCTGAATTTTCACCTTGCTGACACTACCTCAGTCTCAGCCATAATCTCTCTCCTAGACTCCAGGAATAACCTTTATATTGGTCTCTTCTATCATAAATTTTTCTCCACAAAATAGCCAAAATGTCATTTTAAATTATAGATGAAATTATGTTGCTTCCTTGCTTCAAGTGCTTAAAATATCTTCCTCTTGCTCTCAAAGTAAAATCCAAGTTATCTTGGCCTACAAGTCTCTGTATAGTTTTCTCCCAATTTCCTAATCCTTAGTGAAATGGACCCTCTGGATATGGAGCCTGGGGCTTTACTTTGAATAAGATTCTGATTGCCAGTCATGACTGAGAATTACTCCCTTCTTCAGTGTTGGCGTCCATCCAGTTCCTTCACTTTTCAATTTCTCAGCAATGGATTCTGGTGCCTTAAAAGCAGAGAGATAGTAGTTTGGCTGATGGAACACATCATGGTTCCCCACACGACTCTGGTCTCTGCTGTGTCTTTTCACTCCAGACTCGGAGCCTCCTCTGAGGCTCCTCTGGGTTTCCCTGATGCTTCTGCTGTTGCTGCTTTGCTTCTGCTATCATAGCTATTGTCGCCAAATAGTCCATGTTGCCAGAGTACCTGTCAAAGCGCCCTAACACTTCCAAATGTCACTCATTTCCAGAGCTGGGAGATGCATTTTGACTTCAACAGAAGGGAAATCTTGTCCTAGTGTATATTCCCAAATTTGGGAACTAAGCATCAAAGGACTAATAAGTCATCACCTTTCAACAGCACGCCACCAGCCATCCATGAAGAAATGCTGGGTAATGGCCTTACCTTGAAGCATTCTCATCTACAGAGCTCTATTAACCTCTCCTCCCCACGAAACATTCACATACACACACACATACATTCACCACTGTGTATGTGTGTATTTGTTTGAGCATATCCTCTAACTTTAAGAAAGGATTAAAGGTAGTTTTACCTTTATACTCTGAAGTATAGATAACAGTCACTATTTTGAGTAATAAATGTAGAATCTAGTTTTAGGAAATCCTTGATTAGTGGAGAAACATACATTTTGGAGGTAATATAGAGAATCATGATGAAAGTATAGTGAAATATTTTTATTTATTTTATTTATTAATAAAGTATATTTTATTGTAGCTGTGGTGTTAGCCTAGGTTTCCCAAATAAACTAGACTCCTCAAACCAAAACCCCATTCATATGAGTAATGTGAAATACAAGACAAAATAAAACAGTGTCATCAGTAGTGGACTGCAGTAAGGGAGAAGTCCAGGCAAAATTTTAGAGCTGGCTAATTATCAGTTACTTCTGTTTCATTGACAACATGCTTGGGTATAACTGACAGAGGGACATAGTAGTTGTGTCCCAGACTATTAAAGGTACTAAAAAAACGAACAGAAGACAGATTTCACAAGATGGAGATACTCAGAAGAATTGAAATAAAAATGTTTTAATTTCAGGATCAGAGTTATTCGCAACAAAAATTTTGAAGAAAATGAAAATGTCAGAAACTTAAGGCATTATCATTTCTTTATTTAACAGAGTGTATGAGTTTTCTATCTATATCTTTGATTAAGATAATCATGTCTGATACTTATAGTTTTGTTTTATGAGTACTAACATGACTAAATTTTAATGTTTGAATGTATATCCTCTAAAAACCATATGGGGACTATCTTTTTAAAGGTCGTCCTTTGAATTTTTAAAGGCCTAAAATGTTCAATATTGCTTTAGGGTTTTCTCCACATTTGTCATGGAAATCTTGTCTGCACATCCATTTAAAATTTCCCCGTACATAATTTGTCACTTATATATACATATTCATGACATCAATTTGATTAATGATCTTCTTTTTCTTACACCTACAGTTTAATGGACAAAATAAGATGTTGACAAGGCTTTTGAAGTTGGAATGAGACATGCTAATTACATTTTTTTAAGGTCAACAGAACATTTTCAGTCATAGAACTTTCTGATGTCCTAATGTCTGGTATTTTTAATACTTAATTCTTCAAATTGTTTCAATTCTAATGATGACAGTGAAATAATGATAATTACTGCAGTTGTTTTGTTGATTCTGACATTAAATCTATTTATGTTCAGCCTCTTAGAGGCAATGTGGTCTGAGCATTTTTAATCAAGTAAGCAAGGTCATTATTTGAAAAAACAAATGTGCAGTTAGATTACCTTTTTTCTCATTGCTAGATTTAATTTTGTCAAAAAATTATATTCGTTTTTAATAGTTTTTAACAATAATCCTGATTATAACATAGTCTTGAAGAACTTTATATTTGAATGGGGTTTTCAATAGTTTATCAGCTATCCTCCACAGAGACCTCATGAGGTCAGGATAATTATCTGTCATTTTATGGTAAGCCTATTAGAAATTTTCTCCATCTACCTACCAAAGTATCATTGCTATTTTAATGTTCATTTTGATAGTAATAGCAGAGGCTATGTTCAATATTGTGTCCTCAGGCATACTGCACTTAATACATCTTATTACCTGATGCTTTTTTCATTTAATTTCCATAATAGTGCAAATGGAAAACAATAAAAACTGAGAGACAAATATATGACCTTCAAGATTAATTATGAGTCCATAAAGGAAATAAGAAAGAGAGGCTGTGAAAATATGGTCATTCTTGAACAATTAAAGATAGAGATTATTTATATTTTTTAAGTTTTTAACTAATTTTATGTTGTCTCAAAATATATAGAAAACTAATTATTTTAAAAATCTGTATTACATAAAGCAGTATGAACTAATTAATAATATTATGAAAGACACACTGAAAAGCTTTTTATTGCATGATAAATTTTCAAATGTATCCAGCCCCTTGCCACTCATATACAATTGTCTAACTTGGGCTGGGGCTACCTGTTTGGCCTCCCATTTTTGTTTTTTCAATTGTCACCCTCTTCAAAAATATGTATACACTATATATGAGATGTATATGAGATATTTTTTCAGTGTGATGAATACCCATATTTTTACATAGATATATTCATCCTAGATTTCAGAGATATATCTATTTTTACTTTACTCAAAGTCTATTATTATATGTGACCCGTATATATATCATATATGTAATATACAATCTGACCAATGTCCTTACTGCTGCTAAAGCAGTTTCTAACGGTTTCTATCTATATAGCTTCCCTTCATCCAAAAACATTTGGAAAACTCATCTATTTTCTTACCTGAAATTAATTCCCAATGTTCTCAGCAAAGAACTATATGAATACACTCTTCCTCTACAAATTAATACAATTATCTTCCTGATTTCCAAAGATTTATATTTGTTTTCATAACTTAACTATTTTTTTTATAACTTAACTAAATTTTTTAAATAATTGAATGCTTGCTGAGAACAGTTTGGGCTTGAGTCTTTGGAGACTCCCACTAAGAGACACTGTTGAAAAGCAGACATTTCCTGGACCACCTCTGGTCAAGTATTGACTGGGCTAGGAACCTCTGCTGGGGAGGAAAAAAATGGTAATCCATGCACTGAAAGCTTCATTAAAATTAAAATTTAAAAAAGTAATTAAGTAATTCATGATCTTTTTTTAAAAATTTGGAGTCATATCTTACTATTTATTGTCATTCATCTTCTGGCATCAATGTTTTTGCAACATTTGAAGGGAAACAGTTTTGAAGCAAATTATCTGGATGTAATTTTCCAGTTGTTGCTGAGGGTGTGTAGACTGATAACTCTGAGGGCACTGTACTTTGATTTACAAAGTGCAGGGAGAGAAATGCTTAGACTTTGCCTCTCTCGTGTTGTTGTTCTGAGAATTCAGTGAGGTAATGTATGTGAAATTGTTCTGAACATAGGGTGAAATGTGTAAGTATTTTAATCACCTCTGAATTCAGCAGCAGTACATATCTATACTTAAATTAGTTCATTGCTACCTATTATGTAATGTAATAGTGAGAAAAGAGGACATGGTTAACAAAATTATAGCACAGAAATTGTAAAAATATAAAAAAGTAATAAAAAGCAGCCCATTATTAACAAGTGACAATTGCTTGCCACAAAAAGTGATGAAAATAACTCCCTACTTTAAAGAAAGTTGAATAAATTTAAATTGGTGAGCATATGATAGGAGTAGGTTAGAAAAAAATATTTGATTTTGGAAATAAGAGAAAATAGATGTAAATACATTACCTGACATAAAATTAAATCTTGTTACAGGATCAAAGTAGCAACTATATTTCAAGTAGGTATAAAAGCATAGACTTTTCTTTCTTTTTTTATCTAACTATTGCTATGTTTTATGATACACTGGGATTGCTGAGCAACTACATATTAGTGATAAGTTAACACTAAGCAAGTATTGTATTTTCCAAACTGTGTGTTTTTTTTGAATTGATTTTTTTTAAAAAGAGGAATTATTATTACCTTTATGTAAATGCATATTCATAGCCATCATAAAATTTCATTAATATATTTCAGATAATACAAAAAAGCCCTACTCTCTCACAAAAAGTAATATAAGTTTGATAACATCTATGCAGTCAATAATTGTCGGTCATTATTTTGGTTCAACCTCATCCCTAACCCTGCTAAACCCCATAGTTTTACACCAAATAGCTGTTCAAAATAAAGTGTAAGAGGGTGTTTTTTTTTCCCTCTCAGTATGAAATTTGGATTTTAAGCATATCCAATTTAGAAGAAACAATTCACGACTTATGCTAACAACGGCATGGGATATTCTTGGTTTGATGATTTTTCTCTGCTACATACCCCAAAACAAAGATAAAGTAAAACATTAATACATCCAAAAGACATACTAGTCTCAAAAATAAGAGGTACCTCTGTGAACCAGTAACAGAACCAGAAATGCAAAGGAGTTAGTCAAGCTGAAGCCACAGGGCGGAAGGGTCTGGGTCTGGAAGATGACAGAAGTATCCACGGTTTGGCCCCTTTGGGATAATGGGGTACTAAAATTTTTAACAAGACATGAGGATTGTCTTGAGGTGATCAGAGCCAGGCACCCTGCCTACAGCTTAGGTGTGGGGCGGCTGGCGGTATTTCACTTGAAAAATAAGGCTGCAAACCTGTTCGTCACTTCTGCCTGGGAAGCTGCTGGCTAGAGAGGCAGGGCGGAAATCGGGAGTGGAAAGGAAGATTCAGCTGTATGTCCCTAAATTGAGCTAAGTGCCACTCTGAAGACAGGATCTGCAATATCCCTCCCCAGTATCACCGTGGGGCAGGAGCCCATAAAATATAATCATTAGATCTGTTTGTGAACTGAAGGGCCCCAGGATAATTAGAGACAATTAGGAAACTACCTGCTATACAAAAAGAAATGGAAAATAAGGGTGAGAAAGAATACAAATACAATTTATTTATTTCAACTGAAAAACAGAATTAAATTTTTATATGTTAATCAAAATATAAATAAGAGTACAGACAAAAATATCAAGATTGAAAGGCTGTGTGATGAGTAATTAAAGCATGCTAAACTCTTTATAGTTTTAGCAGGAGGATAAAAGTAATGACTACCTTTAGACCTTGACAGAAAAAATTATAGATAAGAATATATGTCGAAATATAGAAGTAACAACTGAAATAATGTTTTCTAAACATTACAAGGGAAAAGGAAAATTTTGTCAGTTCAACAGCAGACAAGAAAGTAGAAAAAAAGGAATAGAAAATATGTACCAGTTTTCTAATAACTGGAAGAAAAATGGTGATTAAATATGAAGCATGGAAATAGATACACACACAGATGGTAATTTGGTATATACCACTACTACTTCCATTAAAACGAGAATGAGATGATGATGATAATGACATGACAATGAAGAAGATGATGATGATGGGGATGAGGATGATAGGTGCAAGTGTCACTGTTTGCATGTCATGTGCCAAGCTTTATAGATGCTTTATATACTTTAGCTGATTCAGTTCTCTGATAATCACAAGGAATTTAAAAGCCATATTACAAATTACCATGGTGCTTCAGCTGATATCAGTGGGCACCTTTGCTTTTGGACCTTTAATATTTAAAATGTGAAAAAAAACACACCCTGATAACCTGATAGAAAACTAGCCTATGAACATAAACAGGAAATACATGCACAAGAGAAGACTCAGGACGCTGATAAACCTGTGAAAAGGAACTCATTTCTATACTTATTGAAACAACAAATTATTGTTTCATGGTCATCATTGTGGTAAAAAATATAAAGTCTGAAAATACAACAGTTGGCAAGTATGGAAATTCAAAACATAAACTTTTATACAATGTTGACAGAAGAGTAAATTGGCACAGTCACTTTGGAAAGGTTACAGAATAAATTTACCTTATTCCCTACCAAGCAATTCCATTTCGAAGGATACACCCTAGAGAAATGCTTCCACACAGTCATAGGGAAACATACATAAGACTGCTCACCAAATCGAAACTTTTACTTGGAACTTACTGGAATTGGTTTCACGTGGATAAATCTCAAATGCATAATATTCATATGGAAAAAGAATTAAGTAGATACATAGGGTTGAACTCCACTTACAAAAGTATGAAAAGATGCAAATTAAAGCTATGTATTCTTTCAGAATCCAAGTATAAAATGATGAATGGCAATAATGAATAAGATAGTGATTACTTCTGGGGACAGTAGGAGAGAGAATCCAAGAACAGCTTCAACTTTATCTGTAATGCTTTTTTGAAAAAAAATGAAGCAGATACATGAAAATGTTGAAGCTCAGTAGTGGCTACATAGATATTTGTTATATCATTCTTCATATTATATCGCACATTTGAAGTATTTTATAATACTTTACATATAGACTATAATTAATCTAATAATATGCTATAGTAAATATAAGAGGTTTATAATGTAATTCATACTTTCATAGTTCTTACTTTATGTATGTTCAAATATGTTTCCTCCTTCCTAGTTGTCTTAGCACTATTTGTGATCAGCACATTACCCAGCAGATAGCTGGAGTTCAATACACGCTTCCTGAGTAAAGAGATGACTGACTGAACCTTAAAATTCTTCTATATACAGTGTATAAATTACCAGCAGGAAGACCTCAGTAAGTAAAAAAAACACAAATACAGAAACTTGGGATGTACTGATAAGACATTATGCATGAAAATATTTTACTATTTTGATGCTTTTTGTAGAAATAATTTACTCCAAAAGTCCTAAGAAATTTTCACTTATTTCAAAACAAGTTTCACAGGTTATTTTAGATTGAATTTAAGATGACTACTATAAATATTATTAATTTTTAAAAAGATATTGAAGATCAATCTGAGCACATAGTTTTTTCAAAAGTTCTATCAGTAATCTGTGGATCTTCTACTGCAAGCTATAAGCAAATAAGAAATTCTTTAATTCCACCTAATAAGAAAGCTCATTAGGAATTAACACAGTATGAACAGCTGCTATTTATAAATGTAAATCCAAACACAATTTTTAAGAATATAATTCAACCAAACTGATAACTTAATAATATTAATTATGTAATATAAACGATTTTGAAATTTCTAAATATCCCTAAAATTACAACATTTTCATACTATGAAAGGCCTAGGGAAACATCTGCATAATATAAATTCTAATTATTGCTATAATTTATATATAATAAACCTCCCCCCTTATCATATTAACCTGGAGAGGAATTTATTTTATTTTGGCCATAATTTAATTTTATCATTATGTCTTTGTCTTATAGATGAACTGAAACTGAAACTAGAACCTTTCCTCTGAGCAAAAGGGACAGATATCATAAAGGGGAATGTATTTGTTCTTAGGAAGTAATCAACTTACATGAGGAGGAATGAGAGACACTGCTTTCATTTAGGCACTAATGAATGATAGGAAAATGGAGATGGTGGCTGACATTACCCACAGGAATCCAAAAGTGGCCTAATACGAAGGGACTGAGAAAAGACATTAAATGTAATTTTTGTCATTTGTAAACAAGCACAATTAGACCATGACTAATTTCAAAGTGGATTTAAAGTGACTCATAATACTAAATTATATAAATGACAAGGAGCTGACAAGATGGCAAACTTGGCTTTTTCTTTAGACCAAGTCTGCTGCTGTCCCAGAACTGAGCGAAAAGTTTGTGCATCTAAGGAACACAAGACTGCAGGAAACCCCTTGTGATGCAGAAGGTGTCTGCTGGTGTGTCCCAGGGTAGGGGAGTCCTGGGTGTCACACGTTATGAATAAGTGGGAGAAAGCTTTTAAGTATGCTCTTTCTGTCTACAACACAGTCCTGGCAGGTTATTGTCTTCCAATAAATAACATGATACAAAATTAATAAATACACACATACATGCATACATACATACACATTAAAAAATAAAATAAAGCTCAAAAAGTGATAATCTAGTACATAAGGACTGAAGGGTTACTAATGTTTAAAATAACCAAAAAAAATTTTTTTTAATAATAGGTTGTATTGATAATAGAGAATAGGTAGGAGTAATTATAAAGAATTAGGACCAAGTGGTAAAAGGCCATCTTATTTCAAAAAAGAAACTGAGTTACAGCAGAACTTGGAGGCAGGGCCATTTTTATTTTCAAAAGAGAGTATTTTCACTGCCAAGTTTCTTGGGCAAATTTTCAATATACTGCAACATAAAACATGAAAGAGTTGGTTTTGGCATAATTTTTCTCAAGATATGCCCTTATTATTTGATATCCATGTTGTTCATTAACATCCACAAATATCTGACACCATCCTCCCCTTTGTTTTATGGTAGGGATGCATCCTGGTGAAACTTTTAGGATGAATTACAGAAAAATATCCCCAAACAGTAGACTGAGTTCATCTGTTAGAAGAGAAATTTAGCATAAATTTAAACTTTGATACATTTTGTCAAAAATTATGATTTTTTTTAATTTTATTGATACTAAATTGCTCTTTCTGGCAATAATTAACCAAAATTTTAATTTGTTTTTTACACTGGATCCTGGTTTTTTAATAATAAAACCCACCAACATATAAGAGAACACTTGTTTTGTCTACTTGATGAAGGCTATTAATCTAAAATAGTTTGTAAATTATTTAGATATTATTGAAAAAAAAAAAAAGAGTAGGGCTAATTCATGCACTACGGCATACAGTAAGGGAATTTTAGCTGCCAGGAAATTCTCCTGCATCTGAGTCTTAGACCAGTATTATGGTACAGACTTTGTTGATGCATTAATAGCATAGGATCTATATCAAGACTGTTCATGCTGGACACAGTCAGAATCTATTTGTGGAATCAAGGCAAGATCAATGAGCACAGTGAAGAGCTTATTCTATTATTAGCCATTTTCTTGATAAGATGAGAGAGAGGTTAGACACAGTAGTGGCATAATTGTGTCTAAATTCTGCTAGCTTCTCATGAACGATATTAAATTGAATTATTCATTCTTATAATCTGTTGAGAAAGAAGCTTAGTATAATATTAAGGTTATATTCAACATATAAGATTTTTATAACCTGCGGGGATATTTATAACCTGGGGAGATAAGGACTTCTTTTCATGACAATAAATTTGACTATATTTTGATACTACCTTAAAAGCTTCTAGGATGGGTAAGTTAGAATAACTGAATTCAACTTTTCAAAGAAGAAAAATATATATAATTCCAAGAGTTGCCTGATTAGGCTTTTTCAGTTAAAAGCGATTATGTATTTTACAGGAGATAAAATGATAGGAATCCCATAACTATAAAAAATTCAGAGAGATCTTCCAAAAAGTATCAGTTGGAATGAAATACTTCACCTAATTACCAATACAGCAGTTTTCATTGCGAGTCAGAAGCTTCCCACATGGAATACTGGCTCTGGAGACTAAATCCAAAGATTCCCTTTGAAATATGCTGTGATAAAATTTGTTTTAATTATTTTGAATTGCTTACAAAAATTCTAGCAATTATTTTTGAATCATCATATTCAGTTTCAAAATTTTCTTCTCTTTTTCTGATATTTAAACTTTATGAAGGTTTAAGTAGGATAGAACTTAGGGAAACACGGCTACCTCTGGAGATTAACTGTGTCATATGGAAGTACCTAATTCAACACTAGCCTAAGTAAATTTGAGATCTTCAGCTCATTTGCTGAAGGATGCTGACTCCTCCTGACCAAAAGAGGAACTGATGCCCAGGTAACAGAGATATACACTACACTTTCCAGATCTCTGAGTTGACAGCTTTTGGGTGACTCAAGCTGTGTGATGTAATTTTACCTGTTGGGAGATAGGATGTAAGAGAAGAATTTGCTAGTTTTATCAAGGGACTTCGCACATTTCAGCCACTACCAGCAGAAAAATGATGGTGTCTCCATGGCAACCTCTGTTTTAGGCAATGATGATATTAAAAATATTTCACATGAAGCCTGTGGAGTATCAAAGTTCACAATGCAGTAAGAGTTTGTGGACCAGTGAGTGATACAGGTGATCCAGGTACACAACGAACTGTAGTGAGACACAGATTGTTTTCTTGAATCAACTATTGAAAGCTTAAAACTAACACAGTTTTGAGGCAGCATTCTAGAGACAAGCTATCAGTTCTCTTCACAAGTCTTCTTTCTTGAGGCAGTTAACAGGAGTAACGCTGAGCTGTATAGATTCCAAGATAAACAGGAGTTCATGGGGGACATTTAAGGTAATCTGAAGAGTCCACAGGAAGTACTATTTTACTGCCATAAACTACAGTGGGTTTGCAATTTTCAAGAAGAGACTTCTAGTTGTCTAGGCTCAGTGCCTCAGCCCTAGATGTAGAAAACTTTAATAACACAATTTAGCCACTACGGAGAACTCAAGGGTCCTTCTGCTTATTCCATTTCTGTTGTGAGTTTAGGATACAGCTTGCCATACTTTTACGGTTTGGAACTTGGACTGAAAGGGACAAATGATTTACAAGCACTGTTGTCCTCACTTGCACCCTCTCTGGAATGCCTCTTTTGAAACAGCTACTTACACATTGTATGGGTACTCTTCCTTGTCCTGTGGCTCCTGCAATAAATAATCTTTATTCAAGAGAAGAACCCAGACACCTCAATCCTCCACCTCACTCCATGCATGAGAACACGTGGGAATTAAGAGGAGACAGGAGACTGGCAGATTATTTGAGCAAAATCGCTCCACCTGCTTATGATCTACAGGCATAAACGCTCCTAGCTTTTTCTGTCTCAGTTTACCAGAAATTCTAGAGTTCAAGAGCTGTGCTGCTTTGGCCTGAAGGTGAAGAAACAAAATTAGGACCATTTCTAAATCTCTTTTCAAGTAAGATATTGGAGGACTTCCCTTTCCTCTTCCTTTCCTCATCTCTATAACCCTTCTCTGCCCTGATAAAAATGCAGTGCTTTTTACTTTTAATCTAAAATGTTCCTTAATGAAATAACTGACTAGTGTCACAGAAAAGGCACTTCAGGATTTACTGCTATATCTTTTGCTTCATCTACTTCTAGCTATGACATTGAATGATGTTTATAAAATCCCTAAGCTTCTACTGGCAACTATGGTTATTAATTTAGAGCATATAATCAAAGAAGTGTGGGTGAAATTATGTAGGAAGAAAAAATTTCTTGACTTTTTTTTTTTCTCAAAATAATGCTAATAATAGCAATTACAAATTCAAGGGAAACATTTGAGCAAACAGAATTCCTTATCTGATGTTTTTAAACCAAAAGTTTGTCTAGGTTAATTTTTTTCTTTCTTTCTTTGGCGTACTACTTTGCCAGTTGGCTCCATGGATGTGTTTCTGTTAGCACAATAATAGATCATTTTTTGACTGACTCTGATTATCATTCCACATGGCAATAGCAGTGAGACTGCAGTCTGGTATTAAGGATCTACTCATTTTACATTTTTAGAAGTTCTGAGATAAAACATTTAGGCATCAACTAAACATCAATCATTTTAAAAGCTGATAGTCATTTTGATGGTAATCTTAATAGAGTCTTTCCTTTTAAAGACAAACTCATGATCATATATATCTTCTAGGTGCTAAAAGCACAGCTATCTGATAAACATATTGATAAGGGAATTCCAACAGCCATAAAAATATAGGCCTTGATCATTGACCAAATAAACTAAATTCTGCTCTCAGTTAGGTCATTTGTTTTCCTGTTCAAGTCATTCCAGAATTTGAAGCCAAGTAGCTGAATAACATTGCAACACAGCCATACAATTATAGTCAACAAGAACATTCCTAAAACAATTCAGTAAAAATCTATTTGTTGTAAATTGTAGAAAAGCATTATTATATTAAATGTTCAAAAAGGTAGAATATAAACTTAAAGGTTTCTATTCCCCCTTCAAATTGCTGCTATAACAAATGCGTGTTAGTACTAATCTTTTGGGGAGAGAGTTGGTTTTCAAGGTTCTGGGATTTGTTTGCCTGTTAAGGCTCAACTTGAGATATATTTTGGTTGCAAACTCCCTCTACGGCAAACCCTCAATTAAACATACCAGGGTAATACTGGCAAGTCCTGTGAAAAACTGGGCAAAGCTATAAACTCTGCTCCTCTTGCTGATGTTCTAGGTTACCCCAAGATAGTCAGACTACTCTACACTTCAAAGACAGAAATATCTGGTTCACTTAAAATAACAAGCACTCAATGGTCATTGGTTCTACATCCATCTCCACTTTCCTTATCTCAAGGACTGGTGAGTTCTGGAAAGGGGAAGAAGTGCTATCTTAAGTTACCACCCTCTGGGGCTTTTCTAGACAGTTAATACCCATATGGTAAATTTCAAACCCCATAAACTAAGAGCCCTGAAAACTAGAACTAACCCAAATCCTGTAGCTTGGAATGTGGAGGCCTCTCAGGTGACTGGTGGTGCTACTTCTACAAAACTTCTTTTCAAGGATCTGAATCACAAAGCAAGGGTATGGGAGTGTCAGACCACCAGAGTTCTCAAGTATATCAGATTACTAGATAATCCATGCATTTGTGTTATGCCAAAAAGAGAAAACGCCCACAAATGAGGACATAAGAAGGTAGATGATAAACCAGAAAGGTGCAAAACTACAGATGATTTAGACAAATTTTCAGGGGCAAAGCAATGGAGGCAAGTGTTGTAGGACTTAGAGAATTGGTAGAGAATAGACATTGAGAGGAGGCAGACAGTACAGTATACAATGGATTTTGCAGGCACGTCCCATTTTTGGGAGCTTTGTGTACTTCCTACAGGATGCGGTGGTGTATGCTCCCAGATTCTGTGGCATTTGTTAGACTGCCAGGGCTTGAATCCTGGCATGGCCACTCACTAGTTGTGTGGCCCTTTGTCAAGAGTTTTAAATAGTTCCGTATAGAACTTAAGACACTTGGTTTCCTCATCTAAGAAATGGACCAAATTATAATGTGTATATCATAAGGTTATTATAAACGTTAAACAAATTATGAACATAGGTAAAGCACTTAGAACAGTGACTGGCTCATCATAAGTCCCCAATAAGGGGTTGCTATCATTAATGTTTATTATTGATGCTAATAGCCCCACATGTCAAAGAAAATCAATCAATCAATCAATCAATGGAAAGTTTTCAGTTGGCAATAATTAAAAACCTGATTTGAACTTGCCTATATAATTTATTGGTTTATGTAACTGAAGTAGGTTCCCTAAGGCTCAGTGATATAACTTAGGGTTCAGTTTCTATCTCTGTAATTTACCTTAAAAGATATGGGTTTTATTTCAAATCGTGCTCCTCCACTGATCCTAGGCTTCCAGAACTACATTATTCTTCAGCAATATCATCATTCACGGGAAGTCTCTTGGTTTCACACTGATTGAATCATCTTAGTTCAGATGTCTCAAACAGAACCAATCACTGGAAACAGGAAAGGACGTGCTGACTGACGTACCTAGGACCCTAGCTCTAAAAATGGAGCTGAGAAGACTCAGTCTCCCTAGAAGCACACCTTCATCAGATAAAAATCTGGAATTATTGAGGAAGAATTAAAGTAGATGCCAAGAAAGTACTAACAAATGCTCCATCTAGGTCCTATTATGCAGAAATGAACTTAATTTTTCCTTGGTAATTTCAGCAAAATTTTCCTTAAATTAAAAAAAAAAAAAAGACTAGATATCCACTCCTACTCTTTCTACCAAAGTATATTAAAAAATCAGTGATCGTATTCTAAATCTGTGATGAAGTCAAGGGTGTAGTGTAAAGAACCCTTGGGATGTTAACAGAAGACCTGGGGCCTAGCCCTGCCTCCATTGCCTGCTAACAGTTAAAATTCAGCAAGTCACCCAATTTTTCTGAGCACTGGTTTCCCATTCTAAAATGGGTATCATATTTTACCTTTATCTCCTTAGCAGAGTTGTACTTAGCAAATGAGATAATACATGAGAAATAAGTAGGTGATTCATTTTTATTATAAAGTAGGTAACACCGTGTAACATAAAGAAATGTTGTTCTAAATATTAGATTTTTGTCATTGCCTGGTTTAAGAATTGGTCTGAAATGGATATTTTTAAGAGCTTACTTGATTAACATTTGGAGCTTGTCAAGGTTTTATTGTCTGTGAGTTTTTGGAAATATCTGCTCCCATAAATAAACTCCACATGCAAGTTACCAGATTTATCATGTTGCTGTTAATCTTATTTCATAAATTTGTAATTATTAAAGTACTCTTGAAAATTATGCTCTATATCTCCTCTTTACAGGGGATTTTAGTACCCTTGCACCTTGATTTCTTTGTTCTTTCTGTTTGGTTTGAAATATAGCACAACAGAAAAGGACAGAGGTAGGATGTGTGTTCAGTAAAGGTTTTTCCATAACTCAGAGCTCAAGAAATGCATCAATGTCATTGGCTAAGTGAAGGTCAATATCAAATGATTCACAAGAAGGTAATGAGCCATTTTAGACCTCTATCCAAATACAAATTATCTAGTTTGATAAAGCAGTACTATTTGTATTAAATCATATAAGATCATTCTATTATTTGAAATATTAATTTGGAAAAATATTGCTTTTTGATCCTTTGGGGCATTAAACATATTTCATTGTATCAAAGGATTACATTTAGAACTTCTACTGTCAGTTATTAAAATGGTTTGTATGCTCACATATTCCCCACTGCCTCAACACCTATCCCCATGAATTCAGATGAAGTTAAAATATAAATCTTTTATATTGTGCAGTTATCACTTTAAACTGTTAGGAATTATTATAGTGTTTCCATTTGACATCCACCACTCTACATTAGCTTATTTTGAAGAGACTGATGCTAGAATTTATTCATTCACTGTGAATTTAAACTCTGTAATGTAAAAGGTATTGTACTAAATTAATGTAAATACCAAATTTCATAAGATATTATTCATGTGTTCATGGTTTTAGAATCAGGCAACAGTAGAAAACAATTATATTTAAGATTTGTGAGATGAGCGGTAGACAAGTACTGAGGAAGTGTTCTACAAACACTGGGGAGGCAGGAGTTATTTCCATTTCAACCCAGGAGAAAGAGCTCCTGCAGACAGTGGATGTTTAGCTGGGAGAGTCACATGTGGTGATCCCAGGGGAAAGTGTATTCTCAGCTGAAGGCAGGTGATGAGAAAAACCTGTGGAGGCAGGAAAATATGAGGAGTGCTGATGTCAACTCACCAACTGGTGGCCCACAGGCTTAATTTGGCCTGCAGAGATGTTTTGTTTATCCTGTATCATAACTAAAATTCTTTAGAATTGCTGCCAACATTAAAAAGCAAAGAAATGGTGGGTTTCCAGTTTCCTGTGAAAAAGTGAACATTCATCCACATTCCTCATTCCAACATTCTAACAGCCCCCCAACAGCAATTATTTGGAGCTGAGAAGCTGCTGCCTCATTCTAAGGGAGAAATCACCTTCCTTTCTCCAAATAACTGGCTTCTCACTGCCTTAGTTTACTTCTTTTTTTCCTATAATTCAGTTAGCTGCCCCTAGCCAGGATTAGAAAAATTAATGCTGTGTGGAGTTGACTGACGCCTCTGTTTTAGAATGTATTAAAACTTGTAACATTTATTAAAAATAATATCTGCTCCATAAAAAAAAAACTTGAATTTTTTTAAGGGAGATTAAAAATGCAGTTTCCTTCAGATCTAATCAAATTTGTGTCTTAGCTTATGTTGTACTATCACTAATAATCAAAATTAAGTTTTTAAAAAAATCTTCATTTTTAAACATAAATTAACTATTCAGGAAATATTTTTAGAATGTCAACAATTTGAAATACCATTTAACCAACTCAGTACATGCATGCTATTGACTGATTGATTGATTGATTGATTGAATATGTATTTAACATAAAGATGATGGCTGAGCTGTGCTTACAATCCAAAATGTGGATCATGTAAAATGATTGTTGGGAGTTTTATGTATTCCCAAGTCTTTTTATGCACCCTCCCCTCAAAAAAGTACACTGCTATTTCTCTCCCTTTTTCAGCACCAAGAGATTAGCATGAAATTTTGACATAGCCCTTCCCAGGATAATAAACTGTGAGGAATTGGCCTACATTTGGTAAGCTTTGCCTCACAGAAGTGTTTTACATACTAGTCTTAAAAAACAATCTGCTCAGTTGGAAACTAAACCTTTTATCTTATATATAAGTTGAATTCTTCTCAAGTTCAAATGTACATTTAGATCTTGATTTTCACAAGTTACATGTGATATGTAATCCAAAGAAAAACTACTTAGAGTAAATTGAGTGTTAGTAATATTGGTAATATGTAATAATTATTACATATTATGTAGTAAAATATAATTAGTAACATGTTCAGCTCTCCATAATTCATAATGTGCTTTTAACCTACAATAGTAACTGTCTCTTTGGACACTTAACTGGAAAAATGGGTATTTAGGCTTAAGATTTTTTTTTTTGGTGTGAAACTTTGCTGGTATATAAATGTCACTGCCTACTATCAAGTTGTTCCATAATTCTCAAAATTTCTGTTTTCACTTTGTCCATTAGATCATTGTTGGGATGTTCTGTGCAATGAGTAAAAACATTTAACTGTATTAGTTCTATTTTTAATGTCAAGAAAAGCTATTATTTATTTAATACTTTCTATGTGTTAGGTATTCTTCTAAGCATTTTACATAAATTAACTTTTTACATCATAACAACCATCTTATGATGAAGATATCATTAGTAACTCCACTATATAAATGGGGAAACTGAATCATGTAGAAACTAACTGATCTGTCCAGGGACACATAGTAAGGAATGGAGTAGAAATCAGTTTCTGGTGATTCAGCTCAGAACCCATCTTCACCTCTAAGCTGTAGTAGTGCAGACCAGAATGATCTCCTTAATCTAATGAAAGTGCAGATGAGATTGACATGCTTCACATATTTAGTCTTAGAAATACTGAAAATTCCAATGCTATGCTGAGCTGACTCTGCAAAGCTATTTCTAATGTTCTTCATTTTTAATAGTGATATGTAAACCACTTATAATATAGCCCCTTTCTGATGTGTTCCATGCTAAGAGTTAACAAGGAAGTACTAGATTATTTTGGGGAGAGGTTCCAATTGAAAACAATAGTGAAATATTCTTTACCTCTAAATTATGTTTAGTGCTGTAATTCCTTCCAACTAACCCTCCTCATCCTGTCCTTCCATATATAGTCATTAATCTACTTTCTGTCACTATAGATTAATTTGCATTTTCTACAACTTCATAAGAATGGACTCATACAATAGAATTTTTTATTTGACTTGGTTCACTCAGCATAATTATTTTCAGATTAATCCATGCCATTACATATATCAACAGGTAATTATTTTTATTGCTGAGTGGTATTCATTGGCTAGATATACCACAATTTGTATACCCATTTACCAATTGATGTACATTTGTATTGATTCCACTTTTTGGATATTATGAATAAGTCTACTTATGAACATTTGTGTACAAGTCTTTATATGGGCATGTTGTCATTTTCTCCTGGGGAAATACTTAAAAAGTAGAATGGCTAAGTCATGTGGTAAAGTATATTTAACTTTAAAAAAAAACTACCAAATTGTTTTCCAAAGTGGCTGTGCCACTTTTATTTTTAACTCCTACATATAAATAGCTTGAAAATTGTCACTCAACTCCTTACAAGAAAATGCTGGACAAAATCAACAACTCTCTTCATATGATTAATATGAGGACTCTATATCAGAAAACAGAGGTTTCTGAGAAAACCAGTACCCTGAAATCTAGAAAGGAAAATGAATTCAGAGAGATAACACTATCCAAGATGTGCTTACATAGGGCAGAAGAACCTTAACACCATACATTGGTGGAACAACTTCCTTAACTAGTAATTTTGATAATTTGCTAGAGACTGAGTGCAGACTAGTGTGAGAAAGTGAGAAAATCCTGAAGGCGGCAGTTACAGAGGATCCCCTACACTTTCATGGACTTCCCCAATGGACTCTCATGATGAAGAACTGAGAATAATCTTCTCCTGGCTGTCTGGAAGGGGGAGGGAAAGAATAACCATTGTGAAATCCACCTAGATCCTTCTCCTTAACAGAAACCTACTATCTAGAGAGAAGGATTTTACCAGAAGGTTTAGCACAAGGTTTTAATAAAACCTTGTTCCAGTTTCTGAAAGAAAATTCCACTCAATCCAGCCTGCCTCAGCCTTTCTGTCCCACCTAAGGGAAAAATAAAAAATGAAACTCAACAGTCGAGGGGCCTCAAAGAAATAGATTGAAAATGCAGCACTGTGCATCAGGGAAAGGAATATGGGGAAGAAACAAAAAGCTACACCCTGGAGGTGGGGAAAAAAACTCCTCCTTGGAAAGTCCTCACTCTGAGATACAGACCAATTAAAACAATGATATTTTTAAAAGATTATGGAAACCTTGATCCCCATCATCACTCCAAAATGTCTTCACCATATCAGTGGAAAGAGCTGAAAAATGCAGACTTTCTCAGAAGAACAGTACAAAGGTAAACCCCAAAGCCAAGGAGGGAGACAAAATCAGGACATCTTAAGAATTTGAAGGCTCTAGTACTTATAGCTACTAAAAATAGTAAACAAAATATACCTTCTCTAATTAACATTAAAGGCTTTTTTTTAAATTTCCTTATCTGTTACCCAGTATATCATGTCCAGGTTTCAACACCAGCAACAAAAAATAGCAGGGAAGCCAAAAAGTGAGTGAAAACAAAATCTGAAGAGACACAACAATCAGAAACAGATTCAGGTATGACACATATATTAGAATTATCAGATAAGAAATTTAAAATAACTGATTAGTATGATCATGACTACAATGGAAAAATTAGAAAACATTCAAGATCAGATGGATAATGTCAGTGGAGAGATGGAAACCATAAGAAATTCAAAAGGAAATGATGCTAACAGTTCATATTTAAAAGAAAAATAAGGTTAAGAAAGCTTCTTTACTGGGGATTGAACCCAGGACCTTGTGCACACCACGCATGTGCTCTGCCACTAAGGTAGATCCCTTGCCCCCATGAGCTTTTTATTAGAAGTTAGATTTTGACAAATGCTTTTTCAGCATTTACTGAGATGCCCATATAGTTTGTCTATTTATGGAATTAATTACATTATGGACTTTCAAATATTAAACCATACTTGTTTTAGTTGGTTAAACCTCACTTGGTCATGATATATTACCCTTTTTAGATATTGTTGTATTTGACTTGCTAAATTTCTCTCAAAATATTTTCCCTTCTGTGTTTATGAGGAATATTTATTTTTTCTCCTGGTATTATAATAAAACTAATGCTAGCCTCATATTATGAGTTGGACAGTATTCTCTACCTTTTCATTTTCTAGATTTTGGTATTATTTCTCTCTTAATTGACCCACTGAATTTCCTAGTAAAGCCATCTGGGTCCAGCATTTCCTTTGTGTGAATGTTTCTAGTTATAAGCTCAATTTTTAAAATAGATATAGAGATATTCAGATTATCTATGCCTTTTGAATGAGCTTTGGTAGTTTGTGGCTTTCAAGAAATTTGTTAATTTTACCTTTTTCAAATTTATTGACATAGCTTGTTCATAATATAATATTTTATGATTGTTTATAATATTTATTATTATCACTTTAATATCTAACATCTGGAGTGGCATCACCTGTTTCATACCTTACAGTGGTAATTTGTTTCTTCTTTTTCCCCTGATCAGTTGGGCTAGTTTATTACTTTTATCTATCTCCTGAAAGAATCAGACTTTGGTTTAATTTTTCTTCTATTGTTTTCTGTTTTCTACTTCACTGATTTTTCTCTCTTATCTTCTTACTTGGGGTTTTTATTTGCTCTAGTTTTCTAGTTTCCTAATTTATTTATGTAGAAGGTCATTGATTTGAATTTTGGACTTATTTTCTCAGGGGACTGGCATAACGTTTAGTAATTCATACCAGATATTCAATAGGCAAAATACTTATTACTCATATGTATTATTCAGGTTTCTCCAGAGAAACAGAATCAATAAGATATATAAATATTGATATAATATATTTATACATAGATTTATATATTACTATTATGTTTATACTTATATATCTGTATCTATAAACATATGGAGGAGAGAGATTTATTACAGGAATTGGATCGTGTGATTTGGAGGTGGAGAAGTCCCACAATCTGCCATCTGCTAGCTGGAGAGCTGGGGAATCAGGAAAGTCAATGGCATAATTCAGTCCTTGTCTGAAGGTCTGAGAACCAGAAGAACTGATGTTCACGCACAGGAGAAGACAGCTATCTCAACACCAGCAGAGAGCAAATTAATCCTTCCTCTGCCTTTTTAATTTTATTCAGGCTCTCAATGGATCAGATGCCCATCTTCATTGTTCAGAATGATCTCTATTCAGTCCACTAATTTAAATGCTAATCTCTTGCATATACCTTCATAGACACATTCAGAAATAATGTTTTACCAGCTATCTAGGTACTCCTCAGGCTAGTCAAGTTGATATAAAAAATTAACCATGACTCCATGCTATTTAGCACTTTTTGTCTGGCATGTAGTCATACTCTGTGTAATACAGCCATTTAATTTTGTATTGTTTGTCTCCTCACATGGTATAGTAAAGCAAGCACAGCCCTGGGTTAAAAGACCTAACAGAATCCTGCATCATAGAGCTCAGTTTCCTAACACTAAAATGTGACAGGAGACATATTCCTCTAGGAAGGTTGAAAGCACTGTAGGAGATATATCTGAGACTGCATCTTCAAAGCTTCAGGGCATTTGCACTTGGTTTTAACTTTATTCTACTTTTAAGAATCTAATTACTCCTTCTAGTAGTGGAAATTTATTTAAATGACGATTTAAGATATAGTAATTACACCTCTCCACATCTCTCATATTTAATTATTGTATTGAGTACATCTTCTTTTAAGTCTAAATTCATTTAAAAGTATTAAGCAAAGTTTACCCCAGGATTAAACACCACAACAACTTGCTATTCTGTGTGACCAAGACTTTCAAAGTCCTTGTGTTTAAATCAGTATTGTCCCATTACTAAATAGGAGCCATCAGTATGCTAGGATATGTCTGTATGATACACAGAACCTCAGGAGAAAAAAACAAAACAGATACTAGAACATAACTGGCATGAAGAGCCCAAACACAGATAACTAGCTGAAACTTTACTGTTTCCTCAGTTATTTTGGCATTGTGTAAATGCATTTTCTTTTAAAAAATGATCTGATAATGTTATTATACTATATAGTTAGTGACTTGCTGATAGAATGTGGACTGATTCTTCCATTCTGCATAATCATGCCTGTATTCAGATGTTGATTAAATCAAAATTTTATTTCAGCTGGCTTTATTGAAATAAAAAAGCCACCATATTTTTCCATATTATTCTTTTTTTGCCTAACTCATTTTTAGTTAAAAATATAAATTCCTTAGGAAAGTATTATAAACTAGGCCATGCTATTGAAATAGTAAGTAAATAAGAAGAACTTGGAAAGTTACACCCAATTCTGAGATAAAATATTGCAGGTACTATGATAAAATATTTGTCCTGAAGTTATTTTGCTAGGGCATGGATAAACTAGAATGAGAAAATATTAAGTTCTTGAAACTTTATATGCTTACATGAGCAATAAAATTTTCTTTACAACTGTCCTAGAGAACAGAAAAAAGATCAAAGCTATGAATTCTCTCTATATTAATATATGGATTGACATCTATGATTAAATATAATGTCCAGTCTCATTCCTAACTACCAATCTAGGAAATGCAGGCAGAGATTTATTTTCATAGTTTCATGTTTCCACGAATACTTTTTGTTTTTAAATAAGGCAAGAAAAAGTTGTTTCCTTATATAATTGATAATTTGGATGATGGTGGTAATTTTTTTATTTGTTTTATAAACAATCTGTATGCTGCTTATATTATCGTCCATGAGAGTAGTGGGTCAGAAAAAGTTTTTTTAATATTTTAAGTATTGAAATTGACTTTTCTTTTGAGGCAGGAGTAGCTTGAACTATAGCAATAAGTTCATGACTATTTTATTTTAGCCCTATTTGAAGATTAAAAATATTTTTGAGTGGGAAAAAGAAAATGACCAGACTAGAAAATGACTAGATTTGGGTGGGGAAGGTTAGATGAGAAGGCTGAGAGGAATCAGAGAAATATTCATGTTCCAAGGGTTAAAAAATTCTCAAAGAACGTAGGAAAAAATAAATATAATACTGTCCGTTACTCTTAACTGATCAGTGTGAGGATGGTCAGTATATTTTCTAGAAAATATAAAAGAATGGTAATACATTTTTTTAATCTAAAAGTCCTGGGACAACATGTGCTCAATGAAAGTGAAATCTCAGTAGCCATATGTAGGAAAAACAGCTATTCTTCATAAATTAAAACCCAAGATTTCATAGGCTGACACTTAAAGGAGGATCTTCTGGTACAGAGACAGATGAATGATACAACTGTCTTCTTGAGTTTCCCTTTTCCTTGGGGTTTCTTTTTATTAATGCCACTATCATGCTATCTCAGTGTAGTTGTCCTCTTAAACAATTAGGCTTTTCCTTTTCCATGCCTACCCAAGCTGAGCTAAAATCTTGCTTGGAAAGTAAAATTTTTAAAAATTAAAAAAAAATGGAATGCTAAGGTGAAACTGAGTAAAATAGTTAGGAAAAAAAAAAAAAACCCAGAGAGAAATATTCATTTAGATTAGAGGTTGAAATCTGGTGACATTTGATGTATTTAGACCATAGGGTCTTTTAAGACATTTCACTGGTTGCCAAATTCCACAGAAAAATTCCGATGAAAGTCTACCTGACTTCTCTTGAGAATGTCAGAAGTAATGGCAACAGTGCGCAGTGTTCCTACACACCAGCAATCGGCTGAACACAAGAGCTTGTACTTCTGCACGTTACCTGTACCTCCTCCAGTTTTTCACACTCTCAGTAAAGTCTATTTCATCTAGTTAAACCAATGGAGTAGAGCAGGTTTTATTTTAACGGGGTCAGAAACTCTTACAAGAAAGCAGTCAAGGTGTGATTGGAACTGCAGACATCTCTGCCTTTCCGAGTTTAATCACATGGTTATTAACAGGCTTCAGGTCCTTCTGGCTCTTAGCTGAAGACAATAAATACTTCCTTGCCACTTGTATCTCTTTGCGGGACTGTTCACAACATGGAAGCTTGTTTCTCCCAGAGTGAGGGATCTGGAGAGAGCAAAAGAGTGTAAGAAAGGCATCTACATTTAAGGTAGAAGCCATTCATTTATAACCTAATGTCACAAGTGACATCCCATCACTTTTGCCATATTCTATTTGTTAAGACACAAATGACTAAATCCAACCCCAGGGGATTATAGAAGGACATGAATACCAGGAGGCAGCAAATCACCGGGGTGTCATCTTAAAGTCTGCCTACCACAAAGGGTTTCCACATCCCGTTGGAAGCCCCACAAGCTACCCTTGGAGGCAAGAAGTTACCTAAGAAGTTATAAGGAAATAGCAAAGGAAAGGAGGGAGAACAGATGAGCCTTGCCCCAGGGGAAAATGAATCTAGTACCAATTTCCAGTGTGCTCCAAGAACCAAGTAAAAGGTGAAAAGAAGAGTCATGTTTTATTACCTAGAAGTTTCTCATTCAGTCATGTAGCAAAGCATGGCTAGATATATAGATACAAGCAAAACCAAAACAAAACTTATCAGAAACAAAACCTATCAAGCCCAGAGGTTAAAGTAGAAAATCTTATACTTTCCAGTCAAAACAAGTGAATTTAGAAGACGTCTGAGTGCCCCCTGCTGCCAGCATACCTCTAGGGAAATGCTATACACAGAAATAGTGAAAATTATTATGTGAAGGCAAGGATGGAATCAATGGAGCAGATGACTTAAACTCAAAAGTATCAAGAATTGAGAATTAAGTGAGGGTGCAGAGGGCTTTATAATAAACTAAATAGTTACACACATGCCAAAGTTAATTCTATGGTAAATCTGCATAATATTACCATTTTGCTTTGCTCTCAAGTAATTAATAGCACTGGCTGAGCCACTGTTACAAGTACTGCTTTCTCTGCTTTCCAGCAGTTCATTCAGTCATCACAAGTGCCCTATTATCTAGGCACTGCTGTTACTCTCTTTTTATAGATGAGAACATAAAGCACAGAAGGGTTGACTTGCATTCTCCGTAACCTGAAAGCAGTAGAGCCCGATCTGAAGCAAGCAGTTTGTCTCCAGAGTCTGGGCATTCTTAATCACTGCGGCGCTCTGAAGGCTCACGTCCAAGAATCGCTCCAGGTGTTATGAACCAGATGCAGTGGTACCCAACCACCCATCTATCAAAAACTTGGGCCTTAGCCAGCAGTTCCTCTGTTTAAGTGCTCTCACCATCAGTTGCAGTTACCTGTTGCACAATTTGTGACTGAAAAAGGAGTGTTCTTAATGTAGGATCACTAGTTCACTGGTATCTGAAGCTACCTGTGCTTATTGAGCAGGGAAAGGACTGGGATTCGTCTCAGTATGTTGCAAGAGTAAAGCACCAGTGAGAGCTGAAACATTTTCATTCACACAACTTCAGCCACAGGAATTAAGGTAATGTGACCAAGCTTGTATCTGAAATTCACCTTGAATGCCCATATTTTCTGAAGCAATACCTCTAGAAAGCATGAAAACAAACTAGTTTTCTTTAAAAAAAAAAATACAGTATACCTAAATGTATAGATAAATAATTTTTAAATTTCAAAAATGAGAATTTCTGACTAGCTATATGGATAGGTTCCTAATTTACTAGCATGCAAAACATATTCTATGTTATTTCAACTGTATAGAATTCTTAGAACCTGCAATCTCTGCATTTGGTATCCTGCTTCTAAGCTGCAGATTTCACAGGGAGTATGCCAGGTAGTAAGACTGTGAAAAGGCAGGCCAGTGCCCAGTCCTTGTGAGGTAACCACGATTTCTCGTGAAGACACGTGGGCATGTGTGATAGACTGCGGTAGAAGAATGGGACCCTCTGGCACATTTCCCAAGCTCCCCAGTTTGGGTCAGAGGGAAAGAGCCCTGTCAGAGGCTTCTGAGGAGTCCCTTCCCCTTTTTGCCTGAACTATCTGTCTGGTTGAGAGACATAAATAAGTAGAAGTAGTTGTGCAAATCCTCTGTAAGTCAAAGGAAGTGAATCAGGAAGAAGAGATGTTTGCTGAACCGCTCCTTTACTCTCCTGTGAATGGACACTAAAACAGCAGGTAGATACACTGAGCATTTTAGTTCAGGCACCACTGATTACTTCCCGGATTTGTTCAAGGACCTACAATTGATTTATTTCAATAACAGAAACAAACATTTCGTTTACCTATATGCTTCCGTTACTCTCATCCTTCTAGTCACTTAAGCTTTGACTTGGAACACACCATACGTATTTTTTACCTTTCTCTCTGTCTCCTTTCATATGGATCCAACTCTGTATGTTAACTTCTAAAAAGATTGTTAAGAGTTTCATTACTTGTTCTGATTAAGACTGAACTTTGAACACTTTTCCAAGGATGCAATTAAATTGATGAATGTTTGGCAATGTTTGGTTAATAAATGAAATGATTTATCTGTGAGGGTAAGCAAAGATGAAAATTAAGTCATTTCACCACAGATTAGAGGGGTGAGGCGAGGAATGGGTAAACCTTTTTTTTTAGTTTAATTAAATTAAATTTTAAAATAAAAAAAATTGAAGCCACATTAAAGAAAATATCTATTTTGCTTTGAGGAATATTCATTAAAACTAGTCCTCATTACATGATTTGCTTATTTATTTTACTGCTTTGTGTCTAATGGTAAAAAACTCTTCACTTCTCACTAGCTACCACTTATCTGTCTCATTTTCTGTATCCTCCTCTTTTATATCCTACATATCAGAGTAATCTTAGACTCAGACCTCTTTTTCTTTTCTTCCTCTACTTTCATACCCTACATGGAATTTTAAATTCTATTTCTTCTAACTGCCTCTATGTGCTGATAACCATCAGTTTTTGACTAGCCCTACATTTTCTCCTGAACTCTATAAATATACCATATGACTATTAAACCTCTCCACTTGGATGTTTAGCAGACATCTCGAATCTAGCACATCCAAAATTGGACTACTGATTCCTATCCACACCTCCCGCCCCCATACCCACCTACCAAACCTGTTCCTATCACAATGTTCTCATGTTTCAGTGAATAGCATTACTATCTGCCTGTGTGCCAAAGTCAAGACCTTGAAAAGAATCCCTGCATCATCTTTTTCTCTTCACCCACCCTCCTCCACCCTTTACCCTCTGGTAACCATAAGTTTGTTTTCTATGTTTATGAGTCTGTTTCTGTTTTGAAAGTAAGTTCATTCATGTCTTTCATAAAATTGAAGGCAGTATATTGTAGGCTCTTGTTTTATTACCCATTCTGCCACTCTATGTCTTTTGATTGGAGGTGTGGGTCCACAGACATACCAGTAGAGCAAATCCACCCCCACTGCCTAGGGCTAGAATCAAATCTCAGTCCTGCTTGTGAAGTTGGGCTGTGTATGTCTGCTGGCTGTGATACAGCTGTGGCTGCTGCATGACGGGAGTGGGGTTTGGAGTGCTTGCATAGCCTGGTTGTGGCTTGACCACTGCAAGGTTTGAGTTGGCTGCCTGTCCTGGTCATGGCTTGGTCTCTGTGCTGGGGGGTCAAGGCTTGGAGTGTTCATCTGGCCTTGTTGTGGCTTGTCTGCTATGTGGGGAGGGCAGGACTCAGGATGCTCGCTGGCTCCAGGTGTGGCTCAGTCTCTATGTGGGGTAGCTAGGCTTAAAGCACCCACCCACCAGCCCAGGCTGATCATGACTTGACTATTGCATGGGAAGAGTGGGGCTAGCAAAAATGGTGCCCATAGGCTCTGTCATGTTAAGATGAGATTGCAAAACTGGGATCTTCCAGTGCTTCTGTTCCTGAAAAAAATCTCTGCAGGTTCCTGCCTCTCTGCCAACCACTTTAAATTAATAGCTGAGTCTCCCTTACTTATAGTTGAAAGACTATTCAATCTGTTGCTTTTGCACTGAATCTCAGCTTGAGTGGGTTTGCGTGCAAGCCCTTTAAGAGTGGAATCTCTGTTCTCTGCAGTTCATATTCTCCTGGTCTGAATACCTATTGATTTTGAAAACCAGACATTGTAGGGGCTGTCTTTTCCAGTGCCAGCCTCCAGGATTGGGGTACTTGATGTGAGGCACATTCCCTTCAGTCCTCAAAGACAGTTTCGTATTTGGGGGATTCTTACTGATTGTGGGGTCACCTTGTCTGCAGTGCAGTCCCAGGTGAGGCTGTGTCTCTCTGCCCCTCCTACCCTCGTCAATGCATGTCTTTTGTCTTTTGTGGTGTAGGCTCTGTTCATCTAGGTCTCAAGTCCTTTACTGAGGAAAATTACTCCCTGTGTAGCTGTAAATTTGTTGTGCACATGGGAGGTGAGTTCAGGGTTATCTTAGATGCCCCTCAATTTATTTTTATTTCTGAAAAAAGTTCCATTTGGTCTGTTTCAAATTTATCTGGTCATTTTGTTTTATCTTTTTTCTTTTTCATTTTTTTGTCATTCCATTTCTTGTTTCTTTATATATTTCACATGTATAATTGTATCTTTTATTTCTTTAAATATTTTATATATACAAAATTAATGGTAATTTTTTTTTGTTTGTTTTTGCTGTCTCTCTCCCTCAAAAAGATTAGTTTCCTGTAAATTTGACTATTTTTGATAGATCATATTTGGCTGATCTTATTATGTGTAACAACTGAAGAGGCTATCATCCAGAGATTTGCTTTTGCTTTCTTCTGAGCCAGAGTATTACCAATCTCATAGCCCCATTCACGTAACCTGGCTCAGTACAGCAGACTCTGGTTCACTTTCCTCCTCTTTCTTTAGTAATCATGATATTGGAATGTTCCTTGGGAAAAATCTACTTTTCTTCTGTGCTTATTAATTCAAGCTCAGATTTCAGAGCCCCCTCCTTCTCTTTGGAAGTTTTCTTTACTTCCACCTCCCCAACTCAGTATGACTGAGAAGGAAATGGTTGGGCTGGGCCAAGACTGGGCTGGGCTAACTCATGAATTTTAAGTTTCACCTTGCTAGACCGGTTTCGGGTTACTGCAAGCGACCCTTTGCTTCCGCTTTTATGATACTGCCTAGCTGTACTCACCCTATTGGTTGATGGACCGCGAGCTTGTAAGCGACCCTATAAACCCTCACTCACACTTCCCAGAGGCCCTCAGAGCTCTGGAGTAGTAGTCCCACTGAGCCCACCAGTGTAATAAACCTGAGTACTCCAACCCTCCGAGTGGTATTTGTTTCTTGGCTGGCCTGCCATTTCTGTAACATGACAACAAAATTCATATTTTATTCAAGGTTTACACAATTTTCCATTGATAAAGTCCTAGCTACATATGCTGTACTGGAAGCAAAAATCAATTTTCTTTAATTATCAGAGTAATTCTTTTATCTAGTAACGTTTTGTATTGATTAGTATCACATTTTAAAGAATTCCAACACAAAGCTAATCACATTTTTTAAAAAAGAAAGAGAATTTAATGACTCACATAATGGATTCCAAACGTTCTAAAGCAATCAGGAATGGTCGAAAATGGCTCCTAGAATTGGCTGCAAAATCCTTCTGACTGCTGTTGATGGTTTTGCTCTTCAATTTATTGTCTTTCTCAATTGCTAATTTTTTCCTGAAATGCTCATCTTGTCTCTAATGCTGCCAAAGAATGTGTCTCACTTAGCCAATATTTACAACTATTTAATTTTGTTCTGCAAAGGTTAACTTGTCCTTTTAGGTTTTCTATAACCCTCTTTTATCCACTTAATAATGTGGAACAATTTCCCCTGGGCTGAGTCAAAGCACTTTTGAGTGGTCATTCAGACCCTTTCTTCGGTCTTAGTATCTCTATATGAAGTGCTTGTCTTTGACAACCTCCTACCAATTTAGTAAAAGATCTTAATCTTAGTTTTCTGGTACTGAAGTCATCTTCACTATTTAACAGTTGGTTCTAAAAAACTGTCATGAGAACAAGACTTCTGCCAAATTTACTTTGGTATCATGCTTTAGCAAAAATATGGTTATTTATTTATAACTTAAGGAATATCATGAATGGAAAGACTGTTATATGAGTATAAACTGAATCTAATTTTTGAAATGAGAAATGGCCAGGGAAAACATCTATGGAGAAATAAAATTAGAAGTGAGGACTGAGGATAAATAATAAGCCAGAGTTAAAAAAAAAAAAAAAGGGAGTGGAAAAAGAAACATTCTACGCAGAGGGGAAAACATGTGCGAAGGTCTTGAAGAAGAACAGTGAAAGAGCAGTCACAGAAACAAAAGAGCAGAGTAACTAATTTGTATTCAGTGATGGACGTGCTTAGAAATGAACTTGGGAGAAGTGGGAAGAATCTTAACCATACATGGAACATGTTAATAAAGTAAGACTTTATATCTAAGAACAATGTGAGGCATTTATAGTAGCGAGTATGTAAAAGAAATTATGTTTGAAATAAAAAAAAATAGAGCCATAATAGGAAAAAATGGATTTGGCTGAGAGTGGGGGCAAGTGTGGATATAAGAAGACCAACTTAGAGATGTGGCAGTGGTTTTAGTGAAAAATAATGGTGGGAGTTAACAATGGAAATGGAGAGAAAGAGCTATGAAAGATACTGAGGCAAGGAAGCTACAGGATTTAGCCATTTGATACAGAATGATGAAGAGGAAGAATTCATAAAATCAAAATCAGTTTCCAATGAAAATACGATCTTTTCATACAAGATAAATGGGTGGTGGAAAATCACTATATTCAGTCCACATTTCCCTTTTCCCATTTTCAGTAGACTCCCAGTTCAAAGGCAGAAGGCTGATCTCCAGCTTACGCAGGCAGGCAGTAAGGGAACAAGTATCTCCTTCCCCTACTCTTTGTTTTATTCAGGCCCTGAACAGACTGAATATTGCTCACTTACATTGAGAAGGGCAATTTACTTTGCTAAATCCACCAATTCAAATGTTAATCTCATCTGGAAACACCTTCAGAGACCCATCCAGAAATAATATTTAATTTGGACATCCCAGCCAAATTAAAATTTACCATGACAGGAATCATTAGCTATACAAAACAGTATATTGTTAAACAAAAATAAAAACATCTTATTGCATTTTATGTTCTCAAAGACAAAATACACCAGTTAAGGAGAGATTTTAGTCAGTCTATTGCAATAGGGAGAGCATCACAGATTTGAATATACAGTGTTATGGTAGGGTGATTTTGGCTTAGCTTTTATAGGAAGAAGACAATTTACAGGTGGCGTGATTTAGAGTTGTAAGTTTTACAATTAGGGGAATTCTCTGTTAGCTGAATAAGGACTGTTTATCTCTGTGTCTAGCTCTTTCAGAGGGACAAATAGTTCTAATCTCAGATCACCATTCTTAAGACAAAGAATCAGAATTCAGAGCGTCTGCATTTGATCGTGTCACAGATATTCCAGGGAGTCTGCAAATCTTATGGGAGTCAGTAAAAGAGTAGACACTGAATCTTGTTTAAGTCTTATGGGGAAATGTGGTTTTTTATGGCAAATTGTTTCCTGGAACACAAAATGGCAGAAAGATCTCAAAAAACAAAAGTGTGGATGGATTTCTTAACAATCATTGTTTTCTGGGAAAATAGGGCTCAGGTAAAGTCAATATTGTCAATTTTTTACATGTGAGTTCTAACTTCTTGAAATAAATAAATTTATTTTCATCACTTCTTCTCAGTTGCTGCATATTTTACAAAACCGTGTCACAATTTGAATTTTGGGAATTTTTGAGAAAAAAGGAAAGTTAATAAAGAAGTTAATTTGATGGAAACATATCCAAATTTATCTAGAATTTTCAGGAATAGAAAGGCATCTGCTTTAAGTTATGATAGAAGGAAACACTAATTTAGTAAATCTGACATTTTATGTCTTTCATTTGCTTTATTTATATAGCTAAAATTCAGTGTTACTAATCATGATTAGAATATACTCCCACCAAATATAATCAGTTCCCAGTTGAAATAAAACAGTAGCTTGCTTAGGGAATGATTTTATAGTGCTTGTTTAAATTTGACCTGTTTATATGATGTTGATTCAAGATGAATCAAATACTTCACAGTATTACTGTTTTAATACTTTTCCTGGAAGCTTGACAAGAAATCCCATATATTAAGTTCAGCAAAATTATATACACACTTATAATCTGTCAAACTACACTTGCTCCCATCCTGAGTTGATGAACATCCTTCTGTTTCAGGGGAAATTTCAAATAAAAACTCCACTTGAGCTTTTTTCCCTCAGTAAATGCTTGTCCATCACCCTGGGCTGGTTGCCAAGCAATAATGTGATTGCTTTACAGTCAGTGGGAAGTAATTCAGTGGCACTTTCCCATCTGTAATGCTTCTCAATGAGAAATGAGGTTATTAGGCGACAGATGACATAGGGCAGGAATAGGAAAAAGGCTTCAGAGTTAGGAATTCACACCAAATACCACTCTCCATTTTCTATATTGAGTCAATATTTTAAACTTCTTTTTTGAAATAATTTTCGCTACAAATAAAAGTTGCAAGAATAGTACAGGTTCTTTTAAAGATAACATCTTATAAAATCTCAATGCAATCATCCAAATCAAGAAATTGACACTGATACAAAATTATTAACTAAAATACAGACTTTTCAAATTTTATAAGTTTTACATGCATTTATTTTCATGTTTTGTCATTGTTGCATAATTCTATAAAATTTTATCATATGTATAGATTTATATAAAAATTTAAAAGCTTTTGCATGGCGAAGGAAACCATCAACAAAACAAAAAAGCAACCCACTGAATGGGAGAAAATATTTGTAATGATATATCTGTTAAGGGATTAATATCAAAAATATATAAAGAATTCACACAACTCAATATCAAAAAACAAATAACCTGACTGAAAAATGGGCAGAGGATCTGCATAGGCATTTTTCCCAAGAAGACATACAGATGGCCAACAGGCACATGAAAGGATGCTCAACATCACTAACCATCAGGGAAATTCAAATAAAAACCACAATAAGGTATTACCTCATGCTTGTTAGAATTACCATCATCAAAAAGAGAAGAGATACAAATGATGGTGAGGATATGGAGAAACAGGAACCCTTATACACTGCTGGTGAGATTGAAAACAGGTACAGCCAGTATGGAAAACACTGTGAAGGATCCTCAGAGAATTAAAAATAGAACTACCATATGATCCAGAAATTGTACTTCTGGGCATATATCCAAAGAAAACAAAAACATTATTTTGAAAAGATATATGTGCCCTTATGTCTGTGGCAGCATTATTTACAATAGCCAAGATATGGAAGCAACCGAAGTACCCAACAATAGTTGAATGGTTATAGAAGATGTAGTATATCAGCCATAACAAAGATATAATGAAAGAAAAAGTATCTACATTATTTTACCATATAAAGTTCTGTTTTTTTTTTTCTGTGCTTGAAAAAATGCTACACGGTAACCTTGTGGTTGGTGAGGGACATGGCTTAACATTCTTTTCTAAAATTCTAGATTAGTTCTCAATAAAAAGCAAGTCAATTAAGCGTTCCATAAATTATTCCAAACTTCAAGGGAAATCCTCATCTTTATTAAACCAGATTACAGGTTGTTAACTACAAAGAGTGGAACTATGTTTAAAAATGATAATGGAAGCACATCCAATCTTACCTAGGATGAATAGAGGTATCAAGTAGCGTGGGTATGTAGTTTCTCAGGTTCTGTTCTTCTAAAGTAGACCCTGACAGTTCTAAAAACAAAAGAGAAAAGATATTAAATGTATTTTACACTTACTAAAATTGTGAGGTAAAATACTGCCTTTTATCTGATAAATACTGAACTTGAGTGTGTCAGTTAGAATATTCTACATTTGTTACTACTCTCTATTCAGGGTTATAGTTCCATTTTGACATTCACTTTTAGGGCTGTGCTTATGAGGTAGCAAAACTTACTCCCTTTTAGATTCAGTTCAATCTCATTATCCTCTGAGAATTAAGTGTTACTGTAGTTTGATTGAGCAAGTGATATTTGGTGGTTTTCATTCTAGGTGGGCAGTAAATAATAAATACAGTGATTTACTGTTGAAAGTGTAAATGAAAGATGTTTCCAGATGCAGAATAGCAGTAACACCTTTCATCTGAAAGCAATAGCACCTTAATATTTGTGTAAAACAATTGTTAATAAAGCACTTCCTCCTATATTATAGCATTTAAGTCTTAGAGTATGTCAGTGAAGTATAAATGTTTTCTTCATTTTTAAAGAGAAAAAATTGTTACCAGAGGTATTTATATGATTTGCTCAAGATCCCCAGCCATTAAATACAGCCTAGAAACTCAAATCCAGGCCTTTGGATCCTAGTTCAGTCCTATTTTTACACCACAGCTGTTCCTTTGAATGTAAGATGAAACTTTCTGTCAACTCTATGACAATGACATGAAGGAACTTGAAGTTCGATATGGTCATCTTTATGACAAAATCAGAAGGTAATTTACTCATTCATTTAAATAATATTTATTGTGATTCAAGTACAAGTTTTACCCCTAGTACCCAGAAGACTGTCTGACACATATAGTAGGTAAGATAAATGGACATGTATGATTAATGAATGGGTATGAATGAATGCATGCTAAGTCAAGCAAGCATCATGCGCCATTCATGACAAGTTAAAAACCCTGCTTTCAAAAAACTTGCTAATTATATATATATATATATATAATTATAAATATATATATAATGTATATATATTTATATATACATATATGTATTTCATATAATCATAATCATTTTTACATATAATCAGAAAATGTCATATGAAGTGAAAAATGCTGAAGTAAAAAATATACAAGATGCTTTGAGAGCATTTAAGTGAAGGATAAGTTAAGAAAATCTTCACTGAGAAAGTGGTATTTGGAGGATTGGAAATTACTGGCAAAAGGAAGCTGGAAGTGGGCTAAGTGGCAGCAGAGTATCCTATGTGATTGGTTTGGGAGTGTATTTGACTTTCTCTAGTTGGTTCTGAGGGGAAAATAATGGCAAAAATTAGGCGAGCTGGCAGCTAATTGACCCAATCCTGACCATTCTGGGCTGACTGCTACAGGGTTTGTGGATTGGCTGTATGGTCTCATGCAGAAGTTGTGGGTCATAGTTCTATTGTCATATATGGTCTAGTCCTAACTCTTTGTACATTCAGTCTCTCATAATAGGTTGATTTTAACATTGTGAATAGTATGACTATGTTTTCCAAAAGTTCAGATAATGAAAATAATAACAATTATACCAACAGTAGCACTACCAAGACATTACCAAAAGAGAAGGATCAACAACTTTGTTACTTTAATGGCACTAGGAAGACAAATAACCAAACAAATTATTTTGCTCAATATACAGAAAAGAATTTGGGATTGGACATGTTGAAGAAGAGAATGAGGAAACACACATAGAAATTGAATCTCATAAGACTGACATGATACAGGTAAGTACTTATATTTCAACTAAAAGTTTTTTTTGTCTCTCACAAAATATTAATAGTCAGTTGAAAATGATGTCCACTGAGTTGCCTTGTGTTTAAGATGATTTTCCTTCAGAGTTGCCTTATGATAATATTCAGTGTGCTTTGGAATGTTTAATATGATGACATTTTAGACATGGAGAGCCTATATGATAAATTTATAAATACAAAGGACCTGATTGATATTTGGCCTACCAAAACAAGCCTATAGAAACAAAGGAGAAGAATATTTTTGAGAGCTGGAAATCACTCCCTATAAGTCCAAAAATCTGCTGTTGCTATTGCTAGTAAGTAAAATCCTAAAAGAAATCCATGTTCAAATACTTTCATTGAGAGGATATTTACATTAATGTCATCACATTTAACAGACACCAGAAATCAGTGTAATATGGACTTGATACAAACAGAGCTGCTTGTCAAAGAGAATTTCATGTTTGGCTGTATTCAGTTTTAGTACTACATAAAAGTATAGGGAAGTATTATTTAAAAGGAAAAAGAGAAATATTCTTTCTCATAGGACAGAAAGAAGCATGCCAATGTTATTTTTTAAATTAAATATAGGCAATATCTATTAGTCTGTATTTTTTAATTATCCTATATTTCAGTATCTTAAGAACATATAAAAATACAGCCTACAAAATTTAAATTCCAGAAAAAAGGAATTAAAGTAAATTGTTATATAAGAAGACAGGAAGAAAATGATTAAGTATAAACAACTGTTATTTTTCTTTACACCTATTATTTGTTTAATTTACTGCTATTTTGTTTAAATTATAGCATTTATATAACAGAAAAGTAAATAATAAAATCTATGGATTTATTTTGATTCATAAATAAATAACTCTTCTATAACTTTGAAAATTTATAGAAGTCTATGTGAAAATTTTTGATACTACCACTTGGAAAACTGAGCAATTTTTAAAAAGCCTCAAATTTCTGTGCCTTTGAATACATAGTTTTGATTAGTCTACCTATAAATAGGAAGATCAGAGTAAACATAGCCTGCTTAAAATGACATAAACCACTATAGTATATATGTATATAAATATTTTTTCTTTGTAACGTTTTAAATGTTATTTTATCTTTCTATTATGTTCTAACTTTTGAACTTTCAATTTTTATTTTCATGTAATACCCTTTCATACAATAGATACTGATGATTTCTTTCACTTCAGAGAGTGTTTTATTATCTCAATGTTTTGGCCTAAAATACCAACAACTTTCCTTTGCAGGCAATGTTCTAAGGCTAATATTTAACATTCTGCATGTGATCTTTGATTAAATCACTTAAATTATCTATTTTATGAGTAAGTAGCTCTGATATACTTGGTTTTAGGTCTAAGCACTAAAGAAAAAAAAAAAGCTGTAAAAGAACAATGCTGAATGCCCCCTTACATGCAAAATGAATATACTTCCATATTGTAAGTATCTAATATGTTTTTAGAGTCCCCAAATTAGTAAATTTGAAGTTATATTTTGATGTTATATAATCTACTTTATCTCCCTTAAGAATATATTTGAATTTCTTGAAGAGCTGTATTCAAAACAATTAACCAAAAGAAAACTATAAATTAAATTCGTCATCAAATGTTAACAATTTCATAGTTAGACAATTGAAAGTCAATGATTTCAAATGAGAAACAATCACCAAATTTATTCTAGAAAATACAGAAGCCAGATAATTCTAAGAAGAGTTCTGATGAAATTTTTGGCTGGGATTTGGCTCCTGGCTAAATTGGGATATAGGTTAAATTATTCCTTGTTACTTTTCTCTCAGCCATGTTGTGGATCTCAAGTCCCTCTAGGACTCATACACCTTTAAGTAGAGCACAACAGAAGAACAGAGGCAGAAAGGAATAGAGGAAACAGAATGATACAATCAGAAGATGTGGCTTTCAGACACAGATGTGACCCTTTCTGACTACGAACTTAGCTGAGTCATTCTTTGAGCTTGAATTATTTTACCTACAAAATTGAGGTAATAATTCTTAATTCATACAATTTCTGAGAGGAGTCATTGAGATTATACTTGTGAAATGCCTAATGTGAAGTCTGGCACCTGAACGATGTTTAATGTATGTTCATTTTTCATTCTTTGAGTTATTCACTTCTGAATTATTATTCATGATGCACTTCTGTCTTTTATTCCTTAGAATCAAGTCTCAGCCCCAGGTTGGCTTTTTTTCATTCCTTCTTTTCTCCAGCACAACTTAAGTATTTGACTTGCATGTTGTTATTTCACTGCTTCCAGCTCTTCTATAGAAAGAGAAGCATTTTCTAAAACATCCTATTTTTTTTCTTCCTCTGAAACTCACATAAAATATTTCAATATTTGGTAAAGTAATGAAAACAATTGATATGTCTGAACTTTTCTCAACAGTGTATTGCCCTAGGCATCTCTCTAAGCTCCATTCCTAAATGGCTTTCCCTAGAAAACTCTAGTTCTTTTCATATTATCAATCAGTTTAGCACAATATTATGTCAATAACTGATTCTACTGATGAGTAAAACTTATCATTCTTCAGTCCAAAACAGGTTCTTTATGGAAGTTAGGCCAAAACTAGAATCCTCAGTCTTCTCCAGAATGTATTTCTTAGATTTATATTATGATATTGTCCTTTCTCCCCTTTTCAACCTTTTCTACCACCTAATTCATTTTTTTGGCTCCGGACTTGATGAATTTCTACCTTGCAGAATCCTCAGAACTCTTGGATCCTGCTTTTGTTGGTCTCTAGATGAGGAATTAAGTCTCTGTTTTAGCTTTTCAAATTTCCCCTGACCTAAATGTCATCTACTTTGCCTTTTCTAAAAACCTTAATGGCTCTACTTCCTGGAAGCTCTACCCTCTCTTCTGACCTATTTTATCCTTTTGTGCAATTTTCCCATTTCTAATCTATGTTAATGTCAAAATTAGGGCTGTGCTACCCACGGAACTGTGGAACTGTGTAACTTTATATATTAGTATAAATCAGTCTTACTAGCTGTCAGCATTGTCTGATGAAAGACTTATTTGTCATTTCTATTACAAGCTATGTTTTCCTCTAAAATAGCAAAATATCCATATCTCCTTGTTTAAAGATCATTTTTTCTTAATAAACATTTGAGTTCCTTCTTTATTCAGATTGTGGGCTAGGTGGTCTGGTCTTAAGATAAAAAACAAAACAAAACAAAATATAGTCCCTAATCACAGATGTTCTCAATCCAATAGTTAATTTACTATCAGTTAATTTGTATTCCATCTGAAAGTGGGCTAAAAACAATCACAGGATGCTATGTATACAAAGGAAAAATAACCCAGAAAGCTTCAGGAGATACCTGAATGGAGTAGATTTAGTTTGGCGAGGAAGTAGGGAAAGGTCATTTTAGGATACCATGTGCAAATGCATGGCAGCGTGAGAAGCCATGCTTCTTTAAAAGGATTTGTAAATAATTTAGTGAGCTGAAGAGAGAAGCACATTTGAGAAGTTTTAGCAAATACTCAATGACAATGTTGAAGGGGACATATATGGAGGACTGAAGGTATAATGTCCATTATAAGAATTCAACTCAAAGAATTACTATACATATTTTTGCTTTTGTATTCATTCTACTTATCTTTACCAAAACTTGTCTCCTGATTGTCTCATTCTGCTTTCACAATCAGATAATCTAATCTACACTATAGTGTTATTGACTTGAAATGGCTAATATGTTATCTCCTCAAGTACCAATTACTGCATAGTTGTACCTCTTGTAAAAGCCAGTGTTTTAACACATTAACAAAATGTACTTCTAATGGTGAAATTTTAGCCAATTAGGTCTGTATGAGAAACTATTTTAAGCATTAAGTCTTTTCCAATGCTGGAAATAATTTCTGCTTCCTATTTCTGTCAGTTTCATGCCTGTAACATAACATATACTAGAAGGTTGGATCCAAATTTTAACAAGATTTACTTATCTCACACTTGTAAACTGAGTTTTTAATCATCAGTTGTAAAACTAGGAGTTCCATGTTACATAAAGATTTAATAAAATTTTATGATTTTTAGTTGAATTTATGTATTTTTGGCAGTTTATGTCTTCAAAAGATTTGGCCCCTTTCATCTAAGTTATTAAATTTGTGATCATAGAGTTACTTATAGTAATTCTATATAATGTTTTTAATGTTCACGAACTTGGTAGTCATGACCTTTTTCTTATTTAATATTGTAATTTGTGTTTTCTTTCCTTTTTCAAATTAGCCTGGCTAGACATTTATCAATTTATTTATCTGTTCAAATAAACAATTTTTAGATTCCTTAATTTTCTCTATTGTTTTCCTCCTTTTATACTGGTATAAAATGGTTCTTTGACTCTTAAAGCACTAATACACAAGAATTGAGAGACTAAATCAAAGATTTTCATGCTGTGAAATGAAATATTCAACAAGGGTCATGTACGTACACACAAATACACATAAGAATGGATGAGAGGAAAATTGCTAATGCATGTATGTAATTTACTACAGACTACACTGCTCTCTTTTTCAATTCATTTTTGATTTTTAAATTATTCTTCAATTCTGCAATTATTTCAGGAAAACCCACTTCGGCCCTGGCAATTCTTCTAGTGTCTGGGAATGTGTACAGCAAATAAGTGGCCAATCCATGAACACACAGAGCTTAAATTCTAGAATGGGGTATAGAAAATATAAACAAAGAAATAAACATCAGATCATAACAAGTGCTATGAGAAGATAAAATGAATGTGAACAGGTAGTGCTCAGGAAGGGCTGTTATATAGAGACTAGTATTGGGAGTTCTTTCTGACAATGATAGAAGAAATAAATAATGACCTGAAGAAGAGAACTGAACCATGTAGATTAATGGGTAAGAATATTTCAGAGGGAGAAGGATACAGCAAGTTCATGAAGTGGAGCAAGCCTGGTGTGTTTAAGGAACATCAAAGAGTGGGTAGCTCCAAAAAATGTGCTAACATTGGTTAAAATGAAAGAGGAATAATTATTAAGACATCATACTAGAGTAAACCCCTGAGAAAGCCCAAACTCAGAATTAAGCACCCATTCCTCACTTTCTCTAGAAATGTGATAGTTATTTAAGCTCTGGTATCTGCATGATACATAGAGGTTAGATGTTACAGTCAGGCCAGTAGGAACTCTGTCTAATCACCTACATAGTCCTCTTCCATTATCCACTATGAATTAAATACTAATCTTAAAGGTACGCTGGTTTGGAAGGGGATGGACTGGTACCTGAGTAGAGACTTTCACTTTTTTTTTCACTCTAGTAGTTGAGTGGTTCTCAAATTTTCATGTATGTAAACTTTACACAACTGTGTACACAAAATTAAATTAGAAAATATGAGGATAGCCAAGAAAAAAGAATTTTTGCAAAGCACAATTATTGTAAAATATTCTATCTTTAGAATTTTACTCCTAAATAAATTACAACATCACTGTAGTTAATTAAAAAGGAATCCACTTTCTTTGAGGTCGTGTAAAAACTTATTGCTTATGAAAACTTTAAAATACATACTTAAACTAGATAAGCAAGGTATATCCTCATAAGAATTTTTATGTCAGTAATATACAAATATTTTTAATCTCATGTGTCTTAATTTATTAAGAAAAGTTAAATATTAATACAAATGAAAGAAAATAAGTAAACATCAGTCAGTGGGCTTTACAATAATTATTTACAATAATAGTTGATAACTATTGTGAGTTTAATAATGGCCTGGATTTTCCTTCTTGTTCAATGCTATTTAAACCAAAAATACAATAACTTGGCAATGCTATTTAATGAAATGATGCAATGCTCTACTTTATCTATAGGCAATAAGAAAATTTAAATTTTACTGCCAGGAACAGGCTGTATTGAACAACAAGTCCAGATACTGTCACTGGTATTTCTTAGAATGGGTTACTTTGCAGTGTAAAATGTAGTCAAGAAGTCTGCCTCACTTTACTGAGCTCTATTATCTAAGTCTCAGTCGTCAGTATTGGGGGAAGCATGTTTTTTTCCAAAGAATATTTCTTCAAGTGGATATTTTCTGAGAACTTAATTGTGTGTACATGGACCACTGCACTGGATTTTTTTACATATTGGCATTTCTATCACATTCTAAGTCATTAGACATGAGCTCAAGATCCTTCATTCAACTGGAGATTTGGTTCAAACATTCTAAGAGGCAAGAATGGATTTTGCCTCAAATTTTTTACTTAATATTAATGAGTTATTTTTGTTGTTTTATTTCTTTTGATAAATAGAATAAATCAATTTTCTCAAAAAAGAAATATCAAAATAAATGGCATGACACAATTTCTCATTTACTTATTTTTTTTCCTTCCTGTGTTGCAATATACAGTACTGTTAGAATTTATTACACAGAGAAGGAATATTAATTCTGAAAAACTTCCAAGTTTAGCTCACAGAGACAAACCTACCTAAAATATCATTGTATTAAATTTCAAAATTTCTTAGAATATTTAACTGACATGACATCAAATAACAACTTTGAATTAAGCCCATATTTGCATATATTGTGGTGAAAATTTCCTGTGGAAAAAATATCAAAAATGCATAATCTGAAAGTGTGAATCATGTATCAAAGGTAATTGGCAATTACTCTCAAATTTTATAACTGATTCATGTGTATGCACATATATACACATAAACATCTGTATATATATATGTATATATGTATTTATGCATGTATAATCATAAATGGATCATTATTGGTCAAGAACTCTAAAAAAATGCACTTCATTGGAAAGCCATTCAAAATAGCCAGAATCTTTAAGATGGAAAACTTGCACAACCAAAGAATGAAATCAGCAATTATTCAATTTAGATTATACCATATATGTGCTTTGCTCTTCTTTTTTCCTTCCTGATTATTTTAGACTGGTCTGCAGTAAAATGTCATTCATAAAGTAAATCGGATTAATATGATATTCCAATGAGTTTAAATCTTAAATCTTTAAAACCTAAATCTTTATTACTTCAATGCATGGAATGTCCTATAACTTATGACAAGTATATACTTACATCACTGTGTGTGTTTGCCTTCATAGTATAGAAAATTCCATGATATCTTACTCAGTCCAGAAGGGCCTCTCATAGGTGGCTCTTGAAAGCCATTTGGTTTTCATCTCACCTTTACACAGGCCTCAAATTTAGACTCTTAACCATTCTTCCAGTTGAGAAATTAAGCTTAAGATCATTGTATTTATGAATGTGTAGTGCTAAAAGGGTTAACTTCTTATTTATAAACATCTAAAAAGAATCATAAATTTAACCATATTTTCTATGTCTTCATGCTTTCTAGCATATTAGTAATCCACAAAAAGCAGTAAAGGCTTAGTTGTCTATCACCTCAGATTATCCTCATAATCAGGGAAATTTCATAGGGTAATGCAAATGAGATTTGAGGTTTAAACTTTTCCAACTCTCAGGAATTTTTACATTTTAACAATGTCAGAAACCAAATAAATAAGTGAAAAGTTTCCACAGGTTATTAGTTCAGAAAAATTAGGTAGGAAATGATGTTCTTCAACAATTTACCAGAAGAACACCAGAAAGTTATTTCTAAGATATTTGAAATGTCTTCCTTCCATTACTTCCAAACTAGTCAAGTCTTAGAATCACTATTAATATTTATAATTAGAATGCTTTAGGTTATATGTTTCTTCTAAAAACCCAAATAATTCAATTAAAAAGTATTTGCATCTCCCATCCTACCTTTTACAGTAAATATGTAACACAGTGGTAGAGATTTGGAAGACACAACTATTTATTCATGTAAACCACCAAAATATAAGAATGTCCAAATTCTGTACATTGAGTCTTGTATTTTAAATAAATGAGTATCTGCTAATTATTCTCATTTGGTTTTTAAAGTAATAAATCATTTTCCTGGAGGAAGAAACACAATTTTTAAAGATTAGAATAATGTATCCTTTATCAGCATATATGTATTAACATTTTTTAAATGCACCTGGTCTTGGAAAGAGTTCAAATTTCCTTCATACTATCTTGCATTTCTCTATATAAATTAATAATGATCAGATTGTTGTGACACTCTTCAAATTCAAAATGATTTTGAACTATTAATAAATCTTAGCTCTATGGTATAATTAAACATTAAAGAGTATGATTAAGAAGGCACATGAACCATTTAGTTTCTGGGATTATACAAGAATTTACTACTACATAAAGATAAACTTCCTATAGCAATGAAGAAGAGACATTGCATGATATAATTTCTTTGAATGTGTACTACCAAAATGTAAAGGCATTCATTAGGTGTTTGTTACTCACCATTGACATTTGTAACACTCAAGAGAATATGTCTAACATTTTTGTAAGTAATATATATTTTATGCCTGTAACTTTTCAAAATCTGAATTGATTTGGGAACAGAGTTCTAAGATTTGAGAAACTAGACAAATGAATAGTTTGCATATCTCTTCGCATAGTTCTCTGGAACATCAATCATTTCTGTAGTGCTCTGTACTGAACTTAGAAAAAGACAATAAAATATTAACATTACTAAGAGTACCTAAAGTGCAAGAATTCTGAGTGATTGACTAAAAAGACACGTGCATTATTTAGATAAAATCAAGCAGACAGAAATGTAGATTTTTTATCTTTTTGGTTGGAGTTATAAAAATTTTAAAGCCTGACATATTTTACCCCTGATGGAATATCATCCAAATTCAATGTTTATAAAGACTATGAGAAGGCAGAGTTAAGATTATTTTCTTTCTGAAAAAAGCAGTTTTACCTATACTCAAAGAATAGGACAGCCTTTGCTTGGACGATTGTGAGGGATAAGAAGATCACACTATTTGAATATATCATTGAGAATAAAAAATAGAACTTGATAAGGCTGCTGAAAATAACTTCATTCTAAGCAAACTGCCTTTTTATGTTCTTGCCAGATGAGTTTGTAAAAGAGAATTACATATTTTCAACTAAACAGATGAGCATGGCATTTAGTTTTCTCAAAAAATATTTGAGTAAATAAGACAGTATACTGACAAAGCATATGATTAGTTTAATTGAACTTCTCTATTTCACGGTGCTGTGATGTTTTAGTCTGAGTTTGGTAAAGATACACATCTTGGGGAGATCCACTTCTGGAATGCCAGTGTGAGGAGTTCTGATACCTGCTCCTCTTTAAAACAATCATAACTGGTAAAGATTATGAAAATCAAGGTGGTGGTCCCCAAAAGACATGTCCACATCCTTATTCCCAAAACCTGTGAATGTTACCTTATTTGGAAAAAGGGTCTCTGCAGATGTAACTAAATTAAGGATTTTGAGATAAACAGATTGTCTGGATTATCTGAGTGAACCTTAAATTCAATGAAAGTGTTCATATAAGTGATGCACTAAGGAAGACATAGTGTGACCATGAAAACAGAGATCAGAAAGATGTGGCCACAAGTCAAGTCCAGTATGTCTCTACCTCTATTTGTCTAGGCCTCCAATTTCTACCTCTGTACACATCTTTGGAGTCTGCCTTGGTGTTATATAGCTCTATAGGCTTTGTGTCCATGTCTCTGTTGGACTCTATGCCTGTAGCTTGTTCTTCTGTGTCATTCCTCCTTCTTCCTGAAGGATAGCACATGTTTATACTGGAGTAGCAATATCAGCCTATTTCCTGCTGCAGAATTTTGGAAGTCTTACAACCCTCTCTTTTTTATTTTGTTCTCTCTCTGTCCTTTTCAGTACAAGCTAGCAATATTTCTACTTGATACAACATTCTCTAAAGCCCTGTGGGTATCCTGTGTATGTCATGGGAATTCACACCATTAGACAAAAGGGTCCTCCACAGTTCTTTCTTGGGATATTCCATTCCTATTCCTGGCTTCTGTTGAGATGGCTGAGTGGACTATGAGTCACACACCTACTTTCTTTAATAAATGCTTGTCCAGCTACTCACTTGGTATTTTATCCAGAGAACACTTTCCTAACAGTGTATTTAATTTTGGTGTATTCTGTAATTTGGATAGGCTGAGAATTTTTCAAATTATCAAATGCTGGTTCCTTCTGCTTAACATTTCATTTCTCAATTTATCTTATTTCTCTCATATTTTATTATTAGCAACAAGAATCCAGGTCATATCCTTAATATTTTCTATAAAATTCTCTTCAGCTATAAATATCTAAGTTCATCACTTACAAGTTCTGCTTCCTTTAGTGAAATTGTAATACAAAATCCAGCAATAATGTCTGTGAGTATATAACAAGGATCACCTTTCCTTCAGTTTCCAATGACATTTTTTCTTACTTCTTTCTGAGCCCTTACCAGAAGCACTTTTAATGTTCGTATATCTGCCAACATTCTGCTCATGACTATATATGAAAAGTATTAACAGAGAAAGAATGTTCCTTTTTTACCCTGCCACTCTTGCTTTCATTTGCTCATGGGGTAACTGAGGCCATAAATGGAAACAGCAACCCTCAAGTCTGTCTTGCAGACAGTGTGATAATCTTGTTAGCAGTCATTTCCGGGGAGGTCATTTACTGTTGTTTTTGAGGATTGGCAATGATTTTACATTATACCTAATAAAGAATTTCTGGCAGTAGAACTCTGAGGAGGTGTTGATGTTTACCTAATGTGCTGAATTAGAACAAATCAATCCTGGGCAATTTGAGTACAGTAAAATTTACTTGATTGGTAACTACTTAATTCCCTAGGATGTAATTCAGAATAAATGCTACTTACTAGCTGATTAAATGGAATTTCCCATGAGTGACCTTGCTCCTCTGAGCCATGAAACAACAGTAGTTGTTTCACTTGAGGGAAATCAATGAATCCAAAAGAAGTTTACTTATTTCTACATAGGACTGGCAGGAGTGTTTAAAAATAATAAATAGGGAAATAATCTAATTTGATTTTTGTATAGTATTATTATACTATTATTTTTATAAGCTAATTTAAATGTCATTTTTTATTGGAATTTTTAGTAAATATACATATATATACAAATAAGTATATACATCAGTATTAAATGTATAAACAATAAATGACATATTTATTTTATGTCATATGTAATTACATATATAATATGTTACATATAATATACATAACCAACTACCAATTCATGCTTCCAAATGGATAATCTAAAGTCTGGGTTGAATTAAATTCAATTACTGGAAAAGTACTTTTAATTACTTGACCTAGGGCATGCCAGATATTGTTTGAAGTAGAATTTTTTTAGGGGCTTTTTCCAAATTTAATCTTTAAACTTTAATAAATTTCAGAGTCTTACCGATGACTCTATGGACATGATTTTGTTTAAAAAAAGACTTAATAACAATGATTTTTGTCTCTTGTAAAGAATCTCTTGTAAAATAAATTATATCTCTTGTAAAATAAATAAGTACATTAATAATAACTATTTTATCTCTTGTAAAATAAATACATTAATAACTATTAATTAAAAATAAGAAATAAAAATGATCTTTTTAAAAGAAAAATGAGCTTATAATTCTACTGCTTAGAGATGATCAACTGAAAGCATTGTATGATTTTAAAACTTTTCCCTTATATATTCATTTGATACTTTTTCATAAAAGTGAAATTATATTTTTAACTTGCTCTTTTCAATTTATTTTTTTAAATCATCTTTCCATGTGAGTTTTTATTAACTTACTACCTAACTTTAATATAGCAAAATATGCCACTTTTTATGAACACAGCATAAATTTTTTTTTTTTAACCATTTGACCAAGATTCATGTTATTGTTCCTTTTCATGCATTCCCAACACTAGTTCTCATTTTCACTGACTGAAAAATTGCTGGACATGGACATTAGAAATAAGCAGGCTGAACAGAAAGTTAAGACAGGGTCTCTGATCCTGGCCAGACAAAAGATCATAAGTAGGGTTAGGGAGCAAAATGGGAATAGAAGTAGAACTTGATTTCATTGTGTAGATTGTTAGAAGATGAAACATTGAGGTGAGGGAATAGAGGAGTTCAAGGCCCTGAAACCTTCATTTCTGATTCTTACCCCACTTAGGTTGGGTATTGGGATACATGAGTGAGATGAGGAGGTGAGATGTGTGGTGTATTCTACTCAATATAAAACAAATGAAATTCAAGAATAAAAATCTGACATAGAAGACAGTGGCAATATGGCTAACTTTCCTTTCTTGTTCATCAGATTACATGAATCCCCCTTAGCTACATTTGAGCCTTCAAGATAAAACACCTCTTTTTTTTAAAAAGTTTCAGTTTCCTGCTCTGCTAGTCTAGTTACTAAGATCTATGTCCAAGTATTTTTTGCATCTAACCATTTATATCTCATTTCATAAAGAAAATATAAAGGACAGGTCACTGAAGTACTAGCTAAAATGAATCAAATCCATACTATATAAAATTATTGCAACTAAACAAATATTTATATTAAAATAAAGTGTGTATACGTATGTGTGCACACACACAGAGTTAATAATACAGTAATATTTTAAATGTATCACCAAAGTTTTGCTCTTTTACCCTTACATGTAGTTTTTTGTTATCTATCTGTTATTCAGAAAGCTCATGTGGAGTAGGCAGTATTATGCCTATTTCTTGAATAAGAACATCTAATATTCTGAAGTTTGTGAGACTACTTCAAGTAATTAGTATCAACTGAGGAAAGAAAGGTTTTCTGAATGTCTGAACAGTACTGCTACATTAACTACTTTTTCTTTTTTCTCCTCTTTATGTTTCTGCTAGTCTATACCATTATAAAATGGAATTCATTTTTCTCAGTTTGCAAGTGAAAATGTATTTATATTCTAAAAATATTATAACTAGAAAAAAAATTACATTTAAACCAAATACAGAAAAATTGAAGAGATTTTAAATTTCACTAGAATTTATAAGTTTAGTATCTTTTTTTAAAAAAATAATGAATTCTACAGTTTAGGGAAATTACATTTAATTGGTAAATTACATAATGTTATATCATGACTTTACATTTCTGTTTATAGAAGATCTCAAGTTGCTATATTTGTTGGATTTTTAATACAATATTTATTTATATTCATGTTGATTTTGTGCTATTTAACCATTTAAGGTATGAAATTGTATACTCTTGTTTGTTTATTTGTTTTACAGAATAACAGCAATGAATAAATGAGAAAGAAAACAAATATAGTTTTACAACAAATTAAACTTCAGTTCAATAATTTTTTTTAATGTCATCTGGTTACACTTAAATTTGAACAAGGACTTGTAGATAGACTCTTTAATATGCAACCCCCTGAATATTTTCTTTAGAACTTAAGAGTTTTTCAAAATGTGGGCTTCTTAAAATTCATTATAACTTTAAATGGTTAGTGGGGATGGAAGAGTAAGAAAAATGAAAGAACCATGAAGAAAATGTTGATTAATACAAGGCAATACACACTTAAAATATCAAGACAAAATATTAATTCAGTGTTTTAAATTTCTTTTGTTTGTTTTTAAAAATTGTGCTATGGCCAACAATGCCCACATATTTGGCACTTCTGGTGATCTTTGTGTCTTCCCAATAAAATGATTTGCTATAATTATTTATAAAGTATTTGTCATAATTTTCCTTTAGCCCAAAGAACTTCCTTTAACATTATTTGTACTGCAAATCTCCTGTTGGTCAATTTTCGTATTTTTTGTCTGAAAATGTCTTTATTTTTACTCATAAAAGATATTTTTTCAGCTTATAAAATTCTAGGTTAAGGGTTAGCTTTTGTTCATGTTATTGTCATTGCTGCTGTTGGTTTGGTCTTACTCTTGGCACTTTTAATATGTATTTCCTTGTCTTATAGTTTCCATGTAAAATCAGCAGATATTCATATAATTGTTCCACCCTATATAATAGCTCATTTTTCTTCAGTTACTTTATGATCTTCTCTTTATCCCTGACAGTTGGACTATGTGTTTCAGAATAGTTTTCTTTGGATGTAGTTTTTTCTTCCTTTTCTTAAGATTATTTTTTTACAAGCAATTTAGGTTCACAGCAAAGTTAAGGAGGAGGTAAAGAAATTTCCCATATGCCCCTTGCCTTCCTCCCTCCACAGCATTCTCCCACTGTCAACATTCCCCAACAGAGTGGTACGTTTGTTACAATTGATGAACCTACATTGACAGATCATAATTAAAGTCCATAGTTTGCCACTTCTTTTTACCTTTATAAGCAATAACTATCAATCTTGGGTGTCATATTTATTGAAGGTCAGCTTCATGAAGTTGAATGAGAAAGTAGCCATTTATTGTTTTTGCCTCAGGAAACTTCATTCAGCTGAACAAATGTGACTTTAACAGTGTGAGGAAAGTGATCATCTACTAAGAGGGGCTCATTTATTATAAAATCTAAGGAAATGAATTTTGTTCTATCCTTTATCAGTGTACTTGAAAATAACATAAAATGTTTTTTATTTTATATACTATTACCATCTATAACTGAAGACAAAACAGTGTGGAGATTATTAGTCAGACAGTGATTTGGTGCTAATTTATGTGAAACCAATGGATGTGCTAACTGGAAAAACACTAAGAGGACAATGTTGAAATTGTTCCCAGTGTCTGTTCCTAGGAAAGGTAACCTACTCAATTTCTCCACCAAAAGGGGGAAACACTGTTTATTATATATCATCCCCTGATAAAGACTCATAATTTTACCAGCATATTATTACAATAAAGATTCTGAGGTTCTTGTGATAAGAGAACCTATTTAACTGCATTTAATTCAGTGCTTCCTAAACATATTTGACTATAAATCTCTTTTCACACATGAAAAGGTAATACAGTTACTGTTCTTTAGGTAAGGACTAACGACACAAAGAGGCAAAACTGGTTATTCAATGTAATGAGGTCTGACACCTTGGGTTATTAGGCATATAAAATGAGGAGAAGGAGCCTAACTCTATTACGCTGATAATCTAAACTTTGAGGAAAAAGGCTCTTTTAATTTGAATGTTTCTGAGTGCTTGACCTATGAAAACCAATTTATGTGTCCCAAGGAAAAGGAAGATTTCACACTAAACCATCTTAGATCTGATACTATTAGTAAAGAAAGCAGTGTTCTAGATATGCATCTCTTTTCTCTTCATTCTGTGTGTTTGAGTGTATCTGTGTGAGTATGCGTTTGGCATACAAAACAGGGCTTGTTTGTCAAGGGCAACTCGAGAGTTAACTTGCATCAAATTAACACTGGAGACCAATGGATGGATATGGATGTCTTATGTCAGCTGAGTGGATATGCTTCTTAGGGGTATTATTTGGACCCTTACAGTGGGCCGTCCATTTATTTTAGTAACTGTCACCCAGAGAGTATCCTTTTCATCCCTGTTGCTAAAAACCTGGTTAACAAACTTAAGCATTCTTACTTGTGCTGGTAAAAAGACAGTCCTTAATACCAGAGAGGATGAGGAATTTAGACTCTAAATTATATGAATAATTCTAAAAACAAGTTTTTTTCTAATAGTTCCCTTAATGATATTTGTTCTCTCTTCATGATATTGTTACAAATATCATGGCCATTGCCCATAATTCTCTTTCCTTCCTGTTTATCCTGGTAAATGTCCTAAAGGACTCAGCTCTATACTACCTCTTATATACAACATTCATTAACATCCATACTAACAGTTAACTGATCATTTATTTTTGTTTCCTTAGCACATTCCTTACTTGTTTATATTGCATTGGGCTGTTTACTTATTGTCACATTCTTGTACGTTGGGTTGTGAAGTATCACTTTGATTTTGCTTGTATTTGTATTTTAACCATGTCTAAAACATAGTAGTACTCAGTGTGCTCAGTAAATATCAGTTGACTGAATGAAGAAATAAACATAGGGGTTTATTTGTTTGTTTTTAATGTTTGCTTATTCTTGTTCAGGTACAGGTTGTAAGAATTTCAGCTCCCTCTTTCAAGGTAAACTTCTCCAATTATGCATCAAAAGGAGAACAATCTTGCCCTCCTCTTTAAAAAGTACTTACAAACAAGTCGTGAGTTGGTATCATTTTTGGATGCTTCCTACACTAGCTTGTTTAATTTTTATTTAATACAGATTATTCAGAATTAAAGAATGTCTACAAATAGCCAATAGGCAAATGAAAAAAATGCTCAATATCGCTATCAGAGAAATGCAGATCAAAACTACAGTGAAGAAATAAACACAGGGGTTTGTCTGTTTGTCCACCAATCAGAATGACCATCATTAAAAAATCCACAAATGATGAATGTGTAGAAAAGGGAACCCTCCTATACCATTGGTGAAAATGTAGTTTGGTGCAGCCATTATGGAAAACAGTACCTTAACAACCGAAAATAGATTTATCTTATGATCCAGCAATCTCACTCCTGGGCATAGATCCAGAGGGAACTTTAATTTGAAAAAGATACATGCACCCCAATGTTCATAGCAGCACTATTTACAATAGCCAAGACATGGAAACAACCTAAATGTCCATCCAAAGATGACAGGATAAAGAAGTTGTGGTATATTTATACAATGGAATACTACTCAGCCATAAAAAAGAATAAAATAATGCCATTTGCAGCAACATGGATGGACCTGGAGATCATCATTCTAAGCGAAGTAAGCCAGAAAGAGAAAGAAAAATACCATATGATATCCCTTATATATGGGATCTAAAAAAGAAAAGAAAAGGACACAAATGAACTTATTTATAAAACAGGGACAGATTCACAGACATAGAAAACAGACTTATGGTTACCAGGGGGAAAGGGGTGGGGAGGGATAAATTGGGAGTTTGGGATTTGTAGATTATAACTACTATATATAAAATAGATAAACAACAAGGTCTTACTATATAGCACAGGGAACTATATTCAATACCTTGTAATGGCCTACAATGAAAAAAAATATGAAAAGGAATATATATATTGAATCATTATGCTGTATACCAGAAATTAACACACCACTGTAAATCAACTATACTTCAATAAAAAAGTGTGAACCAAAAATTATAAAATTAAATTTTATAAAAATTGTTTAAATTAAATAATAAAAGGGTGTCTATTTGTGACTAACAGAAATTCTCTTCAGTGCATCAAAAATTCCCAATTACTACCTTTTTTCATCCTCAATTTTTTGTTCTCTCTTCTCCACAGTATTTTCTAAGAATTCCTCTTTGATTCATAGACTGTTTACAAGTATGTTGTTTAGTTCCTAAGTGTTTAGAGATTTTCCTGTTATCCTTCTGTTAATGATTTTTAGTTTAGATTAATTAGTTCTTAGACTGAAGTCTAAGAACACACTCTGCATGATTTCAATTATTTACATGGTTTGAGGTTTGTTTTGTGACCCAGGATGTGGTCTATCTTGGTATATATTTCATGGGCACTGGAAAAAATATGCATCCTGCTCTTGTTGGATAGAGTGTTCTATAAATGTTGATTAGGTCCTGTTGGTTGATAAAGTTTTGGGTTCTGCTAAATCCTTGTTGATTTTCTAGTCTAGCTGCTCTCTCAACTGCTGTGTGAGCCATACTGAAGTTCCTAACAATTGTGTATTTGTATATCTCTCCTTTCAGTTCTATATGTTTTGTTTCACATATTTTGCAGCTGTGATGTTTAGTGAAGTCATATTTATGATTGCTATGTTTTCTTGTTGAATTGATCCTTTCATCAGTACATCATATCTCCCTCTTTCTCTGGCAATTTTCTTTTTTCTGAAGTTTACTTTATCTGATATTTATATACTCATTTCTGCTTTCTTTATTAGTGTTTGCATGATGTCCTTTTTCCTATCCTTTTATTTTCAAACTGCTTAAATTGTTATATTTGAAATATGTTTTCTATAGATGGTATGCAATTTTTTAAGCCCATTTATCAGTCTCTGACTTTCAGTAGGGTATTTAAATTATTTTTATTTAGTGAAATTGTCAATTTGTCAAGACAAATCTACAACTTTATTTAGTTAGTTAGTTTTCTATTTGCTCTCTGTTTTTCATTGCTGTTTTCTTTTTCCTGACTTCCTCTGAAATACTTGAACTTTTTTTAGAATTCTATTCTGAGTTATTGAAAGTCTTTGGAACATATTTTTAAGAATCTCTATATACATGGTGTACATATGGTCAGGTACTTACATACATGTATGTACTTTTATATGAACAACAGTCAATTTTGAACATTGTTCTGTAACTTGTTTTCCTCATATAATTAAATCTCATGAAGTGTTTCTCTGAAGTCAAAGTTAGTACACATCTTACCTTTTCCTAACTTGCAATATTCATTGCTTGATTGCAGTTTAATTTATACATATAACCTCTCAGTGATTAATCTTTAGGGAGTTCCAAATGTTTGCTATTATAAACATGGCTGCAAAGAATATCCTTATATTAGTTTCTTTGACATTTTGAATCATTATGTTTGGCCAATGATAGAGCAAAATTTTAAAATAAAAATTTTAATTTATTTTAATTAAGCATTATAGTAAATTTTCTTATCTGATCATTGGCCATATGTATTTCTTCATTTTTAAATGGTTTTTGTCATTTGCTATTTTTCCATTTGTGTCTTTTTTTTAAGCTTCTATTGTATTAAAGTTATTAACCATTTTTGTTATTTCTATTTGTCCTTTCTTAAAATTTACAAAAGTGACACAAGTTATTATAAAAACTTCAAAGAATACAAAGTAGTCACAATAAAATGAAAAGTTCCATTCAACTCTATGCACTCCTTCCAAAATACTCTTCTTAAGTTAATTCTCAATTAAGCTACCACTGATTTGGTGTATGTCTTTGGATAGTTTTCTATGCCGAGAGCCATAAATACAGGAGAATTTTAAAAAAAAATTCAGAAAAATGCTAAAGGTGAGTTTATGTATTAAAATAATTTTAAAGTTAGAGTGATTTAAAGGATATGGCACTTGCACCATAAATACATAGATAAATAAAAAAGAATAATTCTAAAAATAGATCCAAATATATGAGAAGTTAGTATGGATAAAAATGGTATTTCAAAGTAGTGAGGAATGCAATCTAATAGATGGTACTAACATAACTGAGAAATCACTTGAAGAAAATTAAATATATACCTATACTTTGTTCATTACTCCAAAATAAAATGCATATAGAGCATAGGTGGAAATGTAAACCTATGATGTCTTTAAAAGAATCAGAAGAAATACTGAGGTGGAAAATGCCCATCAAGAAGTGGAATAAATGCCCAAAATTAATAGACATAAGACTGAAGAATTTTACTGCATGAAAAATACGAACATCTTTAGCAAATCCCATATTAAGTCCAGATCTCCACAACAATGAATGAGAAGAAGAAAAAGGAAAACTGGTTCCATGCTGGAGTGAAATAAAGAAAATGCTCCATCTCCAGAATAAAGAGTTATACGTTTTCAGCAGCTGCCTTTTTCCTTTCTATGTGATCTCAGGGAAAGTGCACTGACCAAAGAGCATGCATCATTGTATCCACAGAGCCAACAAAGCATTTACCTATTTGGGTAAATATATATAAATACAACTTTAGGACCCCAGACATCTGTCAATCAATATGATCCATCATTCACATATTGGAAAGTATAGCCCAGTCATATCAAATCAATAAATGCACAAAAATATAAATGATAAAAATACGATGGAAAATGAAATAACTGACCCAGAAATGAAGTTTTAAATTGAATATCATTGTAAAATCACTGATTTGATATTCTCCGAGATACATGATTGAGAAAATACTGCACTGAGAAACAGTAATAGGCTACTATATACAATATTAGGAACAATAATGGTGCAATAAAAGAGCAATCTAAGAATATGAATACCTGGAAATAACAGGATTGCTAGGATAAAAACAAATCTATAGAAAACTGAGAGAATCTGGGTATATAAGTAACACCTAGAATTACAGTCTTTGAGTCTATCAGGCATCAAGGCCTCTCCATCATGCCCTGTCTTATCAGCCACTATATAAAATGCTCCCAAACCCCCTCAAAAGTAAAATAAAATGAAAGCTATATCCCCAAATAGCAAAAATACAAAAAGGAAAAAGTATGACAAATAGTTCATCTGAGAGGACAGATCCAGTAGCTCTAAAACTTGTTTATTAGAAATATCAGAAGAGGATAAAGAGATGAAAACAACAAAAACATAATTGAAGATAATTTCCTCAAAACTGAAAAACAGTCCTGAGTGCCAAGAGAAAATAATGAAGCAGATCTTACACACATTCAGACAAAAATGAAACAAACTATACATTCTCATAACAAAGATTTTAATAAATCAAAAGTTTTTTAAAATCTTAAATTTTTCCAATGACTAAAAATAGCTCCTGACAAAAGAGCAGAAGTTCCTAATATTGGACTTCACAGCGACAAGAGGAAAAGGGAGGGGTGCAGTAAGAAATCAATGGAGCAATAACGTTTATGAGTGGGCATGATTTTGAATGTAATTTCCTATACCCAACTAAATTCTTCGTAGGGCAAAATAATGAAAGTTTTAATATGCTAAGACTCAGAGGATTTACTATCCACATAACCCAGGAATATAATCACTTTAGGATGCATTTCAGAGAAAACAACATGCATTCAAGGTAAATTATTAGCATCTATGCTCTTTGGATAACTTATGTCTACTTTATTTGTTGGAAACACTATATATTGGTGTGCTGCCATGCATCTGTTCCTTACTGCATTCAGTAATGCCATTTGGGTACCCTGAAATCAGCTAATGCTACAAATCAAGACTTGATTCTGTATTTTGTTGTTTGTCTAGACTTAACTAATGAAGAAAACAGTAATAGTGCACATCAAAGGGTGCCACGTCTAGTGCTAAAGTTGAAAGACATTTCATTTTAATGAATATAATTTGTAAAGGGTAAGAAATAGTCTAACATCAGATTCCAAATAAGATTTAATGACAATACACTTTTTGGGAAAAGGACTAGATGATTAGGATATAATTCCATTTGTTGAATTATGGTTGGAGTACAACCAGAGGTTTTCTACAGATAAAAGAGGTCAGCAAAAATCCATTTAAGTATTCTGCTAAAATTAACAAGTTGGATAGAATTTACAATAAAGAGTACTGTATATTTTATTATTATTTATATATCAATTTATAAAAACTTATAAAATTTATAAAAACTTACATATCAATACATACTTTTTTTCCTCCTGAAGAGCCAATTGTTAAATATTTACCAGAACACTACTGGTTACGAGTGATTTTAATTTCCCTTTTTATAGCTTTTTGTGTGTCTGAATTAAATATGCCTTTTATTTTAAAATCAAGAAAAAGCATATTCTATTGAAACTACAACAGACTGGCACACCACCTAGCTTTAGCTCGGTGCTTTGAGTTTTTCCAGTTGTCTGGTTGCAGCACCAGGGTGCCACAGTGTTAAAGTGGCTGCTGGACGAGCTCTCAAGTTCAGAAAGGGAAGCAAAGTTACATAAGCCGTATATAAAATGCACAGGGCCAGCTTTGTTTTTGTACCCAATTTCATTTAATACCCATTATATACCAATATATTTGAAACTTTAAAAATACGTAGGACAGAGAGTTCAGAGGTTTGAATCAGAGGAATTCAGATTTAAGGAGCCTGAGAAAAATGGTGTGTACCCAATCCTTTACCTGATTTCAACGAGGCAGGTCAAGAAATGCTGTTTTGCTTATATACTGAAATTAAATGACTTAGATTCAACCATAAGACAGTAAACTATATAAATCAGGATTCCAATGCATTAAATTAAAATGAGAAATGTGACTGTCATGAAGGCCTGACCAGTCTGACCTAAGGAAGTCACTCAAGTTATCAGATAGGTGCTTGGGAAATCGGGAATGAGAGGAAGAATAATGAATTACATGATTTTAATGTGTAATAGCTTTATGTTCCCATATCTTAATTCATCTATCTACCCATGTCCTCCTAGAGGCTCAAAGAATGTAAGGAGGGGCAGTGGGCATAGATGTTGTACATATATTTGTGTGTGTAGGTTTGTCTTGATTCTATTGGGAACCAGGAGTTGAGGGATTTGAAGGCAATAGGCAGAAGCTTATTGCACAGGCTGTTTGTAAAACAAGTGTTGGAGTCTTGGGCACTGTTTCTTTGATTCTGTACTCTTTATTCACCTTGTTTAGAATTCAGATTTCTCTTCTTCTCTTAGTCTATTCTTGACGAATAATGTAGATTAACCATTTGGATCATTTTACTATGCTCTTAGAGAACTCCCTGGGGGTTCAGTTAGCTTTTAGCTACCCAAGCCAAGTTAATATGCTGATCCCAGAAATTTCTTCTGTCACGATAAAGGGTGGAAAGGCAGATAAAGTTAGAACTTGTTGAAGACTAAAAGTATTTAGTGATCTCCTGAATTATCCTGATCAACTTGAAGCCAAAAGTGGACTTGGCAGATGATCACTGAGAGATTTAACACTTAGGCAAAGAATTAAGTCACAGATAGCACATGAACTTTTTCTTTCATAAAACATCTTTTAAAAGGTAAAAACTTCCAGATTAAAAAAAAAAATCATGGGGATATAATGTACAGCATGGTGGTTATAGTTAATAATATTGTGTTGCATATTTGAAAGTTGCTAAAGAGAGTAGATTTCATCAAGAGAAAACAAATTGTAACCATATATAGTGACAGGTATTAACTAGATTTATTGTAGGAATCATTTCCTAACATATATGAATATTGAATAATTAGGTTGTACACCTAAAACTAATATGTTATATATCAATTATATCTCAATAATAATTTTAAAAGACCTCCTTTATTACACTCCAGGCATCATCTTGGTAATAAGGACTAGCCAGTGAAACAGGTATCTTAGATTTCTGGTAGGGATCTAAACCAATGAAGTAATGACATAATTAAAAGATTTAAAAGCAATTTTGGAAACTGAGTGAAGAATTTGTCATATAAATGCATTATTAAAGTTATTTTTAACCTCTAAAAAGTGCCCCCTCCCAATTCCCACCTCAAGCATTTGAGGTATGATTTAATACTAATAACATGCTTTTCCTTGGCATGAAATTCAATGACAAACCCCTAACTGTCTATACATTGCCTCTATCACTTTATTTTTAGTGTCTTTCAGTGCTGCCTTAAAAGAGAGGGCTGGGATGGTATATGAAATAAAGAACAAGGGAAGATAATGATGGTTATTACCACCTGATTTTATACGCTTTTTAAAATTCAGATATCTTCCTTACACATGCACCCAGTCTTTACAGATGTCTTCAGGTACAAGAATTAGCACCCCATTTATTTCTAATCAAAATATAAAATCCTTAATATAAAATATTAAGATATATGACACTGAGAAAAATATTTAAATAGAGTATATTTTAAAAAATTTTCTCAATTATCTAGCCTCTAAAACACCCTAGGATAGCATATATATATAACATATATAAATATATTTTTTATCTCATGCATTTACTTCTTAGCATTGAATACTGTAGTTGCTAAGATCACTAAGAAGAAATTTGACCTGAGTTTTCCCTGAGGTTTTCTCATAGCTTTTCCTTTTCAGTGATCAGATTGCAGATCACTCTGCAACAGACAATTCCATCCATAATTCCCCGGTCTGCTTGGCTTGCCAGAATTGCTAATAGGTTTAAATATAGTGGGCAACCATGTTTCAGTCTGGTTATGGTCACTTTCATTTCATCATTATTTACTATACACATTTAAAAAATGTTTGATGGTCCTCATATTTGCTTTGAGCTACTATTCCTGTTGCTCACATATTTTTTTTAATAACTGCACACTAATTTTAAATGTCTTCAGGTTTTTCAAGTATCATTTTGTCAAAAGCGTAAATAAATTTAAAAGTGGCAGGGCAGGCAAAGTGAACTGACATACTTTTACTAGGTTATGTCCTTCAATTTACTTTCCAGGCAAAGGGAAAACACCCAAGGTTCAAGATTAATAAATATACATCTCTTTATGCTAAATCCTACTTTCTAGTTTGAAAATAAATATTGCTTTGTATACTTTAATTTCTTAGTTAGTATACTACTAAAAATAAAATCTGTTTTTTTGTAGAAATTTTTTTTCCTGTGGCATCAATAATTTTAGTCTAAGATGTGACAACCTCATAAAATAGAATGAACATTGTATTAAAATCTTGGAGACCAGGATTCACTCTCCACAAGCAGCCTTTGCATGACTGTCAAGAAAGTAGGGCTATAGAAACCTTGATAAACAAATTATGGTTATTGTTACAAAGAAAGAGGCAGCCTAATGATGGAGTAGGTGGAGATCAGACAAGTAAACAGGTTCAAACAATCCAGAGCAGTAAGTGTCATGACAGATGGAGGTGCAGTGGGGATAGAACACGTGGAGAGAAAACAAATCCAGTACAAATGGTCAAAGTTCCCCTAGGAGTTATTTCTAAGTTTATACCAAAGTACAGTGATATCAAATTAGCTACATGTAAAGTTAGCTACATGTGGAATTAAAGGCAAGAGAAAAAATGTTGGAAACTAAAGAAGAGCTGATGAAAAAGAGTGGACATATTTAAGATTTTTAAGGAGCTGGAAGGAATAAAATGAGGTGTTCAACTGTACATGAGGGATGAAGGACAGGAAAGAGTTAAGAATCGTATCAGGATTTCTAGCTTGAGCAAGATAAAGGATGGGCCACTCATTGAGATTTATTTCCACAAAGAAGGAGTTTGGGGACATAGGAGGTGACAAGAGAATCTTTTGGGGATGAAAGATACTGGATTTGAGGATTCTGGGGTCATCCAAGTGGAGATGTCTAGTGATTAGTTGAATGTTTGGGTTTGGAACTCAGTGACAGAATTGGGATGGAGCTGGATAGCAGAATTCTGAACAGAAATTTGGTTATTATGTTTAAAGTTATTGCAGTCATTCCACTGGAGGGAAGAAACTGTCCCAGGAGAATATGAGGAAAATAAAAATATATTTAGATTAAAGATTAAAGGAGTCACATAATGAAGGAAATCTGCTGGCACATTATGAAAATGGCCAAAAAAAAGGAAAAAAATCATCCAGGCCTGGCTGTGCTTCAAGCAAGCTGTGTAACCTGAGCTATTCACTCAACTGCTTCATTTCAGTTTTTGTCTCTTTAAAATAACAGAGCTGCCCACATGTTAAATTTTACTAATTGTGTTGTGCTTTTTTAAAACAGTGCATGTTATGGGCTGAAGTGTGCCCTCCCTCCCCCTAATCCGTATGTTGAAGTCTTAACCCCAGTACCTCAGAATATAACTGTATTTGGATGTAAGGTCTGTAAAGAGATGAGTATTTTAAAATAAGGTTGTTAAGGTGGGTGTAAATCCAATATGACTGGTGTGCTCATAAGAGGAAATTCGGACAGACAGAGAGAGAGAGACACCAGACACATGCACACAGAGAGAGATGGCCACGTAAGGACAGAGGGAAAAGACAGCCTCAAGAAGCCTCAGAATGAAACCAATCCTGTTGACACCTTGATGTTGGCTTCTAGCTTCCATTCTGGAGGGAAACACATTTCTGTGTTTTAGGCCACCCCGTCTGTGTATTCGTTATGGCAGACCTATTTCAGTATTGAGCATGGGGTGCTCCTGTAACAAATACCTAAAAATGTGGAAGTGGTTGTGGAAGTGGTTTTGGAACTGGGCAATGGGTAGAAGCTGGAAGAGTTTTGAGATCCTGTTAGAAAAAGTCTAGATTATCTTGAAGAGATTGTGGGTAGAAATATGAATATCAAAATTGCTTTTGGTGGGGTCTCATACAGAAATAAGGAAATATGGTATTGGAACCTGGAGGAAAGGAGATAATTGTTTAAAGTGGCAAAACTGCATTCTAGTACTTTGTGGAAAGTGTAACTTGTAAAAGATTAACTTGAATATTTAGCTGAGGAGATTTCTAAGCAAAGTGTTGAAGGTACTGACTGGTTTCTCCTTACTGCTTATAGAAAAATGTGAGAGGAGAGAGAGAAATTGAAGAAAATTGTTAAGCAAAAAGGAATCAGAACTTGAGGATCTGGAAAATTCTCAGCCCACCCATATTGCAAAAAATGAGACAGTGTGTTCTAGAAAGAACATCAAGTTTGTATGGAGCTGGACAATCTTACTATAAAGAGACTATGAATGTGACTCACGGATCCAATTAACCATCTCAGCAAACCTGCTGCCAGTGTGGACTTAAGGGACCAGAGACAGGACAAAGTGAAAGAAGGCTTTCAGTCTTCTGAGATTCTACAGAATGATCAATAAAGCTATTCAGCTGTGAACATGCATTATCCTTCATGAAAAGGGAAAAACGAGGCCAATGGCAATTCAGAGTTTGGCAAGGCAGCCACTACAAGCTGAGAGGGCACAGGCCCGGGTGCCAGGACTATCTCCTCCTAGGTTCCACAGGCCTGAGCTGCTGTCCAGGGCCTCGTGTGGAATTGCTGTTTATGCAGGGACAGGACTGCTTCCCTGGTTGGACTTGAAAACAAGAGCAACAAGCCAAAGAACGTTAGCCCTGAGACTCAAAATCTAATGAAATTTGCCTTGTTGGATTTGTCTCTTTTGGGACTAGTGATCCCTTTCTTCTTCCCGATTTTCCCTTTTTGTAATGGGAATACCTATCCTATATCTGTTTAACCATTGTATTTTGGAACTAGATAAGTAATCTGGTTTCATAGGTTCACAGTTGGAAGAAAATTTTGTCTCAGGATGAATCATACTTCAGTAACACCTACGCTTGATTTAAATGATGTTTAAACAAAATTTTGGACTTAAGAATTGATGCTAGAATGTGTTAAGACTTTTGGACTACTGGAATGAGAATGAATGTATTTTTCATGTGAAAAGGACATGAATTTTGAATATCCATAAGGTGGAGTGTTATGGGCTGAATGTGTTGCCAAAAATTTAATATAGTGAAGTCCTAACCTCTAGTTCCTCAATGCAAATATGAATTAGAACAATATGAATAAGAATATAAGAACACAAAAAACTGAAATTTTCTAAATAAGCAAAACCAAAAAGTTACAAAACTATAGATTTTAAAAGGTAGGATATTTTAGATGAAAATGTTTATTATGTAGATAAGTCTACAGAACCAATTAATAGTGAACTGATTATGGCCTACCAAGAAGAAGAAAACAGTAATTTTTAGAATTTTCTATGTAAAAACTATGGCAACAGAATCTGCTACAAAATTTACCTTACCAGGTTTTGCCAAATCAGAGGTTTGTAGCTCTGTGATTATTAATTTAGCTAAACAAATATTTAATGAGAATCAAAAATGAGTTGACATCATCTCATGATGAGGGGAAGGAGTTGTGTGTGACTGTGTTAAAATTACAAGGATAAATAAATCTTTAGGGCACACCCAGACTTGACAGATAGAAGAAAAGCAAGATCTGGGACAGCAAGTTCAGAGTAGTAGAAAGAGAAACAAACCATGCCCTGGATGTTAAGAGAAAAGATTTATTGAGAATTGAAGATATTGTCAATTGAAATTGGAGACAGACAAAACTATTGCAGAGAGAGCAAGGAATCGGACTGAAAGCATTTTAACCCTAGCGAGCCTAACCTAGCTGATCTATTCCTTTTCGTTCCCTCCTTCACTGATAAAAAAGAAGAAATGCTGAAGAAAACAGACAGTGAAAAATCACAGCATTTCACTTAAACTTATTTATATATTCTTTATTTATACATAAACTTTATTTGTATATTCACTTATTCTTATTTATATATTCCCCGGATTCTGTGTCTCATCCATTTCTTTGTCCTACAAAGTCTGCTAAATAACAGTATTAATCTACTTCCCTTCACTGAAAGAAGAATCTTCAAGGCCAATGTTCCCCCTTACTGATTCCCTCTTTTAACTCCCATCAGCATCTTCTCTGTTTTCAGGACTTCTACTGTCTTCACAGTCTTAAATACCCTTAAATCTTTTTCTATATTAGAAAAAAGAAAAATAAAAGAATACGAAGTAAAAAGCAAAACAAAACAATCACCCTCTTTTCTTTGACCTTGCATCTTCTTCCAAATAAGGCAGGGGATGAAGTTTTAGCTTTTAATGTGGAAATCCAGTAGCATGATGATGAAGAAGATTGAGTCTGGAGTCACACTGGTTTTGTTTTTTACTTCCAGCTTCAGCACTTGGGCTAGTTACTTAATTTTTTCAATGCCTTAATTTTCTCATTACAACATTATCCATCTCTTATGGTTGTAGTGAGTATTAAATGCATAAATATACATCAAATGCTTAGAACAGCTAACACAAATTGAGTTGTTACTGTGGCCCAAGAACTATTCTAAGCATTTTATGTGAATTTATGCATTTAGTACTTACCACAACCATAAGATATGGGGATATCTGTGAAATGGGTATAATGAAACAATCAAGGCATTGAAATATTTAACAACTAGCCCAAGTGTTGAAAAAGTCTCCCATTGATTTTGACTGTGAGTTTAACAGGTTATTAGATTAATATGTAAAACTAATTACAGATTGAGTTCAGAGAGCCATAACATATAAATGAGAATAGTATTGGAGAGAAGATAAAAGGTTAAAAAAATCTCTTATAGTTAACCCATGGTGAACAACTATCCTCATTTGCTCAGGTCTGTCCTGCATCCTACAGTCATAGGAAAATTAGAACAATTAGTTACCTTTACCCTTGGTCAGCAATTCTTCAAAATCAAAGTTCAACCTTTCTAGGTCTAGCTAGTACACTTCTTCTCTGAGATGCTTTCTCTGATCTCCCTAGGCAGAACTATGTGATTCCTCCTATAGATGCTTTTATGGTATTAAATTTGTACTTCCTATGTGGTGCAAGCATGCAAATATAAACACATACACACACACTACCTTGAGTTAGATATTTGTATAAATGTCTGATCTCCCCAGTTAGCTTGTAAGGCACTTAAAAGCAGGAGTCATGTGTCATGCTTTATTTCACCTGCAGCATCCCAAACTTTGCTTGTTGCTTAAATAGTACATTTCCATTTGTGTGACAAATGAATGAATGCGTAGAAATGTAGGCATGCCAAAAATCCCCACGATAGAGGGCTTTTAATTAAAGAAACAAAAGCTGTTGTATTTTTGGAAGTCATACTACCTTCTCACTTCACTGTAGGATTCATTGTTAAGTGTCAACCATTATCCTCGAATAGTGTGAACTAAAATAAATCCAAGTGACACCAGAGAGAATCTACAGGATACTGTTGCAAGTCTAAAAACATGAATATTTTTGTACAGGTAGCCTTTAGCAATTTTTTCTGCCTGCTGTTATGAGAATGAAGTTGAATTTATTTCTCTAGTCTGGCAAGTTTCTATGTAAAGGATACCATGCCAAAAAAAAAAAAAAGTAATATAGAGAAGTAGTATGTCATTGTTAATTAAATGGAAGTAATGAGTAAAGAAGCGAACAAAATAAACCTAGTGGAGTATTCAATGATGTTTTAGCTCCTAGAATTTTGGTCGAGGAGGCTTAAATATGAGATGGTGCTTCAATTATAAATCTACATGTAATTTTCAAAAACTGTTACATGTATTGAAAGGCTGATGAGAAAATAGTCTTCAACAAGAAACTGAGACCTGTGAATTTTCAGCATGTTTTCTGAAACGTACTTTGCCTACATGAAGATTCATTTTAAATAAACTGCCCTCTCTAAATTGAACTCATATCACTCAAAGATATTTTAGTCGGTATAAAGTTATTTCCACTGGCTGTACATTGAAATAATCAGGCTGAATTAATACTGATCTCTGGTTTTTAATATTCACCAGTTATTTGCCAATCCTCCCTGTCTGTCTTCTTTACCAACAAAGACAGTAAATGAGAGATGAGCTTTAATACTCAGTCATCCTTGTAGAATTAGAACATGCTGACAGCTTATTTTTCAGGCAAGGTTTTAAATGTCTGTAGTTATAGGAACTTTTTCTGAAGTCTTACTAGTAGTACAATATTTTGAAGCCTGTTCTAATCTCTGGATAGAAGTGAATTCCAAAAATATATCAGTTGTTTGCTTGATTTTAGGACAAAATAATTATAACATGCTAACTATATTTTGTATCTATTATGTGAGCGATTCCTACAATATGATAAAACATATTTAGTGAGATTCTCTGAACTTTGCTCATCAATACACTAAAATCCAAAGATTTAGAAGACTCCATTCACACTGTCACCTGAGCTACTAAAGTAGGCCAACAGTACCCAAATTCTAGTAGCTGAATGAAAAATTGTTTTGATTCTTAACATTAATGGGCTTCACAATTAAAGAATTCACTACACAAAGGGGAATTTAAGTGACATATATTAGATAAGCATAGAATTCATCATCAAACACCCTACCCATAAGTAACCCATTCAAGAGGATTTAGGATATAAAATGCCTCAGCAGAGGAGAAGTATTTTGAAATAAAAGGTTTTTAAAATATTTTGTACCTTTCTTTCTGCATTGAGAGTACATCTACAAGCGAGAAGGTAGTTTATTTTGTATTTGTTTTGTTGCAAGGAAATGAAAAAAATGGCAAACTCTTTCCTATCCCCAGAAGATAGTCAGTCATTTTGACTTAGGAACTTTGAAAGCAAAAGGTATTTGTTGCACTCCTTCCATTAGAGAACTTCTACTTGACTTTTGTTTTAGAAAATAATATATACAGGTTGTGAGAGGACAGAGGCTGTTCACACTTGTTTGGAAGAAGTGTGGAGGGCAAGGGACGAGCATTGATGAAACTGTCTACCTGTGGCAGAGGAACCTACACCATGAAGCCTTAGATGACAGACTCGCTGAATGGATGGCAGGAAAATGGGGCCTGCAGTGGACAAATAGAGGAGAGTGTGCAGGTCAGAACACTAAAAGCATTGAGAGTACAATAAAGCATCTCTGTGCTCAAGCTTAACAGAGGAGCAACAGAAACACTCAATTTCAAGAAGTCATATGGGTTTCAACAAGGGTGCTCAATATGAACACAAGGCTACATATTCTAGATTGTCTAAAACACAGGAGAAGAGAAGACCCCATAAAATATGATTTTGACTGAATTTACCAATAGTCAAATGGGCCGTGGCATCAAGTAGATACGATTTAAAGAAAGAATTAAATGAATGAATTTCATGCCTGCTTCGCACCTCCCACAAGATATAAGGAGGGGGATTTTTGTAAAGATTCTAATATATTTTGATTATCCATATTTATTAAATTGGCTTGTGCCTACATTACTCAATTTGAGACTTTCTACTTTAACCGTAAAATCAATTTTAATATCTAAGATTAATGTTCACATAACTGAATGATAAGGTCCTAAACTATTATTTTTCCATATCCTCAGAGAATAATCTACTGACCTTGGTTTAAATGGATTTGGCCTTGGAAAACATTATAATACCCTAGGATTTTAGAATCTTGATAGTACAGCTAGCATACCACAAGCAAAATCACAGCTGTTGTAGCTGCCTCCGATGCCAGGGATTACTTATCTCCAAGTGTCAGGGAGCAAATAGAACAGATGGTCTAATGTGTCTCCGACAAAAACTTTTAGAAGCAACTGCTAAATTTTGCTCATGGGCATCAGAAATACGATACCTAGGTTGAAGCTGAAAAAAAAATTATTTTACCCTCAGCATTTAAACAGAAAGAAGACTGTTTTACATGCAAACCTTTGAAAGACTGAGACCATGTTCATGTAATCCTAAAACTACCAGGTGTAATTTGCCTTGTATGAGAACACTATTATGAAATGTTACCTGTCTATCAAAATAGTAAAAAAATTAAAGCCATGCCCAATTTCAGTAGCTAAAATGCACAGACTCTGAAATTCCATGCTTCACCACTTTGATTGCTGACCTTTTTATGGAGTTCCATGACGTGACTAAGCAATCTGTCAGTTTCTGGGTGTCTCTCCGGAGCATTTTCTGCCTGGAAATGATGGTATACATCACTAACTTTACTGTGCCATACAGTCCTAAAATGTTTAAAACCTTGGATTCTTTGAGAAGAGTATTATAAAAACAAGTTCCCTAAAGTATTAAGAAAATAAAGGGAAAAAGGCTACCAATTAGAACCAGTGTTTATATACCCATTTATTAGTACAACAAATATATTTTGAATCTCTACTACGTGTCAGTTGCTGGGAGACAAACTTTAGTTTGTTTATGTGTGTGTGTGCTTTTTCCTAACTTTTAAAGATGGCTATATTTTATGTCAATAGAAGTGTTAATATTTGGTCTATTTATTAATTCTTGGCAGTTTATATTAGAAATATAATTATGATTACAGAAAGAGAGCACTGAAAGGATCTTGATTGCATACCATGGATATATCCCTGCAGTTATTTTTTCATGATGTCTTTAGTGGGTATCTGTTCTATCTATCTGTCTATCTATCATTCCATCTTTCAAAAATACATTCTGTTTTTCTTAGAGAATTTCCCCTTTACATGCTCAGCTGATGTGTTTTGATAGGGGTGGATATGTGACCATTAACCATCACATCTCCTTGGCCACGGGTTGAGGACATTGCTCAAGCTTAGTCTCAGAGTCAAGAGGGTTGGGTTGCCAGGAAGAATAAACAAACATAAACCTAGAGTTCTGGTACCATGAAGGGAGACTTACCAGAAAATGGAGCCACTAGACAAGTAAGCTACGCTGAGAAAAGGAGAGAATAAGACCATATTTTGATGATAGCATTTGGGATTCCCAATTCAACTATGCCTAAAGACATTTTCTATGCTGGACTTTTTCAGTAATACGATCCAATACATTGAAAGTCAATTTAGACAAGGTTTAAGATTATGTGCTTCAATCTGCATTTTTGTCCTGGATTCTACCATTTAATGGTTACAGAACATTCATCAGATACTATCCTTCATTTTAGCATGTATAAAATAGGAATAGTAATAACTACCTCTTGGGGCTGTTGAGAAAATCACAAAACCTAGAATAAACCCCTTGCAACCTGACAGGGAAACCTGTCATTTCCCCCCTGCAATATGCCCATTTTTAAAACTTTCTATCTCAGTAAATGAAAACACTACTACCCTTCTAGTTGTTATAAGACAAACACAAAGAGTTAAACTACTTCAACTCATATTGACTCTTCTCTTCCTCTCATTCCTCACATGCAGTTTACCAGCAATTCTGTCCAACTCTACGTTTAACACATCCAAAACCCAGTTATTTCTCAGCCCCTCTACTCCTACAAGCCTGATCCAAGCCATCATTACTTTTGCTTGGATCACGACAGAAGACTCAAAATGGGTCTCCCTGACTCCTTTCTCAAGTAGTAGTAGCCACAGAAATTCTTTTAAGATGTCAGGTAGCACCAAAATACAAATGTCCTTCAAGGCTCTACACCTTTGGCACTGATGTCTAGGAGGAACTCTGGAAAAGCATGGAAGAATTTTATTATCACAAAAAAAGATGGGTAGAGAACTTCCACTCACATTTATTGAACCAGATCTAAGGATCCCAGAGTCTTACAATATGTGGATATTCCTGAACAGCCTGTCCCCTCCATAGCTTTCACATGGAGTAACAATTTCACAAAAATGAAAAACCTGTTTTTATTTTTGAGCTTAGAAATTAGTTCTATTTTACATATAAACAAAGTATTTTCTAATAGTTTTATTAAACTAAAATTTCCAGGAATACCATTATCAGGCTGTTTGATAATTTAACAAGTGATGTTTACAACTTTAGAAACTCACACCACTTCCATACTATGGTTACTAAAACAATTCTGATTGCATCCGTAGCTGTGATAAAGTGGTATTGAACCTGACAGGGCTAAGGACTACTGCCTTACCTGATCTCAACAAAAGCTCATGTAGGTGAACACTCCCAGAAGGTCCGCCACCAGCTTTTATGTCCCCGGGAGAGCTGCAGGCATCCCCTACGTCCCCAGGAGACTCTCCAAAACCAGCAGGCAGGTCTGGCCCAGGTTCCTATGAAATCATTGCCTCTGCCCTTGGACCTGGCACTTGCAAGATTCTGTGTACAGTTCCCAAGTGAATGAACTCTCCTGTGGGGCTCCTGGAGTTAAACCCCACTGGCCTTCAAAACCAGATGTCCAGGGGTCTCCTTCTCCTCCCAAAGCTGGAACCCGGGCTGGGAAGCCTGACATGGGGCCTAGAACTCTTACTCCTGTGGGAGGGCCTCTGTGACTTAATTATTCTTCAGCTTGTGGGTCACCCACCCGTGGTTATGGGGCCCGACTGTATCACAAGAACACCTCTCCTACCATCCTGCTGTGGTTCCCTCTTTATAGTAGAAGAAGATCTTTTTTGCTAGGTTCCAGTCTTTCTTTTTTTCCCCCAATGATTGTTTTAGCAGTCAGTTGTGGTTTTGTTGTAGTTGAGAAGAGAAGCGAGCTTGTGGTCCTACTACTCTGCCATCTTAACTGGAAACATCTCCCTTTATTTCTTTAGCATCAATTTCTGTTTCTCTCTCTCTCACTCCCTGTTTAGCTCCAACCATGCAATCTTCCTTGGATATGTCCGACATGATCCCTCTGCCTGGCATGCTATTCCCTCCATATCCAATGTCTGACTCTCACATCTCTTTCAGGGCTTTGCTTTTCTCACTGACCATTTTATATAAAATTACACTGCTCAACCCACTCCAGAATTCCCTATTCTCTTTGCCAGGGTTACTTTTTTCTATAGCACTTTTAAACATCTGATCCACAGTGCAGTTCTTATTTATCTTTTGACCAGTTTCCCTGAAAAGAATGTACACTCAATGAAGGTGGAGGTGCAAAAAGTTGTTCATTTTGTTCTCTGCTGTATTTCACACACATAAAATTAGCACATAGTAGAGTCCTTCCTCCAAAAGTTGAAACTTCAGTAGATATTTGTTGAGTGAATAAGTAAATTAATTATTACAACCTCACAGAAAGCACTCAGAACTGTACCCAACATATAGTGAGATCTCAAATGATATGCTATTATTAACAAAGTCCATTTTGCTTAAGTCAGATTACAACAGGTGTTGTCACTTGTTACTGATATAGTCCTAGTCAATAAAAAAATTCCAAAGCCAATATACCTAATTAGAAAGTAATATGATCTTATGATAACAAAGTAGCTATCAAGAAACAATATTCTAGATACTTCAGAATTGTGAGCTGCATTAAGTTCCATAATTTAAATACATGGGAAAAAAATCTGTTTGAGATACTACCTGTTATTTAAGACTATTCTTAATAAGAATTGAATTAATTGAGAATAAGAATTATTGAACTCAGATGTTTTAAATAACAGATGATATGTATGATATTGTGTCACAATTGGTGGAATATGAATGGGATATGAAACAACAGAAGCAGCCATTCTAGAATAAAAACATTTAATTTTGCCTGTGATGAAGAGCTATCTGTATCTATCCGTCATTATGTATTTTAAAAGAAAGCATAGTAAAAAAAGAATGAAAATTGTCAAAGTGAGAAGGTAGTCTCAGCACATTAAATGATTCAGGAAAGACTACAGCAAAATAATCTCTGTCAGCATTTCAAAAATTTAGAAAAACTTCAAATAAATTAGAAATGCTGTACAAGGAAGAAGTAAGTGTTCTATAGCTATTCAAGGAAATACATCAAACAAGTACAAAAAATATACAGTAGAATTGGTCAGTCATCTTATATCAGAAGGACAGGGATAAAGAAATGATCAGAGAAAAGAATATAGGAATTTAGTGGCTTGGAAGCAGAAAAAGTAGAGGCAGGACCATTTATCAATGAAAAAGATGATCACCTTACCTTTGAATTTGAGAATTTGAGAAAACAGAATCTTGCAAATAAGTGATCACTCTGATTATGGCTGAATAAAACTATTGCTTATTTCATTGCTCAGACCTCAGACTGCCAAACTTCCTATCCCTTTCGTGTGTGTGTACTGTAGTTGTGTGAGGCCTGGTACCACTATTTCTAATTCTTTGACTTTCTCTTGCATCTTTGTCATGATCTCTATCACCTGAGGTAACTTCAACAACACTCTGCTCTTTGCTGTCTGACCAAGTCTAACAAAATGTGGTGGTATGCCATAATAGAGGAAAGTGAGCCTGTTTACGATAAATAAAAAAGAACTTATTTAAATAATCAGTGGTTAAGTAAAAATAATTAAAATAAATCTGAAATTTAAGGGCCTTTTATTTTTTTCCCCTGGGGAATAGTATTAGTAATTGTAATAATGGTAATGATAATAAGAATATTTTCTATATTAGCTAATTACAATCTTCCAAAAACTATTCTAAGTATTTCTAAGTATTGCCTTTTAATTGCCCCAAATTCTAAGAGGTAAAATCTGTATTATTTATATTATATAGAAGAGCCATAGTCTATATATAATTCTCATATTCAAAGAGGAGATGACTATTGTGGGAATTGAACTTCAGTCTGTGGTACAATCCCTACTTTACTTTACTTGATTTGATCTACATATGAACATATCTCTCTAATTAATATTGATCTTGATAGATTAAATATTAAGATAAATCTGTGATGAGATTTTGATTATTATTAAGTGAAGGCAGTGGTATATTCATAATGACCTTCCATTGATGAGTTCAGATTTATCCATATTTCAAAAACAATGGGAAAAATATGTTTTTAAAAATTAAAAAGATAGTTTTTAAGAAGTTATTTTTTCAGTTGAAATGGATGATCTTATAATTGTCTTATCCATTTTATAATTATTTAGTTCTTCAAAAATGAAATAATATAGATTGCATGGAATACATCCTAGATGAGTAAGTCCTAGAGATTTACTGTACAGCATAGAACCTATAATTGACAATACTGTATTCTACACTTATAAATTTGCTAAGAGAATAAATATTATGTTATGTTCTTACTAAACACACATATACACACAAACAATAATAAATAATGGGTAATAAGGTGGTGGATATGTTTATGGCATAGATCGTGGTGATGGTTTCACAGATACATACTTATCTCCAAATTTATCAAAGTATATAGATTTACTATGTACAGCTTTTTGTATGTCAATCCTATTTCGATAAAGTGGTTTTAAAAAAGAAATACATATAAGCTCCAATCATCCATATCAAATTAAATATTTCATGAGTTTACCTTTTTTGGGTAGATTTGAGCATAGGAGGCACACAGAGTATTGAATAAATTAACCCATAACCTCTGTTTCCTTAGCAACATTTAATGAGTAATGGTCAATTATTAGGAATTATGTATGATAGGTAAAATGAAAAATTCGTAAATGTTTTTATAACATTATTATGGAGTAAAGCTATTTAAAGCCTTTTTAAACTCTTGCTGAAGGAGCACTGTAAGAACTCAAATACAAATTAATGACATCCTTCTGTTTCTGGTGGTATTGTAGACAGACACTCTAAACAAACTTTCTGCATTAGAGTTCTTCAAAGGAACTGAACTAAAAGGAGGTATATTTATATATACAATATAAAAAATAATCTTTTTATAAATTAGTATATAAAGAGGTTTATTAAAATCTATTAAGAATTTTAACATATACAAAGAAATTTATTATAAGGAATTGGCTCATGTGGTTATGAAAACTGAGAAGTCTCATGATTTGCCATCTGCAAACTAGAGACCCAGGAGAGCCAGGGGTGTAGGTTCCAGTGTGAGTGCAGGAGAGGACAGATGTTCCAGTTTGAAAGCAATCAGGAAGATAGCAAATTCTCCTTTACTCTATGTTTTATTCTATTCAAGCCTCCAACAGGTTGGATGAGGTCCACCCACATTGGGAAGAGCAATCTGCTTTACTCAACCTACCATTCAAATGTTAATCTCATCCAGAAACATCATCACAGACTTACCCAAAATAATGTTTAACCAAATATCTGGGCTCCCTGTGGTCCCTTCAAGTTGACAAATAAAACTAATCATCACAACTTCACCCTGTGTCAACTTGGCACCCACATACATCCCCTTAAACAACATTTAATCTCCAAATAAAGACAATAACAAGATCATGTTTCAGCCTAACACAATACCACTATTTTGCATACAATAAAAAACTCACTAACTTCTTCCCTAGAAGAGAAGGTAAAGTTGTTGTGTGATGTTTACTCTTTTTGACTTCTCGTTACTTAAATATTATGATGTAAAATTCACAATATTTAAATACTTTTAAAAATTCATTACATTTTATGTTACATATAATGGGAACTGATTCACTTCCCAATGGAAATAACTAGAAAAATTAGACAAATATAAAAAGGAATATAAGTGTATTGGTGTATCATTGAAATAGAAGAAAAATGAAGCAACAGAAGTAAAAAATATGAAAAAAATATAAAAACAGTAACCCTAAGGAAGTAAGAAAGTCAATTTTATTCTTATGCCAAGACTAAAAATTATAAAACAATTTAAAATTACGTATTTGTATATATAACAAAATGTATTGCTCTTTGGAATAAACCTAACAACAATAGGTGTGCAATCTGTAAAGAAATTTACAAAATTTTTATTAAAAGACACTTAGGAAGTTCTAAATAAATGAAAAAAATATTTGTTAGTTGAGAGAAAATATATCAAAGATGAAAAATATTCCTAAATCTGTGTATAGATTCAACGCAATTATTATCAAATTTTACAGGATTTCTCATGTATGCTTAGAAGTACTTCCTAAAATATATGATAAAGAGCAAAATATTAACAGTCTTGAAAGGGAAGAACAGATGAGGATACCTTTTATCTCAGACAAATAGACACATCTGAATCAGGAAAAATGTGTTTGATTGTCTATATGAGCATTGTTTTAGTAGCAAAAAATATTAATCAATATCCACTTATGTGTCTCAATTCCTTAGGGAACATATGAACTAATGACTATTCAGCAACTCCAGAACTCCAGCAAATTCCTGAGAATCAAGTATCAGTTTAATCATTATGGATAGAAGGGCTTTTGTCCCTTTTCCATGTGTGTGTGTGTATGTGTGTGTTTGTATGTACATATAACTACGCAGTATGCTTTTCTTAACAGCCTCACCTCTCTGGATGAAACTATCTATTCTTTCTTTCATGTTCCCACAGCAGATTCCTATCATATGGCATCTATAACAATTTGTCACCAAATATTTGGGGTTATTCAGAGATGTTGTTATACGTATAACCCTTGCTGTGCTTTCAAAAACAAATTGTGCTACCTCCAGTTCCTCTTCATTGGTAGATTAAATGTTGAACAGAGGTTAGTCATGTTATGTCACATGGGTGATAATCCAGATTTTCTGGGACCAACATACTGAATGAGAGCATACAATGGAGACAGGGTAAGATGGAAACTTGCGTATAGTTTTCAGGGGCCTGTGGCTGGGATTAGAGTACTGCTTTGACTATCACTGTGAGGACTTTGATACCCTGAACAGCAAAGCCAGGTAACTCAGGAGTGGGCACATGAGCAAATATGCAAAATAAAGCAAGGGAGTTCCTCAGTCCAGCAGATTATACAGAATGTTCATTTGGGTGGGCATGTCCCATAATTAATGATAGAGAACTGTATTTGGGAAATCTGAGAAACGACATGGTTTCTTGGTGTCTGTTACAATAAAGTTTTAAACATTGGAGGCAACAAATTACTAGCATTTAAACAGCAGATACAAGTTTCTCGTTAGAGCTTTACTCTTAGCCTGGGTGCACTTGGAAAGCAATTGTTTCTTATTGCCCAGTAGCTATGGGGAAAAGAAATTTAAAATTCAGAAGTGGGATCACAAAACAGTATTGAGATATGGAAGTGAGAATGTGATGGTATTTAGAAATACGATCCAGAGGGGAAAAAAATGAAAAAATTACCTGACGGTAATATAAAAAATACGTCTACTATTAGGAACATTTGACTGAGTTAAAGGATGTCACTTTGTAGAGTAGAAAATCCTATAGCAATGGAGAGTAAGTTATCCAAACACAGCACAGACATTTTTACATTTGTGGGGAGAGATACAGTAACTGCCTAATAATCTCAGTTGCATCAGGATCTTTACTATGCATAGTTCTGTCTTCATGGACATATGATCCATAGTTTATCCAATTCATATGACAATTAGTTATGTCAAAGTATTATTCTATTCTCCCTTCAATATTTTAAAATGTTACTATAACTAAATATAAATGTTAATGATAATTTATAAAAATTCTAAGGAATTATAGATTTTAAATTACTAGAGGAATTTTCATTTGTTACACTTAAAATTTATTTATTTATTCTGAAGTTCACCTCAGTTCCAGAAAACAGGCCTTCTTTTTAAGGAATATATTAAGTATTTATGATAGTGAATAAATAATGATAACTGGTAAGCCAGGTATTGTAGAAAGATATTGGAAATTAATCCAACAAAGAGGTCTACCAAGATCTATATATTCCTCATGGTTCAATCTCAGACTGCTTTATTCCATTCTGACTTTCTACTTGATAGCGTCTAAAATGTGTGCCAAGTCCTCTAAGATGTAACTTTAACTGTGATTAAAGGAAGCAAGATCAGTTTTAATTTCTCCTTTAGGGCATAAACAATCTTCAAATTATTTTAAAGAAGTTGTCGTTATGTAACATTTTAGACTTTTTCTCTTTTGGTTTCTTTTAATTGATAACTATCTTTTTTGTATTTTGCAAGATGAAAATAATTGAAAACTAATGATTGTTTTGATCTATTATTTACTAATTGCTATGTGTCTTACTCAGGAATGGAACATTTTTCAAATTATTTTAAAATACTGAGTCACATCAATTTTTTCACCATTTTTAGACATTTATATCACTTCACACTTTTTTTTCTTTTTTGTAAAAATAAAACTTGTTTGAGATGCATGCTTCAGTTCTGGGTCTGTCACTCAAAAAGTTATTGATATGTGACCATTGTTTCTATGTTCTTATCCCATTTACTCCAGTTTTAGCAAGGATCCTGCTGTATCAGTTTACTGAAAATTCCCACCCTGATATCTGATCATATCCTCATCCTTACCTTTGATATCTTATCCCCCTGTCCTGCCTTCAGCAAGAATCCTGTTAAGTAGGTCTGGCAAGATTTCCCCTAGCCCAGATGTTTCCTTCTAAAAATTTTCCATCTATTGACTACCATCCTGCTCCTTGGTTATAAATCTCCACTTATGCTTTATTTGTAGTTCAATCTAATTCCTCTGCTGCAAAACCCCATTGTTGTAGTCCTCTTGAATAATGTGCACCTTATTGTCTTTAACAAGTGAAATTAATAATTTTTTCTGAAACATTTTAAAAAGGGATCTTTGGGAATTATAATTTAAATATTTGCTTAATACACAATACCAGCAAGTATTAACTAGTTTATTTCCTACCTTAATTTCCTTCTACTTCCTTGTCCACAAAAACCCCATCCTTGAATGAATCCAGCCATGTGCTTAGTACTGCAAGGTGCTGTTTAAAGAGGACACTAAAATTGTGTGATGCCTCTTGGTCTTCAACTGGAGCTGTGTCCACATCCCTGCCTGGAAATCCTCATGGTTGACTCTTTTAAGATTATGCACCTATTCTCTCAGTAATTATCCTACATGTCCACCTTTGCCTCAGGCTCCCAATTTTACAAACTCTCTTATCTCACATAAACATCACTTTGCTCTTCACAGAACCAGCAGGGGTCCTCAGGGAAAACTCCCTGGACTCCCTCAGCATCCCGCTTACCCTGAAACAAATTTGGATTAAAACCTGCTATTTCTCCTGTGTTAGAGGAACCATGACTTCCTTCCAGTTCAATTTGTATTCTCAGTACCACTCCTCCTGACACACCTTATGTCAAGACCAACCTTCCCTCTCCTGGCTCTTTCCCCTTGACACAGAACCTCAGACCAGTGGTTCTCTACTAGGAGTATTACCTGAAGGATGGATACACTTCCAAACTATACATACTTTCTCTGTAATTGAATACATTTTTTTTCACTACTCTAAGTCTTCTTCTTAGTAACAAAAGACATTCCAAGATGTGGTGCTTCAGTGAAGCTTGGTATAGAAAGCACTTTACAGGTGACTTTGCTTACGGTCCAACACATTTTGGTTTAGGATCATAGCTTCCACATCATCTACTGAGTTAGAAACTACATTTTAATAGCTTCCCCTGGAATTCATATACACAGAAGTACTGATTTAGGCCATTGGTTCTCAACAGCAGCTACACAGTAGAATGCCCTAAAAATCTCCCTAAAATTAGTATCAATGCCTAGAATCTTTTTCCAAACCACTTAAATTAGAATCTTGGAAAATGGAGGGGGCCCACCTTTCTTTCTCTCTCCTCCTACACTCCCTCCCTCTTTCCATCCTTCTATCCAGTCATTCTTTTTTTTTTTTTTTAAAGCTTCTCAGGTGGAATTCTAAAATGCATCCAGAGTAGAGAATAAGTAGATTATGGATGATGGAAACAAGAAGGGTTTCCACTTTGCTATTTACTACCTACACCACTTCCACAAATTCATTATTTTTTCTGGTTTTAGCTACCTCATCTGGTATACCAGAGTAATAACGTCTACCTCAAAGAGTCGTTCTATAAACACAGTGCTTAAACCAGTGTATCACAGAAAATGATGCTCACAAAGTGGTAACTATAATTATTGAAATTATATCTTGCTTATACTCTGTGGATTTGTTATCTCTAAACAAAGAGATGGCTTCTGTTTTTCTCAAACTTCAGGGCTTTGCATCAATTTAGTTTGGCTCGAAGACTCTAAAACTTGGCGAAGCCATGGTTCTTATTCTCATGGAGTTACAGATCAACCTTACAGCCTCTTACATAGCCGCAATATGTGCTTTTTTTTTTTTTTTTAACAAAGAGGACTAGAATATGTTATCTGGTAATCTCAGAAAAAGGCCTAGTCTTACCCTTTAAGCCCTTTTAACAACTCCTCCTCAGTTTTCTGAGCTCTAGGACTTTGTCTATTGCTTTTATTTGATGAAACAGTCACAGTTGGGTATTTTACATCTTTGGCAGATATAGAAGACAAGATAGATTTTCTGCTTATTTTGAGGATGGGACTAATTTTATCACCCTGTGAAGGAAAAGTGCTTTTACCACAGTAGGAGTAAGATAAGCACATTACAAAATCATCATTAAAAATTAATTAATCTCTTGAGTAAATCTCTCTAAACTGGATTCAGTATAAATTTGTTTCAGATAATAAATTACTTTAAGAAATAACTTGAAGAAAAAGTTATTGAAGACTATAATTTAACTTAGTCTTTGAAAGTCAAAATGGCTAGTTTTATGTTTTGTTTTGTTTTGTTCTGCTTGTTTTTTTTTTTGTTTGCTTGTTTGTTTTCACCTCTTGGAGTAAGAGTGGTGGAAAAGGACAAAACAAAATAAACTTATATAGCAGTAAGATAGGGAGGGTGATCCAGAAAGGATGAGAGATTGCAGAAAAATTATGGCAAAGAGAATGCTGATGGGGTATAAAATGGGCCCCCTCATTAGAAGAGGAAACGGGCCTGGAAATCTGCATCCTAAAATACATAATGAGGAACACACAGTGGAGGTAGGAACTCATGTCCCCTCTGCAAACCCCAAGCAGCTCTGAGCTCAGAAGCAGTGGGTAAAATGGAGTGGGGCCCTCTACAGGAAGACTAGCTGGGGATGGTGTGAAACTCTACTCTGTTAGTCAGTTTACCTCTATCCCACAGAGTGCGAGCAGGCAATCAGCACTTGAGATGGGGGACAGTAACTGGGGTCTCTCCTCAAAAGAAATTGAACCAGACAGGTTCTTGGCTAGAAGGCCAGTTCTCACCTCCTTGCCTTTTTTGTCCCTTACTGCAGAGATCTAGAAGTGAAAACTCCTTCACAGAGAGAGAGAGATGATGTGAAAAAAATTTAACACAATACAGCTCTTCTGTACCAAGTTCTTCCTTCTGAAATTTAAACCAGACCATCAAGAATAACTGGATGCATGTGCAAATCGGTAGTATAAAAGACAATGGCCATTGAATCTAAAATAGTCAAACTCATAGAACAGAGACTGGAGTGCTGGCTACATAGGGCTGAGGGAGGGGAAAATAAGGAGATGTTGGTAAAAGAGTTCAAAGTTTTAGTTATGCAAGATGAATGAGTTCCGGAGAGCTAATGTATAGCACGGTGACCATGGTTAACAGTATTATACTGTATACGTGAAACTTCCTAGGAGGATAGATCTTAAATTAAATCTCACCACACACACACACACACACACACACACACACACACAATACGGTAACTATTTTAGAGGTGATGGATATGTTATTGAGCTTAATTTTGATGATCTTTCACAATATGGAGATATATATATATATATATGTATCTCAAAATGTTTTATACCTTAAGAATATACAATTTTTATGAGTTGAGATTGCTAACTAAAGTGATTAGAGAAACAGTAAAATATTAAAGTTCTCTTCTTCAGTCCTGTACTCTCTTCTCCTATCTCTAGTGACTACAGTGGTATGAAATACACTTGATGTACTTCTGTACTAGGGTGAGGGGAAAGAAGAAGAAAACCTCAGAGCTACACACTCAGAAGGATTAGCAAGGAAAGGGATTCTGTGTGTACATAGCCTAGCTCCTCAGGTAAGAGAACATTTCTGGTGCATTGTGCCTGCCCTCTTCCCAGGGACTTTAAGCAAGTTGGCTTATAACTGGATGTAATATGGGTAGGAAGTCAGTTGGAAGCCTAGTTCCTAGTCTGAGCACAACTAGCACAATGCAATTTGTAAGATGTTATTTTAAATACTAATGTCCTAGATCTAAATTATACCTATACGTATTACTTTGCCTTTCTATAATTAGAACAAGGTCATTTTGAAAAATCACCAGCAATACTAGGCAATTACCTAAGAGCTATATATATATATATTTAATTCACATTAGACTTAAGTTCCTTCTCTGAAATAATTTGTTAGTTTGTCTTTTTTGTGCCTAGAAAGATTTCTTCAGCTGTGCCTGAACTGCCCTTCTCTGAATCAAATATCAGATCAACTTCAAAGCAAGTTGACTTGCGGACACAATTACTAAGTCACAGCATTGGGCATTCACTTGGAATTGGAAACAGGATGAAGAGCAGTGTGCTTCCAGTAATTTAATCATGTGTAGAGTCTAAAGTCAGGCAAATAGCCTATGCAATTTAAACCTAGAATTCTTACCAGAGAGGAGGCTATTTATCATAACTATATCAACTAAGAAGAAAAAGACAAGAATATCACAGAAATCATAATGATTGATTTTTAATTTCACAGCTGTTAACTACTTGGAGTCACTGACATCAAGTGAGAAGAAAACATATGCCCCTTTTATTAGGGTGGTTCAATCACAAGTGACACTATGACTAAGTTGAAGGAATGAGTCACCTGTGCTGCAAAAGAACCAATTTCCATTTGCTAATGTGTTGTCAGGAAAGTCAACTGGCCAGCCTGAGTGCTGTCATACTTAGAGCCAGTTGTCAGGCTAAATTAGCAGAACAATTTTTCTTTCCTTGTATGAACTGTTTATAACTCATCAAGAGGAATAACAGCCTTTACATGCAACCTGTTTTAATGGAAAGAGGTAAGGTTGTGGTGCCAGCAATTTTGAATGTGTAGGATTTTTCTTTTCCCATTTTAATACTAAAACATAAAAGTGACATGTATTGTAAAAATAATACATATATGTATTATAAAAAATAATAAATACTAATGTGAGAATAATGCATATATAAAAATACACACATGCACACAAATCAGTTCCTCTTTGCCTGTCATTTCCAGGTTGACCCAAAACTCTAGAAAAAATTAATATTATCAGCTTAGGTATTATCTTTCTGTCATATTTTTGGCCAATTTTTCATTTTAACATATGTATAGCTCTTTATTTTATTAATACTATAATAACATAGTAATTTACTTAACTACCCCCTTATAGTTATTTAAGTTCTTTCTGGTTTCCCACAATCATTCCTCCTCCCACTGCCAGAAAAACAAAAAAAGTCACAAAGAACATACTGATGTAAAAGTAAGTACTAGTTTGAATGACGGTTTTGCCATACCCTAGATATATGATTTCAGATGTGATATTTAGTCTTTTGAAACCTCAACTTTTCTTATTTTCAATTATGGAGAAAATAATGCTAATCGGTATTGTGGTGGGAAGTAAGTGAGATGATGTAAGACACCACAGCTTGATATTAGTGTGAACATTATTATGAACAAAATCTTCAGTCCTGTATTTATATTTTTGACTTTCTAAAAATAATCTGTCTTTCTAAAACATACATTTTATGGAAAACAAAAAGTAATGTAATACCATAGACTTTAGAGAAGAATAATGAACAAAAATCATAACATGAGCTGATGATATTTTTGACCAGGCATTTTGCAAATGGATTTCTTGGTCTGAATATTAATATATCTGAGCTGGGGTGGTGGGTAACTAATATTCACGTATTTTGACAGAATGCTCTGATTATATTAATGTTCTTTCAAAATGTATAATGAAACAAATTTGAAGGAAAAAGGACGAAAACAATTTTCAAAATTAAGCTTCACAGTGAGACAAGGGAGAAAAATATACTCTGCATAGTGCTTTCAGCTGACATAGATGGGAGACACCTCAGAGAAGCCATACCTAATAATCAAAATATTATTTATCAGGTGCATTTCACCCATTTTGAAAATGGAGATGCTTTTGTAACCAGACCTATTAAATGCATACATGTGTGTATATATTTTCTTTGAAATAAATAAATAAAATGCTTAGGAGCATCTCAGATTCAAAGTAACATATATTCATATTGAAATACACTATAGCTAAATATATGAATTAGTCAATTACTTTTTTCAAAGATAATTTCTTTTTTCTCTAGAATGGTTATAAAATATCCTCAGGTAAAGTAACAGTGAGTAAATCAAAGCATCATTTTTATGTCTGGGATAGGTTAATCTGAATGCAGTAATTATATAATATATCCTGTAAATGTTACATTTTAGGGTTAGTTCTATTACAAGTTACAATTAAACCTTACAAGTAAGCCTTTGTTTGAAATCTTGAGGTAAAAATATTATTTGCATAGAAGGCAGATGATTATTATGCAACTATATCCTTTTCTATAGTACAATAACCAAATATCTCCTTGAGAAGAAAATGAACTCTGATTGCAGGAGGTGAAAATTATTTCCATCCTCTCCTAGAAGAAGGAATGGATTGCATGGTATGTTTATCACCTCACTACTTGGTGGCATTTACTTTACACACACACCTTTCTGATGTATTAGCATTTTTGCTTCTGTTTCTCTTCTGCTGAGTACCTTTGCCCCTCTTCCTTGAATTTTCACTCAAAGGCCTTCAGTTCCCATCCTCATATCATTTTCCCAAGAGCTTTTCTGTCTCCTCTCCTCCTGGTGAGCAGAACCTTTCATGACTGTGCATGAAGCAGTTTGGACATATGTGCATATTTGAAGCAGAAACGTAAGAGGAAGCAAGCAGGTGTGTCCTTAGAAAAGGATCCCCATTTATTATTTCAAAAGTCCATACATGTCTTGATATCTCTTAAGAAGCTTAGATTTCCTAATATTACAACAAAGATAATAATTTATCCTCCAAACTTGGACACATTTAGAGTGAAAGAGGCACTAGCTACAAGGAACACTGGGGAGATGGGCATAAATCAGCACCATCTAAGCAAACTAGGACGTATGTTCATCCTAATTTTAACCTTACATTTGCTTTTCAAAATTATTTAATTAAAACATATAAAGGAATAACTTCAAACTTAGAGGGAATATTACAATTAATGGCAAAGCAATTCTGTGATAATGTCAGTTCACTTTACTAGAAAATAATTATTCAATTTCCTGTAAAAGAGACCAATACATCTCATTATTAACATCAATAATGCAAAAAACATATTAGTATATTTAATGTCTTAGGGAAATAGTAAAGAATGTTGCAGCATTAAGAGAGAAATTATGGTGTAGTTCCTTGATTTTGATTTAAATAAAATTAAGCTAAATATAATTTCTTACAGTGCATTATTTTAAAGTCAAAATTGGTGAAGTTACTATAGTAATCTATGTGTTAGTTCTTGCAATTAAATTAAAATTCATGTTTTGACTTGTTGCCATATTTTATTTGATATATTTATATTGAGACCAGAATATTTTACTCAACTAAGGAAAAAATAGGAAAGTATTTGATAATACAGTGTAAACATTGCATTTGTACTTTTAACTATATAGTAAAACATATTATTTCTAAAGTTAGTCTTTAAAATTAGATGCATATATTGATTGCCAACTTGGTTTATGTTGATTGATTTATTTTCTAAATTTGTTTCTTTTTTTAAATTTTTGCTTTTTAAATGTTTAATGACTAGTCCGACTTAGCACCAAATGTGTATCAGTCTGTGATGCAACAGTGCACATGTAAAAGTAATTCTTGTTCATTCTTGAGAAGTTCATTGCCATGACTTGGCTCTCTACAACCCGATCTGAATATAGGGTGATGGCACCAGGCAACTAGGTACACATTGCTCTCCAGGGGAGGTGGTGTAGTTTTAAGGAATTTTACTTAGCCTTTTACCCCACAAATTAGAGAAACAATGTGATGGAAGTTCTGCCACCTGCTATGATGTATGAATTCAGAGATCCAGGGAAATGATAACTGGCTAAATCTGAAGATATATTTTAGTGTGAGATGATCCTGGGTCGGGACACCATTTATCAACTAGCTTCTATCACTACCAAACAGAGATCCAAAGTAGCATTTTGAATTCCCTGTTACCAAAGTCATCTTTGATTCTGTATCCAACAGCCCTCAAAAGGATAGACATTCTCCTTTTCTCAGTAAATGGAAAATGTTCATAGATCTTTTTGGGGAAAGAGTAAGGAGGTGTTTATGTTCTAATAGTTGCTGTATCTTTCCTCAAGGGGATCCAGTAATCAATGGATTTTGGATCTATGCAGTATCATGTATCTGGAATTTGGGTAAAAAACTGTAACTTTCCATTTTGGTGGCTGACATCAGCCTTCTGCTTGGCAGCACTTTTTTTCCTTATTATACAAGTTACATAACACCCTATCATCTGTGCTTGAAACAGTACGATCTCTCAGTCATCCCAGAGATCTCTAAGGGTCAAGGCACCCTGATTGCTACTGTGATCTTGCTACCCATTACAGTAATTACATGTACCTTGCCTTTGATAGTTAAGCACTGCCACCACGTCTCTGATATTCCAGAATTCTGTGAAAGGGATGCTCAGTTCTTTCTGCTCACACCAGCTTGCTCAAGAATCCACTGCTGAGTTTCACAAAGATGCCTGTGCTGCTCCTCTGTCCCACCCCCTACCCCCACCACCAAGGCACTCCTTATTGATTTAAAACGGAACATTCTATAAATGCTCCTGAGGAAGAGAAGTAGATGGTGAGGTGGTGTGTTTTCTGGTTTTACAAGATAAATCCATCTTAACTTTTTCACCCCTCTGAGCCTTCTGACTGCCTCAATATTCTACCAAGTTAGTTTACCTCATTCACAGTAGACTATTATCGTATACAAACTTCAAGAGGATTATCCCAGCATGGTTTCATAATTGGTTCCAAGTGTCCCTGCCAAGTTACTAATTTCTATCAAGAGTGAGTGTTCTCAAGTTATTAAATTCTTCCTCTTCCAGTCTTACACTCTTCCTCTTCTGGTCAAATGTATTTTCTCAAGCTCTTGCCTGTACACATTAGCTAGGTCCTACAGGTCCTTTGGGGAGTTTGATGTTTCCATCCAGACTTGGGCCCACATCTTTCTGCTCAGGTTGTGCTGATGTTCATCTTGCTTAGTGGTATATGGACAATAAGTGGTGTGGAGAGACAAATATTTTGGATGATAAGCAACAATTTGTGAGGAATTTGCTTCAGGTGAGATGTCTGCAGTATTTCCAAACAAGGGAGACTGTTCTCCTCTGGCAGGGTAAGGAACTGTTTCTGACAGTCCAGGAAGTCAAAGGTTCAATAAAATACACAGTTTTGAGTTTCTCATGATTGTCCACCCAAAGTCTCCACCCCAGATCTTAAGATCTTACTCTTTTCCTACGAAGATGCTGACTTAAAAACTGGAAACCTGTTGAAGAAATGAATACCATGCCTTTTGTAGCTCCCCTCTCTTACACTCAGAATCTGAGCTTGATTTTCAGCATAGCCTGACCTGTGACACAAGGACCTCCCTGAACATCATCATGTAGAAACTTTATGCTTCACAATTTTCTGTGAGTTGATAGTGACTAATCTGCCCCTGCCATTTTCTTTTTTTCAAAATTCTAAAGCAGCTGAATTTTTCCAGTTCCCATTGCCTCCATATTGTTCACATGTCAAAGGTACTAGATACCTCACCACTTCATATTACACTGGCACTTCATCTTAAAAAAGCAAGAACTTTAGTAATTGTGATGCTGCTGTTATGTCAGAGGTTTTTAAAACCATGGATTTATACCAGAAATGGGATCGTCATTGCCTAATGACCTATCAATGATCTAGCTCAATAATCTCATCTTTGAGATTTAATTTTTAGCACCACTTCTCATTCCAACTAGTTTAACATAAATCCCCCTGAAAGTAGAGCCTGAGACAAAAGACTAAAGCACACAGGGAGTGGAACAAAATGAAATGGAAAGGAAATATAAGAGTATTACATAAGACTGCTGTTCAATCACCAGAGGATATTCTGAGGAGCCTTATGTAATGCATCTCATAATTGTTTGCCTGGGAGTTCCCACTGTTGTTGTCCAGTGGTGGCTCTGTGGACATTAACTCCTCTGTATTTGGCATTAGAGAAATCCTGTGTCAGGAGTCATATGTGGTCCACTATATGAGTTCAGTCACGGTGCTGAGTATAGCTGAATGAAGCTGGTTGAAGCCTGTTCATAGATGGCCATGGCAGCAAAGGCTGAGGTAAGAAGTGGGACTAAAAGAATTTATAGCACTGCGTGGGACATACCTAAGGAAGAAACATATTTTTTCACTTATTTTTTAACTTCCTATACAATGAATGTTCTTCATGCACACTTAAAAAGGGCTATTATAAAAAACTACACATAGAAACATCTGTATTTTATTACATTACGCTTAAGCTAATTAAGGTATTAGATGCTTAACTTGTCCAGAGACAAATGATGATTTTTGCAAAGAAATTAGCGAGGGTAACTTCAAAATTTTAAACAATTCTTCAGTTTCTTTGTTTTTCTTTTGCAGATTTTAACTATGGATGTAAGTTCCCCCTTTGGAAGATTGGAGATATCGTTGGCTTTCTAATTTGTATTCCCTTTCCTTTTTATTTTTGGTTTGCATTTGAGTTAACACAATTCCCAGTCAGATTAACTGGAATTTTCATATAAAACTCAGAATCAGGAAGAACATTTATTCTTCCAGAAACATAATTGTCTGAATAAGGGATGAAAACACCTGTTTCACATGCTTCCATTTCACCCTCTTCTATCCAAGACAGACACTACTAATTGATAAAGGTTTTGTTGTTGTTGTTGTTTTGGTTTTGTTTTTGTTTTTGTCTCACTGACTCTTGTTACCTCAGTTCCTTCTCAATATAATGCTTTGGAAAGTCTTAGTAGGAATATAGGATGAAATACAATTGCTATTTCTGGAATCATTTTAAGTAGAAAACTCATCTTTCCCTTTTTTCCTTCTCTTCTCCATGATTTCTAAGGATGGAAATAAGATATGCTGCTTTCAGGAATTCTGTCTAATTATTCTAATATTTAAGAGTTACAGCTGATCAAATAAAATATATTCAACCTTTTATTAGCCATAATGAATTCATTTAGTAATATATTCTATACCTCCCTATTAAGACATTTCTAAAGTAGAAATATTGATGAATTTATTCTTAAATTGACTGACAACAATGGTTCAGAAAAAAAATTATTTGTGAAATAATATAAAAGTATGAACTAAATGTAAATAAAGTTATTTAGGCTTAATTAAAATTTCAATAAAGTATGAGTACTTTTGAAAAATATACCTGAAATGCTAAATGGAAATTTAAGCTATCCTTTATAAGAAAATAATTTTTTTTAGAAATGAAGTTTTGCTTTCAAGTTGGTAATGTTTTATATAAGCCCTTATTTAGTTTCACTGCAGATATCATGAGAGATTTTTGAAGCCTATAACACCTTCAGTAATGTTTTTAATGTGGACAGACATACAAGTTTGATACGAGGGTATATTTGAAGAAATAACAGAACTTTGTGGGATTCAGGTCAGTGGACTAATGGGGTCATATAATCCTAGAGTTGGGAATTCAAGAATCATTGTATTGAATTATGTACTCTTCCCGAACTTTGGCACAGCTTTTAAAAACATAAACTTTGAAGATATTTGGTATGTTTTTTAATTGCCCTCAATTACATAAGTTCAAGATGGGTAAGAGGCATGTCATGATCGATACTTTTACTTATAGTAATTTTCCACTTTTTCCCCTAAATAAAATTATCAACAAAATGGCATAACAATTGGAATAGTATTACTCTGGAAAATGTTCTTGAATAAATTATAAGTTATACTTCATATCTATTGTCTGCCCACAGTATGTCAGGTGCTATTTGAAAGGTCATTCAGGAAGAACCAATATCCACAACTTCATCCTTAATGATCATTCAAAATAAAGCATCACATTTCATAGGACCCCCAATAGACAGCAATTTAGTTCTCAAGAATGGACAAAGCAAGCAATGAAAATCTATGTTTTAAAATACAGTGACTTAAACTGTCATATCTATAACTTTAGAAATAATATTCAAACATAAATGTGTTAATTTTAAAATAATTCTGTTCACTTCAGGGAACATGATGTCCATATATACTTCAAATGCTCTTTGTCTCTTAAAACAGTGGCAATATAAGAAAAATATTTGCTGGTAAATAAGCATTTTGACACACGTTACCTAAAATGTCATCTTTTAATGAAAAGTAGATAAGATAAAATCAAAACAAGATCATGAATAATTATAATGAATAAATTATATTTAAACTCCACTGATATTGTTCAGTTTAGAGACATAGGCTCATAACTTATTAAGAATAATTTTATGTAAATGTAGAGTCTTCCAAGTTGACATAATAAATAGGTTTGGATATTTCTTAACTGATCTCTTTTCCTTTTAATCAGAAAAGTACATGTTTTACTTTGCTCACAAACCATTAAAGCTGATTTGGAAACTTTATCATTGGGTCAATCGATTAGTTCAGAGAAAGTGACCTTAAATGTCAACGTATGGAATTACTTAGATCAGTGAATTTTAGGACGTATTTTACTTGGACTGAGCTTGGTCTGTATTCTAATGTAATTAGGATGACTATGGTGACCCTTTTCTGTGTGTCATTGTTATGAAAAGTAATTGGTTCATGTGCTCCCATTACCTAATGAGACGTAATTCAGGAACAAAAGAGGCAAAGGTAGCTTCCGAATAATCTGGGGGACAGGACTGACTCCTAATTCCCGAGATATTGAAAGGGCACCACACCTACCTAAATAATAATCATATTCCTTAAGAAGCCATGCAGCCCTTCCAAGGACCGCTTCTTCAGACTCAAGAAAATGGACACAAACCTCAAAGGCAAAGAGGTACCACATTTGAGGCACATAATCTTCATTCTAGACATTCTCTGAGGTTTTTTGAACAACAGATATTTGGGCTAGCAAGCAGAGAAGATCTCTGGTTTAATACCTTACTAACAATGGGGATATGAAAGGAACTTCCCAAACCTTGCCTTAAATCCTTAGAAGTATTTTTAAAGTGCTAAAAGGCATTGGAAGTGCCATGAGAAACTATTTCAATAAACTATGATGGTCAGTAAGATTTCAGGTGATGCAGAAAGTACAGATTTAGAATCTTCCTCAGTAATCCATTTTGAGCTTCAAAAAATTCAGTGAAGTTCTTAGTAGAGAGTAGTGCAAATAACATTGCAAAAAAAAAATTGCCAAATCAAAGACAATATATGCCTCAATTCTGAGGTCAGCCAATCACAAATTTAGTGGCTCTTTATTCCTATAAATACTACTCTTATTTCTTTTTCAGAGTTTCTTTCTATGAAGCCTCAGTTAGGACAACTTTCTGGGAGCATTGCCTAATGCTTCTTCTAATCCACTAAAATTAGCTAGTCTATACACTAACTTCTTGCAGTTTACTCTGTTTTATTGTCTGTTGCCAAGACAGCACATAATAATAGGTCAATTAATTCAGATAGGCTCCACCCAATTTTTCCTTTTCCAATAATAAGTATTTCATCTTGAGAGAAATCAGCTTTCAAAAATTCAAAAAGTTGTAACTGTATATAAATGTGTATTTTTATTAGGAAATGTTTTTCAATCATAAAATAACAGTTTATTAAATTCATGTATTGGTAGAAGTATATTACAAATATAATTACAAACTGCTTGCTTATTTTATAATTTGTTCTGAGTAAAAAATACATAAATTTGACCATTTGGATAATGACAAATGCATAAACTCTGTCCCTCATGATTCAAAATGCATTTTGTTTCCTTTTGGCTAGTGTTTATAAAAGTTTTAGCGAAAAGGTTATAGTAAATAGCTTGAATTTTTTTAGTGAAATTTGATTCTCTAAAATGTTAGCTAAGCCTTAGTGCTAGCAATATATGGTAGAAATGTTACACTGACAGAGAAATTTATAATTTGGATTAAGAATTCACAGAATAGTCTATATCAAATTTTAGATTAAAATATTAAATTACTATATAATAGCTACCAACATTACCCAAGAAATAGAAAAAAGAGGACTACTTTTTTCAATGCTTTTATCTTTTTCAATTTTTTTCTATTTTAATCTTTGAAGAGAAGCCAAAAACATGGTAGTCACTAAGTGGCACAACATCTCATGTTAATGATGAGAAACTGGTTTCCTACCCTGTGTCTTGCACTGTACTGTATAGACGTTCTAAAGACCTTAAATGTCTATGTAATTTTCTCAATTATGTGCATTAGAAAAGGATTGCTCTTCCCGTTTTTGCTTTTTTTTTTGTTGTCGTTCACACTCATTTTTAAATCTTAAGAACTATTAAGAATTTCATTTATAAAGAATTTCTGTATAATATTCTGTTTATATTTAGGTCTTTAAGTTTGGTCCACTTCTCACTGACAGCTATAATTGAATAATAAATTTGTAATTTCTCCTAAAAATTTTTAAGGAATCCCAGGATTATCATCTCAAATATGACAGTTTACCCATGGCAAGTTAAATGACACCATGAAGATAGATTCATCATAAGAGTGGGTAGATAAAATAATCTGAATGGGAGGTAACAATAGTTTGATCAAAATATTGCTCCTTGGTAAGAGCTACAGCTATTACTTCCTTATTTATTTTAGAAAAAGTCAACTTAACTGTCATAATGACTCCAATGAAATTTAAACATAAGTCACAGATTTTCCTCAAAATACAAAAAAATAAATCATGAACCCCTCACTGATTAAATCAAGTCAATATTACTTCTCATTGATTGAGAATTCATATAATTTATTTTTAATGAAGAGACATTTTAGAGTGTGTCAAAGTGTTAATTGTTCCTGATGTGAATCCTGATTACCTAAGTAACTAAGATTATTGTAAATATGGTCTTGCCTATTCTGATCTATGGAAATCACATTTTGCAAAAAAGAATTTGGTTATAATTAATCGTCATTGATTGGAAAGATTAAATATTCAATTCCAATCTTGTCTCAAATAGAAATGGAGGCCCAGTCTCTCAGTTACTTAATGACATGGATGGTGCTGCAGGGTGAACAGGCTCACTACTCTTTCCATTATAGCATCTCTCTGTGCTATATCACACAACTGGAGGCCTCCATGGAGGGCAGATTGCCTGGAAAAATATTATGAGAATATTTTATGACATAGTTGAAATTCACTAAGTGTCTGCCTCTCATAATGAAGTTACTAACATAACAAAGATCATTCTTCTTTTGAAAGTTGACTGGCTAGTTGTTGGAATTACTTTTGCTTTAATTTCAATTATTTTTCAATTTAAATTTTAAAATGTAGAGGGTCCAAAGGCTATAATTACATCATTTAATTGAACTGTTTGAAGAGTATTCCATTCCAAAATATTCCAAGAATAGTTGGTTCCTACAAGTTTAAATTGCCCCTTAAGCTTTAAATTATGCTATAAGAATATTCCCAGAATATATAGTTACTAACAGTTTACTATTATTAATAGAATGCTTTTGGAATTAGTATTCACTCATTAAATCAAAATAAAAGAAGTTGAATTTAATATATGGGTCTCTTCTTTTTTGCTGTATTCCTGTTTGGCTGAAACTTGGAGCAAAGTGAAGTAAAATTTCTGAGTAAAGGGCAATAAACTTGCCAAGTAGGAATATTGATATACAGACAGTTTGTGAATCTTTCAAATGTATGGATGAGGATGTATAACTCAAAGTGTCATAGGCAATATTAGGGGCACAAAAGTTAATTGGGCATGATCCCTAGAATTATAATATTAAAAGTAAAATAGGGAAGACAGATATATGCAGAGAGAAGTATAATAAAAAGATAATTTGTTAGAAGTATGATCTAATAAGATATTAAACAAAAACAATGTGTTCAGATAGAGGGAAGGCCAGTGAAGGAAAAAAAAATGTACAAAATAGTGACTAAGTATATTTGATGGAGATGGAAGATATTGTCAGACACAAACATAGTATCAGGATCTTAGAGCTTAAAAAAACCTTTGTTGTCTAAACCACTCTCCTAGTCAATACCATGATCCTATCCACCCATAGCTTGCTAGAATCTTTTAAGAAAAGCTTATAAAAACTCTACCATGTATAGTAGATTTATCTTGCCACTATCTTAAGATCTTTGATTTTAACTTAAGTCTTCTCTTTGCCAGTATCTCCAACAGATACCCAATTCTATTTGTAGTTTATACCCATTTCTTTCAAAAAAGTATTTGAGATGAACTATATTGTTAGATTTTCAGTTTCAGTGATTTTCCTTCTAATCCATCTTTATGCACTGTTTCTAGATGAATTATTGAAATGGGGAGTACTGCTTAAGTTTATTTTTTTTCAACAGTAAGGTTTAGATATATTGTTTTATCTGGACTGATTCAATGATACATCACAGAGATCAGTAAGGAGCAATCTTGTTACAGCATGCTTTTCCTTTCTTGAATTGATTCCTTTACCAGTCTTCTTTTCAAGATTTGTTTCAATCTTAAAAAGATTTAATAATTCATGTAAACAAAGGAAATATTTTCATTAAAATATGTGTCAGATATTCATAACATTCACTAATACCTGTACTTTGTTTCACATTTAACTTATTAAATTTATGCAACTAACCAAAAAACTTAGAAATCTAATACTTTTTAAAAGATTAAACATTGGTTACAAACCTAATTAAATTATCATAATAATTTAAATAACAATTATGTACTATATGACTGACTAAATACTTCCCATATATAAAATAACAAAGTATAGACAAATAGAATGAATATATATATTAAAATATATATAACATACATTAACAATGTTGTACTAGAATTTTCAATGCTATCAGCAAAATTATTTTACTTATTTATTAGAGATTTGTTTTATACTTTTTAAAAGCTAGAGAAATTCTTATTTTGACTAACCAGACTGAAAATAAAGTGGAATATTGTCACTATCAACATAAGTTTAAAAGTGTGGATTTTTTAACCAATCACTATTTTTGTGAAGGCATTTACGTTAGTTGCATTTTATGAAATGACTCAAACTTTGAGTTGTTGATCACCAGGCTAATCCCATTTTTGTCGACAAAGATAGTTGTTATAACTGTGAATTTTTAAATTCACATTTTTAATACAGTAGCCAACTGAGTGAAGAAAAGAATTTCAGAAAAGGGCTAAAACTACATAGTGGGTTTCTAACAAAGGAGTGATACAATCCAATTTCTGTTTTAAGAGACTCATTCTAACTGCCAGGTGCAGAACAAAACAAATGGGAATTACTTCCCTTAGAAAAGAGTAACAGTAGCAGTGAAATAAAAGGATGGTAGGCTGAAACCACATGAGCCCTGGGCTGGAGAAAGATTTTTCAAGTTTTTAGAAAAAGAAAAGGTAAAATTGCAAGGGGTAAGAAAGATAAAGGATGATTTGTAAGAAAAAGATAGTGAGTTAGAATGGAAGTTTACTGTAATTGTGACCATTCATAACCCCTTTTAGTGTTCTTTGGGAATTTTCTATAAAGATTTATCCTGCTTTTCAAATGCATTTGTTTTCTGACTGGTATTCCTTAATGTGACTTCATGCCAATTCAAGCTGCCTGCATTTTTAAACCTTGGAGGTAATTGGCATGAGACTGAAATATTTTATTCCTAGACAAATATTTTGGGAGATAATTTTAAATTACTAGTACAAATAAATTATGTTTTTACTTTCATGATATAAACAAAATTCTTAACATTTAACTATGTCATTTTCTATGGTTCCATTGTATGTTTGTAATAAGAGTAGGTAGTGAATATTTAGACATTTTTGCTACTAAAGTAAATAGTTTATAATGAATACTTCAATAATAAATTTCTTTCAAGTTTCATTATAAACTTTACAGGACAATGTCAACTGGTAAGAAAAAAGAACATAAAATCCAGTCAGCATTAAGCCAGTTGACCAAAGAATGTTTTTAAAAAAGAGATATGTCAGTATTAAAGCTAGGAAAATAAAAAGAAGTCAGAGTAATTTCAATTTTATAGCATGTGTATGATCAAATTATTTTGTGAATATATTAGCAATTTTTAAAAACAAACTTTCTTTCTTCCTTTCTTCCTTCCTTCCTTTCCTTTCTTTCTTGTTTTTCTTTTTTTGTATTTGATTGTTTCCAGCCTTGTGCTAATCTAAATAGTGCTGCAGCACACAGCATAGCCTTTTTATACTTTGGCTAGTGTATTTGTGGGTTAGAATTTGAGATGTGAGATTGCTAAATAAAAAAGTACATATATGTGTGATTTGTCTATTTTATTATTTTATTTCAACTTATTATACATTTCCCATTTCAGTCTGATGTGGCACGTAGGGTATGAATCCCCTAAAACTGGGACCAGTAGTCTTCCTCCATAATGAGACAGAGTAAGTATTTTGGGCTTGGCTGGTCATATTTAGCCTCTATTGCAACTACCTCACTTTGCTACTGAAGTGCAAAATTAGCTATACATATTGTGTAAATGAATGGGTATAACTATGTTTCAATAAAACTTTACTTACAAAAACAGGAGGTAAGATGGATTGGGCCCACTGGCTGTAGTTTGACTGCTTCCCTAAAATACATACTTTGTGTGTGTGTGTGTGTGTTTCTTTCTAAACAAAGTAGATAATTATGGCTCATTGGTCAAGGGTCATAAATTTTACATATCTTTGATATATGAATGGATAAGTGAAAATAGAAAAAGTATACTCTAAATTATTGTGATTGCTGTGAAAAAATGCCCTAACAGAAATATCATAAAGCTAAAAAACAGGACTGTGTTAACTTATAACTGTCTTTACTATTCAAAGAAAATCAATTGCTTATCATAATATTTTGTTAAATTTAAGAATTTATCATTTTTAATGACATTTATAAATATTTTTAGTTTAAAGGTTGAATTTTCAGATTGCAGTGAAGGAGTCATAAATGACTTCCCTGATGCTAAGGCAGATTTAAGAATTTCTTGTGATTAATTAACTTGCTTTCTTTGAGTTGTGCCCTACCTTAAATAACTTGTACCTAAACCCAGGACCAAAAAGAAGGTCAGAGAACAATAACCCTGAAGGAATGGCCAGATCCTCCAAGAAACACCATGACACCAGAGGGATCAGACCAGATAACACCAAGGCCGCTTGCAACAACGACCTACTAAACGGACCACCAAAAGTTCCACTAAACTTTTGTAAAAGATTATATTGTTTGTTATCACTGATATGCTCTGTTCTGTTTGCCTATATAATGAACAAGCCCCAACCCCAAGATGGATTCACAGTTCCTAAGGCAGCAGCCTGCTGTGACTCCTCTTTGCCCAGCAAAGTGATAAAGCTGCTTTTCTCTTTGCTCCCAAACTCTGTCTCTGAGTTTGAATTCGCCTTTCGGGGTGCAAATGTTGAATTTTCAGTAAAAGCAGTAAAAACTATTACTATTTTTAAAAGCATACTTATTGTTGGCTCTTCTAGTAAGGAAAGTAGTTTCTGGTCAAGCAGGTAATATGTATGTATGTTTAAAGTTAAGGACACATTTGTAATTGATGAGCAAATATTGATTTCCAGTAGCTTTTTTTCTTTTCTTTTTTTTTTTTTTTACAAAACAGAAAATAGTGGCTCATCAATTCTCACTTCAATGATGGAAAAACTGAGGTATAAATATATGAACCCATTTCCCTAAGGACTGTGAACGAAAAATACAGTAAACTATATAAGTAAACAAAGAATGCTGAAACCATCAAGTCATCAGCCACTGCCACCACCCCCCAGTGAAGACAAGCCCGCAGCCCAGCCCCTGCGGCCACTCACAATGGTGCACACTGAAGGGACTCAGAATAAGAAAGGACAAGATACTAGCCCTAGATAGCTAGATGCTTGTCAAAGGAATGAATTCAATGAGCCCAAAGGTTCGCCTCCTCCCATACACAGAAAAGTACTAAGTGCTTTAACTTGAGTTGCCTGTTTTTCTTCAGATAACAAGTAATCTTTTCTTGTTCCAACTACCTGGTCTTTGTTGTAAAGCTCCTATATATCCTAGCTCCTCTGCTACCTCTTCGGATCAGTCCCTCAGAGCCATCTGAGAGGCTGTCATCCCGGCTCAAGTCCTTCCGCCAAATAAAACATAACTCTCAACTTTTAGGCTGAACATTTATTTCAGTCAACAGGACACAGAGGGAAAAAAAAAAGACAAAATCTCAATTCTTAAACTCACAGATCTTTGAGTTGGAGGATTCTATTCTTTCATTTCTTTTTTAATTGCTGTTTTTATTTTGGGGAACTACAAGTCCAAATTTGCAAAGAATATAAAATATATTAACTTTAGAAACAAAAACATAAGAAAATTTAGTTGTTTAAGGAGAACCTATACTGTCTAAGGAACAGTGTAGAAGTTACTTCAAGAGCCGTATCTAACTGTTGTGCCACACACTAGTTTCCTACAAAACACACTTAGGTGATGACAAAATTCAAATATTTCATTAGTAAAGTCCATTTCTCTCCTTTAACTTTTTAAATATTTTTACCATTTAGAAACTTGCAATAGATGAAAACTTGAGAAGAACTTTCTGAGTTCTACTGCTCCCTTTTTACTACTCCCTCCCTCAAATTCCATTCACCCATGGTAACCTCTGTCAACAATTTATTATGACTCCTTTGTTCCCTTTTTACGTATTTGCATGGATGTGTATGCTTATATCTATCTATCTATATATATATACTACATAAATTATACCACACTGTAGTGATCTATGACAAGCTCTTCTATGTTAATAGATCCTACAGGTTTTTGTGTGTCAGCTAGTGAAAATAGTTATGGCCAAAAAAAAAAAAAAAAAGAATCCATCATTTATCTATCTATCTATCCACCTAGAGAAAAAGAGAATATTAATCTTGTATCACAAACTTCTGAACTCTAATTTTAGTTTTAATGCTTTCATTTTTATGTTGTGGTTGGTTTTCTTGGAATTTCTAGGTAGGCATTAGTAAGTTGAAAAAAATGGCAATTTATTCTCTTACCATTATGTATTATCACACTCATTTTCCAATGATCTCATTGTATTGCCTAGAACTTGTATTATAAGTTTAAATACAGGCTATCTTAATGGGCATTCTCTAGTTTGTATTGATTTTATAATGATCTGTTTCTACTTTTTTTATTCCTAAGAATGATGTGTACCTTAAGTTTTTATAGATATTTATCAAGTTAAGGACATTGATTTCTTATCGCAGCTTATTTATGTGCATGTAAATATATACATAGATTCCTTCCTTGCCTCCTCCTTGCTAACTGGAAGGTGGTGGCTGACAATCTTCAGTGTTCCTTGACTTGCAGATGTAGTGCTCTTCCATTTCTGCCTCCACTGTCACATGGAGTTCTCCTATTATGTGTCTGTATCTTTACACAGTCATCTTCCCTTGCGTCTTTCTTGTCTTATAAGGACACCAGACATACTACATTAAGGGCCAGTGCTACTGCAGCATGAACTCATCTGGACTAACTGCTTCTGCAGAGACCCTGTTTCCCAAGAAGGTCACATTTGTAAGCACTAGGGCTTAGAAACTTAACATATTTTAGAGGGACCTAGTTCAATCCATAACACCTATTATTAATTTTCTTTTTTTTTCTTTTGCTTAATTCTTAAAAGTTTTTCATTTAATGTGCAAATGATTTTTCAGTCAAACCACCACGTTGTTTGCAAAAAAAAAAGTTTTAACTTTTTGTACTTTTTCCTCTTAACTCATCAAATTGAATAGCATTGTAAAAACTTTATTTTAATGGTGAAAGTGTATATTCAATCTGCTTCTATTTTTAATATAACTGTTTAATTCTCTTTCTTAATTATTAAAATACCATAAAATTAAAGACATACCTGCAAAATCAAAGAAAAAAATAGCAATTTGTTAAATGCATATGATGTACAGTACTATCCACACTACTTGCTCAAACTGACATTCGCAATTATTAATGGACCACTTGGTCACATAACTCATTACAAACAGGGTACTTGTAGCTTAGGAAGAGATGAAGTAACTTGCCCAAAGTGGGCTCAGTGACAGAATGCTGAAGCTTGGATTTAAACTCAGACTCAAACTATTAAGCTATTATAAAGGAGCACTTCAGCTGCTTCAGTATTGTTTTAATGTTGCATGTATCTAAATTTAATATAACTTCAAAATAGAGTATATATTTCTATAAGAAAAAAAAAAAACATGAAAATTTGAGAAGCTCCTGAAACTTGGCCTGGCTTTCCCAGTCTTTGGGGAGATAGTACCCATGTATAGTTCCCTTTTTGATAATTTAACATAACTCTATTTACTTAATGGTTTCTATGTCTTCTTTGTAACTCTCTTCAAACATATCAGTTATTGTTGTTAAACGTGCTGACCTGAAACAGACTGCCAGATAATTCTCCAGCAAAGATGCGTTTATTCAAGATTAGCACAGAATTGCATTTGGTGTCTGCAACCATGACGAGCCACATGTGAGTCCCCACAAAGCGAGGGAGAACACTTTTATAGAGGGAGAAAGGAGCTGGGAAGGCTGTAGTAGACAAAGAGTTCATGGCTTTTCAATAGCTGAGTTCTTGCCAGGAAAGAGGAATCTTTTTTCTTCCTAGTTGGCTCCGCTGTTGTTGCAGAGCATGAGAGCTCCCCCTTCTGGTCTCCCAAGTCTATTAATTGAGGTTTCCATTTATTAATGTTTTTTACAAGGAAAAAAAAATAAAAGCTGAAGAATCAGCTTTTCTTTCTTTTTCTGGCAACTGTTTAGTAGTTTATATTTCATATTCAGAGGTTTATTTTTCATTTTGATGGGAGTGGAAGGACAGGTATGGCTTCCTGGTTAGTTTCTCAACAAATATTTTCCAATTAATTAGATTACAAAGGTATTCTAGGAAATATTTATTAGGTGGGTAGGGAGAATTAGCTATTCCAAGGAAATATAAGAAAAGCCAACACACATTCCTGAATGCAAGTAACAAACTATAAATGCGGTTTACTTGATTATGAGACTATTTTATAATGGTTGGTCATTTTATGATCTCTCCTTCATGCTAAATGGTTAGAATTGAATATTTTTTAGTATATTTTTTAACAGATATTTGGCATTTATTTTCCTTTCTCTATATAAACTTTATTGCTAGTCACAGCAATATTAATGCAACTTTGTTGTTTTTCTTTAAGTTTTATTGACATACTAGTTTTCTAGAACTGACATAACAAATTATCACAAACTTGGTGGCCAAACTACAGAAATTTACTCTCTCACAGGTCTAGAGGCCAGAATTCCAAATTCAAGGTGTCAGCAGGGCCACACACTGTGACTGCTATAGGGAAGAAGGCTTGCTTGTCTCCTACAGCTTCTGGTGGCTCCAGGCTTTCCTGCCTGGGGAATTATGGCAGCCTAACTCCAATCTCTTCCTCCATTTTCCCATGGCCTTCCTCCCTGTGTTTCTCTGTATTCTTTTCTGTATCTTATAAGGATACTCTCATTGGATTCAGGGCCAATCTTAATATGATAATATTTCATCAAGATCCTTACCTTAATTATACCTGCAAAGGTCCTATTTCTCAAAAGGATTATATTCTGAGGTTCTGGATGGACATGAATTTTGGGAGGACACTATTCAACTCACTACAATAGGGTAAAATGAACTTCAGAAAAAGTAAAGGCAGTCAATAGCTCTATGTTTTCAAAGTTGTAATAGTATAGCAAATTTTTACTTCTTTTTATTCTAAGAATTAATGGTTCTGGAAGGAGAGAAGTAAAAGTGGTAATGTTGTTACCAAAGTTGTATTATTTACTGCCTCACTCATAACAAAAACTTTGAAACATCCAGCTCACTGCCTCATACATTATGCTCAGGAAGGTTAGATTCTGCCACTTTCCAAGAACTAGCTTACTTCTCACTTAATCTAAGCAGACATTCCCCTTCCTTGACTGTGGCTTATCTTACATTTGAGTAACTGTTATCTTCTAAAGAACTTTAAAAGTGAAGTTTCTCTGAGACCTCAAATCACTTAACTTTTTATAGCCCTGGTTTCCTCATTTAAAAATGAGGACAATAAAAGGTGGTCATGGGGTAATTTTGATGATCAAAATAAGTAAAATATATGCTTTATGGAAAGCACTATAAATATCAGTTCACTTACCAGTAAATAAAATACAATTTTAAAAGTTACTTTATTAACTCAATATTAAGGGGCAATATTTTTTTTTTTTTAGCATGCTGGCAGATTTTCCATGTCCTTCTTCAGTTCAGCAAATCAGTAATGTCATTTTTATTTCAACTTAGACCATTAGAATGATTAATTTGCATAGACTGATTAAAAAAAAAGGAAGAGATTTGTACCTAATTAATTTACTACTCAGAATTAATTTCTGTTCTTGCTTTTTTTCCTTTGCTCTTATGGTACCATTACTTTTATATTATCTCATTTTCCACACAAGGGAGTTGATGAAATTCCTCTTGGGCAGAATATAATAATGATGCAATCTTACTGTTCATCAAATTGAATTTCTCAAGAGGCACTGGAAAAACTGATGATTGCATGGCAAAGTTTGTGATACCCTGGAGTACACATACTGTAAAAGGAGACACATTTGGAACTTTACATAAGAGATTTGAACTCTCATATCATTTGGGAAACTGATACTCATCATTAATTAATGGGGTGAAATTTTCAAGGCTGTCAAGTAACAGAGCTGGGGAAAAGAGAACAACATAAGAGGAATCAAGATGTTGGAATACATGAGAAAAAAAGATGTTATACCATATTATGTTTAACAAACAAAAGTATTATACCATGCTATTCTGTTTTTTAACTACCAAAAAAGGCATTAAACCATGTTAGCATTAATGATTTAAGAAAATACTGCTTATAGGTTGATCAGCATATGTACCTGTATAAGGTATATTCTCTCTCTTTCTCTTTCTCTAAACACATTTATTTCTATGTAGACCCAGAATAATATTTTCAGTTGTAATACTCATTATGAACAAATACTCCCTCCATGAAATTATTTTATTGAGAATAAAATCTCTGAGATACTAAAATATTAGCGTAAAGAAAGTTAGGCATGACCAAGGCAAAATATAAAAATAAAATAGAACGCATTTCCCCTCCACCAATCAAAAGGGCAAGCTACTCTTCTTATGCAAATTTCTTGAATCAGACATTAGTTAGGGATCTCCAGAGAAACAGAACCATAGGATGGAAATATATGTGTGGACAGATGGATAGATAGATAGATACAGGTCCATCTATCTATCTCATATATATCTCTAGCCGATATAGACAGGATACATCCTGTGTTTACTGCGTATCTTGGGACTTGTCAGCCTCCATAATTGCATGAAAGAGATTTATTAGAAAGAACTGACTCGTGCAATTATGAAAGCTAACAAAGTACCAAAATCTGTAGTAGGCAAGCTGGAGACCAGGAGAGCCAAAAGTATGGTTCTAGTCCAAAAATTAGCAGGCCTGAGACCCAAAGAGAGCTGATGTTTCAGTTCAAGTCCAAAGACAGGAAAAAACCATTGTCCTGGCTCAAGGCAGTCAGTCAAGGGAAGTCTCCTTTTACTTGCAAGGGGTGAGCCTTTTTTTCCAATTAAGGTCATCATTGATTAGGTGAGCTCCACCCATATTAGGGGTACAATCTGCTTTATTCAGATGCCATATTCAACATCTACTTATTATTCAACCAGTAGTATAACTTTTAAAGACTTGTTACAAGTAACTACATATTCCTCCCTCAAATACCTGTTTTAAAGCAGGACATAAGGAGAGAAAAGACGTTTTGTAAGTCTTCTGAGAAGTTCAATTCTTATGTATTTGATGTGTGTAATTAATATGTAATGGATTTAAAACCATTAAACAGCAAAACCTCAGCAAAGCCTCCCCAGTTGGAGAATGAGTACATTTACACTGATAGCTCAGATGGATGGTATTTGAAAGTGGAAGGTTAGGTCAGCTGTAGCAGAGAGTACTGAGTAATGTGGAGAGTTTTCTGGGCAACAGACAGATGTAGGTATTATTTCTCCATATTAAAGCCAGAAAGGTCTATAAATGCCCTTTTACTCAAACCAAAGCAAAAGGAGACATTTTGTAGTAAGCATTTCCCAATGTATATTGGTTTTGACAAATAGTATATATAATAATTCTCTCACTGTGTAGAGGCACCGTGCTCCCTGTGTACACGGGAAAAAACACGAATACTGTTAGTTACATTTTTTAATTTGAATTAGAAAGTATAAACTATTAATGATACTTTATAAATTTCTGAAGACAACAATATTGAGAAGTCTGAGTTTCAGGGTATCAAGTCTAATCAAAGAGACAATAAGGATCCATGGATAAGCATGAAAATAATAAAAAAAAAAAAAAAAGAACAACAGAGCCACGATGACAAAAGAAAATTAAATTTAGTGCAAGGACAGAGGCATTATGAAAACCAGTTTTCATTATATCACATTTACAGTTGTCTTTTTAATAAGTTTTCCTTTTTTAAGAAAATATTAGTACACAAATCATTCTTTAGAATGAGTTTAAATTTTTCTACACCTTTTAATATTTTTTGCAAGAAAAATTTGAGTTAGAAAGCTCACCTTAAGTTTTAGAAAGGAGAAGTAATTATACTGAGTCATAAAAGTTAATAAGTATACCAGGAGGATATAACTTATTTCATAATCACCATCTTGGTTCTCAGCATTTTCAGTACAGTAGGCAGCTTTCCTTAGAGAGCCAAACGTATTCAGGACTGTTTCTGTTCAGTCGAGTTAGTCCTCAACTCTATTTAAGGCAATATAAAACATTCCTAAAATCTGTGTCTCCTCTTAGTTCAGTTACCCTGAGACTTAAATACATTGGTGTCACTTTTTCTTGATCCTTAGATTATTCCTTAAAATTTCTATATGGATCCTTTTCAAAAAGAGAGCACTCATTAAATGTTTTCATTGTGCAGTGGAATTCTTCAGTTATTGCATGTATTTTCTTATTTATGATAATGATATACTGTAGTGTTTCAAAAACTGAGATTTATGGACTGCAGGAAATTCGCAGGTGTTTTCTCCAGAGGTTTACATGTCTTGAATGTTAAGAAATACAGGTTGTACTGCGTGTGCCAAAAATTCGAAAAGTTGATCATACTTCCATTTGAGAACTTATTAAATACCCTCATTGTGTCAATTTAAATTAATTTTAATCATTTCACAATATATGTAAAGCAAACCATTATTCTGTGTGCCTTAAACTTATATGGTGATGTATGTCAATTGTTTCTCAATAAAACTGAAATAAAATCTTAAATTGAAATATTATGCTAATTCAGGAATGTATTCAGTAGTAAAAATAAAAGATTATTATTTTTTAAAAATACAGGTTCCCGATCTACCATTTTTCTTGTGTAGCCCTGTGTCTCTGATGCAGGTTTTGAAATGCCATGATAGTTTCATAAAAATGATATGAAATAAGATTAATATAATAGTCAATGAAAATGAGAGTTTGTAGGATCTGTTATCATGTGAGAATATTTGTCATTGGTCCTTGAAATTGCAAACAGATTTTAAAAAAAAAAAAAGAAACTTGGAATGTATCCTAAATGCAGTCTTTCATATATATACAGGTACGGAAAGATACCTAATTATTTTATACATCATTCATTTTACTAGGTGTACATACGTTCATGATTGAACAAGTATTTTTTCCTGATTGGCAAAACTGTAAACAATTAACAGTAATTATGATGAATCACAAAAAGTTTACTTGTGCGTTTCTTAAGGCAGACAGATGACACTGGAGAATAACTGTATGTAGAAGCAGGGAACTCACATACTTTGGCACCAATGTCCCATTTGTTTATTTTTGCTTTCATTTGCATTGCCTGGATAGACTGCCCTAGGAGAACACTGCTAAGATTATGTCAGAAAATGTTTTGCCTATGTTTTCTCCTAGGAGGTTTATAGTGTCTTGTCTTATGTTTAAGTCTTTAAAGTCATTTTGAGTTTATTTTGTGTATAGTGTGAAGGAGTGCTCTAACTTCACTGATTTACATGCGGCTGTCCAGCTTTCCCAGCACCACTTGCTGAAGAGACTGTCTTTTCTTCATTGTATATTCTGGAAGGGTGTTTTAATTTCTAAAAAGTTCAAAATTTGAATGTGTTTTATAGTAGAATGATAAAATAGTCATAAAGTTTGAGGTTTCTTCCATCAAGAGTTTTGTAACATACTTGTTTTAGGCAATGGGACATTAGCAAACACAAGGCTGCTTGTTGAAACCATGTGAAGAAGCTGAGATTAGCCTAAAAATTAGTGAAAACCTGTGTTTGCCATAGGAAACATCCACACATATGTGTGAGTTCATCTGGGAACAGTCGGTTTCCAGCTACCTGCCAGGAGACAGAAGCTGCATGTATGAGCCCAGGATGTACAAGTAGAAGAACCACCCACCTGGGCGTGGATCAGACTGACAACCCTCAGAACCATCACTGATTGAAATAACTGTTGTTTAGCCCGCTGAGTTTGGGGTACTTTGTTATACAGCAACAGCTGTGACACGCCCTCTCTGAGTTGACACTAGTTCTTGCCACCCCATTTCGTATTACTCCTGAGAGACTCACACATTTATGTCTCCTGAAAGCATTTCATTTCTGGGCTTATGTTCTTACTCACTGAAAATCTACTCTTTAAGAAAAGAAGCATTGAATATCTATTACGTGTTCATAAATATAATGAGGCACTGAGAGCATGAATATGAGTAAGACTTAGTAACCCTCCTCAAGCAACCACTATCTAGTGGGAAAGCAGCATGAATTAGGAATCAGATATGTAATGTACGAAGACAGTCACTTCAGATTACAAATTTCAGGTCCCAATCAGTGATTTCAGCAGGTGATTCAGTCTTTTTCTATGGTTCTCTATTTTTCATATCCCAGGAATTCTAAGGTGCACATAAATGTATTCATAAAAACTTTTTGGAGTCTTTGGCTTTTGCTTGATGATAGGAAAGTCAAATTTATCCTTTGGTGCCGCATACCATCCTCACTGGCATTAGCACTAGTGAGAGCACTTAGTAGCCATGACTATCTTCAGTGAGCCTAAGATTAGCACTCCCTCAGTCAGTGCCTGAACTGCTGTTCCCATGCCCAATGCAGCAATCCTCCCCAAATATAAAGTTACTCAGTCACTCAGTTGTGTCGGGAGGCTGAATTCTCCTTTGTTACTGTGGCTGTTAACTCTCAAAGCCCTGGAGGTTCTAAGGAAATAAAGGTACAGTCAAACCATCTGTTTCTGCTGATGGCAGTACAGAGCTGGTAGCTTTGTGGCATTGGCTGCTGCTGATGTGAGGGTTACGCAGGGCAGGCAGGTATAAGCTGCAGAGGTCTCATCCTGCCAGATGTCACACTTAGCTGCATTGAAACAGTAATTTTCACAGACCAAGTGACTCCTTAAATCTTCTTATGCTTGACTAACCATTGGTACAATTATTGCTGTATAATTCTCTATCAGTTTTTCTAGACCATGATGGCTTCTTGTGCAAAAAATGAGATCATTCTCTTCCTCTTTAACAGTAAAACAGCCCAGTGTCTCCAAGTGTTATAGGTCATTTAAATCAATCTCTCTTTCTTGCTCAAACTCTCTTTTTCTCACACATGCACATACACATACACACACACACTCATCCATATTTGTATAGAATAGCCAAAAACTCATTTACTTTACTTTAAATCATTGTATTTATATTGAAAGAAAACCTAGGTAAACATGAACTCTCCATTTTCTCCTAAGATCCAGAATCAAGATGTGTTTTGATTCTTAGCCCTTTATTCAGTGCACTGATATGTACGCCTTCTACCTGTTGGGTACACTCACAAACTCATTATTCTTTCCTTTAATCTTTCCACTGTGACCAAGACCAGAGCTGCTTTGCTCTGTCCTATCTAAGCCTTCCACTAGAAAAGACAACTAACAGCATATATCTAGTAACAGACATTTTGTATAGTAGTAATATTGCATAAGTTGTTTAATTTGTGGGAGGGTAACTGCTGTATCTCTGTCTTCTGACAATAAAAATTCTATTTTCTGTTTTATTATTTTGTTTCTTTTTCTTTTCTTACTTGACTTCAAGTTGACTGAGGGCACAAACCAGGGTATATGTTATAAATGACAATTTTTGCCTTTCTCAACACTGAGGATATAATGGTCTCAACAAATACTCTGAACAATATATTAATATCAATTACTTTTGCTGTTGTATGTTGGCAACTAACTAATTCAAATATCAGCTAATGAAGATTTGCCATTTGTCATCATTTTATATTTAAGTTCTCAAGGGAGTTCAAGAAGTTGCAAATATGCTTTTAAAGTCCTTAGACAGCTGTTTCTGAAAGAAATTGTTTTAAAAAGATGCTATTCCCTTTATTTGGGTCCATTTAATATTTTCCTCTTCATTAGTATCAGTTCCTCAAATCCTTCATAACGTCATCTGGTACACTCTCAATTTAAAAAGTACCTCTGTAATCAATGGAGAATTTAAACACCTTAACCTTAATGATGTTAGAAGCAACTGGCCATGCTGGAAAGTAGCTGTTGCCTTAGCAGATTCTCGCTTTAGCAATTATGCCTTGATAAGTAACTTCAAAAATGAATTTTAGTTCAGGCCAAAGAAGAGGACACTCATTTCAGATTTAATTAAGCACTTTTTTTTAAAGAATACATTGTACTATTCAAACAGCCTTGTCTTATTAAGAGTTATCTTAATTGCTTAGTGTACCTTCAGCTTTATCAATGTTAATACTGCAAATATTTTAAAATAACTGATGAAATTTCAGGTTATTGCTCATCCAGCATTTCTTTGAATTTAAGTGATTTTATTTCTCCATTTAAATCATTTATATTTACAAAGACTATAAATTATAGTGCTTAATTCAGTTTCAGTTTCACACACATACACCATATATTGGCAGTAAATAAATGGGACACATGTTTTATTAAAAGATATCAACTTATTGTGCTGCTCATACAAAACCCTCTGCCCTCTACCTGAGATTTACAGTTCATATTGCTAGTTTGTCTTCATTATACTATTCAATTTTGTATCCAGATATCTAGATACTAAGTGACTTTAAATATAAAATATGTTCATTAATTCCATGAATTGTATTTAAAATTATTATGAACAATTAATGCGTTGAGTTTTGTTAAATACAACTATGATTGGAATATGATAAAGAATAAACATGATAAAAATAGAAAATAACCAGTATGCTTTTATGTTATATATAGAACTAGATAGGAAGCAGGTGCCTAATAAATATGTATTAACAATTATTATGAAACATGATCCCCAAAATTACTGAGTTGTTTTAGTGAAAAAACCTGATTATGCCAGAACATAATTATTTGTAAACAGATAGTCATCAGAATATTTGCTGTGAAATCACAGAAAGTGTGGCCAGTTAAAATTGCCTACAAAATTCATTTAAATATAAGCTGTTTTTGAAATACTTTATGTAGTGAAATGTATTTTTGCTGAACAATGTAGTTTTCCTCCTTTCTACAGTCTACGATAATCATTGGTAATTTCCCTAATCTTCCCCAAACTCAGACTTTGATCAGCACAGCATAAACCAATGTTTATGTCTTCATTTGTGGTGGCGGGGGTGGGAGGGAGAAGCTGACTAGTTATTATAGTGAATAATAGCCTTTGATGAATATCCTTAAATTGCTTTTATAAAGTAGGAGGGTAACTTGTCCTCAGTATTCGTGGGTTCCATGGATTCCACATCTGTGAACTCAACCAATTGCCAATCGAAAATATTTGGGGAAAAAATTTCAGAAAGTTTCAGAAAGCAAAACTTGAATTTGCCATGCACCATTAACTATTTACATAGCATTTCCATTTATATTAGGTATTATACATAATCCAGAGATAATTTAAAGTATATTGAAGGGTGTGCATAGTTTACATGAAATGCCAAGCCTTTTCATATAAGGGAGTTGAGCATCTGCAGATTTTGTTATCTATGGGGGTCCTGGAACCAATTACCCCATGGATACCGAAGGACGACTGTATTCCTATCTGTCAAGGATGGTTAAATATTATTTAACCAAATCCAAGAAAGTATAGCAATAATACTCCATTAGCCTATAATAATGTGATCTTTTAGACACTTAAAAATACAATTCTGATTCAGCAGCTACCCTATAGAGAAATGCTGTATAGTTCTTAAAGTTTGCTCTGGTATTTAACACTTTCAAAGAATGAATTATTTGGACTTTGAGCTTGCAGTTTCATTCAGACAGTGCTTACATGTACAAAGAATATTCATTAAGGAAAAAGTCTTTTAATAAAACAGTTATTCCACAACATTTCTTTAGCCTAAGAATAAACTATAAAATCTTGCTGCCAGGTGGCTTTGCTGTCTGTTTCCATGGCTTTGTAACTCTCTTGAAAGTGATCTTTTTTCCCTCTCCCTTTGACGGAAAGAAGTGCTGAAGTTGTGACATTTCATTGTAACGCCTCATGCCCAACCCCAGCAGCAATAATTCAAGTTAAGGTTTAGTCACTTCATGCTCACAAGTTCTGAAACAAGCATGCTCAAATAGCATTACTGAGAAATTAAACTTTCCTCAAAACTCTGTGGACCAATGAGAATTGGTAATTGCAGATATGTCTAAATCACATATTTATTAATTATTTTAATATGGATAATAATAGCAAAAAGCTGTCCTGGTAACATCTCCAGATTTTGAGTGAAAAAAAAAGCCTCAATAAAATATTTACTGAATTTGTTTCTCACACAATAAAGAGAGGAAAAATAGAATTGAAAATAACAGACACAGTCACACGTCTACAAGGCAGATTAGGAGGCAGAAGAAACAGTGTATAAGATCACCAAGAAAGCTTTGCAAAACTACAGAGCCCTTTGCTGCTCATCCTATGGTTATCTGATAGATGATCACTATGTATCCTATCAGCCCCATGGACATCCACTGATAAAGAGTGGTGTGGACTGGAAATCAGGATTTCATTGATCTCTAGCTTATTCTTTCAGTCAATCTTAGCCCAGTTGTAAGAGTTTGGTGTTAGCATAAAATGCTTGCTTATTTAGCAAGCTACCATGTAGGAAATTTGAGTTCCATGACACTGTAACTTTGCATAGAGTGATGTGTATCTATCTACTCTTTTGAGGGGGAATTATTACTGTATTATAATAACATATGTCTGAAAGGGGTTACTCATTGAAGGCAAAGTCTGGGATTGACCTCTAAGTCACATAAAGTCTCATGTAAATGGATTGCTAGAAATTATGAAGTTGGATGACTATCTGGTTTCAAATATGCATGAGCTCTTAAGAAAGCAGTGTTTTATTCTTCATTCTGTGATGCCACTTAATTTTCATTGCACATTTTTTCATACAAGGTGGCCCTTCTAAATATAACATTAAAAGATAAAGAAAAAAAGGCTAACCTTTCATTCCATCTTCTGTCAGGTTGAAGTGCTTTCCTGTGATCTATAAAGAAAAGGCAAGACCTTTCAAAGCATCTATACCTGTTGAGGATCAAAGTGAATACTTCTAAATAAAAAGGTATAGGGATGAAATGGAAGTTATCAGGAGACTGCTGCCCCAGTCTTTCAGTATTTAGAATCACTATTCCTTTTATGGTAATTACTAATGATTGAAGCTTTCAAAAATGAAAGAGCCTATCTTAGAGTCTAGAGATGAGAGGCAAAAGGGCTATGTCAGGACTCCTGCACTGAGGGAATGTGAATCATATTGGTGCGGATGGAGCACAGGTCTACCTTCCCTATCATCCACCAGAGCAGGACTTATGAAATATTTAAGAGAGAATGCAGGTGGAATTGGACTTGTGGAAGAACCAGAAAAGAAAAAAAAAAATCCATCTAAATCAAAGGCGGAAGATCAGCAAAAGAAAGAGTAGTTCTCACCATAAATTTCAGGTAAAAAATGTCAGCAAAGTGGAGTGAAAGTGAGGTAATCATCAGAATAATACAAATAATTGCCTTCAGAATAATTACATCAGAGGCCCCTCTTCCATCTATATTAAATGAATGGCATCAGAAGAAGTTTGTCCTTTACTAATTCTCAAGCACTACTTTCTAAAAAATGTGACAGATGTTCCCAGAGACAATGCTTAGCCTGGGTATTGGAAAATAATAAAAAAGCAGATTAAGGACTATGGCAACTCCATATCTTGACAAAAAGAGTAGAGGAAAAACATGAAGGGAAAATAAGAAAATATCAGTTTTTGCTATTGCATCCAAGATAAAGCTACACTTATGGCTTATAACAGAGAAATACTGCATCCAAAAGATATCCAAAGTGAGTACCTATAATACATATACATGTAAATTTTTACCAAGAAACAAAAATTTTAAGTTGCTGTTGTTCAAACAGTCATGAAATATTTTGAATACTGATTCTACCTAAGGGGTAAAGGGAAGTCTCAAATTTTCCAAAGTAGAAATCTTAAAGACTACATAATTTGTCCCTAAGAAAAAAATTAATTCAGTAATTAACAAGAAAAATAGCTAAAATTAAGTAACACTTCACATTCTGTTAAAAGGTAGAAAGTTCTAGTAATCAGCAGTTCTCAGTTGCAGTGCCTGTTCATTGGATATAGGGTTGTTCTTGGATTTAGTTGGGAACCAGACCAGGTGACTGCTAAATCCCTTATAATCTAAGATTAACTTTAAGTCTCTTATAATCAAGGATTAAAGTTGTAATATACTAGAAAATGCACTTTTTTTTTCTTCTTCACAAATGCTTTGGTAAAAAACAAATAGGAGATAGCTCATTTCTTTGGGCTAGACCTTAACAAGACTTAATACCAGTGAGACAATTTCACTACACCAAATGATAGAATAGTCATCTGAATCCAATTAAATAGTAACTTCTAATCATAATCATGCCTCACCTTGCTTACTTACTAAGAAGTATAGACATACTTACATAGAAATATTAAACTATAAGCAAGAATAAGTTCTGAGCCAAGACTTCTTTTAGGTCTTCTGCACATGTTTATATTCTCTTTCCCTGTTGCAATAAACTCACATACACACATGTACACAAATTCCTAGCAAGATATTTTGGTTGAAAGTCAAGTTTCTCATTCATAAGGACATAAAAATTGAAAATACTTCTTGAAAAATGACAGTAGTTTGAATGAAACATGCAGAAGTGTGACTGCAAGTCTGTATTTTCTTGAGAAATCTAGGAAAGAAGGGAAAGAAAAAAGCAGTATCATAAAAAGAGTTACAAAAGAAAGAAAGAGCCAAAAACAGAATCTTGACAGAGAAAGAAAAAAAAAAAAGAAATATTGAGATCAACTGAGAAAAGCATCATCAGAAAAACCAGATTTACTCTGATTTCTTGCTCTTTGGTGGAGATCAAATTTCATAGTTAACTAGTCAATAAGCAAAAACATCATTTGGGCCTCCACCAAATGTAAGACAGTTTACTTGATAACTTGGAGGATGTGAAGAAAAAGTAAAATATCAACAAAGCAGGGAAAATTGTAAGAACATTATAAGCCATACACTGAAAATTTTAAAAGTCGAGAAATTATATGTCTCCTTTTACAAAGGTATCAGCTACAGTAAATTAAAAAATTGGGAAACAACATATTTAAATATTTTATTTTGAATCCTAGTTCAGTGTAGCAAATTGTCATCACCTCAGAATATTTACAGGGGCTTATTACAGTGGTTAATAATGCTCATCTACTGAAGTATTTAGGTAAAGATCAAAGAACAAATTCAGGCTGCATTTTGCTTTGCCTTTGTCCTCCCAATAGATATGTACCCCTTCCAAGTTTCCTGAAAATCCATGCTCTAAGAAAATAAGAGCCTCCTCATGCCTGTCTAAACCTTGTCCATTTCACTTTCAAATATACAAATGCCAAACATGTATTTTGTGGACTTTAGGTTTATGAAACATAGTTTTAGTATTTTCATGAAGTCAAAACACATGCCTAGTTTAGAAAATAATCAGTTGTAAAGTTTACCTGTTAAAAATCACAGTATATTATTTATTTTATGTTTTAAAAACTTTAAAAATAATTGCCTATACATATGGTAAAAGCATAGACATATGCATAGCAATGACAAATTCTTAATTCAGGATAGCTAACTTTGGTGAAAGGAAAAAAGGTGAGGGATTGAGAGGAGCCCAAAAGTACTTCAACTAAAATTTTATTGCCTAAAATAATATATTAAGTAAATGCAGTAAAATATTTAAAATAGCAAAGTTAAGTTATAAGTAGCTGAGTGTTAATACTATTATTCTCTATAAAAGCAAAGAAAATAAGATATTTCTCACCTAGCAACAAAATCCATAAAGAATCCTGATTTTACTTAGCAAAGAATGCAAAAGATATTTACAGAGATTTTATATTTATATTGAGTGATATAACAGATCTGCGTAAGTGGAAGATATATATTTCTGGAATAACATAACTTTTTAAGCATGTTGATTCTCTTCAATATAGCTATGAAGTCAATACACTTCCCAAACAAAATCTAATTACAATAGTGTGAAAATTTAATATATAATAAAGCTGTTAAATCACTGGAGAAATTGTGTTGGGAAAAAGGACTCATCTAATGAAAAAATATAAACTTGCATCCTTTCAGGGAATGATGTACACAAACACATTCTAAATGAAGGCTTACGTTACCACATCTGTGAATGGCAAAACATCTAATAATACAAAATTTTGGCAAAGCTGTGGGAAACACCCTCTCACTCTCCTGGAGGAAGAATAAACTACTACATGTCATTCCAAAGTTTTATCTAACAGCACTGTTGAATGGAAGAGTTGGTGTGCTTTATGACTCAGTAGGAACACTCTTCAGTATATATCCATTCTCATACAGGTGAATATGGAAATGTGGATAAATGTATACTTAGTTTAGCCGTATCTGTCTATCTGCATGGAAATGAAAATGTAATACATAGGGGACTCATACAACAGAATTACTATTCAACACTCAGAAACAATCAATGAACTACTGTTAAGTAAAGCAGCATTGATGGATCTCAGAAGTATAATATTGAAGGAATATTATAAGAAAATGCATAAAATACTATTTCATGGAAATAATTTTCAAGGAAACACATACTCTAAGAACTTAGAGTTTTAGCTACAGTATTTGGCACAAGTATAAATATATATGTGTACATAAGAATGTATATATACCATATATGTACACATATGCATAATTATTTATAGAAATGTAACTTAAGCCTCAGAACCACCTATGAAGTAGGTATCTGCAACCCATGTTGCAGGAGAAGAAACTGGTGTGGAATATAAGTAACATGAAAGGTCAAATGCTCATGAAAGGCCATTAACACAGCTACTATGTGTTGAAGTCAGGATTCAAACCTTGGCTATCTGGTTCCAGAGTTCACAAGTTTAAGCATTACATGTGCTAATTTGCAAACATCAAATGCGTTAGTGTGTACCTAGGGTAGAAAGGAAGCAGACATGAGGATGGATGATGATGACAAAACAATAATATAAAACCAATCAGTCTTCAACATACTGATAAGAATGTTATGATATGATTAATTCAACTCTGTGAACCTAAAGAAGGGAAGGGAAGGAGGAGGAGGAACAGAAGAAAGAGAAAAGAAAAAATAGTCTAAGGATCTGAAGAATCTAAGTGATCAGCATGAATAATGTCAGTGAAAAGACCAGTATCTGACTTTTCTGGCTTTTATTCATGTCATCTACAAGTGAAATACATGAAAGTGTTAATAAATTAAGTCCTTTAAGTTCTGGAGATGAATTTGTTTAAACCTTACTGAACATCTACTACCTGTGTTTTACCCTGAAGTATTGGAGAGAGACTAAGCAAATGCTCTTTCTGTCTCTCATTTCTATGTGACATTGGACAAAATATTTAACTTCTCTTTGTCTAAATTTTTCTTAATTAAATTGCATTATGCTTTAAAAGTTCTTTATTGTTAACAGTAACCACACTGGAATAATTCAATTACTTAAAAAGATTTAGTAAAGGGATTTTTCATTGTTTGGTGGTATTGAATGCTTATTTTAGCTTTTTTTTTTTTCCTCCAACAATGTGCTCAGGTTTAGGAGTGAAGCACACAGAATTGTGAAGAAGAGATGGAGAATCAAAATAGAAAGATAAATAAACCAGTGAAAGCTAACTGTCTGTAGATCAATGAGAAGACAGATTTCCCTATCATGTCTAATCAATTTACTTAAAGAATTATTATTTTAATCTTTTATAACATGCACCCACATAGTTAATTCTAAAAACAGTCATCTACCCCAATATCTATTTAATGACATCAAATCACAGAATCCGTGGTGACCGAATTTTGTCACAAAAATAGGAAATGAAAGTTAAGTAATGGCGGAAAATAAAAACTAGTCTCAGTTTCCTACTTCTGAAAAGAGATTTAAACAGTGCATTCACAAGAAATTAAAAAACTGTAAGAATAAGTTTAATTAAATTATTTAAGCCTAAAAAGAATGTTTATCAGACACAGAGCTTGAGATAGTGATGGTGGTTTTATTTTTGCTTTGCTAGGTTTTGTGTGCTTCGGTGGGTTTAAGAGCAAATGTGAAAAAGTTGTACTTTAAAACAGCTTGACCTTTCCTCTCTGGTGTTGTGGCCCTTTGCCATATTTTTATACTGAAATCACTAAGTTATGGACTTTTTCTTAAAAAAAAAAGGTTACTCCAAAATATTACCCACTTAGTAGTGGTTTAGCAGTATCAAGTGCTTAAGGGAAATTTTTTCTATCTGAAAATCTAGGTAGAGATTAATGTTTGCCATTTCATAGCTCATTATCTTGAAATGGTCCCCTCTAAAGCCATGAAATGTCTAAAGTTTCATATGAATACTTTTAAAATAAGGTGCTCTTCCCAGAAATCATTAGATCTGCTGTGCAGTTTTTCTTTGAAAGGCTCCTGGATTTCAAAATAAATGTTTTCCCTTAAGAAAATAAAAGCCAGTTTGTGTTGCTAGAAATAATTATCTTTCCATATTTAACCAAAATATCTCTTTTTTCCAGGAATAATAGATCCAATTAATTTCATAGTATCAACCATAAAGACTTATGTACTGAATGAACCATTCTGCATGAGTTAATTTTTTTAAAAATAGAAGCTTATATTTTGAAGCACAAACAAAAAAGCTTTATTTTCTGGTTCTGCTAGAAATATGCCCCGAAAATATTTTACAGTTTACTCTTTAAGCAGAGTATGAGGACTGAAAATATACTCAATTCATTATTTCAGAGAATGATCAAGTATTCTGGATTATTAACTTCTAAAGTAAATGATCACACTGTGCTTTATACTTTTCGAGGTTTTATTTTCATGATTGTCCTTTCTTTTCCTCTTTAGCTGGACAGTAGCTATCAGAACTAGAACTAGTATACCTAGTGCTAGCAACTACTTTACACTTTCTAAATACTTTTCTGCTCTTGAATTGTAAAACAAACGTGACAGGGTTTTATTCAAAATAGCGATAAATAGGGATACTGGGAGGTTCTGGTGTTAATATACTGCATGTTTATCAATAAAGGTAGTTAAGAAGTCAGAAATCTTTTCAGTTGTCTTATTAACTGTGTCCTGATGGCTGATGTTTTTGCATAAGTGGATTCTGGATATTAGTTGTCCTACTCTTCTGTTGAGGGTGTTGATTTCCCTAACGTGGGGACATGAAACATTTTTCAAGTGTCTAAAGAAATAAAGCAATATCTGACATGTCATTTTATTGATGTTTTATTCAATATTCTCTCTGGAAAATAAAAAAGCAACAACAATCCAAGCAGATAGTCAGTGATGATCAGTGGGCTAAAACTGACATCTATGAAGCTGAATTAGGTGTGGTGTCATCCCTAAGGGATTGCACCAATGGGAGACAATGTAAAACAAATTCAAAATATAATATGCTAAGTGCTATGAGAAAGATGCATATGAGTTAGCATGAAAACTCAGAGAAGAGATAAACTGCTTGGTAAAGTCAGGAGGCTCTTCAAAGAGAAAGTAGCATTTCAGTTGGGTCTACTCTATTTTAAAAAAGGCATTACAGGCAGAGGTCATTTTATGAGCAAAAACAAGCTAGCTAGGAAAAGTGTAATGTTTCAGAAGCAATGCTGTTGTGAAAGCTCACTGAACAAAATTTAGTCAATTTTCACAATAATGACCTTTTCAACTGTTATTTCTCCAATTTAAGATCTAATTCATGATCACATATTGCATTTAGTTGTCATGTACCTTTACTCTTTTAATCTAGAATAGTTCTACAGCTTTCTATAGTTCTTCTCAGTCTTGTCATTTTTTTAGAGTAGGGTCAGTCATTTTATAAAATGTCCCCAGTTTGGATTTATATCTGATTATAGTTTATAATGAGATTCAAATTATACATCATTTGCAGGAATATCCTGCAGATGTGATGTGTCCTCCTCAGTGCATCATGTCAAAAAACTCATGATCTCACTTTGTCCTAATTTTTTTTATGTTAACTTTAATTAATTTATTAGATTGTATCTGATAACTTTTCCTGACTGCAAAGCTATTTTTTCCCCTAAAATCAGTCTTGTGGGGAGATTCTTTGCGATTATGTAAATAACCCATTCCTAGTCAAAATTTTACCACTACATTTAACAATGTATGACTTTGTAACTCCGTCATTCTTTCCACATTTATCAATTCACATTCTACTATGTAAGGAAAATATTTTGCTTCTTCATTCAATCATTTGCATCAGTATGGAATTGTGAATTCGTATGTTATTAAAGAAGTTATAATATGTACCTATCATTATTTAATCTGAAGTTTAAAATGCCTCACATTTGGCCACTGGGAAACATTTCAAGTTGTCTCATGTACCTTTTTGATAATATTTTCGTTATTCTTTAAGCACTTCCTTACTTGCTACCACAAATTGCCCCAGGCTCATCTCAAATTTTTCCTGCCCCAGACCTGGAATAAATCTTTACTCCGAGGGTCTCTGGTTGCTCTGAGTGAAGAACACTGTTAAAATGCACAATCAGGCCTCTTGGTCAAGGGTCAGCAAACTTTTTCTATAAAGGACCATGTAGTAGATATATTAGACTATGCCAGCCATACGGTCTCTGACATATTTCTCAATTCAGCCACTATAAGAAAGGCAATATATAAATGAATGAGCATGGCTGTGTTCCAATAAAACTTTATTTATGGACTATAACATTTGAATTTCATATAATTTTGTTGTATTGAAAATATTCTTCTCTTCATATTCTTCAACCAATTTAAAATGTAAAAACCTTACTTAGCTCATGGGACATACACAAACAGGTAGTGAACCAGACTTGGCTTTGGGCTTTTGATTGCCCAGCACTGCTATCACTGGCATCACCACTGGGGGCACTAGAATGGTGAGTGTCTTCTCTGCATCTGGGTTCACCTGGGTCACCAGCACTGTCATCACTGCCAGGGGGAGAGGTTGCAAAGAGGAGCCTGCGTTGTGGGTGCCTCCACCACATCTGGGGTTGTCAGATTTACAGGTGCTGCTACCATGGCTGGAGGAACTTGGGTCACAGGCCTCATCAACTGGTTCCCTATGGCTGTGGGTGCTGCTGCAGCTGGGAGACCAGATTTGTGTGCATGGCCTCTGCTGCTGCTCCTCCTGGGTTCTCAGGACCTATGGGCTCAGCTGCTATGGCCGGAGCCACGATTGTGGACATCACCTCTGCTGTTCGTCCAATTCTGCCTCCTCTGTGTGTTTCAATCCACCCACCTTCAGATGGACAGATATGTGGATTTCTTCAGCGTCTTAGTGTGTTGAGCAGAGGAACATTTGTTGAACTATGGAAGTTTTACTAGTTGTAGACTGAAAGGGAGAGACAAAGGGTGTCACCATGATGCTGATGTTGTATTTCTCATTATTCTTCTTTTGATATTTGCAGGATCTCTAGCATCATTTCCTCTGTATTCCTGATACTGATAATTGATTTTTTTTCCCTTTCTTTCTTGCTATTAGTTTCATTAACCTTTTTAAAGGGCTATTAACTTTGTTATTTTTTTCTATTGCTTGTCCATTTCTTATTTCACAGATTTTTGTTCATTATTTTCTTCCTTTTACTTATTTTGGGTTTATTTGGTCATCTTTTTTCAAATTTCCTAGGGTGCAACTTAGAGTCTACATTTAAAACATTTTTATCTAACATAAGTAATTAAAAATATAAATCTCATTTTCAGCACTGCAGCTTTAATTTCTACCCGCCCTGTACGAAAGGGAATACCTTCAGGCAAAAAGCCTTATACATGTAACTCATATAATGTAGTTCCCTTTTTTCAAAGGCTGACTTCTCCTATTTTCTGTCTACTTTTGGCCACTCTAAAGAACCTTCAAATAGTTGCATTAAGAGAGTTATATATTACATATGTAATCTATATATTAAAAGGCATATATTTTCTCTTCTGGAGACAGAAGGGACTGATCAAATCTACTATTGCTTAGTTACATATATAATCAACAATATATGGATTAAACATATTCGGAGAAGTTGTGTTCAGTATAAACAGTATTAACAAGTATCCTTACTAACAGGTAGATAAAGTGCACAGTAGCATCCAACTACTTTGATGATGCAATTTTCCCCATTGAGGAGTACCATGTGGGAATACTATTCTGAGAAACAGTCTTAGGGAAATTCCTGTTTAGAGTCACATTTCTCAAGCTCTTTGAGTTGTGTTAATTTGGAGTCTACAAATCTGGTCTTTGGATTTTTATTTCAGTATTTCTTCTATATTAACATTTTAACTTTTAAATATATTCCAATGTGAAGTAATGATCCTTCAAAAATTTATTCTTTTTTAACTTCTTAAAACTTCTTTGGAGCTGTAAAATTTAAAAGGTCTTGAAATTAGTAGAGGAATTTCACAGTTGTAAATTAACTTGGTGCTGGGGGCCAATTCAATTAGCTAAGAACTTACTTTCAAATTGTTACCAATTGGATCAATGGAGTATGACAGATTTCCTCTTTCATTTCCATGTTTCTAGGGACACAACGTTCAAAGAAACATACTGCAAGACTAATTACATTTTATAAGGATAGGGTGTTCTTCCTCTTTTTAAACATTAGTAGGCAAAGGGGATTTATTTTTAATTTACAAAGACAGGACTCCTGATTACATTAAACAGGGACACAATGTGAATTATCTCTGTGCAAGCTGCAAGCAGAATTCTTTAGTTCATGCTGATTCCAGCCTAGCTTCAATTCCTCCTTTGTTTTCAGAGAAAACATATATATATGTTGCCAAATACCATATTGATATTACCTGCCTTTAGTTGGAAACTCCTACTTAAACCCTAAGACTATCTCCCCAAATCTCCACAGTTCACTTACCCTATAATAACAGTGGTATCTCCAAATGCCACTTCCTTCTCCTTTTCTTTTTAAACATCAAACAAAAATTTTAAAATGTGCTTGGTTTTCTTTTTGACTATCATTTTGTTATATCTATTAGAGCTACTGAGATGGCATTTGAGCATCAGAGAAGAGTACCTTCTCTTTCATTACAATTTCAACATCACCTGTGGCAACAATATTCCCTACAACATGTGGAAATGCTTTGGCACCACGACCTACCCCTGAAATATTTCTAGGAGAAACCCTCTAAATAACAATAAGCATTTATTTCTAAATACAAATCATCAATTTAATAGCAGCTTCTTAGAGTTAAAACAAATACTTAATTTAATACACCAACCAAATAAAAGATTATCTTGATTTCAGAAATGTTAACTGTAAAAAAAAAAAAAATGCAACTTAGAATTGAATAAATACTACATAACACATCCGGGGTAATTATTTTCCAAAGACTGATCTTTATAGATTCCTTTAAATATTGTGCTCCATACACACACACACACACACATATTTATATTTATTTATTTATATATATGTATTTATATATGTATTTTAAACTTTCAATTTAAAATATTCCCTTTATAGATACATAAAATCCACTTACATTACTTGCTCCCAAAACTAACTTACTCTACAAAGCAAAGCTGAAATTTGCCAGCCATTTATTTCCTAGGACATTAAAGTCAAAAGTATTACCTGTTTTGCAAAACTCTTAAATCATCTCTTCCATACATATGTCAACACTGCTTATATATGAATTCCACTCTATGTATATTTAAATGTGTCCTGAATGTATATAATTCCTTATTTGGAGGTACTCTCCATCACACTCACAATGTATCTATAGATACCGAGGAAGCATGGCACACATGGAAGTATCATTTCACCTGACAATATTATAGATGTTATTTTTCTGTGGCTGACAAAAGATTAAAGATTGCTAGCTTGGCATTCTTTAGGTTGTAGTAAATTGAACTTTATAGCATTTCTTTACTCTATTTCAACATTTGTTTGTTTTTCATGTATTTTCATTTGCTTTATATTTTATTTGTCCAACCTGGTAGGTTTGATTTTGAATAAACATACAAATTTTCAGTAAGATTTTCTTTTAAGTGGCAGAGTTAGTGTTTCTCCGTGACTCACTGATGAGATATGATGTAAAATATTCACTGATTTGAGATACTGAAATAAAACCTTTAGGTATTGTCACAATCAAATATGAAACAGAATGTTGAATGATACCTGTTTCTATGGACTAGAGCAAACTGATAGTGAAGTTGTGGTAATTTCACTGAAAAGGTATCTTTGGATAAGATTTCCATGTATCAGAAATATCTCTTGATACATACACTCAAGTACACTGGAAATGTCCCCTTTGTTTATTTCTCCCATCAACTTAAATCTGACTGGAACACATCCTTCTGAGCAAGAAATTCAATTCAGTGTGGTTCTCTGAAGACACATGATTCAGTCCTTTCTGGGATACGAACCTTCGTCAGTGTGAGAAATTTAAGTACCTATAGTCCAGCCTTCCTGGATACATTATGTAGCCATTTTTCTTTAGAATTTGACAACCTCCTAGGGCTAGGCCTGTCTGGAAAAATACAGGATGCCAAGTTCAGTTTGAATTTCAGATAAACTGCACAACTTTTTCAGTTTAATTAGACTGAAAATATTGCATACTTACATTAAAAACATTTATTGTTTATCAAAAATTCAAATTTAACTGAATGTCCTGCATTTTTATTTGTTAAATCTTATATCCCCACCTGGGACATAATACAGGCTCCCCCTGCTATGTTCAGAAATCAAAAACACTGCCTTCTTCCTGGGTCTGGGACAAACTCTACCCTTCTCTATGTCTGCCTATTCCTCCTAGGTAAACACTGAAACACAGAGCTAATACTTTCAACTAAGGCTGAGGCTGGCAACTTCAAATTCCTACAGATTCCATAATGTAACATATATGACTGAAGAAGGCCCAGGAGGCCTATGGTAAATTATTATAAATCAGGTAACAGGGGTAGCTGATACTCAGCTCCAGCTAGGCACATCCTGTAAAAATTGGCCTTAGTGTTGCCGGATTTTCTGAAATCCAAATTCAAATTTTTAATGGGGAGTCTCCTTATATTTAAGTGTTAGTAGCACACTGAAATAATTTTAAAAATAAATAATCAGTAAGATTCCTTCAGTCCTAAGATTTTAACCATCACTGCAGTCTTTTACTAAAGAAAGCAGTCAAAATTTTCTCCTACCTGCTTCAGCTTTCAGTTCTGCGACAGAAACCTCACCTGAGTTCAGAGAGCCCAGAGCCTTGTTATGAAACAAAACAAAACAAAACAAAACCAAACCACGGCTCAAGTGCCTTTGTGTAACAGTGTGATGAAACATCATGTAAAATTCAAAATTAGTTAGTGCTTACTTTATAAATCTTAAGGAAATCAATAGCTTTGTGATGTTCACGTAATGTCCCATTAAAGCCTGGCTATTTCACATGGTTTTGAAGCTAATAAAACGAAAATGAAAAGCTTTTACCTTAACCTTTAAATCATGTGCACGTGATCTTTTTTTTGATTCAGTTAAGATGCTATTTTCTGTTTCTAATTATGTCTTGTAACAGCATTAAAGTATCACAATCTTGAATGTGTCTTCAAGACATTTTCCATATGAGTTTTGCTTGCTTATATGGTAATATCATTAGTTTCTGGGTGAAATTCTGCCTGTGTCACACTTTCCTCTGATATATATATATAGAGTTCATAATTGTGTGGCAAATAGTAGTAAGCAAAGCTTTCTTTTAAATGCAAATGAGATAAATCTAATTTCATATGTATATTGTAATAATCACCTCTGGCAACTGGATGTAATAAATGGATATTTCTAAGCCATTTTTATTTTCTCATTCTCAGGTAAAGAGTATTTAAGAAGCTAGGTGAACATTTTGAAGAAATGGAGAATGACTGATTAAATATTTATGCATATTTAGAAACTTGTTTTAAAAGTCAATACTTCAAAGAGACCTCAATAACTTTATCTAACAATACAGAGTAAACAAATAGCACAAACATTTCAAAGCCTATTGACTTTTCCTGAGCATGAGGCAAAGATTTACTTGAAGAGAATCAATATCTAGCAAACAGGATAATGGCTTAGTAACCTGTATTACGGCAATGAGGCAGAAAAGCAATTACATGTTTTACTGCAAATATAATTTATTTCTGATCATATTTTCATCATTCACTGAGATCTTATTCTATATCAGTCATTGTGCTAGGTGCTTTTGATACAATATTTAGTAGCATTCATAATGCCATCATAGGATTCCAATTTTACAGTAGAAGGTAAGTGAACAGGTTACTGCAGTCTTCTGTTAATAAGTTACAGAAGAGCACTGGTTGCTATAGGAGCACACAGGAGGGACGTCAAACATACATGATGTCCCAAATCTTTGTGATAAGATTACTTTTATCTGAAGAGACTCTCTTCCAGAGGTGTTGACTGTTGAAAATGCCATGAGACATACAGGAGGGAGAGATAGGATGCGTGGATCTGTGTCCTTAACATGGTTCAAGAATATATTTTATCATCCATACTAGGATACTTTGTGAGAGAGGACACTTAATATTTACATTGAGGCCATCAAAATTAACCTAACATACCCCAGGAAAAATAGGATATATGGTCACCCCATGGATATTCCACTGTATCACCTCTAGGAAGAATAGCTAAATCCTTTCCTGCATGCTAGATTTATTCTCCATTATAGAATAAAATGATTAATTCGGAATTTGACATTTAAATATATACCATTATTACTAATGTAATGTCATTTTCAGAAGTCTTTGATATTATTCAATTTTAGTCAGAATATTAAGTACTTACAAGGTGACTAGGAGGTTATTTCTGGCTGCAAAGCAGGATAGGTTTTCCCCATCCTAGCAGACAATGACTATTAAGAAGTTAATTTTTTCAGATACCAGATCAAATCTCTACCTCTTTCAGATGTCTGTAAAACGTAAGCTTATTCTTTTGAAATGTTCTCCATTCAATCTTAAAGTGATGGAAGATGCAAATGTAGCCTAAGACTATAATACAAATATGCAAGCCTTGTATGACTAGGGAAAAAAACAAACAAGACAAAACTATTATCTGAGTTAGGAAAAGACTCCGCTAGCTGTTCCTACTCCTCTCAGCTATTCAACACACTTGAACAGTGTAATAGAAATTATTGTTTTTATGCCTTCTTTTTTCATTTTCTGGAACCTTGATAAATGTATCTGAAATGCTTACTGTCCTACAAGAGCAACTGCCATTTATTTGACAAAATGTGGATTACTAACAATAATGGGGGAAAAAAATAACTTTGGAAGAAAAATGACTATTCCATGCTACTTGACATTTGCTTAGTGGTGAGCTGTCTGGCACACTTAATAATAGCTAATGAGACTTTAATGTTTAACTATGAAAATATGCATTTTATTGTAGGTGTTCAAGGACAATAGAACATTTTTACTTTGATTTATAATTATAATAAATTAGTTTTGAATAGAATATAAATAATTCTATTCAAATGGAATTCATGGGCACTTTTAATAGCATGTGATTTATTTTAATATTCCATTTACAGGTAAAAGTGGTTGCAGATAGCTCCTGTTTAGTTGGGAGAAAGGGTGAGTCATTGCAAGTTGTGACAGGCCTAAACTCATTACAATTCATTTTGCTCTAATCCTTCTGTACCATACCCAAGACTTCTTGTGAAATTCTTAAATACATGCTTTGTTGAAGCCAGTTATTTCGGTATTGAAGATGATACTGACATTATAAAATATAACAAAATATGTCTCTACTATAAGGAAGATACAACCATGACTGAGAGTTTCAGAACTTTGAAAAAATTTATAATAATTTTACTGAAAAATAAATTTGTTGAAATTAAACATTTGATGGAATTTAAATTATTTATTTTCCATAAAAGTTGCACAAAAGGTAATTTATCAAATACTCAAGATGAACATCTACTGGCAAGATTTTCTCTAGGATCACAAAGCCAGAAAGACACTTCAGAAGCCCTATAGTTTATTTATCTTAGTAGTCTTTGTGTTGAAAGGTGTAAAATAAATTTAAGCAGAGCAAAATATTAGTCATGAGTTCGTTTGAAAATATTTATCAAACGAGTAGTTTGATAAGCATATATGTACAGGTCAATGTATAGAAACTAAAAATATGTCAATCTGCTCAGCATTTACTAGCTAGTAGATCCTTCATGAAAGTTACAAAAGACGTATGAGAATATTTATTTTGTGATGGTTAATTTTATGTGCCAACTTTACTGGGCCACAAATGCCCAGATATTTGGTTAAATATTAATCTGAGTGTGTCTGTGTGTATCTGTGTTCTGGATGAGATTAATATTTGAATTGGTAGACGGAATAAAGACTGACCTCTCCAATGTGGGTTAGCCTCATCTAATCCCTTAACAGCCTGGGGGTACTTACTCTTTCTGCCTGTTTCTCAGCTGGGATATCAGTCTTCTCCTTTACTCAACTGGAACTTATACCAGTGAAAGAAAGTTTTCCTGGTTCTCTGACTGTACTCTGATTGGAACTATACTAAATGCTTTTCGGGGTCTCCAGCTTGCAGACAGCAGATCTTGGGAAACTTCTCAGCATTCCATAATCATGTGAACCAATTTCTTAAAATAAATCCCCTCTCTCTCTATATATACACACACACACACACACACACACACACACCCATCTGTATCTACATACATTATATATATACATATGTATATACATGCACACACATTGGTTCTATTTCTCTGGAGAATATATACTGAAATATAGCTGTTCATTTTATTAAATTTTTAAATTAAATCATATGCCTTAAAATAAATGGGGTCGGTTTTGTTTCCTGACTAGACTCTGAGTGATACAGCCTCCCTTTATCTATTGCAGTCTATTAAAGTAATTTTTCTAAGTAATTTCCTGTTATTGCTAAAAGCCCAGAGAATTTTAAATTCAGTAAAATACAATTTGTTTTACAAATTTCCTGTTAATTTTAGAGTACTTTGGAAAACTTAAACTCCGTTTACCACCTCATCTTTTGTATTATTCTTGTCCTGTGTTAATTTCTATATATTTCAAACCAGATAGATAGAATTGGAACCAAGCAGGACCCTGTGACTCTGTCAAGTTTATCATTAACCTCTCTATCTGAAACTTTATTCCTTCTTGTATTCTACCGTTGTTCCTCCTCAGGATTGGGGAATATCAAAGAAAAGGGAGGAACTGGAACTGAGCGGGACTCTACGGGCACACCCCCCATCCCTCCGTCTTGTCTGTAGAAAAAGCTGAAGTCTCCCAGGCCTCCCTAAGCCACAAAAGAGCAGGCTCAAGCAGCTGATGACTAGGACAGTAGAGTCACAGACTTACTGTCTGATGCACATTCCTGAGTTATTTTATAGACACTATGACTGCCACCAGAAGGAAAAAGCTTACTGCATGATGAGCAGACTGCAGACAAGACATAAACTACTCCTTCTCGAGCGGTACTGAATCTACAATTAGCGTAATTTCAAGAACTGACCTTAAGAGAATGGGATTAACACTGCTGCTCATAATAATCTATATCTCTGTGGTCATGAAAATAGCTGTAGCTTGTTCTGCCTGTATATGAAAACAGGCAACTAAAATTATCAGCAGAGATGCTACAGACCTATGTCAACATCTTCCACTCTGAGAATATGGCAACCTATGTCTGCGTGAATAAATTACAGAAGATAGAACTTTGCCCATAATCTCATAGAAATGGAATGATGTTCTAAGTGGGAATTTGTAAGCAGCTTTTGGCAGGAAAGAGCTCTCTGCAGGAGACCCCTTTTGTCTTGCCACTAACCTTAAACCAGGCACCCCCATGCTCTACTCATTTCCAGCGCTAGCACACTTTCAGATTTTTTGATCACTCAATACCTTGCTTCATATGTTGGTTCTGTCCTAGATCAAAGAAGTAGAAATGGAGAATGAAAGTAATTAACAGATGACCAGATCTCTTCCCTAGCTTCCATTTAGGTAATCTCATGAATTGTGTAAAAAGGATAGCATCTAAGGAAAATTCACAAGGAATTCACAAGCCTGTACACCAAGCCTGCATGCAGTGGGGAATGGTAATGACTCGGACCCCCTTATCTCAACGATCAGTCGAGATTAGTTCTCACTTTCCCTCTAAATCTTTGATGGCCAAGCAGAATCTTCAGAGATGGTTTTAGGGGACACTGAGTCCACCCTCTCCCCAGATTGCCGGCATTCTGGTTAAAGGCAACTTCCTTTCTATCAACATTGCTTCTCTTGAGTATTGATTTTTGAGTGGCAAGCAGCCAAATCTGAGTTTGGTAATAGTATCTTGTATAGTTATTAGTCTTTTCTGTTTACTCAGCTATTTACATTTTTTTCTTCTAGCAATTCAGTGTTTCCTGTTGAAATCATTTTCTTTCTTCCTGGAAATCTCCTGCTGGCATTTTTTTTAGAAGAATTCTGCTGTAGAGAAATTCTCTCTGTTTCTGTTTTTCTGAAACCATCTTCATCCACCTTCATTTTGGAGTGATACTTTTACAAGATACAGAGTTTTTGGTTGGCTATATTTTCTTTGATTGTTTGAATGGACCTTCCATTGTACTCCGATGCCCACAATCTCTCTCTCAGATTTAGCCCTATTTCTTAAGGCTAAGCCCTGGCATTATAGCTTGATTTTTCACTGCCTCAGTAGGCTTCCATTGCTATTTTTTAAATGGCTTCTTCATTTTAACTAGATTTTCTAGTTACTTCTTCAAACATTTTGGATTATGAACAACAAACGTAGAGAAGAGTCAGTATAAATGAATAAAGTTAAGAGGATACAGCTTGATTTTTAAATTTTATTTTCTGGTCCAAATATCTAAATTATATTGAGTAGCACTGAGCAAGTAAAGTCTTCAAATGATAAAAAGAAAGCAATAAAGATAATATATTTAAGTAAATACACTGGAAACATTTTTCTTCTATTAATATATAAAACAATACTTTTTCTCTTAATAAGTAATATGTGCTTGGGAAAGCTGTATTAATAGTAATTTTCCCCCTCCATTATGATGGTCTTAATGTGAAATGCCTATGCACAGTAAACAATTAATAGAAAAATTGAGAAGACCTATTTTACTTCAAACAACTCAGCATCTCCATCATTGCAACTATACAAAAGTGAATCAAGAACTCTTAATCATGGAAAATAGCAAACTATCATACAGATGAATGGTAATGACTAATAACAACAAAGAGTTGCCCATAAAATAGACATTTTGAATTATTTTTATTTCCAGTTTTCCTAGAAAAATCTATCAAACCTTTCTCACAGGAGAGATGCATCCTTTCAGGTGACACAGCTGGTTTTTGACAGAAGCTGATGTCAGGGAGTTTGTAGTAAAGAAGAAAACAGCCATTTAATATCCAGCACTCCTGAATCCAACTCTGGCCATCCTGCCAGGAAACTTCCTATATAGACTATCTAATCTCTTTATAAAAAAAAAGTTGTAGAATCTTATTTCACTCTTCTCTTTTTCTTACACTATACATCTAATGCACTGACTTATCCTAAAGTTAAAGACTTTTGGATATTGGTAAAGAGAGTTACTCTTATCATGTGTCTTTAATGGATGTTGATATTAAAAGAATTTTGTGAAATATGATGTTAACTAGAATAAGGAAATTGCCTTTGCAGCTGGAACCTGAATAGGACTCTTTTCTTTACTATGGTATTACTTGATAGTGTTGTAAAAGGATTATTTTCTTTTTTTAGGGAGATAAAGTGGCTAATTCACTTCTCTAAACATTCTAATGTCCACTGTTAAGCAGCTTACGCGTAAGACTTCCTGACTATCTATGAAAAACATGCATTTATACATCACAGCTCACACGAAAATGTTACGCTGTTCTAAAAATGCTTTAATTGATTCTACTTTTAATTCAGGAAACCCTGGGATTTCCTAGAGCCATAAAAGTGTTTGGAATGAACAATTTATTTCTCAACTAAAACATGTGGTTTAGTCCTCCCTCTGACTGCCTACTTCATTAAAGCAAGTTCTCAGTTTGGGATGTCTTACAATGTTTATTTAATGTTTCATTGTTCTATTTATTGTGCTTATCACTAGTGGAAGCAATTTCTCATTTGAACTTATAATGTACTTATTCCATAGGATTGTAGGCAGTTAAACTGATTTTGTGTGGTGTCCAAGGTTTCTTAGCTTTGGCGAAGGTAACTTTTCCAAAGAACTATATTTCACTTCAAAGATATTTAATATTTCAAAGGAAAAATAATTACATTTTTGAAATCTTAAAAAGTCACATTCTGTAACACGCATAATACATCTTTTAAAAGATGTATGATAGTCCTAATGAATTATATAATTACAAACACAATACAAAAATGAGGCCTTGGTTTGTTTGTTTGGAGGAGGAAAAGGAACATGTACTAACTTAAAGAGAAATTCACGCATTCTTATAAAGTGTATGGAGGTAATTAATATATCACTATATCCTATCTCTGGTGACAGTGAAAGTATATTTTGTTGACTGTGACCTGGAATACTACAATGAAAATAATTATCTTAAAATAAGGGACTTCACATTTATAGATGAATTCTAAACTTGGATTACTTGTCTTTTTCATGCTGAAAATTATGTAATAATATCTAAGAATAAACTGAAGAATCCTCTCAAAATATATACAGAAAAATAAGATGAAAGGTATGGGGGAAAGTTTGGTAACATGGATAGTTCTGTGAATTTCAAAATTAATTTAATGTGTGCCACAAAGGTGCAGAATTAACAGGCACAAAGGAGAAGAAACAAAATCAAATGTAAAAATTAAAAAAAATACCATAAGCTGATAAAAGACATGACCCTTTGAACTAAAAGTCCACACAGAATGTCAAGTAGGATTAATCTTTTTAAAGATTTCCACCTAGATACATTTAGATAAAATTTAAAACCCTAAAATTATCCACAGGGAAAAGAAAATAATATCTATAAAGAGTACAATTTAGATAGGCATCAGTCACAGACACATACTAGAATATATTAAATAAAGATTAAGTGGATGTCTTCTAATACCTGAGGAAAAAATTTTAAACCTAGAATTCCAAACTCTTCAACTCTTAGTCATTGTGCAAAGAAAATTTAAATCTTTTTAGATATTAAAAAATACTAGGGAATTTGCTTCCAAAATATTCTTCCTGAAGAATAACTCAAGCTTTTAGTGAAACAAATAGAAAATCAAAATAAAGAAAAAGATCAGTTCTTAGTTGTGTTCACTAATGCAAGAAATATGGAAACCAAGGCAGGTGTGTAAAGCAAAGTAAATCCTAGGGATGTGAATAGGCTGGAGCGGTGGGAGTGAGATGGAGATGGGTAGTAGTGAGAATAATTACTGTAGCCTAGGGGAGAAATGTGAAAGGCATTCTTGAGGTTCTATATAGCCCAGTTCAGGGTCTAACTAGGGTGATATATGGAATAAAACCCAGAAGCAGGATTTCTAGCCAGGAATTCACATTTGCGTGTGGCCAGTGTTATGACATCCTTGAACCTCAAACATGATAATGGTTAGAAAAATAGGAAACACAGTATCAGAGTATAAAAAATGAATTTCAATCTTTTTTCTCTAGGGATTGAGGTCAACATTAAATTCCAGTTTCTTCCTCTAAAGCTCAATGCTAATTCTTTAATTTACTTCCTTATCTTTCTCTATAGCAATATACTATTCTTCCCTTAATATTTCTCCATATGATTATCCAACATGTGAACTTACAGAAACACAAGTCCAAATATTGTATTCCTCAGCATGACATATGTATTTCCTTTTTCTCTAACTCAATCACCTTTAAAACAGAATTAAGTTCAAACTCCATCTAGTGAACTAAATGATTTCTGATGTCTTGTTTTGATCTACCTTACCAGCTTCATCTCCAGGTATATTTCCCCATTCCTTCATTTTTCCAGTCAAGTAGGCTGCCTTGCCTGTAATTCCCAGGGTGTTCTCCCACTCTCCCACACCCATTCCTTCTACCACCACTTTTCTCACAGGGAGACTGATTCAGGGTTTGCAGGGGTGCTAAACAATGTTGGGGTTTGGGTCCTGAGGAGCCAACTTTCTTAGACAAAGTGAGTAGTATGGGAGAAAGAAAGTAATTTAAATACCTTGTCCACAAGCAAGATAGGTGAAGAGTTCACAGACAAAACGAGTATCAGAGCAGGAACCACCTGAAATATATAAGGAAGGTACATTTTGATGACTATGAAAATGGATTGGTGTTTGTAAAATCATCCTTTGAGCCAATGAGTATATGAGTGGGCCTCGTTAAAGGGTTGGAGGCAGTGTGGTTAGTTCCTTGACTTTCCATATTTTGCTCCCTCTACCTGGACAAAATCTTTCTCTATATATACCTGACTAATGGTTTCTTATTACAGAACTAGTTCTCTACATATACCTGACTAATGGTTTCTTATTCCAGAACTAGTTCTAGATTTCTTTTCTCTTGTATTCATTGCCAGAACTTCCTGGGTACTTTTCCTAAGGACATTACATGTTCATACCTCACATTACTTCTGCTCTCACCATGTTTCATTCATTTATATACTATAGCACCTCATATATGGTACTGTAGGTACCATATAATTCTTTCATAACTTTTCAAATGGATTGAGAATGCCTTAATTGCAAAAACTGCATCTTCTTTATTTCTGTAACCCAAGCAATAACCCAATGCCTGGAATATCCTAAGAAATCAGCAAAGTTAATTCAATATTGAATTCATGGAATTGACAGAGCTCTCACTTATCCAACAGTATTATCATTTGCAAAATTATATTAGATACAATTTAAAGGATTATTTTTATTAGATATCATTCCCCTTTTAATTTAAAGGTTAATATGAATTATTACATTACTTTTAGATTTTGTTTGCACCAAATTCAAAAATAGGCAATTTTATATGATTCATTATTATGTAAAATTATCCTCAATAATAGAAGAAATTGAGCTCTATTGGCCCAAATTTAAGCTGGTTCTTGTGAAAAGCTGCTCAGCCAAAGTATGCCTGCATAGAGGTTTCTGACATAGGGTAGGTTTGTATGGTGACAGAAACTAATCTACCCTCAGATCTCTTCTACATACACCCTACATTGACACTTTATGATCTAGTAATAACAAAAATAAAAATGCTAGTTCTCAAAATATAAAAATAAACTTTTTTCAAAGACCAAAGTGAAAATTTCATCAGGACCTTTTAAATTCTAATTAATGGCAAATACCTGTCCATGGACCACATTTTGAGCAGCAATAATCTACAGTATGAAGATAGGGATTTATCAAGACAACTTGCCAACAAATTGCTAACCTGAACTACTTAAAACAATAAAAGAAGGATCTATGATGTTATACTAGCTGTATCATCTATTGTCTTAGCCCATTTAGGCTGCTACAACACAAACCATAGTCTAGGAGGCTTACAGACAACAAAAAATTATTTCTCACAGTCTGGAGGTTGGAAAGTCCAAGATCAGCATGCTGACAGATTCAGTATCTGGTGAGGACCTATCCTGGTTCATAAATGGCCATCTTTTTGCTATAATCATAGAAGAAGAGAGGAAGTTCTCTGGGGTATTTTTATAGGGCACTGATACCATTAACGAGAGTTCCGCCCTCATAATCTAATCACCCCCACAAAGCTACACCTCCAAGTACCATTACTTTGGGCATTAGGATTTAACATAAACATTTTGAGGGGACACAAACAGTCTATAGCAATATGGAACCTAAGTATAGGGATATATATGGCCAGGTGTAAGGTAGGGTCTGAAGTAATGAACTGGAAAGGCCTATTAACAACCCAGAAAATACATTTTCTCTCTCATCTTTTTTTACCCCCTAATCAAATTTCTCAGCTTCTCTTTCACATGGTCCAATGTAGCCACCTCAAAATACTAATGTACATTTTGGTTTCAGTCCAGTATGGATGGGTGTCTATTTGTCCCTGTGATTATCACTTCTTACAAATGAACATTATCATATAGTACAAATATGTTTAAGGGCTCTGGTGATGAGGATGAAGGAGGCATTCAGCAGAGAAGGTGGTCTGGCAGACATTGCCAAAGTGTGTCCTAGTCATACTCCTATGATTGCTCTTAAAAATTACTTTTGGGAGGAGTCTGAAAAACGGTGGCACATTACTTTGAATATGTCCAATATTAGAAAATATTTCAAGGTAAAATTCACTTTTTGTACAGCCATATTACTTTTATTTGAACTTGTCATTTGAATTCATTGGGTTATCAAGCTGCATATGCAGCCTTTAGCCAAAAAAATAAGGTGACAGTATCAATAATAGTCTGATCTCTTGTGTTGATTGTAAATTATCTGCAAAACTTACCAAAGATTCTAGAAACACTTGAGTGATGGAGAAATGTAAAAATTCCCAAGTACATCATTTAAAAAACAATGTATATTCCAATATATGTATTTTTCACTAATATTTGTCATTCATTATATTCATGAACTTACGGGTCACAAGCAGTAACATGAATCAATACTGCTTAATTAACAAAAGGGAGGGTTGGTTAAAAAATATGTATATATATGCATATGTAAATATATATCATACACACGTGTATACACAAGTATACAAATATATATACACATACATGTATGCATATATAAAAAATATGTCACCTCATTAGCATAACAAAGACACTCTTATCACTGGGGACATTTCACAGGTTTTAAGAGTTGTCTGCCAGAAACTGGAGACAATGACCAAAAACACTTTTTTTATACTACAGAAGTCCATAGTAATTCTTATCCTTGTTCCTCTTTAGGTAATGTGTATTTTTAATTTGGGGGTTCTCTAAAGAATTTATTTTCCTTTAGTTTTCTGTAGTTTGAATATGATATGCTTACTTATAGGGTTTTTGGTCTTATACTGCTTGGTGTTCTCTGAATTTTATACATCTGTGATTTGTCATCTGTCATTAATTTTAAAATGTTCTTGGCCATAACTATTCCAAATATTTCTGCTTCTCTATTATCTTTTGTTTCCCCTTCTAGTATTTAATTACACATATATTATACCTTCTGAAATTGTCTCACAGTTTTGGGGTATCCTATTCTTTTTAATTATTTTTCTCTTTGCATTTCAGTTTGGGAAATATATATTGACTAAACTTCAAGCTTACATGAGTGAGTTAATTCCATGTAGAAACAAGTTAGATCACTGTGCCATGTTTCTTCTTACATCCATTTTACTGTCTACAAGGGGAAAAACCTAAAACACTACTAATTTATTCCATGCATTTATGGATTCAGAGAATTAAAGGCATACAAATTTTGCACATGTTGTCAGTGAGCAGCATATGTTTTATTAGCATTGAGCCAAAAAACTATAGTATGAAAATAAAATAATGCAATATCTATCTGATATTTTTGTTTCAATAAGCTAAAATTGTTATACATATAAAATAGTGAACACACACATGTACACAAGCACATACATATTTCTTAACTAGATATATCCAGAAGGAAAGAAGAGCAGATTTCCAAATTTAGAACCCAGAGGGTTTTAGATCCTTATGTAGTGAATGGCCTAGAGTTCCTTTTTTTCTCTTTTTAAGGGTCTTTGGATTAATTCACATTTGAAAAGTCCAGAATAAAATGAAGTTTATTTATTTATGATAAATCTTAGCAGCAAAGTTCATTTTTGTAAGGGAAAAAAAAGGACTAAGAGGAAAGTATTTTCAAATGCTGAACAATCCGCAGTTTAAGCAAAATCTGTCAAAACCAGATGTTGTTTTGACAATCCATCCTAAATAGACTTGTTTTGCATTCCTATCTCTGGTTTCAAAATAACAGTACAATTGAAACAGTTTAATCTTCTGTAAAGAGTAGCCTGTTGTAGTACAAAAAAAAAAAAAAAAAAAAAAAAAAAAAAGGAGAGAGATGAAATAGTATGACCCAATTCTCAATGAACTCAATTAGAGTAAATTCATTTATTATTAATATTGACATATTATGGTTACTTCAAATGACATAAACAAACAAACAAAAAACAAAATTGTATTTTTAAATTCCATTTCTAAAAGACTTTTTGGAGGGCAATGTTTCTTTATAATGTTTGAAAACTGTCTACTTTTTTAGTTTTATATGTTTAAAAAGTCTGATTCCCTTATAAATTCTTCAAAATAAATTCTAGTCTATACAGATTATGTCATATAACAAAGCTTAGGCAAAGAATTTGAACAATGTAAAAATTCAGTTAGTAACCAAAGAAAAAGAATAAGAAAGAACAGCTTTTTATGCTCAAAGCAGGCACCTGACTGGTTATCTCTCACTGGGGTACAGATTATTTGGGAAGAAATAAACATCACAGTATTGGCCAGGTTAGTTGAGAATTAATTTTGAAACTGAAGAAAACCAAAGTAGAGAGGGAAGTGTTGTTAAGAAAAGACCTAGCAGTCTATTGTTCGACGATCAAGGCAGGGAAGTGTTGAAGTTACAGTCTTCCTTGGAGTAGTAGAGTAGGCTAATTTAACAAGGGACTTTTGCACTTCAAGAGAAGGGCAGTGAGTGCCATTCTGCCAAACAGGTTGAAAATTAAACTTAACAGCAAGTCACAAATACAGTTCTCTTTTTCCCAGACTATAGACAGAGAGATGATGAATAAGAGGCTTACAATCAGAATAGTGGTAAAATTAATCAAACTTTCTAGAACAATATTCAAAGAGAATTATAAAGACTCAATGTACAGAATTTAAAACCACAACTAGGTTTATTGAAGAAAAATAGTAATACCTTAGTAAGGAAGTTTGAAATTTTTTAACAGGGTCTATTAGAGAAGTATTGCTCCAAATGATATTTCTATATTAGCAATTAGCTATTTAAGTTACCCTGTAAGTTATCCCTGCTACATTTTAATTAACATTTTGTCATTATGAAATAAGGTTGATGCTACTATCATCAGTGAAGTTCAGTTGGTTTTATCTGTCTTCCAGGTATAGCTTTTACCTTTTGTTGGACTTGCTATTATTTTGCAATATTTATGACATAAAGTTACAGCTAGTCGAAGAGCTCTGGGATATGCAGTTAAATAAACAAGCATTTATCTAAATATTGTTCAAAATAATTTATGAAGTAAATTTAGTGATATACGTGCTGAGTGTTATAATTTTTGTGACATTTAAGAATTTCCACGTATTTCCCAATTTAGCATTGCTGATTCTATGCTTGCTTGTCAATATCTGGGATAGACCCTGCAAATATGCAATGGAATGATGAATATCTTCAAATATCTAGATAGAAAAACGTGGCATCTACTTATTTGGAAATAACACTATGGATGGTGTTAACCCACCAACTATAGCCAATTTCTGGCCACCATCACTGAACACAGAGTTGGGAATAGATGTGCACACAGTTGAACATTATTCATTATACAGTGTCTCCACCTTACAGATACAATAGAAATAAATCTAAGAGTGTATACAATAGTTAAATGTACTAAACAAATTAGAAAGTGATGAATTTTGAGTATTATTACAATTTTAGCACAATCTAATTGTAAATTTATGTAATTTATTTTTTAATAATGTCTATGTTTAACAACTGGCTCACAAAATACTTAAAAATTTAACAATTATTTCTCACAAGCTGGTAGGAGCTGGCTCCAGCATACCAGCAGCTATCTCCATTAATCTGGCAGCTTCCTTGTCTCTTCCTTCCTTTCTTTCTATATTCAGATTATGACTAGTTGGAATTTGCCAAAAATATCTCCTAAAATTATCAGCTGCCCCAATAATGCCCTCTTCATTTTGCTATTTCCAGTTTTCATAATTGATTTTAATAATTATTGAGCAAACCAGGATGTGCTAATATTATATGAAGCCAGCACAGTCACACGTATTAACTAATCAGAGCCGCTAGATAATCGAGACAGCTGCTTCTCCTGAATAATCAGTGCACTGGATATTGATATTCTGCCAATAGATGGTTTAAAAAGTTATTTATTGGAGCCACCATTTGGGTAAATATTCAACTCATTAGGTACATATGGGTAAGCTGAATGATTTGCTCTTGATCAAAAAGAAACGAAAAATAGTTTATAGCTAAGAGTTAATCATCAATAGAGGGATGGGATCTGTCTTCATGCTGTAGCTTATTGACTTATTCAATTTGCCTTTTGGAATTCTCTGAGAGATAAAAACACAGCAGTTTGGCTAATAACCCACTGCTTCAGCTAAACAACAGTGTCAGAATCTATGAGTTATAATGTAACATTAAGGAGTATAATGATAGTTATTCTCCAGAGGATGTTTCAAACTCACAATGAAGTAACAAGCAATTTGTTGAGGATCCTTCCCTGCCAGTTGCCAAAGCATTAGCATTCCATCTGCCAGGCAGTGGGATTAGCATATCCCCAGTGAAGTTGTTAATGGTAACTTTCAAAAGACTAAATCAGTGCTTTGTAAAATCTTGAGGAAATCAAGTTGAAGGCTGTACTAACTTTTCTTTAGAGATATATATTATGTTAGCCTTTTTTCCTTGTTGCTTATTCATTTATATTCATTTGTTTTAGCATCTATTATATGATAAATGGAAGGGCCACTAGACACTGGAAAGTTTTTTTTCCCACTTGAGCAAATGAAAGCAATGTTATATTTACTCCTCTTAGAAATAGCCCAAGAAAACTGATACTGTTTTAAGTCAAGTTTTAACAAAAGCTTTATCCAAACTGAAGCATTTTGAAGAATTGAGGATGCACTGTGCAGAACTTTTCTGGCCTTGCATGTTCACAATGCCTGATACTTTCATCAGTCTCCATTGATTCATAGCTGTGATCTTTGAAAGCTATTTGCAGTGTGTGCTAGGAAAAGTACTTCCTATGGAGTTTGTCCTGAAAATACCTTTTTACAAATGTTTTCTAACATTTCAAATACACTTGAAGTTAATTCAAGGACTCCATATCTCACTGGTTATCAACGTAATTGATAAAAATTAAGGCTGCTAAAATAATCCATGTCTACTTTTACATTAGGAGAATGTTTCTCTGCCAGGTGCACTCTGGGAATATTAACTTAAGATAGGAAGAGAGTTCAGACCTGAGGATTTTGTAAATTAATAACCCCGAGCTAGCATATTAGGGCTTTGTATGCAAACAGTCTGAGAGAGTTATGAGGTGGGTCTGTCGTTTTAATAAAGAATTACAAACATCTGGCAGCTTGTAAAAAGTTCTTTAGTCTCTACATTTTCCTTCTCTTCATCTCGCTCCTTCTTTGGGGCACCAAAACTACTTCAGATGTTTTTGATCTCAGAAAGTTATTAATGCCTATTAATCTCAACCAATTTTTTTTAAAACAAAATAAATATTGTTTTATATTTCTAAGACAGATGCATAATTTATAGCCAACTGATTCAGCTTAACTTCTTTTAGATAGAAGACATACTTATTTTTGTGTGTTATTTTTTATTTCAAGTAACAAATTACAAATTATTCCATTTAGTGTAATACTAGCTGCAGTGACAAACAAGTGTATAACGGCATAATAAACAAGACAGTAGCTTATTTCTCATTTTCCTGAAGTTCTGATTATGGATGGCTCTTCTCCAAGACAGGATACATATTCTTCCCATCTTGTTGCTCTACCATCATCAACATATGCCTTCTAAGATCATTTTGCTCGTCTGTATGAAGGCAGCTAAAGAGGAAAGTGCATAAAGAATTTCAAGTAGAAGGCTTGGAAGTGATATACCTCTGTTGGAAGTGATGTAACTTTGCTCACATTCCACAGGCTAGAACTGAGTTATCAGACTGCCTAAACAAAAGGAAAGTTAGTAAATATAGCTTAACTTTGTTCATAACTTAAAAAGGAAATGGATCCGATGATCATCTAGCAATTTTTACCACGGTAAATTATGGACTAATACTAGGTCACTATGAAATGAAATGATGCATTCTGTGAAGTTTAACATATTAATGTTCACCAGTACAGTGAAACAATGTTTATTATTCAAGCTACAAATCTAAATAAGGAAATAAATAAATGCACATATACATATATATTACCTTTCCTTTTGTTCACATTAAAGTCAAATAAATTCCTTTGTACTGATATTCATTCATTCATTTATTCATTCAGTATATAAAATAGCCAACTTTACGTTTTGCCCTTTTTTCAAAGCTCATTTTCACCATTTTGTTTCTTTTAATGGACCGCATCTTAGCGATCTTGAAATCATCAAAGGCATAAATGAGAAGGTATTATAGTTCTGCAATCTTAAAATATAAAATAAATTTCACAAGGAAACGTATTTCTTCCTGTTTGTGTTTTTTCAGTTGCCTTTATAGTACATTGATAGATATCCAATGTTAATAGCAACTAGTAAGTTATGCACAGTGCCTTTAATAGAAAACTCTTTCCAAACATACGTTCAATTGGTATATAATTCATAGAAACTCTTTTTAAAGGTGTCTTCTCATTAGAGATCATTTCAAATACTCTGAACATAAATTTAACGCTGTTTCAAATCCTTAAGGAATTTAGTATGCTAATTTTATCTTCTTAAATTCTTATCTGACTAGATAAGTCAGTATTTTATACTAGTATTGTCTTTCTGTATTTAGCACAATATACACTTTTATGTACTATTAGAGAACACGATGAAGAATAAATAAAACTATAATTAGTAAGAAAATTTATTACTAAGGATAGAAAGAGAATATGGAGCATTGTATCTTCAGCTACTAATTTGGATGCGTATAATAAATGAAATTTATTTTATGGCTTGAGGAAAATGACTCCTAATTATTCACTGTATTTCCATTCTTTATATTACTCTCTTAAAGTCAATGATCTAGAAAGGTAACTAAGGATAAAATCTTTAAAATATTTTTCCATTCATAATATCCAACATTGGATACTTATCCAACATTTTACATATGTTTTCTCTCCTTTGGTTTGTGTTTAACCTGAAAGCATCTCTCCCAATCTGAAGAGATGGTTACAGATGAATCAAATATTATGAGCAGAGACTGGAATACAGGTAAATAAAGAAAACAATTGAATACTTCCATCCATAACTGGTTGTAGTAGGCTGAATAACTGAATAACTAAATACGTGTATGTCTTAATCCCTAGAACCTGTGAATGTTACCTCATATGGCAAAAAGGACTTTGCAGATGTGATTAAATTGAGAATCTTGAGATGGAGAATTATCCTGGATTATTTCTATATAATAAATAGGGCCCTGGAGTGGGCCCTAAATACAATGACAAGTGCTCTTACAAAAGGGAAATGGAAGTTTTGACAGAAAAATAGAAGGTTTTTCTATGATGATGGAAGCAGTGGAAAAAAGAAAAGAAATTTGAAGATTCTATGCTGCTGGCTTTTTTTAATTTCATTTTTTATTGATGTATAGTCAGTTTATACTGTTGTATCCATTTCTGGTGTATACAATAATGTTTTAGTCATATATGTACACACATATATTCGTTTTCATATTCTTTTGTATTATAGGTTACTAAAAGATATTGAACACAGTTCCCTGTGCTACAGAAGAAACTTGTTTATCTATTTTATATATAATAGTATCTGCAAATCTCAAACTCTCAATTTATCCCTTACCATCCCCTTTCCCAACTCCCCCGGTAACCATAAGTTTGTTTTCTATGTTTGTGCGTCTGTTTCTGTTTTGTAAATGAGTTTGTGTCTTTTGTTTGTTTATTTTTTACATTCCACATATAAGTGATATCATATGGTATTTTTCTTTCTCTTTCTGGCTTACTTTATTTAGAATGACGATCTCCAGGTCCATCCATGTTGTTGCAAATGGTTTTATTTCTTTTTTATGACTGAATAGTATTCCATTGTATAAATACACCACCTCTTCTTTATCCAGTCATCTGTTGATGGATATTTAGGTTGTTTCCATGTCTTGGCTGTTGTAAATAGTGCTGCTATGAACACTGGGGTGTGTGTGTCTTTCTGAATTAAGGTTTCTTCTGGATATATGCCCAGGATTAAGGTTGTTGGATCATATGGTAAGTCTAATTTTAGTTTTTTGAGGAATCTCCATACCGTTTTCCATAACGGCTATACCAAACTACATTTCCACCAACAGTATAGGAGGCTTCCCTTTTCTCCACAGCCTGTCCAGCATTTATCATTTGTGGACTTTTGAATGATGGTCATTCTGACTTATGTGAGGTGGTATCATATTGTAGTTTTGATTTGCATTTCTCTGATAATTAGCGATACTGAGCATTTTTTTCATGTGCCTATTGGCCATATGTATGTCTTCACTGGAGAATAGCTTGTTTAGGTCTTCTGCCCATTTTTGGATTGGGTTGTCTTTTGTTATTGTTATTAAGTTGTATGAGATGTTAATACATTCTGGAAATTAAGCCCTTGTCAGTCACATCATTTGCAAATATTTTCTCCCATTCCATAGGTTGTCTGTTTGTTTTGCTTATTGTTTCCTTTGTTGTGCAAAAGCTTATAAGTTTAAGTAAGTCCCATTTATTTATTTTCGTTTTTCTTTCTGTTGCCTGGGTAGACTGCCCTAGGAGAATACTGCTTAGGTTTATGTCAGATAATGCTTTGCCTATGTCTTCCTCTAGGAGGTTTTAGTGTTTTGTCTTATGTTTAAATCTTTAAGCCATTTAGAGTTTATTCTGTGTATGATGTGAGGGAGTGTTCTAACTTCAAGATAGAAGAAGGAATCATAAACCAAGGAAAACAGGCAGCCATGCACAGGCAAGGAAACAGACTGTTGCCTAGAGCCTCAAAGATAAACCATTCCACTGACACTTGGACCATAGACCAGTGAGATAGATTTTGGATTCTGACTTTGAGAGTAATAGAATAAATTTGTATTGTTTTTAGCCACTAAGTTTGTAGTAATTTGTTAAAGTAGCTATAGGAAATGAATGCACTGGTATATAGTCAGTTTTCTATGCTATCATTAGGAGAGGCTGAGTCAACTCCTTTCCTACTCCAATGACTTAATACCATGCCATGTTTACGGCTCAAATGCTCAGAGGATGAGAAAGTTGAAAGTGATAATATGTGCTTTTTGCTACATTTAAGAATATTAGTGGTCAGGTGTTAGTGACTAATGGAGTTTCGAGAGGTAGAGCATTAAAGAAGAAAATCATGAGCAACAAAATCCAAGCACAAACCATGTTTTCTTTCTGAATGGGATTTCTAGTTAATTTCTGCTGCCCACAGAGCCATTGTCTTCTGTATAAAACAGACATTATTTTCTGCTAAAAGTCTGTCTGACTGTCTCTTTCTCACTCTCACCCTCTCTCACACACACACATATACACCCCTCATCTCTGAGGAATCAAGTCTAATATCAGAACCAGTTAAGGCTTTCATATCTAATTTTACAAATGGATATAAATTACCTTGATAATTCTTTGGGCCCCACCTTATAACATACCCGACATGATAGGTGGCACCAAATGTGCCCATGCTTAGAATAACATTTCATAAATTCTGGAAGTGTCGATTCTGAACTCAGGTACAGGATTTCCTCCCTCCATTTCTTGCCAATCTCTGTTCTTACAAAAGTTTAAAAAAAACTCATAAATCCCGATGCCACTGATGATGTTCTTTACCATTTGCAATGCCAAAAACTTGGTTGTGTTGAATTATCTACCACTAAAAAAGAAGCACAGCACCTGGCAGGCCTCTTTTTGTTGAGGAGGTGACATGTTCCAGGAATATTGGGTTAAATGTAAAGCTGCCAACCTGTTAGGCCTGAGCATAAAAGGGCTCACAGCAGGTCAAAGCATGCAGTCCTGCAGCTCGAGCCGAATGATCTGCCAGACCTAAGTTGTCTTACGTGCCAGCAGTGGGAAAAGATGTGTATTTTGACAGAAAACCTAAGTGTGAGAATTACAATGAGGCCCCTGGGGATTTAGAGCAAGATTATGCCATCCATACTGGGGAATTACATGTTTTCTGAGAAACAGCCCCTGGCCTGTTACTAGGCCTTAGTAGAGACAAAATACTTAACCATGTATCCAGAAATGACCTTTGTGAGCTGCATTTTGTTTTATCCTCCAAGTCAAAACACTGGAGAGGCCCAACACTAGGGTATGTGAGATGAAGTATGAGTAGGACCAGTCGACACAGATAAACTATATTAGCAGGTGCCCAGAATTCCCGTATCATGCACCAGTTGCACAGAATCCTTTCTTTTGTTAATACTTATAGTAATAAGGGGATTCTCTATAATCACCTAAAAGAGGATGAAAAGGCTCAAACTTGGTTCACATATAAGTGTTCTGGATACATGGATGCAAGCCATTAATGGATGGCAGCTGCATCAGAGCCACACGGGTGACCTTGATGGACAGTGGAAAGAGTTGTAGTGTATCTGGTCATCCACTTAGTGCAGAAGGAGAAGTAATCTGAGGTGAAAGTATATATAAATTTCTGGGCAGTCATCAATAGCCTGGCTCTTTTGTGAGTGGTCTGGAAGGAAATGGAATGGAAAATTCGGGCCACAGAATTCTATGGTAGAAATGTGTGGATAGATATTTGGCTGTAGACACAGAGTGTGAAGATTTCTGTATCACATATTACCAGAATATAATCACTGTGAAAGAGGCACGAAATAACCAAATAAATGAAAAGTTGTCCAGTTAATGTTAGCCAGCCTTCATCCAAAGGTCACCATGGAACTGGCACAATGGGCACATGTCCCCACTGACCACACTGACAGAGAATGATACCACACATGGGCTTAACAGCATGGCCTCCTACATACAAAAGCTGATTTAACTAATGATGCCTCTAAATGTTGAATCTTCCAGCAACAGAAACCAATGTTGAACCCTAAATATGGCATCATTCCTTGCAGAGACCAGCTTGGTTACTTGGATGCATGTCAGTTACATAAGGCCCCTTTCATCTTGGAAGATCCAGTGGTTTGTCCTAATGAGAATTAGTTACATATTCCCAGTATGAACTTGCTTTTTCTGTTGAGTGTCAGACTACTAACCATGGATTACTTACATGATGCCTGATCCACAGACTTGGAATCTTGCAGAAAATATCATTTGGCCAAAAGACCCATATCACACACACACACACACACACACACACACACACACACAAAACAGCATTACAGGAATGGGCACATCACCATGAGATCCTCTCTACTGTATTCTGCACTAGAGGCAGACAGACTCAGAAAGCACAGTTGAAGTGACAGTTCAGAGACAACAGTCCGCAGAGATGGAGTGTCACTCTTCATTTTCCAGTGATTTCAGAATCAAAACAACTACACAGCATACTCTACATTAACATGACTTTAGTATCCCACTATCTTCATCAATTTAGCTTTACAATTCAAGAAAACATTTGCCCAGGAAGATAGAAATGGTAAATTATTGTATTGTTTACGTCAGGAATTTCCTCAAAGATCTATAAACTCTCCGAATAGAAAAGCATTAAACGACAATTTATACTCCAAGACTCTTTGGACTCCTTGCTTCCATATCTTCAACTTCCTGTGTCCACCAATGTTAAACTATTATGTCATGATCCTTACTCGGTCCAAACCAAGTCTCCACATTGAAAGATCTGCCTCAGAAGAGAGTTCAAAAATTTCAGTATCTAGTCTTCTCTGAAATGATACTAAGATTCTATTAAGGTAATATTCTTCTTTACTGTGGTTAACAATAGTATCAGCTTTGTCTTTTCAATAGGGTGTTCTGTTGATATTTTGGGAGCTGGTGATCACAGATGTTTAAGTGCACAAAAGCTTTGAATTTACTTCATAATGAAATTGAGGTATATACTATATACATAAATTTCTTATATGTTCTTTAAATTTTTATCCCTATTCTATTATTGAGCATGTATTAGGTATAAAATGTATAAATAAATGAATCTCAGACCTCCAGTGTTTGTGTAGAGGCAGACTCTGATTTTGCCAGCTTTCTTGGCAAACCATTTGCTCCAAGAAGTGCTACTGATATAAAAACTTTGGTTATATTTACAATGGAACATTTAAATCAATCTGAACATATGTGGGAAATGAAAATAATCATAAATAGCAGATGCCAGATACAGCTTTTCTAGGAATAGTGTTAGAATGCATGAATTTGTCATTTGCCTAGCAGTTTTGCTGTTTAAGGATGAGTAGTTTTCTTTAGAGATGTACAGGGAATTCACAATTCCTCTTTATTAATTTTAATAAGAACAGATGACAAAAGTGTTATGAATTTGGTACACTGGCCATGAAAAATTCCAGGAGAAGGCCATTCTCTTAGTATGACTTGAGGTCCTTTCTAGCTAAACCATTCATTTATGCATTGCTGTGACTGGCCTATATAAATCTGAAAAAGTCGTAAGAGAAAAGATATTCCATTCATTGGCAGATTTCTCTCAGCGGTGAAGAATGAAGAACTAATTGGTAAATGTATGATAAACGACCTATATCTATACATTCTTTTTTATTATTTTTTTAACCTAGGAAGTCAAATATTTTATTAAAATTAAATAAAACTTTTTTTTGCTAATGTAAGGAAAAAGAAACAACTCAATCATCAGGACTATAGAAATCAACTGATCAAATAATTTACAAAAGGAAAAAGGTATTAAATTAAAAACAATACATAGGACAGAAATGTTGCTATGCTTTTTATAATAGGTTATTATATTTATCAGTTAATTTGAGGCCAGTTGTTCTCAAAGCTTGACCCCCATAGATCAGCAGCTTCAACACCACCTGGGAACTTGTTTAAAAGACAAATTCTCAGACTCTACCTCACGCCTACAGAGTCAAAAATTGCGGCAATGGGGCCCAGCAAATTGTAATTTTACAAACTCTCAAATATGATTCTAATATACACTAGCCTAGGAAAAAATTAAGTTCATCTTGTGAAAACACAGATTAACCAATAGGTATTTGGTAACTGTTATTTGCCCAGAGAAAACAAGAAGGTATGCATTTAGAAATAAGAAAGCGGTGTGTTAAAATATAACTCAAGTATTGCTACACTGAGCAGGCAGTTGTTTCAGAAGCCCATGGGGTTTTCAAGCATAGGAGTGTCATGGGATAGTAGTGTGGTTTCTTGTTTGTTTGTTTTGTTTTTAACTCTAATAGATATGATTGATCGACACAAGAGAAATGGTAGGAGTCTGGTAAATGAAATGGGTGGCAGATTAAAAAAGCCCAAACAAACTACAATGGAAAAGCAAAGAAAGGACCTAAGGATTTTGACTGTGGGCCGATAGGAGAAGGACGACTCAGTTGTTATGCCAATGGTCCTCTGGGCTCCTATTGGTTGTTTGATTTGTTTGTTACTCTGGAAGTCAGATTTATGTGATTTGAAACACAAATTGAAAAATCTAGCATATAAACCATATGATATCTTTGAACAATTTTTACACTCCAGTGATTTGGAAAGTATAATAATGCATAGACATTATCTCTTGAATATGTACTTTTATAACCATTCTAATAGCTAAATGTACTGATGCTGGAGTCAGATTCATAAATTCAACTTCCAATTTAGTTCTAGCTCCTATGTGATCTTGAGCAAATTACTTCATCCTTCTTATCCTCATCTTTTGTTTCTAAATTTTTTAACATAATAATAATGCCTATGTCATTGAGTTAGTGTAAAGATTAAATAAGGAAATCAATGCAAAATTCTGCAAAGAGCCTGGCATATGGTAAACATTCAATAAATGTAAATAAGTATTATTAAATGATAAAGAAGTAAGTAATAATTTTTATCACATTAATAATGTTTTTTTAATCAATGAAAACATTGCATGAAACATTACTGATATCTAATCAATATCCAGAAACCTTAAAAGATATATTTTGAATGTGTAATGATCTATAGGTACATGGACACTGATGAAATCTATTTCATAATAATTAACTTATCTTCAGTTAACAAATTCTGGTAAATATTTTCTAATCTCTTTTAGGTATAATTCAATTTTTTTGCTTCTTAGACTGCTTTAATTTCTCTGAAAATACGTCCCCCATGGCATTATATATTTTTTGATAATTGACTTACATCATTTAAAGTACTTAGTTTGACCTATCTGAATGTTCATCCTAACACCCAGTTTCATTATTTAGAATCAATAAATAACTGTTGCAGATTTAAAATGTTGTTTCAAGAACATTTTTGACATTTTAATATTTTATCCTTAAGTAATAGCTACCTATTCATTAATTTTTATAATTACTTCAATAAGTAGATTAATTCCTGATTTCATTTCCATTAATATATATATATTTTTAAATAAAGAGGCTACAGAGGACAGCTCCTATTGACTTTCTGAATGAAGATGATGGCACTCTATTAACTTAATTTTATTTCTCCAGGGAAGAGATTGTTCCTTGTGCCTTCCTAGAACATTGTCAGCTGATGATTTTCTGGTCTTATATGATAAATCTATTTTAACATGCACACTTTTCTGAGTCTTCTGCCTGCTTTCTCAATATTCTGCATAAGCAGTTCTGACACACCTGCCTTATTTACTTGGTGCTTCTAAACTTCAAGGAACATGTTCTTGAAACATATTCTTAATGCATTTAAAATTTTTAAGTGATTTATGAGTGCCCTTACATGAACAAAATAATTTCCTATCAGCCTTTAGTTTACCTTCCATGGTCCAGCTCCCTCAAAATCCATGTACTGTGTTCAGATTCCTGCCAGTACACATGAGCCTGGACCTGTAGGTCCCTTGGTGCATAACTGTCTTTCCATAGAGGAACTTGCCCACTTGAGTTCTGGTGAGGTCTAGAAGCAATGAGTGGAGGTGGAGACACATCAACGGGGGCCACAAATCATTTTTAAGGCATTAACTTCAGTGAGGCCTTTTCATAATCTCCAAGTAGCAGGAGGCTGCACTCTTCTGGCAGGGATGGAATCCCCTCAACCTGCTTAGAATGTCCAGAGATAGCTAGGCATTTAGAGATCTCTGGCAGCTCCACCCAAATATCCTGGCCTCAGGGTCTCATTCCTTCCTTATCATGGCTCAGGTTTCAACATGAGAGACCTGTTATGGCTGTAAATTAAGCTTCCTTGGTGGTCAGCACTTCTTACAATTAAGGTCCTGATTTTCAACATAAGCTTACCTCTAGCTACAGAAGATAAGGATTTTCTAAAATGCTGCTAAGGACATTTTCTGTGTTTCATACTGCACTCCAAATTATTTGGTTTACTAACCTATGTCTGTTACTTTCTTTCTTGGGACTTCTGAGAAGTTAACAATCACCAATACACAACATGTATAACAAGCCATCACACTTCTTCTTTCAAGCACTGGGGCTATTACATAAACCACTGCTAACATTCCACCTGTGTTCTATCCTGTCCATGTTAGTAACTGTACTGTGCAGAATGCTATGGATTATCATCACCTCCTTTGCCACCAGCAAGAATGTACTTGTTGACATCAGGACAGCAAACGATCTAATTCCAGAATCCTATCTTTCACCAACTGTCTTAAATCTGAGTTCCCTAGATGTCTACTTCAAGAAAAAGATTTGATTGCAAGTTAACTATGGGAAAGATCAGTAAAGGAGTAGGAAGTAAAATAAAATTAATAAAAAGTGCTTTAATTACGCAGGTTACCACTGAAGGTAGCTGGAGTTCAATTTTAAAGAGAACCTCTGCTGCATGCCCCAGTCGTCAGATCCAAGATTCCAGAGAGCTAGGACGTTTATCCCTCAATTCACTTTTCTCAGTGAATGAGTGATGACTGCTAAGGGCATAACGTACAACTCAGTTTTAGCCTGTAAAGTGTGTGCATCTACAGAGAGTTCTCAGGCAGGAAGAAGGATGTCACTGACAAATTAAGGAATTGTGGGTGCCATGGGGATATGAATGGAGCTCCAATAGCATAACTATACTGGTTGTGTCAAGTTAGGGTAATTTGCAATCTGCAGATCAGACATCTGGTTTGACAATGCCCAAATTAGCAGAAATTTCCTAAGGATTCCAGAGAAAACAATGACTTTATTGTTGGTTACTAGAAAAAAAAAAGTATATGACAATCCATAGCCAGGTTACTTTTAAAGAAATAGAGTTCTCAAAGTGAGTGGTACTGGCTCCATGGGACATTTTGGAAATGTGTGGAGTCTTTTCAGTCAACACTAATGTTACGAGGGATAACCTTATCATTTAGTGATTTGGTACGAGGGATATTAGTTTAGAAAATACTATTTTCTATTTTCCCACAGGACTTTCAAATGACAACATGCCCATTCCTGTAGATGAAACATGTTTCTAATAATAAGAGAACATAATTCTGTAACTTAACTTTAGACATAAACACAAAGTATTTTTGAACATTTTTCAACTTTCCAGAAATATAGACTGTTAAAAAGTCAACACTCCTTAGCTGAATATTGCCTAATTTTTCTCAAATCCAAACTTATTCACTAAAAGTACAAGACATTTGACTAATGTAATACGTCATCTCATGTACTACTAGTACCTAAGATTTATATTCTGAAATACATATTATTTTATAATATAAATTACATTGTTGGAACATAAATAAAATATTTTTATTTTCAATCTTATCTTACATATTTATAAAAATGGTTTTTATGTTCCCTCTACTATAGAGAAATGACATTAATCTCTTGGGGTTAAAAATTATTGCTCTAAAAGGTTACCCATCGTTTTTACTTGTGATACTTTCAGAAAAGTCAGAGGACCAGGTCCCATCTCCAGCAAATTTTGATTTATAAGTTCTGGGTTGTGACCTGGGGATTGTGATGGGAATAACTGATAAGGTAGCCTCATCTATAGTATGATTTATAAAATCACTGCCAGTGGTTTAGGCAAAAGAAAAATTCAAAGCTTTTTACTTTCTAAAGTTAGTTTGCATATAAAATCAGAGACCTCATATTTTCAATGAATCACAAATAGAACCAACTACTTCACTGCAATAACTTACCAAGAAAAAAAATCCACCAAAATAGTTATAATAAATGCTTCTTAAGAAGAAATACTTTATGTGTCATTGAAGTTATATCACAGAGCAAAATAGCTTAATGAATTAAATTAGTCACTTTAAAGCTAGTATGGAATTTTAGAATTATAATGTAAGAGAAGGAAATTAGTTTAACAGATAAACTACAAGATGGTATTTGCCTTAGTTGGAAAAAACAAAAAGATCGGTTTCTATCATTACTGTGTAGTAGTAGAAGAACAACATAAGACGGTTCGAAAGTTCAATCTGAATAAACGTTTAAGACGTTTGATTTTTGGTTGACTCTTAGCCACCAAACCTTTCAAGTCTGAAAAAGTTGACTGGAATTCTTGAAAGAACAGTCTGTTTTAGGATATTCTTGACATTTTTTTTTAACCTCAATTCTGTTGGGCCCAGTGGGGTGGGGAGTAAAAGCACAATTTTCTTTTAACATCATCATTCTGATATGTTTATTCTTACCAAGTTCAAAAGAAAAAGAAAATTAAAGTTAAAAGCACATACCCACATACAAAAATCGGGGAATATTCTGGCTCTATGTACTAAAAGCTAACTTTTATTCCTCCTTTATTACTTGTGATTTTCTAGAAGCAGTGCCCTGCTTTTCCCAACACTTGCACCCCAAAAAAGGAAATAGAAGGATCAGAATATTTTCAGTTTAATACTTTCCCTAAATATCAAATCAGTGTGGTATTCTGATCAGAAGTATACCTCTGATTCCAACTCTGCAATAAGTCCTAGATCATACTTCCTACCGTCTAAAATAATAATGAAAATATAATCATGCTAATAATACTGTTAATATTTATAAATCTGTCTAGTGCCAGGAGCTATTCTAAGTGCTTCACATATTAAAAATAGTTAAATTTTAACAAAAACCTTAAGAGTTAGGTATTTTTATTCCCCTTTTACAGATGAAATACACACACACACACACACACACAAATGAGATCTGTTTGGAGAACCTCATCCAAGAATACCACATTCTAACCGTTTCAAATTACGTGCACACGCCTGAAAGTATCTATTTTTTGAGAGGGTCTTGTCCATGAGAATTGCAAAAGATAATCCCTGTGCCTAGAATGCCCTCTTCTCAACCCCTCAGCACCCAGCTAAGTCCAATTCAGACATCATTTTATTGATTCCTTATCCCTCTTGAGATTCACTTAGGTGCTTATTTTTTGTTATCCAGCGGTACTTTGAAGATGTCTGCATTACATTTTCTTCTAATGGTCTGTCAAATCCGTAGTGGCAATTTCAACTTTTATCAGTGCATTACTAGGCACTAGAATAGGACTGTCCAATAGAACTTTTTATGATAATAGAAATGTTCTGTATCTGTGCTCACCAATACAATAGTCCCCAGCCACATGTAGCCACTGAGCACTTAAATTGTGGCTGGCATGGCAACAGAACTGAATTCTTAATTTTATTTATTTGTTGACTAATTTAAATTTAAATAGCTACATAGAACAGTGTAGCTCTGGAATACAGCTGACACTCTATACAGGTGCACAAAAAATGTTAAAAGAACGAATAAATTAATAAATTGTTCTAAGCCATTTGGGAAAAGAATGCAGGTAGGAAAAACTAGAGGTAGGGAGATATGTTAAAAAGCTACTCCAGACTTTTTGTCCATCTATGTCATTTATATTCAGTCATAAACATCATACTTGTGGTAGAACAGATGATAAAAACAAATGCAAAGGTAAACTACTGATAGCAGCACAGTTGCACTATTCTAAGATTATTTGACTCTAAAAGCGACTTCAGGTCAGGAAAAAAAAAAACAAATATGGCTAACATGAGTGTTCAGGCTTGAATGTTTGTGTAAACAATTTCCATTAGAACTTTAGATCATTATTTGTTTCTTTTCCATAAGCATACTGAGTTTTAAGACATTAGGTATATGTACAATCTGATTCATTCATTCCTGTTAGAAATTATTTTATCTAGCATAACCATCTATAAAATGTTTGAAATAATCAGCTTTTAAGGGTCTTGTTTGGTGTTTTTATTAACATAAAATTATTATAAATATAACTTTTAATCAGAAGTGTTGTATATGACTACATGTTCACAGAAATAATAATGCATATTGAAAATAAATCTTCGACATGACAATTTTTAAAAAATATTCTACTCCTTAATTATTTTTGCTTCCAATAATTACTTCTTTGCTTAGTCACTTAGAAAATCTTAATTAGAAGATTAAAAGGCTTACCTTTTGAAAAAGTAGGAGAGATAAAAAGTTAATCACAGGAATTTTAATTATATAAATGAAAAACAACATAATTATAACTCTTTTTTGTAGTTTATCATCACCTCATATGTTTGTGTATATCAATCTCCCATGTTCAATTCCATTTATAGTGTTTATTGAGTCCATGTAGTATCTTTACTCATACCGCACGGTATGTTGCTACAAATCATTAATCTCGAGCTAATTTCAACTTATCAGGTGTAAGCGATGAAAACTAAGATTTTAAAAATTTTACTTCAAAGCATGACATTGGTGTTTTTGTGACATTTAACACAATGTATTTATACCTTAGTAAATGATTCTACCTACTTATGATAAATCATATTAATAACTAAACTGCCATCAGCTATGTTACAAAGTACATTAAATCATTCATTTTGATGATTTTTATTCAATGTAACATGGGTGTGATGACATATGACAAGTCCTTCTGCACCAAATGATACCGCTTCAAGGAGGAGCATTTTGCCTGATCTTTTGGAAGTATGTTAAAAGATAGATGTCAGCCACCAGTTCTTTAAAGGATTGCTTCACAGGCAGAGATGTCCAGCCCAAGGCTGCACCCCTTTTAGGATGGCTCACCTCAAGTGACTGACAGCAACAGGAATAAAAAGGCCCAAGCCAGGAGGGAGGATCAAGATGGTGGTGTAAGAGGACGTGGCGCTCACCTCCTCCCACAGATACATCAAAAATACATCTACATGTGGAACAATTCTCACAGAAAACCAGCTGGAAACTGGCAGAAGGTCAATACAACCCAAACTGCAAGAAACATCTCCACGTAACTGGGTAGGACAAGAAAAAAACAAACAAAAAAAGTCATTGATATGGGACAGCAAGCCTGGGAGGGATTTGTAAAGGAGGGAAGGTACACACAGGCTGCCCCTCATCAGAGGGAGCTTCCTTGCCTGCTGGGGGGTCCACTAGGACAAACAGAGAGGCTGGAGGGCCCTGGCTTCTGTTCATGAGGAGTGCACGCATGCTGGCTTGCCACAAACCAGGGCAGAGAGGTTCCAGTGCTGGCAGCTACTGCCTCACTGTACTTCACAGCCTAAAGTGTGTCAGACAGGACAAGGGACACACTCAAGGGCAACAGAGGCTTATCAAACCTGACCCTCAGGGCACCTACTCCAACAACTGAGGGGACCCCAACCCCTGACAGGTCTGTGATAGCCACAGAGCAAAGAGGAGGCCCCACTCAATAGCCAGCATAGGGTCTGGATATCACAACACCAATCACAACACCCATCAAAGGGATAATGGCCAGCACACTCTGAGGAAAGACATGGCTGGCATCTATACCAAAATAGTCCCTCACACCAGAAATATTAGACTCACTTAGTCTACACAGGGATGCTCTCACATAAAAAACAGCCCTTAAAGACCACAGTAGATAACAGTTTCTACTAAATTCATAGAAACAGAGAAAGTTAAGTAAAGTGAAATCACAAAGGAACTTTTTTTTTAAAGAATTTAAAAGACTAAGAAAAATCCCCTGAAAGGACAAAGAATGAAACAGACCTCACCAGTCTACTAGACCTTGAGTTCAAAAAGGAGGTAGTAAAAATGCTAAAAGAATTAAGAAAGACTATTGATAAAAATGCAGATCACTGTAACAGGAAATAGAAACTTTAAAAGTGAACAGATCAAAATTAGACAGCTCAACTGTCAAAATAAAAGCCTAGAAGCAATGAACAGCAAACTAAATAATGCAGAAGAATGAGTAAGTGATATGTAAGAAAGAATAATGGAAATCACCTAATTAGAACAGCAGACAGAAAGGCAAATGAACAAAATGAAAGCAACATACAAGATCTAGGGGATAATATAAAGCATGCTAACCTACACATAATAGGTTCCAGAAGAAGAAAGAAAGCAATTGAGAATGTATTTAAATAAATTACAACTGAAAAATTCCCAAAACTAAAGAAGGAAACAGATATCAAGGTACAGGAAGTACAGAGGGCCCCAAACAAGATGAACCCAAACAGACCTACACCAAGAGATATCATAATTAAAATAGCAAAATTTTAAAGTAAAGAGAGGATTCTAAAGGCAGAAAGAGAAAAACTAAGAGTCAGGTACAAGGGAAACTCCAAAAGGCTATCAGCTGAATTCTCTGCAGAAATTATGCAAGCCATAAAAGAGTATCGTATGCTCAAAGTCCTGAAAGGGAAATATCTGCAACCTAGGATACTCTACCCAGTAAGATTATCATTTAGAATAGAAGGAGAAATGAAGAATTTCTCAAACAGAAACTAAAAGAATACAGCAATACTAAATCTATTATAAAATAAATTTTGAAATGTGTTCTCTAAGTGGAAAAGAATAAAAAATCTATAGGAAAGGGTAAGTCCCACTAGGAAAGGCAGAAAATAGTAAGGAATGGAGATTACTCAAATAAGCCCAAAGATAGATTAAAAAACAATAAAAAATGTTTGAAAAAGCAGTAACTACAATAAACAGCAAAAGGATAAACATGAAGATGTACAATAGGACATCAAAAATAACAAAATGTTGGGAGGGGTGAGTAAAAAATATAGGTCTTTTAGAATGTGTTTGAACTGATATGACTAACAGTGTAAAGTAGATATAGTTATGGGTAAACACACTTGAAAACCAGGGTAACCACAAATCAAAACCATAAAACAGATCCACAAAAACTAAAAAGAAAGGAACTCAAGCATAATACAAAAGAAAACCATTAAACCACAGAAGGAAAAACAAAAAGAAGAAGAAATGAACAAAGAAGAACTATAAAATCAACTGGAAAACAAGGTTTAAAATGGCAATAAGTACATACCTATCAATAATCACTTTGAATGCCAATGGGCTAAATGCTCTGATCAAAAGACATACTGGATACAACAACAACAACAACAACAACAACACAAAACTGGCATACTGGATACAACAACACAACAACAACAACAACAACAACACAAAACCCAAGAACTTACAGTATGCTGCCTAACAAACAAATCAAACAACCAACACCACAAATTTATTATTTTACAATTCTGGAGTTCAGAAGCCTAAAGTTAGTGTCCTTGAAGTGCTGTGTTACTTCCTACACCTCTGACGAAAATTTATTCCCTTGCCTTTCCTAGCTTTTAGAGGACACATATATTCATTGGTTTATGGCCCCTTCCTCCATCTTTAGAGCACATCACTCCAACCTCAGCTTCTATTCTCACTTGTCCTTTCTCTGGCTCTGATCTTCTTGCCTACTATATATAAGAGCTCTTGTGATTATATTGGACCTACCCGGATATCCAGAATAATCTCTCCCCTTCTCAAAATTCTCAATCACATCTGCAAAGTCCTTTCTAACATTTAAAGTAATATTTTCACAGGATTCAAGGTTTAGAGTGTAGACATTTTGGGAGTCATCATTCAGTCTACCAAACACACAAATCAGAGAACATGCTTCAGAATTTAACATTTGTATAGAATGATTTTATGATTAATGACTATCATTAGCTGTCTGGATTGTAATTAGTAAAAATTCTTTATGCTTCCTCTGGTGTTATAAACCTTATTTAACCTGATACTATAATTCATCTATATTGCTAAATAATTTCAACTTGGCTAACTCACTTAGAATACAAAATACTATTATGATTTTAAGAAATACTGTACTCAGCATTTATTTTATTGTTTTACAAATTTCAGGTTAGGAATTTTGTATGTGATAAAGATACAAAAATAAATAAAAAGTGACTTCTGCCAAAGATGAACAAGAAGAACCTGTGGGGCAGCTAATGTAAATGTAATAAAAGGTGTTAATGTAAATTATCAGAATATAAATGAAACAAAAACAATCTAAAGGAAGATAAAAAGCAGACAACCTTTGATATGGAATACTGGTAAAGACATCACAGAAGAATTAAGTCATTGGTTTTGATTTTAAAAGATAAAAAGGATTTTGACTAGTGGAGATAGAGGACAGAAAGATATCCTAGGAAATGCAAACAATTTAAGAGAAGACATAAGGGCAGAAAGCATGTGGCTGGAAACACCAATTGCTAGACTGAAGCCTGGATGATGTGCATGACTAGATGTCATGGCTTGAAATACAGGTTAACATCAGATTACGAAGAAATTTTAATGCTATACCATGAAGGTGGAATTCTATTACAACGTGAAGCTACTAAATAATTCTAAAATAGGATGTTATTGTTTTGAGATGTGATTTAAGTATCTACTCTATTGGAGACGTTCTTGGTACTGGGGATGCAGTATGAAACTTATACCCTAATGGCTGGTCAACAGTTCATGAAATCTAGTCTTTTAATTTGATTACTGATTTGGTTTGGTTTTTATCATTTAATACTTCCAATATAAAGAGACAGTTTTGTGTGTTTGTGTGTGTCCTACTGAATAGCATGATAACATTGCTGAACAGGGTGATAAGCTTATGCATCTGAGAAGGAATATATTTCTCAGGAAATTTTCTTTTCTCCAGAAGGGGGCAGCACAGCTCTTGCGTAAGTAGGTAGACTAGCTTTTCCCAGAGTATCTACAAGCAAATGTTTCAAAAATGAGAGCCTGGATTTTATTATACTTCTCTGCTTAAAAAAAAAAAATTAAAAAAAAATCCCTACCAAAATAAGTTGCCCACTTAGAAATACACGAATTTCTTCAGACTAGCATCCATCTAGTACTATAGTAATTCATGCTGATTTCCCCATCTGAGAGACTGATGGAAATTTTTATTCCTCTTTCCAAGACCTCATGAAAAAATTCTTGTGTTTCCATTCTCTACATGGATTTCCCACTTAGTATACTGACAATATATTGCTCCAATTTACCTTTACTTTTATTAAATCAGCATTCAAAGCCATTTGGATATAAATTCATAACAAGATTCATAAGACTTTTCTCCTACAGTCCTTGACTGATGTAAAATCATATCCTCAGCACGACTTTTTCTATAAATTGCTAATACGTGTTCTATTCCTTCACAAACACATTAAATCAGACTGATGGAAGAGATTCTAGATGGTAATACTAGAAGTCCTCATATGTCTTCATTTAAACCAACAACTAAAACACAAACAACTGTCTTTACGCTTTGCTCTCAGAACCTCTCTTGATATCCCTTTGCACGTTGTACATTCAGGCCTTTCAAATTTCCTCTGCTCAATCTCTCCTTAAAATGTCATGTAACTAATGCTTTACCTTTTCCTGTATCACCCAGGGCTCATTAGTAAGGCTTCCAAATTAACTCATTTATTTTTCTTTAATTATCCAACATACTTCTTTTAAAGGCAATATTTTGTTACTATTACTCTAGGCTGGTCTTACAGAGTATCTCAGCATATATAAGGAGACATTAAAAAGGAACCTATGACTTATGGGAAGGTATGTTGAAAGAGTTTGGGTGCATTATTTGTTCCTTAAAGATAACTTTGTGATTCTTCCGAAGAGATTAAAAATTGAACTCTCTTTGTACTTTAGTTTCTTCAATAGCATAATGATAGGGTTTGAATAGATGTCCTGGGCTTGCTCTTAAACTGTCTAGTTTCACAACAGATGTGTGCTTTGGCATACTCAGGGAAAACTCAACACTTCTGTATGTTTCTCTACATAATGAGTAGATAGATATTCCTCAGAGCTCTACACTTCCCTTATATTCAATCAAGATGATGGTGGGCCTCTCGCTCTCTTACTGGCTAAGTGACTTACACATCCACTCTACCTTTCAGAATGTGTGGCTGAATTTTACATTTCAAAAAGCTAACACATCTGCACTTGGAAGTAAAAAATACAGAGTCAAATATTTCAAATATTTTACCCAATTATGGAGATACAGTTTTCTAGGAATGAGAAGGGAAAATGTAAGGATGATTTATAATACAACCAAAATAATTTAAAGAATATATAAGCTTTGTTTTTAAAATCTTATAACAGATTTATATTTATAATATATATATTATAAATATAATAGTTTTATATAATAGACCAGTTTAATATTGTAATTTATATTTCTTAAAATGTCATAACATTGGGTCTACAAAAGTATGCATACTCCTAAGGTGACATGGATAAGTTTAAGGGATAAATCATCACTGGATATTAGAATCTGTGACTATTCAGTAAGCAGATATCAAGGGTTTACTTACTAATGTACAGAAAATAATATGCTACCATATATTTCTTCAAAGCTTCATGTTTTAATGTCTTTATTGGTCACATTTTGTTTGCTCTTAACAGCCATATTTGTTTACATTGATCTTAATATTATGGCATTTATTATATAACAAAAAATTACTGTCTGCATTTGTCTCAGATTTTTTAATGATAAAGTTAATTTAAATAACAACATTTAGAAATAATGTTGATGATATTTAATGTCCTAAAACACAAAAAAAGTATTTCAGAAAATACTTACATATCTGCAAATACTAATATAGTTATTAAATAAATACATGAAATGTGGTTTGTATTTAGAGCTGGGAAAAGTAGTCTGCTAAGATTTGCTAGAGCATTTTAAGGTTAGCAAATCAAAAACATAATTATAGTTGTCAAATGCAAGCACTTCATGTAAAATGCAGAATACAGATTTAATATTTGTATACTAATTGGGTAAAACTGTTCATCTATTTTGTTATCATGCAAATATATTCCAGATAAAATACTTATGAGCTATAATTTGACAGAAAATTACATCTGTATCTGTATAGTGCTCTAATTTTTCTCTACAGTACATAAGCAATGGAGTAAGTCAAAGAACAGAACAAGTTACTTAAAGTTTTATGCTTTAATCAGTGGTGATGTTAAAATTATGTCCTATTTTCTCACACTAGCTGAAGTTCTCAAGAAAAACATAAAAATCATAAATTGCCAAATCTGTCTAGCCTATAAAATGAATTACTTTCTTAGTCATTTCAGATCTCCGACTGCTTCAATTTTAGTAAGTTAGTATAGTTTACCAGATCAAAAATAAATTTCCAATGAAGTTGAGTTTATTTTGTTAATATGACAGATTATGCTGATGATTTTTTAATATTGAATCAGTCTTTCATTCATAGAATTAATCTCACTCAATCATGCTATATAAATAATAGACTGGATTTGAAGTATTTTGTCTAGGATTTTTATATATTTTTTTCATGAGAGATCCTGGTTTGCAGCTTTTTTCTTTTCTTTTGTGTTGTGTGTTTGTTGCCTTTGTCTGATGTTGGTATTGGGGTAATGTTATCGTTAAATAAAGAGTTGAGAAGTTTTGCTTCCTCTTCTGTTTTAGGGAAAAGGTTATATAGAACTGGTGTTTATTCTTTAAATGTTTGGTAGAATTCTCTAGTAAAATCATCTGGGCTTTGATTTTTCTTTATTGGAAACTGTTAAATTACCAATTCAGTATCTTTTAATAGTTTCAGACTATTCTGATTATGTATTTCAGTTTAGGTAAGTTTTGGTCATCTGTGTTTTCTGAGGAATTGATCTGTCTCCTAAGTGATCAAATGTATCTGTGTAGAGTTGTTCTTATCATTCCCTCATCGTCTTTTTACTATCTGCAGGGTCTACAGTGATAGTCCCTCTCTTTATCCCTGATATTGGAAATTTATATCTTTGTTTCTTTGCCTATCTTACCAAAAGCTTATCAATTTCCTTGTTAAGGAACCAGCATTTTATTTTATTGATTTTCTCTATTGTTTTCCTGTTTTCAATTTCATTGATTTCTGCTCTTATCTAAAGATCATTTCTTTCCTTGTGTTGCTTTAGGTTTCTTTTAATCTTTTTTTAGCTTTTGAAGTCAAAATACAAAAGTCATGCCAAGTCATATTGGAGACTGAGGCAAAAGAAAAAATTCAGTGCTATTGATCCTGTCTTTAATCAAAATGTGGATAATTCTTACATAATAGATTTTTGTATTAAAATTTATTTTAAAAATACTACATTAAAGCATTACTTATCTTAATTATTGAGAGTTTTGGTAATCTTAAATTTTGTCTCTGAGGTAGGTACTTCACTAGCCTGACCTCAGTATTGGTCCTTCTTAAATCTAACTTTCTTTTTATTAAGAAATATGTAGGATATGATTTTGTTTCTGTAACACTTTTAAAACAGCTCCCTATTGATAGCAAATTAGAGAGCTACTCTTCAATCATTTCACAACATTTATTGCCTTAAGCTGAGTTCCCTAGAAAGCAGACTCTGAGGAGTAGATTTCTGAGCAAGCGATTATTTAAAAATTAGTCCCAGGAGCTTCCAGCAGAAGAGTGTAGGAGGAAGGACAAGGGAGGGGAAGAAGCCAAGAAAGAGTAATATTTTAGGTAAGATCCTAAGGATGGTGGCTTCAATTTGATCTTGCAGGGGAGCTTAGGAGTATAAATTATGTCTCAGAAGTCATCCCTGTTTGAAGGAAGGAAGCCTACTTTTCATACACTTGAATCCATCTAAGGTCAAAGTTGGAAGGGAAGCGGACTGGGGAAGAACTCCCAACCACATTTACTCCCTCTGCCATTGAAAGCAAAGCAGTTCCATTAGCTTGAGACCAGTCTTCAGGAAAAGAGTCAAGATACTGACCTGACCATGGGAAGCAAAAGGTTCATGCAGCAGAAGTGGCATAAAGAAATGATAAAAATAAGGGGACCTGGAAAATTTCATGCATTATGTAAGTATATATCAATTAAAAGTATAGAGCGAATTTCAGGGATCTAGATACTTACTATAGTACAAATTAAAATGACTAAATATGAATATTTCTCATCACCTTGAAATATACATACATGTACATATACTTATATACATACATATATATATGCTCTATATATACATATGTACACATGTATGTGTGTACATACATACATCTCTCCCTCCATTTCTAAGGTTGATTTTTTGGTACTATTTCTTTAAAACTTTAATACATTCTGGGAGAATAGATAAGCTATCAATTATGTGGATAAAGAAGATATCAGAGGGTAACTAGATAAGATATTAGAAGAGGTTTCTACACTTGCTTTAATGCATTCTCAAAATTCTCTTTGTGTTGTTTTGGAAAATTTCTGCTTTTGCAACACTTAAAATAATTTTGACAATCTATGTACCACCTCAAACACTTTTAAGTAGGCATCTATATTTTATCACTACAAAATTTAAAAAAATTTACAGCACATTTAAATGAATCAATTTAATGTATATATATGTGTAATAGTATGCTAAATAATTTCTTTATATAACTGGTTATGTAAAATATATTAAATATATGTTAACAACTACATACTAATTTTTATATATTAATATAAATCACTATTATATCTATATATCTATATATAATTGTGATCTGATATCCACAAATATCTGTATAAAAATACATTTTAAAAGTTCTTCCTTAAGAGTCAAGCATTTTACTTTTACCCCTTTCTCCTTTGAATTAATATTTCCATCTCATTTATCAGTAGAAATTTATATTAATATTCCAATTATACTCTTTAGAAATTGTTAAAGCAGATCATTTTTCTGAAAAGAATGTATAAGGAAATTGATTATTTTACAATTTATCCCTTAAACTTATCCATGTCACCTTAGGAGTATGCATACAATAGTTTGAAGACTCAATGTTATGACATTTTAAGAAATATAAATTACAATATTAAACTGAAGTCTATTATATAAACCTATTATATTTATAATATATATATTATAAATATAAATCTGTTATAAGATTTTAAAAACAAAGCTTATATATTCTTTAAATTATTTTGGTTGTATTATAAATCATCCTTACATTTTCCCTTCTCATTCCTAGAAAACTGTATCTCCATAATTGGGTAAAATATTTGAAATATTTGACTCTGTATTTTTTACTTAAAATATTAAAAATTTATGAAAACATAAAATATGTATGTCTATTCTCCCTTTTATTCAAATCAGCTTTCCACCATCTCAAAGATATGTGGTATCAATACTGAAAAGAAGTCAGAAGAGTGATAGAGATTGATAACTATAGCATAGGTTATGCTGTGTTGTTTAACTCCCTGCTGAAATACATTGTATTATTTTCTTTGTAAACTAGAATTCATCTTTAAATATTGTCTTTCATCTCTCCTTAATTCAGTTAAACAATATATAATTGTTGTTATGTTCTAACAGCCTCCTCCATGAATACAAGAATTTCCAAGGACAATGACAATTAAAATTTTTAGTATATGAAAAACTTAGTAAAGTTTTCAAATAATTATGTGAATTGTGTTCCTAAATCAAAATTATTTTGAAGAATATGAGTATGACAACTCTGTTAGGAAAAATACCACACTTCCCAAATGCTTATTGGTCGTTCAAAGCAAAATAAATTAGTGTGTTAAAACATACGATGAATACGATGATTGCTCTGTCTTTAGAAGATTAATTTTTTTATTTACATGAATGAATAACTTAAGTTGTTTAAGCTATTATGTTTATCCTTCAAAATAAAGATATATGAGAATTATCCCACTTAAAATATGATTTGTTTTAATTCTTTCTAGGAAGGTAGTATAGTGCTTAGAATTTATAAAAGTTAAAAAATGAAAAACATAATATTCTTATCTTATCATATGTGCTGCCCTTAAACATTTCAGAAATAAAGCAAAAAAAATTATTCTTAGATCGAATGAGTTACTTTAGCAAAATGTACCAAGGGGAAGGACGTAATGAGGCAAAATAATACAATTAACTCTCAAATGTTGAGGCATTTTTAGGATGCTACTGACTTTTCTGAATATAATTAAGGTGTCAAAGGAAAACACAACTTAAATGTATAGCTCCTAAAATAATTTCATTAATTTGCAATTTTGCCTCAAAGAGAAAAGCACAAATGGTCTTTCCACTGGAAAAAATAAAATAAACACCATTATATTTATTTCTTAATTTTTTTAAAATTACACAAAATCAATTTTTAAGAGTTGATTTAGGAACAAATATCTAATGATCTAGGAATACTATTTGCAGATAATATATTTTTATTTCATTAGACTGTAACTTTCTGAAAGAACGTGTCTGCTGTATATTAACATATTTTTTTGATTAACAATATCTAATGTAGTTTATTAAATCAGACAGTTATCCTACAATCAATTATTTTACATATAAGAAATTACAAATCAGTTCTGTGGGGAAAGAACACATTTTTCAGATGAAATAAGAGAAGAAATTTAGACAACATACACCCATTTATGATAAAAACTCTCGCCAAAGTGGGTATAGAGGGAACATATCTCAACATAATAAAAGCTATATATGACAAACCTACAGCCAGCATAGTACTCAATGGGGAAAAACTCAAAAGCTTCCCACTAAAATCTGGGACAAGACAAGGATGCCCACTATCACCACTCCTATTCAACATAGTCCTGGAAGTCCTAGCCACAGCAGTCAGGCGAGAGAAAGAAATAAAAGGGATCCAAATTGGAAAAGAAGAGGTAAAAGTGTCATTATATGCTGATGACATGTTACTATATATAGAAAACCCTAAAAGGTCCACACAAAAGCTACTGGAGCTGATTGAAGAATTCAGCAAGGTAGCAGGTTACAAAATTAACGTTCAAAAATCAGTGCATTTCTTTACACTAACGATAAATCAACAGAAGAAGAAAGTAAAGAAACAATCCTCTTTAAAATAGCACCCAAAGTAATAAAATATCTGGGAATAAATCTAACCAAGGAGGTGAAAGAATTATACACAGAAAACTATAAACCATTGATGAAGGAAATTAAAGAAGACTTTAAAAAATGGAAAGATATTCCATGCTCTTGGATTGGAAGAATCAATATTGTTAAAATGGTCACACTGCCCAAGGCAATCTACAGATTTAATGCAATCCCTATCCAATTACCCAGGACATATTTCACAGAACTAGAACAAATCATAATAAAATTCATATGGAACCATCAAAGACCTAGAATTGCCAAAGCATTACTGAAGAGAAAGAAAGAGGCTGGAGGAATAACTCTCCCAGACTTCAGACAATACTATAGAGCTACAGTCATCAAGACAGCATGGTATTGGTACCAAAACAGACATATAGACCAATGGAACAGAATAGAGAGCCCAGAAATGAACCCACAAACTTTTGGTCAACTCATCTTTGACAAAGGAGGCAAGAATATACATTGGGATAAAGACAGTCTCTTCAGCAAATGGTGTTGGGAAAACTGGACAGCAGCATGTAAAACAATGACGCTAGAACACTCCCTTACACCATATACAAAAATCAACTCAAAATGGATTAAAGACTTAAACATAAGACAAGATACAATAAACCTCCTAGAGGAAAACATAGGCAAAACATTATCTGACATACATCTCAAAAATTTTCTCCTAGAAGAAATAAAAGCAAGAATAAACAAATGGGACCTAATGAAACTTACAAGCTTCTGCACAGCAAAGGAAACCAGAAATAAAACAAGAAGAAAACCTACGGAATGGGAGAAAATTTTTGCAAGTGAAACCGACAAAGGCTTGATCTCCAGAATATATAAGCAGCTCATATGACTTAATAAGAAAAAAATAAACAACCCAGTCCAAAAATGGGCAGAAGACCTAAACAAGCAATTGTCCAAGGAAGATATACAAATGATCAATAGGCACATGAAAAAATGCTCAATATCACTAATTATCAGAGAAATGCAAATCAAAACTACAATGAGGTATCACCTCACACCAGTCAGAATGGCCGTCATTCAAAAACCCACAAATGACAAATGCTGGAGAGGCTGTGGAGAAAGGGGAACCCTCCTACACTGCTGGTGGGAATGCAGTTTGGTGCGGCCACTGTGGAAAACAGCATGGAGATTCCTCAAAAGACTAGGAATAGACTTACCATATGACCCAGGAATCCCACTCCTGGGCTTGTATCCAGAAGGAAATCTACTTCAGGATGACACCTGCACCCCAATGTTCATAGCAGCACTATTTACAATAGCCAAAACATGGACACAGCCTAAATGTCCATCAACAGGTGACTGGATAAAGAAGAGGTGGTATATTTATACAATGGAATACTACTCAGCCATAAAAACTGACAACATAATGCCACTTGCAGCAACATGGATGCTCCTGGAGAATGTCATTCTAAGTGAAGTAAGCCAGAAAGAGAAAGAAAAATACCATATGAGATCGCTCATATGTGGAATCTAAAAAACAAAAACAAAAACAAACAAACAAACAAAAACAAAGCGTAAATAAAGGACAGAAATAGACTCACAGACAGAGAATACAGACTTGTGGTTACCAGGGGGGTGGAGGGTGGGAAGGGATAGACTGGGATTTCAAAATTGTAGAACAGACTACACTGTATAGCACAGGGAAATATACACAAAATGTTATGATAACTCACAGAGAAAAAAATGTGACAATGAGTGTGTATATGTCCATGAATAACTGAAAAATTGTGCTGAACACTGGAATTTGACACAACATTGTAAAATGATTATAAATCAATAAAAAATGTTAAAAAAAATTAGACAACAAATATTAAGAAAGAAAGACGCTATTCTCATAGTCATTCTAGTAGAATCAGTAGAATTAAAGGATATATAATGTCACAAGTGAATGAAAGCACAGGAAGATACAAGAAGACTATATTGGCGGTACTTAGTGAAATTAAACTTGTGCTTACTCTATGGCAAACTTTTTCCAGATATATATTAGAGAAATTTACACACAGAAACTTAACTGTATATATAAGGATATTCATTGTAAAACTGTTTATGGGAATGAGAAGTTGGATGTAACTGGAGATCCATTACTATAATAAAGAAAGTAAAATATTGTGCAGGTATGCTGTGGCATACTATGTAGCAGTTAGAATCTATGGATTTATGTAGAAGATTTGCAGCATGACTAAATTTTTTAAAATACTATTTAAAAATTATACAAAAAAGTGAAATGTTTATTCAAATTAAACACACATACACTACCATCACCAGCCACACTATATTGTGTTTTCACAAATGTCCAGATATTCAAAGACATATATCAGATGTGTTACAGAGGATGAACACTGGAGCAGGGGAACAGAAGTAAAGATACATGATAGCTCAAGAAAAAACAATCTATGTTTATATCTATAGATATACTAAAAATGTCTTATTAATTATGTCAAAAATAATGCTAATATTTTACTAAAAATGTAACAACTATGGATGCAAGTATAGAAACAGACCATTTCCAATTCAATCATTGCTTACTTTCTCAAAAATCCAGTGACCAACAATCATTAATTTACCACTGGCTATAAGTCTTTTCCATGAAAAATTATTTTGCTAGCCTAATATAAAAGCCCTAATATTAAAATACTTTATTAACATCATTATATATAATAATTGGAAATATCTCAAAAAATCACGTTGACCTTTGTATTCAGGTAGGATGAAACAGTTTCCAGAAGATAACACTTCTGCTGAGAACTACCTGAAAAGTCAAGTAAATATATAATATATATAAAAAATTATACATATCTAGGTACATACAGAGAGAGATTTGCAAAAGCAACTGTATCTATAGAAAGTAAAATTCTATAAAGTCTTTCACAGTTTATCTGAATCTCTTCTGCTGTCCCTGTATACATTTACTAATCCTGTGCTCTGTCTTAAAGCTGAAATTCTAGGATAGATCCTAGAAGACTGCTACTGAGGGACAGAGACCCCAGAAGAGCTTTTGGTAGTTACATGGGATTGGATGAGGAAAACAAACAAACAAGAAAGCAATCAATCAAACAAACAAAAAACCCTGTGCTGCCAAATACTGCCTTGAAGAGACATATCTTAAAGATAAGACAAAAAATATTGAAAATAAAGAGATGAACTAGAACTACTGTACACATCTGATAGGATTATGAATTGGTACAACCACTTTGGAAAACTCTTAAGCAATATGTCAAATCTGTGATCCAGAAATTTCATTTCTTGCTATAATCTATTAGAATTGCATTTATATACTCAACAAAACACATGTAAAGAATATTCATAGCCACACTATTCCTAACAGACAAAAACTGAATCTACCTAAAAGTTCATCAGCACTGGAATAGATAACTTGAGGTATTTTAATACAATTAAATTCTATACAGAGATGAGAGTAAATGAATTATAATTCTATGCAACAGAAATATGATGTTGAGTAAAATAAGTCATAAATGAGTACACTACTATCTTATTTCATGCAAATTAAGTTCTAAAACAAGAAAAATTTATCTATAGAGTCAGAAATTGTGAACATAGTTACTTTAGAAAAGGTAATAGTCACTTCAGTGGAGACTGAGAGGGTGCTTTGTGAAGCTAGTAGTATTCTCAAATCTGTATTGGTTACCTGAATGTGTTCAGTTTGTAAAAATGTTTGTATCTGCACACTCATAATTTGTGACCTTCTGTATCTATGTCTGTAAAAATACTCCTATACAAAGATTTCAAAAGAATATGGGGGAAAAAAAAAAACATGTGTGGTGATCTTCACCAAGTTCTGATAAATAGCCTTGAAGGGATCAGTATAGCTTTTGAAGAAATCAGAAACCTGCCTGCTTATTCGGTCTGAGGAAAGACAAAAGGCTGATTTGTTTTGTATAGCTATAGGAGCTGGGGACAGAGCCAAATAAGTGTCTTCTAATACCAAGGAAGAAAATGCTCTGTTGTGCCATGAATGAATGAATCAATGAACAAACAAATGAATGAACAACCTAAGAAACAAGCAAAAAAGAAGCAAAAGTAAAGGCAGCATGGACTGGATGGAAGCCGGAAAAGTTCTAGTTTCCTCAGTACTGTATAAGAGGCATAGGAAGCTGAAGAAATGTTGGCCTGCAATTATTTCACATCCTTCTTAGATATGGAGAGACAGTTGTGACTCAAATAAGACAGAGTATCTTCATAGAGTTTTAGAGTCTATTGGAATCCAGCTGTACCCTCTTAAGCAATTTGCATAGCCTTCCTCTGGAGGTGGAGGGTGCAGTGGAGAGATGCTTTTTTTTTAATATACCATTTTCTGTACTATTGAATTTTTTTACATAAATCTGATTATATTTGAAAATTTATAGGTCAGTTTTCATTTTGTCATTCATGATTCACTTGCCTTGGAAGTCTTAATTTCACAGAAATTTCAATATTCATATGAAAATTCTGATGAATTAAAATAGGTGAATATTATAAATGTTCTTGCTTCTGATAAATTAAGATATTTTCCTTTAATATGTACCAACATTGAGTTTTAAAAATCCACATAATGTGCCCTAAAATGTATTTTTAAAAATATTCTAGGAACCAGACATTTTACAAGTAATTTTGAACCTGATTCTAAGTAGCTGTGTGGCCTTGGGCAACTCATTTCCTTTCTGAGTTAGCCTTCTCCAAATTGTTTTGCTCAAAATCAAGGAGAAAGTGACTCCCTTCTTAAATAAAAATAACTATGTTATAACTTGAAAAATACTATGTTAAATAAGATTAAGATAGAATTCATTGCAGAAAACCTTCAGAATCATCACAGTAATTTGCAAAATGAACCTCTACCAGAGGAATTTAGGATGCATTATCTCCCAAACTTTTTAAATATACATCCTATTTCTCATGAAACACATATTATCATTTGCTTTTTTCCCCTGGGGCAGGGCTTAAAAAACATTGTTTTAGTACAAAACTTATGTCGATATATGAAAGCATTCTAGAAATATTTTCTAAATATGATTTCATTGGCATACTCATTGACAAATTAGTTCTCATTAGCCTAGTCTGTCAATGAAAAATAGATCTGTCAACTAGATAAAAAGAAAAAAGACTGTTTATTTTGCCATTTCAACTGGATGTTAAATTTTATACAATAATCACATTTAGTTAAAGGACAACTAGTTGTCAGTGGCATTAATGTATCATGATAATCAATGACCCAGTCAGTTAATCAACACTGAATTATTAGTGAAGAAATTGACAAGGTATTCTATTATACTAAGAGCTGACGAGATTTGTCTGCATTCCATGCATAAATGTAATGGATTGATTATCAAAGTTAATGTGACTGTATTGATCACATATTCCAAGTTACATTTTCTTAGACTATGATGAGATTATCTCTACCACTGTTCATATTAAATTAAAGTGAACATTTCACAGAGAGCAGTATTTTTAGACTTTAAAGGGATGTGCTTAGATTAAATAGTGATAAATCCATTTTTATACTAATTGATTTAGAGCTTTTAAAAATGTTTTATTTTAGTTCAATAGGTTCTTGCACTGAAAATAATGATGCTTAATATTTCTTTTTTTTAAATTTAATGAGTAATATTGATATTATTCCCTATGATTGCATAGTAGATGGTATAAATTGGAATTACAAACTGGCAGCCTGCAGAGTAAATTCATCTCCTGGATGGGTTTTATCTGGACTTCATCTTGTCCACTTTTATTTTAAATACAACTTTTAAAAATAGAGATATTTAAAATAGAAAAAAATACACAGTCATTTTGGGCTTGCACTACCAAGGCAACAGACAGCTGGAGCTGAGAAAAGGTCATTCTTTAGATGGGGCATTGACTGACCAGTTTGTACTGCCATTCACTAACACACACACATTTTCACTGTTCCTCCTTACTCATTTACATGACCTGACTGGCCCCTCTAGAGCTGAGTTTTTAACTCCTGGTATAAATAATCTGAACAATGACAACATGCAAAATATTGCTCTATATCTCAGAATTAAACACTTTCATTGGAGAAGCAGTAAGGAGAGTTTGTTTTTAATCCTAAATCTACCCCTTATTTACTGTCAAATAATTGTCAAACCATTGAAGTTCCATTGGCCTCAGAAGTCTCTTCTGTAAAATAAGGGTTGTTTTCATGTCTCCTTGGGTTAAGAATCTATGATCCCCTAATGAATAAGCTTTTTTAAAGGAAAATAATAGATTAAGCCTTAATTTAGAATGATTCTTAAAACTTAACAAATGGATACACTCTTCATTAGAAACTGTCAGCAGATCAAAATGGCACTGCTGAAGCTTATATACAGAGTAACTTGCACGTATTTACAACCTCTATGAGAGCAGGGTTACATTTATTTTGTTAACCTCAATTTGACATGCTAAGAATCTTTTAGTGAGGCAAAATTAAAAGTGAATGTCTAATGAAGGAATGGAATACCTCTCATCTTGGCTGCTAAGTACCAAATGTTATTGTTCATAGAATCTGATTACAGTCTTGGCCAGGGTTCCGTAATCCTCTACAAAATATATGAGAGTCCACAGAGGTGGGGATGGCTTGGTCACTTTAACGGCAGGGTACATGCATAACACAGAAGCCATTCTCTGAGGGATCATCAGGCAGAAGAGCTCATCAAATTATGAGCTCATAAAATTAAGTCCCCAAAATAGCCTTTAATCCATTTGAACCTCATTTTTTGCAGAGCAGTCCCGATTTGACACTTCATTTGTGATTTGGCTCTGTGCCCGTTTTACCCTGCCAAACTGTGATATACTTGATCACTTTTCCTGATTCCCAAGTCTTGCTTCAGTTCTTTTACTTTGGTTAAGTGTGATTCCCCCCAGATATTACAGAGATCATTCACTGCTGTTGTTGTTGAACACTCCATATTTAAACATCTTTTGTATTCTGAACACTGTTTCACTATTGCATGATTTGGGGTAGAAGGTAGGTTATCACTTTCTACCACAGAAACTTGAGCCTCCAGATCTCTGCCCTCCTCATCCACCTCACACATTCACCCCTTCAACATGTTGCAGATATTTCTCTCTACTTCTTGGTATCCAGAATGCAGGCATGTGGACTAAATGTGGCCAGTTAGGTTTTCAGCCTGGAAATCTGAATCTCAAAGGAGTATCACACAAATATAAGAATAATGGGATTATGTCTTTAGAGTTAGCCTATACCATCCACCCAGTGTTCCGTATGAGTGGTTTTCACAATAGCATCGTAACAGTATTTTGGGGGGATGTGATAGTGGCTCTATTCCTTGCTGCCCAGCCACCTTGCTTTTTGTCAGTTTTTGAACCAGGTTCTCAAGCTTTTCCACAGACTGTACGAACTGCAGATAACTTTCAACACACTTCTGCTTTTGTAATTTATTCAAAACCTTTTTCTGCTGTTGCAACCAAGGATTTCAATATCAAAGACATCTTTGCAGATTGTAATACAGTTTGATCTAACTTCTAAAAAACCACATACATTTGAACTTTTCCTAGGCCTGACCAAGTGAATTCAAAGTCTGCATGTATATCCCCTAAAGAACTAACTGTGTCAGAAGTTACATCTGAAGCCCTAACAGCTGGTGGAAAAATGCAAGAAAAATTAATATTACCATATTAATTGTCTTTTACTGCATAACCACAACATCTCAGAGCAAAAATTACTTGTTTCTCAAACATTTGTGGGTTGGTTAAAACTTAGCTGGTCTAGGCTTTCTGGCTCTGCTTTAAAATCTTAATTCAACTGGTTTTTGCAGCTCTTTGTGGGTTGGCATCTTATCTGCTTCACATTTATTTATTCTGGGCCCAGGCTGTTAGGCTTCCAGGGGAAGTTCGTGTAGCATTGACAAAGGCACAAAAAATCAAGTAGAAACACATGATGCCTCTTGAGGCCCAGGCTGGAACTGCACATTATTTTTTCTGCCCATGGTCCACTCTCAAAGCAAGTTACATGGCAGAGCCGCTGGGAAGTACATGCCGTTATTGTTAAAGGACATGAGTATAAAAAGCAGGGAATAATTAGGAACAATAATTCAACCTATGACAATTACCCAAGGTACTTATCAATTTAAAGGTCAAGGATTTAGCCTAGCAGCACAGACAACTAACAACTGAGATACAGGATTAGGTCATAGGGAAAGATATATTCTAAAACCACACACCTAGATATGAATGTAAGATTGGAACAAAATTATTATGGAACTAGGCTTATAGTCAGAACGCTAAGCAATTAGAGAAGAAGCAATAGAGACCTTGTTCTTGGATAAACGACAAGTTTAGAGCATGACAGATAAGGAAGAGCCCTTAAATTGGTTGTGGAGACTAAGGAAAGAGTCTTCAGCATACAAGTCAACACAAACACCATCTTCTAGGTTTAGTGAGTTAATACAGGCAGTGTTTGCCCATATCCAAAAAAGTCACTATTATTACCATAATGAAATATTTAATAATCAGCTACATTACAATGGTTTCCAAATGAGTTACAACCTCAAGAACCTCTTATATTTCAGATCAAGTATAAAATGAAGTTTTAATTTTATCTTCTCATTTGCTATAAAGTAAAATTCAACATAAATTGAATCTTGGAGGGAGAAAAAACAATGCATTACACACTCAAAAGTGCAGAAAGCACATGAACTTCAATGTGGCAAACATGGACAACACACTAGAAACACATGGTTTGTATTTAATGTCTATACCAAGGTACTGAAAGCTAAAATTCGGTGAAGAATTTTACGAAATAGATAAATCTATCTTGTTCCTTTACAGCATTCATTGGGATTACATCAGAAAATATATTAGAATGACTCTTAAGTGTATTTTATCAAAACCATTCAAAATAATCAAATATTCATAGCATCAATCAAGGTTTTTTATCCCATCTCAGATTTAGAAGGCTGAGGTGGTCATGCCGTTATTTCAATGAAAACTAATAGTTATTCAAATAATGTGTGGTTGGAGGGTTTTACATAATAAGTCTGAAAATAAGAAATCAAGGATGCTTTTATCTTCCATCTCTGTCATCATCTGCCTATAGCAGGCAGGTATCATAATTCTGTTCTAGAAAGATGCTTCTTTCTATTGTTAATACAACATTTTGACCCTGAAAAGACTTCACAAAAACAAACAGAAATATGTGGTATATTTCTCTGTATTCTGTGAAATTAAAGATCCAAAATGAATAAAAGCTACCTGATACCTTTTTCAGTAGCATTAGGTGACATAACTAAGTAATATCTAAGTGCTATCAACATTCAGAATGGTAGAGGAACCATATACTACCAGTGGTAAAGTTCAGGAATCATCTTACAGATTCAGAAAATGTCCAGACTGCTTCTACAAGTCTTATTAAATAAATTAATTAAAAGTTTCAGATAGGATTCAACTGCTAAAAAAACCTCACAGGTGCCAAAATAACAATGCTTATTAGACTCTGGTTTAGTGCAGGAGAAGGATATTATAGAGCAACAGTATTAAAGTAAAAATATGCATTTCAGTCAAAGGCAGACTCACAGCAATATTCAAAAAGGCTGGATGGGATTCATATTTACTTCTCTCTACAGGGTCATAGTGGTGTTCCTTCTCTCTATGGTCAGGAACTCCCTATGTCTGCATAGATCACCTCAGAACCAGAAAGCCCAAACTGCCATATCACCTGGCACTTCTTAGACTCTTCTGTTCCCATAGGCAAGAGTATTGCTACGTGAACAGTCCCAGAGGAAGAACTCTCCCGTTCTCACCAAAACAAAATGCAAACCACCAATTTCACTGCTACCAATCAGCAAGCTGATAAACTGAAACATCTTCACACCCACATAAGAGTAAAAAGATATTTAGTATATTGAAAGTTTATTAGTTTTTAGTTAAAGTTAAATCTTTTGTAGTAACCAGAAGAGGGCTTTATTTGAAAATTTGTGATCATCCATATTGCCAAACTTGTTTGTTCTTTAAATATATATTTTTCAGATGTTCGTTTTCACATTTTCTAATTCTTTAAAATTTATTGTTTAGTTATTCTTTTAACAGAGGTACCCGTGCATGCTAAGCATGTACTCTACCACTGAGCTATACCCTCCCCTCACTTACTTTCTCATTTTTATTTTTTAAACAAATGCTAGTAAACTTTACTATATTATCAATTGAGAACATAACAAATGTATTTTAAACTTATGTCTCTTTGATGCACACCAACAGAACTAATAAAATTAATAAAGATTAACATTTTTCTATACCAAGATGTTTTTATTGTCCTTCTTGTTGTATTCAACATCTAATCATTATCAAAATACTTAATATGTAGCAGAACTTTCTTATCACTTATTTACAATGTCATTATATACTGTCAATCTTTTAAAAATAAAACAGCCAGTTATTTTACAGCAAAATGGGTTTACTTGGGCATAGAAGGATATTGCAATTAGGACAGGCAAGCTATAGTGACTCATAAGCAAGTCTGGAGGAAAAGAGAGTGACTTGCTTTTATTAGGTTTTAGGAGAAAATGGGATTGTGGCACTTTCTCACTGGCTCTAACACGTGGTTAGAGTGTTGTTGCTGTAGTAGAGAGGAATCTTCCTTCTCTTTCTTAAAAGTTGAGCATAAAATTCCCATATGATTGATGTCCTCCCTTACTAAAATATTCTTATCTTCCTTCCTTCCTAAAAATTCTTATCCTCCTTCTTTCTTTTGTTTATGCAGACTGCAATGAATTATATGTATTTGAGAGTTCCCCCATCAGGGCATCCTGACGCCATTTTAAATGAAGTATTTTTTATCTATTTTCATAATATAATTATATATATTAATTATATCTTACATAAAATTATAATATTCTTACATATAATCTAGCCAAAATAGCATTAAACAATTATCACACATTGTTTAATTCAAATTAGTTTTAAAAATTAGACTAACCTTGAAGCTTTAAAAAAAATTTAATTATACATCTAGCACAATATGCATGCAATTGCTTACCAATTCTCTTATGTGATTAGTGTAAGTTTATTTCTAATAATACGGAAAAAATACATTAAAAAGGTATTTAAAGAGTTTTCAATAGAAAATGCAATATATATTACATGTAAGCAATGGATATTTATTATCATATTATCAGAATGGATTTGTTTTTAACTAGAGTAGGTTTGATTAGTAGAAACATAAGATCACTCATTGCATTAATGATAACAATAACAAGGGATGAGAGAACATAGCTCAGTGGTAGATTGTGTGCTTAGCACGCACAAGGTCCTGGGTTCAGTACCTTCATTAAAAAATAAATAAATAAACCTATTCATCCCCTCCCAAAATAAGCTTGTAAAAAATACAAAAATAAAATAAAACACCAAAAAGATAAAATATTTAAAAAATAATAAATAGAAGAATAAACAGAGTCTGCCAATAGAGAGATGATATACTCATACTGCCTGAACCCCAAGTTTAAGTCCATAATGTTGAAAAAAACTATTGTACTGACTTGGACTAAGCAAACATTGTTAAAAGAAAAATATTCAAATTGCTGAAATACAAAGTCTGGAAAATACAATGCATTTTAAAAAAAACAGTAATTTCTGGTGGAAACAGAATGGGATAGGAGACAGGCTAAGGGAGAATTTTCTGTTTTTCTATGTATTGTTTAAATCATTTTTTCCTCATTTTTAGCATGTAATAATATGCCACCTGCATATGAAAGCCATTAAAAAGTTTAGGAGAACACATTAAGCAGAGAGGGCAGCACACAAATTCAAAGAAGTTCATAACTACAGAATCTCAGCCAGGAAGTACAATTAGAGCATACCCTTCAAAATGAAGTACTGCGAAGAGATGAGGGCTAGATGGGAACTAAGACTCAGACTTGCTTAGACTGTTTTATAGGTGATGGACAACGATTTTTAGATCCTAGGTAAAGAGGAGGTAGGGACACAAACAAACTAACACTTTCAAATTGAGTAAACCAGATAGTAAACTAGGAGCCATTAAAAGAGAGAGTAAAAGAGAAGGTGAGTAGGGTGTTAAGAAGTGAGATAGGAAGCTGAAAAATGAGAAATGCCTTAATAGGACAATGAGAGTAGGTAGAAAAGATAAATAATGTTGAATGTGTTGAGTTTTAATGACTGTATGTCACCAATGTTGATATGTTGAGCAAGTTGTTGCATATATGTCTGAAGGGTGAAGTGAAGTTCAATACCAGAGATAAAGATATAAGCATTTTCCAGCCCATATGGAGTAATTAAAGTCATTCATATAGTAAATAAAATCCCCTTTGGAGAAAGGCCAGAGAAACCAGGGGAGAACCCTTGAAACTACAGCTGAGGAAATGATGCCCTATGAAATTGAAGAGAGAGAAAAGAATGGAAAGGAAGGAAATGAAAGTATCACAAAAAACTAAGAATGACTCAGTAGCATACGTAGCAACAGTCCAGGCATAATTTGACAATTAATAAGCATGTAAGAATATTTGTTAGGTGGTTAGATTATTAGACACATTTTATATCATGACTTCACATTTGTTTTGACTACAATCTAAATGGAAGGATTTAATTACTAATTAAAACCTTGACATTTACCTCAGGTAATTTCCACAAGAAGTGTGCATTTTAACAAAATCAATAGATAAACAAAACATCAATTGCTAGATGACTATACATACTCCATTTGAACAAGTACGTGTTATAGATATTACTGCTGCCTAAATATGTTAGGATAAGTAAGCACTTGGATTCTCTACCTAGTTTACCCAAAAGGCAAAATCTCCCAGAGGACGATGTTTAGAGTTAACAAGACCCACTAATTAAATTTAATTAGGTCAGCCTGCATGAGATAATTAACATAATTAATTTTGATTTTTAAGTGCCCCAAAGAGAGGCAGTTATCTGTTTATTTTTGAAGAGAACTTCAGTGAGGAAAAGAAAAGGAATAAAGGAACTAAGTCTGAATATTAGAAAAATGACCCAAAGTAATTTACCATAAAATTTGATATATAAAGACTTGTTTCTTTAAAATTTATAAATACCTATTCAAAATTATTCAGAGAAACTGTCCCCTCCAAGTTCTGCTCTGTTGTTATATTTAAGATTGTTATATTTATTTCTTATTCAAGAACTATCTGATAATTTTATTTTGTTAAATGTACTGGGATAACAACTAAGCATGTAACTTGGAATATATGTTGGAGTAAAGATCCTTAGTTCACAGTATTTGAGTTAATTTTGCAAGAGTATCCACCTCACTTTGACTCAGAAGTACAAATAAGGAGCTACACTGTATTTGGATATTTAGTGTCATACAGTTGTAATCAAGAAAAAGACATACACATATTAACATCCTTGACATTAAGATGCATCTTATAAATTATAACTGGTAGATTTTTCTTTTTTTCTGGCATAAAACACTGGTAGTTCAGGAAACTGACAGATTAGATAAAGTATGACACTTAGTAAGGCATTCCTCACTCCAAGTTTATACTCCAAAGGTATAAACTAATTGTTCTATGATATTTTACAATACCTTTTTATTTTTAAAAAAAACTACATAAAATATAATAAAATTAATAAGCATAAATTATTTAAGTATTTAAAATATACATCCATATGATTATCCAAGTCAGAAATACATAATTGCTACCCTAAAACTTTTTGTGAACCCCTCCCTTTTTTGTAGACATAATTTTCTACTTCACTGAAACTCTTTCTCTCTTCAAAACTTTATCACTGTATGTTCTCTACAAAAGGAAGCCAACTTTTACGTTTTTGAACTATTACAAAATGAAATCCTACCATACATACATTTTGTCTGTTCTCTACATACATGTTGTATGTAGAGAACAGACAAAATGTACTGTTTTGTCTTACATTTTTGTTCAATAGTGTGCTTGTGAGATTAAATCTCCTCTTGGAGTATACAGCCAATAATTTTCTGAGAGTAAGTTGTCACCCTGATACTCCATCACTACAAAGTGCTCTAGTGTGTATTCCACAACAAAAACATTCTTCTACATAACCACAATATACACATCAAAATAAAAAATATAAAACTGATACATTACTAATACCTAATCCTCAGAGTATTAATACCTAATACTTTAATCCTCAATTAAAATCATGCCAGTTGTCCAGGAATGTCTTTTATCAAGTTTCAAATTACATGTACACTTGGTTGTCAAGTATTTAGTCTTTGGTTTGGAAGATTTGCCTGATGATTCCTCATAGTTAGATTCAGGTTATGCACTTTTGGCAGAAATATCACGGAAGTGATGCCATGTTTTCATTGCATCTATCAGGTGAAGCACAATTTTTATTTGTTCCATTTCTGATGATATTTACTTTGGTCAGTTGAATAAGTTGGTATCCTACAGGTTTCTCCACTGTAAAATTATCTTTTTTTCTCCTTTTTAAATTAATAAATATTATGTGGGAGATACTTTCAAAATATGTACTTAGACTGTCCTTTTGAAACTTTCAATGTATTCATTAACATATTTGTATCAGTATGGGTACATGGATTCCTATTTTATTCAATACGTTATAATTCATTACTATTACTTATTTTAATACTCAAATTGTCCTTAATTTCCTCATGGGTCCTCTTCAAGCTGCCTTTTCTGTCCTTTTCCTTACTGTTGAGTTTTAAAAGGTTTTTTTGTTTGCTTGTTTGTTTTTATATTTTGGATAGAAGAACTTTATCAGATATACGCTCAATATATTTTCTCGTCTCTGGCTTGTCTTCTGATACTCCGAACAGGCTTTCAGAGAGCAGTCATTCTTAATTTTAAGGAAGTCCAAATTATCAATGTTTTTCTTTTATGGACCATCTAAAGACTCATCACCAAATTCAAGGTCACAGATTTTCTCCTAAGTTCTCCTTTTGAAGATTCATAGTTTTGCATTTCATATTCAAATCTATAATCCCTTTAGAGTTATTTGTAGTTAACATCTGTGTCTAGTTTTGTTTATCTATTTATTTATTGCATATGGACTAGAGAATGCTTTACATATTAGAGCTGATACATAAAACGTGTCCCAAGGTACATTTTTAAATAAAAAGCAAGTTGTGAAACCATGTATAGCGTGCTACTTTATGCATAAAAAGGAGAGGTAAAATATATAAAGCTATCTTGCTTCTTCATATATAATGAATGATATAAAACAAATTTGATTATGTATCAAAAAGAGGAGGGAATAGTGGTTTGTGCATACATGATCAACAGGGGGAGATCTATATGACATATGCATTATATATGTGGTTTTGAATATTAATATATGCCTTCCTAAAAAACTAAAAATAGAAAATTAGGAAGTTATTTTCATTTTCCAAACACTGTCTATTTCCTTTCTGTGTGAATATTTCTCACTTTATCTTTTCTCCTTTCTGACTGTTATCTTTTTCCTTGAAAACTAAACATTTCAATTTAGGATACTTTTGTGACATTCTCTGTAACAACTGATGAGTTCCTGAAGATGTTTCTGGTTTGGGTCTCTTTTTGTTTCTTTCACATGATATCCTAGCAGCAGAAAGAGAATAATAGAAATTGTTGCTCTTGTACATAATCACCTTGAACTGCAGGGCAATGATTAAAGTTTGATAGATGGTCCAAAATGGATTATGTGCTCTCTCAGTAAATGAAATAACAGTGAGGTTGGCCTATTGCCATGTACAGGAATATGATAGAATGCAGCCATATACCTTACTAACTTTTAGTAATTTTTAGAAGTTTCTAGAATAAGTTGGAATATTATTGAGATATCATGATTATTTTATAAGGAAAAAATTTGTTAAAATTTATGTTTAAACTAGCAAAGAAAACACCTTTCTGTTTATAATATTGAAAGTAATTATTTCTAAGGATTCTAAATTAACTAATAAATCTAAATTTTATTTTTCAATGAGGCTGAATATGTCTCTAACACTTGTTACAGATAACAAAACTGACTTTTAAGGGCTCTCTTATGAGCTTAGTGCCAGCCCTAATATTTTTGTTATTGTTTTCTCCACAAGAAAGAAACATTGGTTTACTATATTTTTTCAAGTATAAATTATACTTTAGAGTCAGAGTTTCAAGCATAAGAAGCTGAAGCAGAAAGCATCATTTTAGACATAATATTTTAGGTAACATATTCCCTTTCTTAGATTATCCTGCTTAGTTAGAGGCTGCCTTACAACTTAAAGTGAAAGCTTCAGGTATACTTAACAACTGAACGCTAAGCAATATGTGTATCTCTTCATCAAGTTGATAGCCCACATAATACATATAACCCCTGAAATACTTACAACAGTAAAACAATTACAGTGATAAAACAAAATGACCACAATTTGAGTAGCTATTTTGAATAATGCTAAGATAACAAACATGAAAAATTCTAAAAGGATATTTTCAAAATTAGTTTGTACAAGAAGGCAGCTCATCGTTTTTGCATACTTTTTTCATTTATTTTTTATTGATGCATACTTTTAATATAGTACATAGGGCTGAGTAAAGATTAGTTATACTGCTCATAAATGGAAATGAGCCATATGTTTTAGAATACTCCCTAAAACATGGTTGAACACTCTTTTTCAAAGTCACATCTTCTGTCTGAAGCTATTCTTTATAGCTTAAATCTATTTTATTATGATCTTGGTAGGGATAAAGAATGTCTAGTCATAGACTTTTCTGATAATAGACCCTTTCTATTTGAAAGATTGTTATAAAGTTAGACTGTAACTAACCTCAATTTCTTTAACCTTTATAGATTTCATTTTTAAATCCCAAATACTAGATTTAAGGGAATAAAGAATTGAAAGATACAATTCAACAAACATGCATTGAATGATGACTTTTTGACAAGTACCATAGCAAACACCAAGGCTACAAAGTTGAATGTGCCAGGATCTAACTCTATATTCCGATAAGTTATATATTGGCAATTTGAATAAAGTGTTTTGAAAATACAGAAAAGAGAGTAGTCATTCCCTTAAGTTCATCAGGAATTTTCATTTTGAGCTACGTCTTAAAAGATGGGTAGGATTTGGTCACACAAAGAAGAGAACTAAGTTACAGAATTCTATCTTAACAACTCTCACGCTCATTTTTTTATCCTCCTTTATTCTTTAATCTAGTTACTGTTCATCTATCATTTAGAAAACTGCTACAATAAGTACAATGCAGTTGTCTGGCTCTGTGCCTCTCCAATTCAGTATCAGTTCTGCTGCAAGAGTTTACAGTATGCAGTTATCAGAGCTAGGTAATTGTTATAAAAGGCCACATCTCTTATGGACCTATCAATCAAAACTATATATATAATGTGTATGTACATACATATGTACACACACATATGTATACAATTTCTGATAAGGGTGGAACATAGGGATAAAATAGGAAATCACTTTTTTTCCCTTGCTTTGTACAAAAGTGGATTCTCTGAAACAAGTGGTAGACAACAGGGTGGGAAATTTGTTTTTTCCCTCCACATTGTATGGTTTGTTCTAAACTATTTCCAGTTGTAAAACAATTGATTATAATTTGCATCTGAGCTTCAGCCATTTTTAGTAGACATTCTCCCAGACTCTTAAAAGTGCTTGACGCAGTAGGGGAAAGTATAGCTCAGTGGTAGAGCATGTGCTTAGCATGCATGAGGTCCTGGGTTCAATCCCCAGTATCTCTATTAAAAAAATTATAAATAAATAAATAAACCTAAATCCCTCCCCCTGAGAAGAAAAAGAAAGTGATTAACACAAATTTATATTTTCAGTGATTTCCATCTCAAGTTTGTTAAGATTCATTCAAAGGTATTTTATTGGATATTTGGAAAAAGGAAAATAAAGCAAAATTTGTCTTAGTGCCATCTTCAAGCAAAATTTTATGTATATGAAAATTCCTGAATAAATATGGTATCTAATCCTATGAACTTCTCTCATTAATTGTATGTACTGGCATAAAGTTCTTAAGATAGCTTGGAAATTTAAGGAACAAGGAAAGAAAATAAGGGAAGAAGGAGGGAAAAAGATTTGAAAGACAAAGTGAAAGGGGGAAAATGGTAATAGAGTAAATAGCATTTCTACCCACAACTTTTTCCAAGGGGCTTGTTATCAATGAGTTTAATAATCAAAATATTTCTGTAGAAATAGGCAAATACTGACATGAATAATTTACTCTAATTATTCATCATTCCAAGTGGCCCCAATTCAATTCCACAATGGTTGCTTGGCTCTTTTTTCAACTTTGTAGGTCTCTAAAATAATGTACCCTTAAATATTTTCCAATTAATGATTGATCCCATTTAAAAGATGATCCCATCTTGGCCCGACATGGCCTTAGTGTAATTGGTATTTCCTTATGTTATTTTCTAAAATACATAAAGAACTTACATCCCTAACATAGATTCCCTTGATCACAAAACAAAGAAACATCCAAAGGGCATAAGGGTAAGCCATTTAATATCTTATTTCACTCTTCCAGGAATCAGAAGATACAGAAGTGTGACCACTAGTGAACAAAGCATGTGTAATCCTCAAATAATCTGACTCAGTGATAATATCTGATTCATCTTAATGGCAGCTTTTTATTTGCAGTGTGACACTGAGTAGGAAGTACAGATGCCCATTAAAGACAGATAAATTGGTACCAATATTTGAAATTCCCATTTAGGAATAATCTACAAACTGACTCTTTTTCAGGTGACATCATCACACCTGTCAAAAGGCAATGAAGTTTTTGGATCTATGATTATTCATAAGCACTTAAACTCTTTCCTAAATCAAGTCAGTTTCCATGGAAACAGGAATTACTTGTTGAAGTCTGATCTTTCCTTTGCATAGTTTAGGTTTGACAGCTATGTGAGCACTGTTTTAGAAAGTACGTATATCCCAGGCATCCTTACAAAATATATACAAAGCAGAAAGTAACTGAAAATGCTAAAATGCAGTTAAGTTTATGTATTTTTAATATAAATTTTTATTTCTTCAGGAGCATGTGAATTTTATTTTAAGCCAGTTTTACTTTGTAATTTTCAAAATAATAGTTGGAACAATGTAGATAATTATTTTTATTGTTATTACTGGTAAATTGTTACATAAGTAAATATTGGAAAAAAATAAATGCTTGTATAAGGAAATAATATAATGGATATTCGTTAATGATAACTTAAATGTATAAGCAAATATAAGCAGTGTACCTCACACATACTGTATCACCATAATAATCTAATTATTGCAACTCTGGAAAGTACATATCATTATCTTATTTTTTTCAGTTGCAAAAGGATTAAGCACACTAAATAATTTCCCAGTGTCATAAGCCAACTATTTAAATGCAGGGTTTATGTTCCAGGAATTACACAGCACAAGTTCTTTTAATTTCAACCTTTAAAATTGAACAAATGGGGTAATATTAACTGGTAGAAAAAACTGACTACCTTTCTGAGATTTGCAGTCTCAATTTATTTAATTATAAAGTTTGAAAATTATGGCTATATTTTTATCTGCTTCTGTATCAGGAAAGGTTATTTTTGAGTGTTTTTATAAGTTTTCATATTTGTGAAAGAAATCAATGACTACAGCTTTGGCAATGTCATAGTAACTGAGAGAAAATAATTTATTAAAACCCGATAGATTAGAATTTTGTAACAGTGACCCTCAGAAAGCAGATAATGACAGTTGTCATTAGAGCTTCAAAATACAACTTATCACCAAGTGTAACTGTAGCTCATTAAATTATTTTAGAAAAAGATTTTTAATTCTATTTACTAATTTTAACTTCCAAAGTAAATAACAGAAAACAGCAGCCATTCCAACATAAATAAAAATGTTTCATTAGTAAAAAAAGAAAAAGTTATCTATCAGGGATAACCACTCAAACATAAGGGCAAAGTACTAAAATAAATTCAATAATGAATCAAATGTAAAATAAATGAGTTTCCATATTAGTTTGACAGAATAACCTTAAAGAGTCTTGAAGGACGCTGCAATGTAATTTCATTTCTTTTAAGAAACAATTTTTAAAGTCATAAATTATATAAAATATAAAAATATTATGTATTGCTTACCTCTTCAGTTTAATAACTTGAAATCATTAAGGACTTAAATGTTTTTCATGTTCATGATAAAATACGGAGCCATATTAACAAATTCCCTCCCCCTTTCAAATCTATTTTATGTGTTCTGACACCTTCTAATTTTATGACTTAATATATTTATCATCTTTCACACAGCTGAAACATATATCATAAAGTTCTAGGTTGAATTTCTGCAGTTGCAGAACACACTTGGATTTTTTTCCTAAAATGAATAAACATATTTTTAAGCTTTAGTTTCTATTTTCCTCCTCTTAAATTTGATAACCTAGTGTTTGAAGGAAGTAGATTATATCATTATAGGTATGAAAACTGGCATCACAGAAAAGGTACATATTAATGGGCTATTTTGGTGAGGCCTTGGGTGAAATGCATGATGACGAGTCGAAGTTGAATGGGAAAATAGTCTGTCCTGATTCAGAAAAGTTTAGAGTGGGCTGCAGAAAATAACTTTACAAAAATATTTCAATAGGAAAGAATGGAAAGAAAATTCCATTACAGTTCTCAACTTTTAAAGATATATTTACTACTCTTAAAACTGCTCTAGAAAGCAACCAGGACTCCTAGGAGAAAAGCCTTATCTGAGGAATGGCATGGAAAGTATATGTATACAAAACATCTTTTTTTGTGTGTTGGAAAGTAAAGAGTTCTTCGAAGAATGCTGGGAACATTTCAAAAGGATACAGGAGCCAGCTTGAGAACCACAGAAGAGAGAGGGAAAAGAACAGAAAAAATATTTTAAAAAATAATGGCTGAGAAGCTTCCCAAATTTGACAAAAATTATTAATTGGCAAATCTGAGAAGTTTGAGGAAATCCATACTGGATAAACACAGAGATTCAAACTCAGACACATCACAGTCAAAATGCTGATGTCAAAGACAGTCTTGAAAGCAACCCAAAGGAAAAATCTGAGAGAAAACAGAGCCCAGAAAGCAAGCATCGGCACAACATATTCAAAGTGCTGAAATTAAAAAATACTATCAACCAAGTTACTCACATACATCAAAAGTATCTTTCAAAAATGAAGGTAAAATATAGACCTTTCCAGATAAATTAAAATCTCACAGAATTTTTGCTAGCAGACCTGCTTTACAAGAAACACTGAAGGGAATTCTTCAGGCAGGAGTGAAATTAAGACAATAATATAAATGCACATAAAAATAAACAGTCTCAGCAGATGTAATTATGTAGGTATGTATAAAAGGCAGTATAAATGCATATTCTTACTCTTTCTTTTAACTCATTTAAAGAGTAATTGCATACGTATATGTACCCAATTGGATTGTTGAGCTATAACATATATAGATATACATTTGACAATAACAACACAAAGTAGGTGGGTTGGAGTAAAGTTGAATAGGATTAAGAAATGAGGTAAGATGACAACTCTAATTAAAAGGAGGAATGACACAACATTGTAAAATGATTATAAATCAATAAAAAATGTTAAAAAAAAAAGGAAGAAATGAAAGAAATAAGAAATGATAAATGAGGTAAATATTACAAACTATACAAATATATACTTGGTCTCTTTTCTTCTATCATTTTCTTTAAAAGACATATTGTTATATAAAGTAATAATTATGGCAGTGTATTATTGAGTTTATAATATATATTGACCTAAATGTATGACAATGATGGCACAGATAGGAGGATGAATGGAGCAATATAGGGATAAAATTTTGGTATTTCACTGAAATTATGTTAGTATAAATTTAAAGTATATTTTGATAAGATGTAGTCCCTAGAACAATCACTAAGATAATATTGAAGAATATGATTACAACTATTATAGTAATTAAAATTTTGCACTGAGAAATATCTACTAAATTGAAAAGAAACCAGATAAGGAGGAACAGGGGAACACACAAGATGTGAGACGTATAGAAACTAAAAGCAACCAGACAGATATAAAGGCAACCATGTCAGTGAAACACTGAATGTGAGTGGATTAAATAATCCAATCAAAATGCACAGTTTAGACTGGATAAAGAAAAACAAGAGCCAACTATAAATTGCCTTAAGGAGACAAACTTTAAATTTAAATACCAGTGAAAGTAAATGGGAAAAAAAAAAGACATCACACAAAAACCAACCTTAAGAGAGCTGAAGTGATTACTAATATCAGGAAAATAAACTTCAAATAAAAGATGTTATATATTTAAATAAGGATATTTCATACGACAAAAAACACAATTCATCAAGAATAAAATGCATGGCCCTCGCAATAAAGTCCCAGAACACGAGTCAAAACCTGACAGAATTGAATGGTGAAATAGTCAATTCAACAATAGTAATTGAAAACTTCCATATCCTATTTTCATTATTGGGTAAACAACTGACAGAAATCAATAAGGATATAGAAGACATGAACAAAATTATACACCAATTAGATTTAATAGTTATCTATAGTACATCCAACACAATAGCAGCTGAATATACATTCTTCATGTTTACGGAACATTCTTCTGTATATAAATCAAGTCTCAATAAATTTAAAGTGATTGAAATCATACAAAATATGTTTTCCAATCACAATGGAATGAAATTAGAAATCAAAAGCAAAAAACATATGGGAAGTTTACAAATATATGAAAAGTTAACAGCATACTCCTAAATGACCAGTATGTCAAGAAAAAAATCACAAGGGAAATTTAAAAATAATTTGAGATGAATGAAAATATAAACACAATATATCAAAGTTTATGGAATAGAGCTAAAAAACTGCTCAGAGAAAATTTGTAACTGTAAGTACCATATTAAAAAATATCTCTGGAGTATAATGTGAAACTTGCACAATGCTTTTAATTACTAATTGTGTCAACTTGGGATAATTATTTAAGTTTTTGAGCCTTACTTTAATCTTCTTATAACAAAAAATAACTCCTAAATTGCAAGGTATGGAAAATACATGTAATCTCTCAAATGCATATATTTATCTCTCAGTAAATGATACTCCTCATCCTACTCTTTCTTCTTTCTCTTCCTTTTAGAGTAAAAAGAAACCGTTTCATCTTATATAATTTTTAATCTCAAATTTTTAATATTCTAAAATAATTTTCTAATAGAGCAATAAAAATAATAAAATAATTGAATTTTACTTCAAAAGGAATTCAGTATTAAAAATGTTTTCAAGATCATTATTGTTACTACTCTCAATTCTCACTGAAATACAAAAAGGTAGAATTACATATATGGATGAAATAGAATAACTTCCTTGGGTTACACAAAGCAGAAGATATATCAAAGAGAATGTTCAGATTTTGTTGTAGTGCTTCCAGAAAGATTATAAAATAAAATATTTTCATGTCAGTAAGAACACAAAGGAGTCTCTCCAATACACTCATACTACAATCCTGTTTTCTCCAAACACTTCAGAGAAAGAGATAAAGAAAATACTACTTCATATTCCAAGTGAGATGGAATTAGATAAACTAATGGAATAGAATTCCTCATGCTGTAAAAAATGCATGATCACATTCTGAAAAAATCCACTAAGGAGACAATGTTTCTCACTGCCCCTATCCCCTGTCAAAAATAGCAAGAAGAGCAAATACCAGCCCTCCAGGTGATTCTAATTATAAACATTACCAGAATTTTGATCAAGTGCTTAATTCTTACCGTAAGGAATAACTTACGCCACTAAAATACCAAGTTTCTGTGTTGGAAAGAACTAGTGGCTACCTAGACATAGTTTGTGTGTGTGTGTGTGGATATTTTAAGATAATTAAACTTACTTTCTAGGTGTTTAAAAACTGTAGGAAAACTAGAACTTTTTAAAAAATAGCCATAAAAATACTCATGTACTCATGTTTGGAAGTAAATGAAAATGCTGCTTAACTCATACCACCATTTCTTCATTTACTGTGATAAAATATATGCTTTACTTAAAAGTAGTCATAGCTTCTTAAAAAAGAGGTTATTTTACCAGCTGTAGCTATGCATGTTCTTATAGCAAGATCACTGCATTTGCTTCCATTCTGGAAAAAAATTAGATATTATAAACTCTCATTAAGGAAGAAAAGGAAAAATATGAATTTACAGAATGGTGGTATAGAAAGAGAATGGGTTTTAATGACACAAATCTCACCTTGAATCTTACTTCTGCCATTTATAAGCTGGTTGATCTTAGGGCAATTCAATTAACCTTTTAAAATCCCAGTTTTCCCATGTGTGAAATGTAAATAATTAAATGTATAGCATTATTGAGAAAAGAAAAAAAATCTTCTTTAAAGCATCTATCAGTGTTTTATAAATAATCTACTCTTAATAACTATTAGTCTTTTTCTTCCTGTTCTACATGATCAAAATATGGCACCTTATTAGAAAGAACTAGAATAACTGATGTATTTATCCTGATATACTATTTTTAGAAAGTAAATTATTTAGAAATGTGTGAGATGGTATAATAGAAAAAAAACTCTCTCCCAATTTTCTCTCATTATCTCAAACCCCTCTTTCAAGCACTGTACTTGTGTACCTAGCTGCCTCTTTCATACTTTTTCTTGGCTATCTCTAAGCAACTAAGATAAAATTGTTGATTTCTCCTTCCCTCCATGTCCCTACATAAGAGCTTTTTTATTACAGACTTTTCCAAATTAGTAAATGGCCCCGCCATCCACCCAATTACGTAAGTCAGTCCTGGGGCATTTTTGACATTTCCTTTCCTTTTCCCCACATCTAACCTGTCTAATCTATCTCATTTTTCTCTCCCTCACAAAAATATGTATCATCCTTTTCTGTTCTTCATTTCACCACCATTTTTTCACCTGGAGTACAACAATAATTTCCTGACTGGTCTCCCTTCTAATTATCTTGTCACTTTCTATTTCATTATCCACACAGTGACTGAGGAGATAATTATAAAACACAAGTTGCTTTGTTACTCTTGTCTATAACACTAAGTGGCTTCCTTTCCACTTAAAAATTATTTGCATGTTTCTACATATGACTTAACAGGCATTCTATGTTCCAGCCCCTACTTAGCTCTCCAAACTCTTCTCATGATATGTCCTCTCCCTGCTGATACACTGACAAGGGTCTCTCAGGTCCTTAAGCATACCAAGTGCTTTCCCACTAAGTGCTACTTCTTCTGCCTGAAAACTTTATCACCCAATTTTCACAAAATTGGCTTCTGCTCATCTTTTAAGTCTCAGTTTAAATTTCTTCTGAAAAGTCTTTTCTGGCAATTCAAACTAACATCATACCCCCATTCTTCCTTTGAAAACATTCTGCTTCTTTCCTTTCTACTACTTTTTGAGATCTATTATTACATACATATATTTTTACATCCATTAGGTGGAATTTTATTCCTCCCTACTTTCTCTTTCAGGAAAGATTTTTTGGTATGACACAATAAAGAAAAAAATTAATGGCATAATATGTTCAATTTATTCAACCAAAGAACATATGAAGGGGTAGAAAATAATGTATGTACTCAGGAGCAGCAACAATTTTATATAGATTACTTTGATAAGAACTTCAAGATGAAGTGACATTTAGCACAGATAAGAATGAATTGAGGGAGGAAGACAAGAGGATGTATTTTCTAGGCAGGGAAGCACAAGCACAAAGTTCCTGAGACAGAAGTATTTTTAGTGTGTTTGAGGAACAGTAAGGAGGTCAGAGTGATTAAAAAGAAAGAGGACAAGAAAGAGGGTTGAGTTGGGTCTAGATTACATAAAGTATCGTAGATCATAGTATGAGCTGTGTTTTTTATTCTAGTGTCATTTATTCTGTTAGGGGAATCAATTTTGTTTTTATTGTAGGCTCTCTTGTTTGAAGAATATAAAGAACTAATACATTCCTCAGTGTGGAGCAGCCGCTGCTACTGGAGGATAGAGTCAACAGGGAGACCCAGAATATGAGCACATCTAGGGTGGAACTGGGGCCCTGAATTGCACAGTTGAGGGAGTGAAAAACTGAAGGGATGGTTGAGAAACGATGGCAAAGGAAAGACTGGAATGTAGAAGATTTGTTAGATGTTATTCAGACTAGTATGGTATGAGAGATAACCGTGGGAAAAGTAAGGGGATGTTTTGCACTACTCTCTTAAGTCATGAGTTTACAATCATCTATAATAATATTTTTATGTGTCTAGACAGTGTGTTGTGTCTAGAAAATGCAAAAAAGTATAAGGAGTTAAATTAGAAGAGAATTATTACCATATTTATTGATCTGCGATGTGCTATCTGACCTTGCATGAATTGTGACAAAATACATGACCAAATAAGGAACATAACCCCAAGCTCCCCGAACTTCAAGCAGAATGGTGCAAAGAGAAGAACCACTAGTGTCAGCACCGGAGTTAGAAAATACCCTCTCCTGGGAAATCCACCACGGTAGAAACAGATGTGACTGTAGCTACTGGGAAAATATAACTAAACGAAAGGACATTTCAGAGACTTTCACTTTCAGATTGACTCAAATAACTTTGAAGTTGTCACTTCCATCCTTACAACAGGAAAATACCTGAAGAAACTGAAGTCGTAACTTTCCTTGCACATATCAGTGAAATGAAGTTGCAGGGCAAACAATCATCCCCAAATCTAGAGATAGAAGTGAATACAGAGAATGACAGTCTACATCAGCTTGTATGGAGAAGGAATCTCTAGAGCCATAATCAGGAAAAAAATACTTAATGGTAATTTCAAAAAATTGCTAGAGGCAGAGTGTCCATTAGAGTGAGACCCACAAAGGAGTGTCTCACTCTTAGTAGAGAAAATAAGTGAAACCAAAAGCTAGTTCTTTTTAAAAATCGATAAATTTGATAAACTTCTAGCCATATTAACAAAGTAAAAAGAGAGAACACACAAGTTACTAATATCAGAAATGAAGGGAGTCTTACTACTGATCCCATAACATTAAAGAATAATAAAAAATAATATGACTAACTCTGTAGCCAGAAATTTGATAATTTAGCTGAAATGAATCAATTCCTTGAAAGACATAAACTTCAAAAAACTCATACAAGAAGGAGATGATTATCTTAGGACTATATCTTTTAAAGAAATTATTTCATTAATAACCTTCCAAAAGGAAAATTGCTAGGGCTAAGTAATTTCATTGGTGAATTTTACCAAACACTTAAAGAACACATGATACTATTTCTCTAGGCCAGAAAATAGAATGAGTTAGGTATCAAGATTTCATTATTTACTGGAGAGAAGTGGGTAGATTTAGACAAGGATAAGAGGTTTATGAGAGAGGCCATGTACCACATCTTGATTAAATTTAGGTTTCTCCAGAGTTTCCAATATGCTCTAGGAAACTATACTTTTCAATTAATTTGGGCAAAAGAGAAAAAAACAAGCATATTAGATCAACAGAAATAAAGCTACTATGATAGATGTTATTTTGTATCTGAAACCAAATGGTGGTGGAAGACTGGTGAAAAGCTTAGTGGGAAAATGTGGAATTGCAATTAGTGGTAAAAGAAAAAGGGGCTAGTCCAGGGTTAACTAGAGAAAAAGCAAGAACAATTTTGCTGTTAGCATGAGTGTCCTGTGCAGGAAATGGCATAAATGATCATGAAGTGTTGGGGAATATAAAAGAATAACAGTAACCCATAAACTGATTGTGGATCAATTTATGTTTCCCAGTGTATCTTCAGAAATACTACTGGGAAAAGATAAATGATGACACTGAAAATCTGCAGAAGGAACAGGTTTTGCAAAATGTAATACATACTCAATTTTGTTCAGCAAAACCATTGACCACTGGTATCCTATGTATAAAGGATTCAGACCCCCAAACTCATTATGCATCAAGTCCTGTACTGGATAGCCAGAACTTATGAAGCCATTTTACTATTTGTAAAAAACACTTCATATGTTTTTCTCTGGAGTGTCCTATCTGGGACCTGGAATCTTGGAAAAAGTATTTTGAGAGAAGTGACTGCCTGCCTACCAGCCCTCTGTTCAAGTCTAACTGAGCAAGGAAGAGATTTTGAGAATACACTGCTATACTGACAATATTGGGACATACTAACATCATTTGCTTCTGATACAATGCACCGAAAAGGTCACATCATCCCAGTGACACTCCTTCCAAAAATGCGTAACTTGAATCTAATGATAGGATAAATGCCAATTAAGTAAAAATCTACAAAATACCTGTCTTCCACTCTTCAAAAATGGTAAAAGCCAAGAAGATTAGGAAACTCTGAGGTACTGTTGCATATTACAGAAAGCTAAATAAATATGACAACTAAATATATTGTGCAGTCCTAGACTGGTTCTTGAATCAGGGAAAAAATAGTTATAAAGGATGTCATTAAGACAATTGATGACATTTGAATATGGAATGTGGATTATACTATGAATATATTAATATATGGAATGCTAAAATTTCCTGATTTTGTTAATTATACTGTGATTATGTCAGAGAATTTATTCTTTTGTCCATAAAACAATACACATTAAAATATTCAGTGGTAAAGAATCACAGTATCTCCAACCTTTCCTCAATTGTTCAGGAAAAATTCTTTCTATCCTATTTGTCTATCTACCTACCTAACTGTATGCATAAAACAAATAGGGCAAAATGTTAACAAACTATAAATCTAATAAGGGATACATGGGAGTTCTCTGTATTATTCTTATATGTTTTCTGCTGAAATTATATAAAAATAAAAATAAATATGTAAAAGAAATTAACTTAAGAATGATATATTTTAACAATCTTGGAAATAATAAGGTGTTATCAATTTTCAAAAATTAAGTTCAATTTTTTTTCAAAAAAAGATTTCTTCATGAAAGAGAGAACAAAAAGCTGTAAATTGTTAAAATATAGTTCAATCTTTGTTAACAATAAAACCCCAATCAGAAGCTTGTATTTTTTTTCAGTTTTACAATTATTTGCTTTTACTTTCTGTGGAATTGAAATAATATGTAAATGTCTACATGGAGCAAGGATTTTAATTTTCATTGTGTGTTTCATATTTACCTCTCACTGCCTCTTTCTCCACCTTTAACTAACTTAACTTTTTTTTTTTTTGGCAATTTACTTCTTTATCAATGAATGAAAAAGTGTAGGTTTTAATTAATCATCAAGTATTTAAGTTCTAGCAGCTTTGGCTTAGGTTAAGTTTTGTTTCCAACGCAAAATTCCTGGCCTTGATAGTCCCAGGATTCCTGTCAATACTCATCTATTTCTAATCAAATGTTTTATCTGTTCATATTGCTGTGTTTTAGAAAATACATGAAAATCCTCCTATTAAAATGTGAGACAATTTGACAGGAACCAAATCTGCTCATCAAAGTAAAGAAATTTGAATAATTCTGATTGTCCCTAAATCAGCTTTAAAAATCAATTTAGCTAATAAATATAAACTAAGACTGATTAAGATCTTAGTCAAATTCATATTTGAAAAAGCATGTGTAATTATATTGCAAATTAAATACAAAATTTTATTTTTAAACAATCTATGGCAATTTGGAAGGAAAGCAGCATACTGGAAGAGCTAATGATCAGGCTTCAGAGGTTGTCCTGATTTGTGTACGCACATGTATATTTTCACAATTTGGCCAACCAATGTTGTATAACAACTTTCAAAAATACATTGCTCACAATAAATTTTCTAGGACAAGATTTTTTGAGATGCCTCATTATTAAAATGACCAAATAAATTATGTGTTTTTCATTCATGTTCCTTATTCACCTTGGAATACATCTGTTAGGCTGAGAAATAATAGCTTTGGGCCTATATACTGAGGCAGAAACTGAAGAGTAAACAACTAAACTTGCAAGAAATCTCCTATATTCTTTGGGCACTTTCATACGTAAAAAGAGAAGTTTTGCTCATTTATATTTCTTTCAAAATGTCATTCTCTTATAATTAAATAAGCCCACATTAATTTAAACTTGGTATGTACGGCATAGTACATAAACTAAGGTGCAGTTTAAATAGACTTCGTCAGGTATTAAATCATTTTTAAATTTGTATTACTGCAGATACAATTGCTTAGAGACATCACGAAGAACAAAAATTGTGACCTTAAGTTATAATGAACTCTTACTTAAAGACATTAGTGAAAACAACTTTCTTCATGTCAAAGTTTGCTATGCAAAAATGCATTATTGCAATGGTGACACTAGGGCCAAATATGATAACTCACATGACTCCTTAATTTAATAAGTTGACACAGACTCCCTTTCCATTACCTCACCAAGAGAAAGACAGGGAATCTTTCACTGAGGACAAATTAAATTTTTTCTCCTAAATATAACTAAATGAATGTGTTTCCAAAATTAAAATTAGATAAATATCAAATAAGCTACAAATGAAATTTTATATAAATTTTGACTGGCTTTATTGCATACTTATGATCATGTTATTTTATTGATTTAAATGTACACATTAGCTTAGATTAAAAAAAAATTAGCCTAGACTTCTAGTAAAAGAACCTGTTCCCTCTACTTTTAATCAGTCTGAAAAAAAAAAAAAAACTTCTAAGTGTTTGGTAGTTTTATGTTTCATGAGCCTTAAGAAGAAAATAATGTATGTATTTGCTTTGGTCATCATCTGATGTTCAGATAATCAGAGAATAAGTATACCTCATGCCTAGGTAATCAGAGTTATCTGAAGAGTTACAGAATCAATTTCACAGCTCTTGCTCTATCTACTCATGGAGGACAGCCACACTACTGCAAAATCTTCTGAAACTGCCATGTAAATCCTCTCATTTCTGGCTACCTCACTGAGTTTACATAGAGTCAATCAAAATAGAGTTAGGGACACATCATTTTTGCCACTATACAGGTGCCCACCATGGCAATGACAATGTGTATTCAAGGGCCACCGACACTTTCTATTGGATCACCCATGGCATGCATCTCAAGCTGCAATTACCTTGCATTTGTTTTTCTTTTCTTGATTGTCTATAATACTATATCAATTACATATGTTTTCTTTCAGTTCATGGGTATATGCCTATATCCTAGTATAGTGATACGCATTCAAAAAATAGTTATATAATAGTTGTAGTAGTAAAGCTCCAATGCTTCTCCACTGCCTAAAAGATAAAATGCAAATTCCTTAATATCAAATAAGGCTTTACACAGCCTGACTGTGACCCACCTCTTGGCATTTCTCAGGTTAGAGCCCTTCCTTCAAAAGGTCATTAAAGCAAACTAAACATTGATCCAGATCACCCCTGTACTCTGTACCTTCAGATCTTTGACCTGGGTTAGCTTCACTGGGAATATTTTTCCTATCACCACTTCAGAAGATGTTTTATGTATGACTCCTGGGTTTTTTGTTTTTGTTTTTGTTTTTTTAAAGAATCCCTGTGTGCCTCAAACAGAATTTATCACTCTTCACTTTGTGATCTTTGACATAATTTATCTTTCTTATGGCCGATTAGCATATATACGATACCTCTGCATATTTCTGCTCTCTTCACTATGGTGTGAGTTCTGTGACGACAGAGTCCACATATTCTTACCTGCCTATATCCAGGACCTGACCCAGTACCTAATATATCATATATGATATTTTCTTGACTAAAAATTATTTTCACTAAGCAGCTTGTTTTCCCCTCTAGAATAGATACTAATTATTGATATCATTAAAATCTCTCCAAGTTTCCAAATTCATAGAGCATAATGAAAGGGAATATTTGATGTACCTTAATTCTCAGTAACACAAATAACATTTATAGTGGGTTTTGGTATTTGTGGGCAGCAGGCTTGTAAAAGTGGAAATGGCTAAGGACAGTAATCTTTTATTTATTACATACCACGTGGTATACTTTGCATATCAAACACTAGAACATAGTGTTTAAGTTGTGGATAAAGGTAACAACCACTTGAGAAATCATCTATGCAACTTCACTGATAGAAAGGAACTGAAAGAAGGTAGGCTATTTAAAATCTTTGCTTATAATTTTTTAACGTGTTATTTCAATTTCTTCAGGTTTTTCATTTTGGTGAAAATTGCTAAGAAAGTCCATCTTAAATGTTCTCATCACAAACACAGAAAAAGATAATTAGGTGAGGTGTTGGAAGTACTAACTAACCATATTATGGTAATTATTTAATAGTATACAAACGCATTAAATCATCAAGTTGCATACCTTAAACACATACAATGTTATATGTCAATTATATCTCAACAAAGCTAAAAAACAATATAATGATATTTAAGAAATTAGAGAAAGCAGTGTAAATGATTTTTGGAGTGTGTGTGAGGAGCACTGAAGCTTCATTGTTCCTATTTCTTTTCACTGGGGAAAAACTGAGTTAAATTATCAGAGTTCTTTTCATGAATATTTTTAGTTATTTGAAAAGATTTCCTTTATGTTCTCAATGAATCCATCAGATAAAGACAACATTTATCAAGAAGCCATGTTGACCATTTTCTCTTAGTGGCTGGAAAAATTATTTGGTAGTATACTAGTTAATTTAGAAACTGTTTTTCATTGCTCAATCGCCACAGGAAAAGGTATAAAAATATTCTACTGCTTCATAAATGCCAGATCCCCTCCAAACCACCATTTTGACTGATGTAATATATTTTGGGTGAAAAAAATTAATTTATAAAAAATCTAAACTTATTTTCAGATGATAATATTAAAAATTATTTATGTATTCTTTTTATAGGAAATTTTTTTCTCTTTACTAATATGATATTTAATTATTAAATTGCCTATTGTGAGTTTGTTTCCTCTAAAAAAGATATATTGAAAGTCCTAACCCCAGGTACCTGTGAATGTGACCTTATTTGGAAATAACATCTTTAGAGATGTAATTAAGTAAGATGAGGTCTTACTGGATTAAGGTCATACTGGATTAAGGATACCAGCCCTAAATCCAGTGGCTGGTATCCTTACAAAGAGGTATTCACAACACAGAGAAACACAAGAAGAATGTCACATGACAATGGAGGCAGAGATTGGAGTGATGCATCTACAAAATAAGGAAGAGCAAGTATTGCTGACAGTCACCTAAGGCTAGGAAGAGGCAAGGAAGGAGCCTCTCCTAGAGTCATCAGAGGAAGCATGACCCTGCAAACACTTTGATTTCAGATGTTTAGCCTTCAGGATCATAAGAGAATAAATTGTTGTTTTAAGCAACCCATTTTGTAGTAATCCATTACAGTAGCTCCATGAAACTCATACAGTGGTGTAATACAAAATTATTAGTAGTATCTGATCTGTATTTTCAATTTCTTTAAGAAATTACATAAGTAATTTTAATTATTGGTAAGTTATTTGGGTTAAGCTCCCTTCAAAGAGCACTTGCTTTAAGGCCAAATTCTGTTGTCTGTTTTATTATGTTTGTTATGATAATTAACACCATCATGGAAATTCTTACATATATTCCTAACAATTCCTTGAGACAGTCACTGGCTCAAAGAAACTGCTTGTTATTATAGGATTGTATGTAAGTTGTGAAAGTGTGTCAGTATAAAAATGTGCCCATTCCCATAATAACACTAGAAATGATCAATTTTCTGCATCTCTCCCAATCTGAAAGTTGAAAAGCAATCTTATTTATATTTAATTCATATTTATTTGATTATTATGAAGTTTCACTTTTTGAAATATGTTGGCTGGACATTTATAATTATTCTTGTTTTTCCTAGCTGATCATATGTTCAATTTTTTTTCAACCAGGTTGCTCATTTTTGCCAATATCTTGTATTCTGGACTCTTGAAACTTGAATCTCTACCCTTGTGATCATGGGCAAGTTACTTAATTCTCTAAATCTCAGTATTCTTATCTGTAAAATGGTAATAATGAGAATATAGCTCTTAAGGATGTCATGAATAGGAAAATATATAGAGAGGATTATTACACAGTACAGAATAGTATATCATAAGTACTTCACCATTAGTGAGGAGGAGGAAGACACTGATATAATAAATATATCAGCCCATAATGAAAACATTTGGTTTATCAGTAAGGTGTCACTAATCAGAAGTTTACTAAGTTCAGAAAGTAAGAAAGATTCTATCTTCAAATCATTGTCTCTGCTCTGGTTGCATTCTGGATGCTAGTGAACAGTATGCATATTCCTGCCTTTGCTCACTTTTTTTTTGATCATCTAGAATGTCACCTGATTCATCTTCCATGTAGCACATTAAGTATTTTGAAAATTCCAATGAATAGTGTTCAGATTCTTATCTTTAATATTCTATTATTTTAATCCCATTAATTTTCATCATCTTAATCCAAAAACTTTACAATCTCCAATGATCTTCTTGTCCCAATTCTACTTCTATTCCATTTATCAGCAATAATTTCTTATCTTTTTCCATTATAAAGACTCCAGATTATCTTCATGACAAAGTTGAAATACTCCTGCCTTGTATCTAAGGCACAATATGTAGCAAGATGTACAGAATCTGTGCTCTATTATTATTCAATATGAGCCTTCCATTCTAAGCTTAACTGCTATTTTACATCAAACAAGCCAACCTATTTTTTCCTCGATAGTATTTTCTCCATTTATTAATAAGCATATCAACACAGCTAAACAACAGAAGCTTTGTGTATTTGAGAAAACTCACATCAATTACTTGCTTCCTACTGGTTAGATCTCCAACCAGTTTCCTGCATTTCTCTTAGGCTTTCCTTCCCTCCCTTCCTTTCTTTCTTGTTGTGGTAAAAACACTCACGTGAGATCTCTTCTCAACAGATTTGTTAAGGGTAAACCACAGTATTGTTATCTGTAGGCACAATGTGGTACAGTAGATATCTAAAACGTATTTATCTTGCATAACTGAAATTTTATGCCCGTTGATTAGCAACTAGTCATCGCTCCTCACCTTCCAGGCCCTAGAAACCACCATTCTGTTCTTTGCTTCAATGTGCTTTTTTCATGCCATTTCCTCTTGAAAATATTTTTTTCTTTTATCACTTCACTAAACCCTTCCTTATACATCTGCCCTTCCACAAGTTCCCTCATTGCAATATGTTCATTAAACAGTCGTTTTTATCTTACTTTTAGCAATTTCCCCAATAACTAGTATAGTGTTTGAAATCTCATAGATTCCCAATCAATATAGGCTGAATACCCCATAATGCTTTTCCAGAAACACTAAGATTTATTATCTTCTATTTAAATTTATATGACTTATTTGTCTGCATCACTTACTTCTAAGAACTTATATTTTCTGATTCCTCAGAGAAAGATTCTGATTCCTCAGAGAAAGATAGGATCAGGCTACCAATTATGTCATGGCCCTGCATGTTCAACACTTGTGCACCACCTTCTCTGGGATAAAGGAGACATATGGGATTGAAAGGCTAGGTACCAAAAATACTCATTCCATTAGCAATCAGAAACTATGTTGGTAATATACATGGGTACATATGTTTATTAGAATCACAGGTGACAAAAGAAAAAATTGTGTGTAAAGATGACTGAACTGTTTAGACCAGAGTTGGAACATGAAGAGAGAATAGCCTTAGTACTGTCAGCTACTTCCTTTGCTGGTGAACTGTATTGAGCTAATAGAAACAGTTTTTATCCTCTTTGTTCCTCAGAGTGAAAATATACTTGCAACATAGCTCATTATGTTTTTGAGAGCCTGATCCACATTGGGTCTCTTGAAAGTACAGTGAGAAGCAGACAGGGAACCCTAAGTCCCCTCATTTCTCATGGAGGTAGGCAGATTTAATAACTCCTTAGGATACCTTTATGATAAGAAATGCTACCATGCTTTCTTCTAGATTCTCATTTTTTTAAATTAATAAAACATTAGCTAATAACTTCTGTTTAATTGTCTCTTCCTAGAAAAATTAAAATTACAGGGTGTTAATTTAAAAGTCCAAAATATTGCTGCTTTAATAAAAGTGTTCCTTTATTTGAGTTATTACTTTGGGTTGCTAACATTTAAGAAAACAGCCCTTCTTTTTTCTTCTCTGCTTCAGCTGCTGCCTCCTCCATACCTTAGAAGGTTATCTGGTCCTGTTCATTTCACAGCAAATCTAGCAGAACTGATGAGATCCAAAACAGGCATAAGGTCATGATTCAGGTATCTAGGGTTGAGCAATCTTTTTCATGATCATTACAAATTAATCATTGCTACTGAACATATGTAATTTCTGAATGTAGAGGTTTCAGTTGATATTATTTCTGAATTTTAAATAATTGAATAAAATACTGATTTTCACAGGAACAGCCCCTATTACAAGATACCTAGGCAATACTATGAAACGTAAGGCCAAAAATAAGGATGGGGATGCTGGGGAATGAGGTGGCTTTGGGGATACCAAAAAGAAGCAAATTTTGTGTTCTGCCTAGCTCCTTTGTGTACCTTTGAGGAAACTTTTTATATGGGATCATATTTGCTTAAGATATTTTATTTGCTTAAGACAAAATAATGTGGGAGGTTCCTGTAAATACGCTTGGCACCTTAGGTATTTTCCCAAATGCTAGTTAATTTACTCCTTTCTACTATTTCTTTCCCTCTCCCATTCCCAGAAACATAAATCCTTGTACTAATGGAAATGTTCTCTCATAATTTTCTTTCTTAATTGTTTTAAGATCCAAAGGGGAAAAAAAAGATCCAAAGAGATGGTCCCTATTAACTAAAACTTTGCAATCTGCATGTAATGGCAAGTACTGCTACAAATGCTCAAGATTTGCAAATGCGAACCAACACATTTGTGTCCTCCAATAGATGTTTCTATGTCATTTCTAACCCCACATGAAATAATGGACTCTTTCTACCCACTTCTTAGTGCCCTGAGATAGACTTCATAATTTAGCCATTCCTATTTCAAATCCAAAAATTAAACGAATGGAAGATTTGAAGTTGTAAAGTATCTGATACTCCATATAAACCTCTGGTGAATAGCTCTTTGGAAGAGTACAGAGCATTTTGTGTACTGTTAGATACATGGAAGAGTCATAGCTAATGATGTTTTTGTTTTTGTAAAATAATGCAACAGCAATGAATTACTTTTAAAGATGATTATATAAAGTACGAGAGTTTTAACAATCACCTATGTTAATTGAATGTCATCACTCACAAGGAATTCACTACCTCAAACAGTAATGTATTTGAGTTTCAGGTTTCTTTGGTTGCTATGATCCTGCTAAGCCTCTTTTGTATCAAGTCTTAGCCTATAAATTAAAAAACAAAATTCACATTCTTACACTTTTTAAAAATGGCTTATTGTCATTTAACTATTATAGTGACTTTCAGAAGTCACTCTTACTGACAAAATTTCTTTATTAAACATATAGTCATAACATACACAAAAGCAGTACAAGTGGCATAATCAATGCAAATTAGAGTCTCTTGAGTTTAGTCAACTCTGGCCGATTTAAAGGGAAAAATACCAGTTACAAGGATAAAAAGTAAGTAAAAATCTGGGTGGCTCCAGAAAATTAGGCAGTAGGAATTGGAGTCTTTTTAGGAGTTTCCATTAGAATAACTAACTCTGCTCCATTTTCTGTCCTTGAGTCACTCAGCTCAAGATTGAGTTTCAAAGGCTGATGGGCCTATCTGCACTCATGTGCCAATCCCTTCAGTTTGGTGAAATAGATAAACAAAGCTTTTTGTTAGAACTTACTACTGAGATCATTTGTAAAAAGTTACCACCAAAGAGCATGACTAAAGGAGAGGAAAGAAATGCTACCAGGCAAAGACAATCAATACCTGATCCAGCAGGCCCAGAACCCTCCAGCTTTTCTGCTTGGAGCTAGGTACCTAAATAAGTATGGCCTTCTGAGCAGGCCCAGTTGTCTTCACATCTAGAAGAAGATGTCAGAAGAGTGCTGCTTCCATTTCAGTAAGCTGGGTCATTTAATTCTTTAATATTTGTGTACATTTCTGATCCTCATTTTATTTCTGTAAGCTTTTTACCATTAAGAACACTGAAGAAAAAGAAACTGACAGAAAATACATATATATATACACACATACACATATATACATGGTTATCTAGATGGCAGAGAATGGTGATTTCATTACTCTTTATGCTTTTCTGTATTTTCTAAATCATCCCCAACAGATACGTATTTTTAAACTTTTATATACTATGGCATAGGAAAACATTCCTTAAACTATCCTTTATATGTGTACATGTGTGAATACCACAAATACTTTTCCCAAAGATGTTAACATGTATAAAATAAGAAATAATTCCATCATTAAAAATATTTATGATATGCTGCATATTCTAGTACTCTCCTGGAGATCCACAATTAATATTAACATATTAAAGGCTTTGTGCGTCCCTGACTTCAAGTCAGGTAGAACTGAATGTAATTTACTTTACATGTTTTTTAATGTATGTGCTTTGGCAATTTATGTCATTATTTAAAATTTCCATTTTCTCAACAATTAAAGGTTAATAGTAATACCTGCAATTTAAATGATTAGAGGACAAATTTAATCATACAGACTTGGAGTCAAACCTTAGTTTTTGAATTTCATCTTTGTATGTTCAACTTTCCTACACTTTAATTTTTCTCATGTATATTACAGAAATCATATGATTAAGGTAATTATTAGAGGGTCAGGAGGATCAAATTAGATAATAATTATGTACAGATCTTAACATGGTGCCTGATGTACAATGAATCTTTATTATTTGGTGACTATTATCACTGCCATTACTATTGGGCTATTTGAGGTGCCAAGTGAAAAATATATGTAAGCTTTTAGCAAGGTTAATAATACAGTAGATGTTTATTTAGGGCTACTGATGGTGTGGTGGTGGTAGAAGAGAGGGAAAAGAAGCAACTTGGATATGTTTCATTTACAGAAATATTCCTAGGTCAAACTTTTGCATACATTCTATATTCCTCAGACATTATTTTTGTGGACATTATTACTGATTCATACATATGCTAGAACACACCTTAAGCTTTTGTATTTGGGCGAGAAGCTTGGCAGGAACTACCTCGGTCACCTCTGTGTGAATATACCATGGCCTTCTGGTCAGACACTTGTCCTTGTTAGGCTCCTCACATTTCATGGGAAATGTTTATCTTACCTTCTGTTTCACCGATTGTTGCAGCATATGGCCCTGCACAAACTGGCAGTGCAGAATAACTGTGTTCCAAGTACTTGTTAGGGAGTGTGACCTTGACAGTGAGGGTTGATACAAACTGAGTATAAAACACATTATGTTCACCTTTTTTAGTGACATTTTAAAATCTCTCTCTAGATAAACTGAAGAAGACTACTTTAAAACATTTTATCATAGGATTTTTCTGAATCCTCTCCCCTCCCCTCCCAAATATTCCTACCATACAGTTTCTTTGTTTAATAAATTTGAGCTTTGAGTTTTCTAAATTCATTCTTATATTTACTGTAGAGTTATCGTTGAAGATAACATTAGTACATTGTACATTTTCCTTTTCTTGAGGATGAATAAGAATTTTCTCCACAATCTCTGTACCAAAAATATTTGTACTACTCTTATTCAAAGTTTACAAATCATGAAAACTGTACATCTTATAAATGATAATGCTTGCATTTTGAATTTTGGTTGCTTAAAAGTTTTAAGCCATTTTTGCCATCTACCCCTTCAAAAAATATATAGACTCTTATTACACACATTTTGTGTAATGTGTTAGCATTATCTCTGGCATTATGTTACCTTTAAACTAGTCCTTTTAGATTTCTTATGAATTTCATACCAACTTATACTTAAAAAAATTAACATTTTTTTGAAGTGTGACATATCTGAAAAAACATAAGTCATAAATGTATGGTTTAATGAATTAGCACAATGGGAACATAATCTGTGGATCAACACTAATGAGAAATAAAACATTACTAGCAATGCAGATGCCCCTATATTCTCCCTTTTAATTTCCTATCATCCTCATCTTCAAAGTCAACAACTATCTGTTTTTGAAGAGCATATGAATGAAAGCTATAGATTCTGTTATTTAATATTATGTTTCTGAGATTCACCTATGCAGTTGCATGAAGCAATGCATTTTACTTTGTTTTACTACAAAAATAATTTTTAAAATCTCTAGTTGTTTATCCATTCTACCATTGAAAGAACACAAATGGCATAATTATGTCTTCCTATTTAACTGACCATTCTATCATTATGTGTTCCTTTTTATCTCTAATAATATGTTTTACTTTAAATTTACATTTTTAGACAGCTTTCTTTTGATTAATCTTAGAATAATGTTTCTTTATATTTTTATATTCAATTTATGTTTTTCTTATAAATAACATATACCTAAGACAACCTTTTTTTCTGAGCATTTATTTTTAATTGCAGTGTTTTAGTCCATTTACATTTTATGTAATTAATATAATTAGGTGTACCTGTAATATCTTAGTATTTGTTTTCTATTTTACCCATCTATTCTTTATTTCTCTTGTCATTCATTATTATTTTTATGCACTATTTTATTTTCCCTCTCTTTATAAGCTATTTTTATAGCCATATGTTCCCTTGATTCATCAAATATAATGTACATAAGTAGTTTGTCCACATCATGCAGAAAGGAAGGATATTAAAACTCTTCAACTCAACTCTATTTAATGCTTTCCAAGATTGTGTGCTATTACTTTCATATATCTTAGCTCTTTATATATTTAAACTGCATACAACATTATTTTATTTGTATTTATCCACATTTTAACTTTCTGGTTCCACTCTCTTTAACCCTCTCTGAGTACATGTTTTCGTCTGTAAATACTGTTTCCACAACTGCCTTTTAGGTTTGTCTTTAATGTCGGTTCACTGATGAAAAAGTTTTTTGTTTATGTAAATCAGTTTCTATTTTGTCTTATTTTATAAACGATAATTTTTGTTCTACATATAAGTCTATGTAGGAGGTTATTTTCTTTCCCCATTTGAACCTATCATTCTATTTTTGATTTCTATAGTTTACATTGAGAAATAATCTGTCATTGCTAATGATGCTCCTTTGAAGCTTACATGCTCTCATCCTTCATATCTCTTTTGCCTCTGTCTTTGATTTTCAGCAGCTTTGCCATGAGGTGTTTAGGTGTATTTAGACTTGGTGTTTATATAATTTCTTGATGTCTATCATAAGTTTCTGAAAACTCTGAACCATTATATATTTAAATAGTGCTCTGTCCTATCCTATATCTCCTCTATTTCTGGCCCTCATGTTAAATTAAACTGAAGTTTCCATCTCAATGTCTGTCCGATAAAGTAGATAACAAACACATTAGGTTTTTAGCTGGCAATCTATTCTTAACATTTGCAATATATTTTAGTTCCTTTAGGACTAGAATTTGTATGGTTTGATATAACCAAAATTTTCTTCCTATCTCAGTCAGGTGCTCAGATCTTATATCTTTGGAATTTGACCTTTTAAAATATGTGCTAACCAGAACATACCATGTGGTCTATACTAATGTTCCTTCTCTCTTCCATTTTTGACAGCATTTATGAATATTCAACATATATTTATTCAAATAATGCTTACCAATCAGCTACTAAATGCCAGGTACTAGTCTGTGTTTTAATAAAGTTTACATTTTAGTGATTATATGTCCTAAATATAAATTTTGATTCTCAAAAATAATAAATACCTATTAAGTCTGATCTGTACAGTGTGACTATCACTACAAAGTCAAAAGAGAACAAAGCAAAAGCCCCTAATGAAAAGAAACTCACAGTATGATACTTGAGATAGACTATATAAAGCTTCTTGAAATTTTTAGATATGTACTGAGAAAGGTATACAGAAACTATAACAGGACCAATGAAGATGTGGAGATTAACTGGGTCTTAGACAAGGAAAACTACATAGAGACAAAAATATTAGAAGTCTTCAGGAAAAATTGGATTTGCCAAACAAGTAAGTTGGAGCAGGAAGACATGCCAGGCAGAGGAAATTTCCAAAGGAACAGAGATGTCACAGAGCAGATCATATTTAGAAAAATGTTAATACAAAATGCCAGGACAGAGAGATTTATGAATTTTGTGTATGTATGTATATGTACATGTGCAGTGGGGTGGTGGT